>NC_072015.1:30356364-30956364 GCF_027791375.1 Indicator indicator
TTACACTGAGAGTGGTGAGACACTGTCCCAGGTTGCCCAGAGAGGTGGTAGTAGTCTCAACCCTGGAATCTCTCCAGGTCTGGTTAGATGTGGCTTCAAGAAACCTGCTGTAGTTGAAGATGTCTCTGCTGACTGCAGGGTGGTTAGACTGGATGACCTTTAAAGGTTCCTTCCAACCCAAACCAGTCTATGATTCAAAGGCCTACAGAAAAATCAGATTTTTGAAACTTTCCCTGAGGATAAAGCAAGACCTGTTTTTGTTGTCTCCTTCAGAATTCTCTTTCACATGGACTGGTGTCACTTTCTTGTCCAGCTATGATTCAGCTAAGAAAAAGGGTAATTTTTGTTAATAATTTTTTTCTGAAAGTTAAATATATGTTTATTGTATCAAGAGGAGGATGCATTTCTTACTGGTGACAGGACAAGGGACAACGGTTTTAAAGGAGGGCAGGGTAGATTTAGATTAGACTTCAGGAATAATCTCTTTACTATGAGGGTGGTAAGACACTGGAAGGGGTTGCCCAGAGAAGTTGTGGTCACCTCATCCCTGAAAGTGTTTAAGACCATGCTGGATGAGACTCTGAGCAACCTGGACTAGTGCAAGGTGTCCCTCTCCATGGCAGGGGGGTTGGAACTAGATGATCTTTAAGGTCTCTTCCAATTCAAGCCGTTCTATGGTTCTATCTGTTTAAAGAAATATACTGTTCTGCCCTCAACAGTGCACTTGGTAATGCTGGGTTAATAATTTGACTCTATGATCTTGGAGGTCTTTTCCAACTCTATGATTCTACAAACCTCCTACAAAGTAGAGGAAACATACCTAGTAGACAAAAAGATTTATTTTTCATTGATGTTTGCAATCAAATAGCAAAGAAATGTTAGGGTGGGACATATTTTAAACCAAAAGATCAACACAAAAGAGATCTGATACTTTCATGGCATGTGGTAAATTTATTACGTATACACTAAGAACTAAAGCAAAAATAATTAACCAGAAGAAATTCACATTTTCCATATAGGAATCTGGTGCTGTATCGTCACTTATGAAGTCTAAATCCTGTCATGTACTCCTCCTCAGAGTACAAATGTGTGGAATAGTACAACCTGAATGAAGCAATTATTTTAATGCAATCAGAAATATTATCTACAAAAGTCTTGCTAGGCAGCCTGTACATTAAATGGGTTATTAGAAAAGAAAGCTGCCTTATCTCTAGAGATGAGGCTTTCAAATTAGTATCTTTTATGTTCTAAATAATGTATTGTAGCTTAGTAGCAGAGAAATTGGAAAATTTATGAGATGCTTATGAAAAAAGTAACCTCTCCACATTTTTTTTGTTGAAGGAATCTGGCATAGTATGGCTTCAAACTCAAGAGATGAGGCTGAACCTCAGATACTGGGTTCAGTTTTGGGCCCCTCACTCCAAGGACATTGAGGTGCTGGAGAGCATCCAAAGAAGAGAAATGAAGCTGGTCAAGGGTCTGGAGAACAGGTCTTGTGAGGAGATATTAAGGGAACTGAGGTTGTTTAGACTGGAGAAAAAAAAAGCTGAAGTGAGACCTCCTGGCTCTCTATAACTACCTGAAAGAAGGTTGGACTGAAGAGAAGATCAGTGATAGGACAAGATAAATAGCCTCAAGCTGCACCAGGGGAAGTTTAGGTTGGACACAAGGAACAATTTCTTCCCTAAAAGGTGTGTCAAGCCCTGGAACAGGCTGTCCAGGTCAGTGGTGGAGTCCCCATCCCTGGAGGGATTTAAAAGCCACGTAGATGTAGTGCTGAGGGACATGGTTTAGCAGTGACTTAGAAGCACTGGGTTAATGGTTCAACGTAATGATCTTAAAGGTCTCTTACAACCTAAATGAATTTATGACTTGATGATTATACAAATATTCATGATAATCCTTTTAATATTTTCAACTACCAGCTCTTCTGCATGAATACGAAACATTCAACAGCCAGATTCTTTAGGGACAGAGCTAGGATTCTACATGCAGCTTCTAGACGTAAAACAAAGTTGGAGAGGTGAATCAGTCACTCTGGTCAGCAGAGTTTCATAAGCCAGTGTAATTAATTTCTCAGTGTGATAATAGATGTTATGAGAATTTTCATATTGTCAGGAAGGGTGGATTAGAGAGAAATGAAAGAGGGACATGCCTGCAATATCTATATAAAACCCAAATTTTCTCTGGCTTCATAATCATAAAACAGAATGGGAGAGATCTTCAAGATCACCAAGTCCAACCATAACCCATCATGACCAACCAGGTCACCATTAAACCATCTCCCTCAGCACCACATCTACACAGCTTTTAAATACCTCCAGGGTTGAGAATCCAGGACTGCTCTGAGCAGCCTGTTACAGAGCTTAACAATCCTTTTGGGGAAGAAATTGTTCCTCATGTCCCACCTAAACCTCCTCTAACACAGCTTGAGAGTCTGGAAGATTATTTTCTATGCAGAGCATGACCTGATAGTGGTACTGTGACTGTAGTAAAGTCAGAAATAAATTACAGAGCAGCAAATTAAATATCTGCATATTGTTGGGCATCAATGTTTTGTGAAAAACAAACAAACAAACAAAACCCAAGCAAACCAAAAAGCCAACAACAACCCCCTCCATGTTACCCTGAATGATGGACACATAAGGTCAATGTCAATTAAATCTTAAGTGTTCTCTTCATGGTTCAGCTGGTAAGGCAGCCTATGTAACATTGCTGGAATATCCAGCATATAAAATGAGTAATGGAGCTCATATTTGTCTTCTGTCATTCTCTATTAATGTTGTGTACAGCAAACAAGACCCAAACAGTTAGTGAAGAGTGAGGTGAGGAAGGGAAATGAAAATGTCAAATGCAGAAAGAAACTGTTAAATGGCACCAAGTGCCTGGGCGAGGTGTTTGCCTACCCATGTGCTGCTTGTCTTCCTCAATTTATCATCAGAAAGGACAAGGAACCTCAGGAGGGGTGAATGTCCTAAGTTGGAAGGATGGAGTGGGCTATAGCCTTGACTGCCTCAGGCAAGAGCATGCTTGCCCTAAACTGTCGGTTTACGGTCTTCACTGCAATCTGCCTCCTGTCAATGTAAAATTCAGCAGCTGAAATCCAAAGTGACTCATAGCCTTCAAAAATAAAGACTATACATTTATTATTTTATTTCCAACTGATAGAGCAATGATTACAGATCTTCTGGGGGAAGGATCACAGCATAAGAGAGGACAGACATTCCAGCATGCCAACCTGCCCCATTTTTCACGCAGACTGATGATGATAGGTAAGAGACTGACTGGAAATGGTTGGCCCAAATGACCATCTGACCATGAAAGAGAAATATGGGTTCGAATTTGAAAGGAAGTCCTAATGGAAATGTAAACCAGAGAGATGCAGCACTGTCATTACTGTCAGTAAGAAAGGACTGCAATAGCAGAAAGTCGATCAAAATAGTTACAAATGAGAAGCAAGAGACACAGAAATATGCTTCAGTTTCTCCATGTGGCTTCATCTCTCCTGTTTCATAACAAGTAAGGAGATGATGAACAGGAGGTGACTTAACAAGCTGTGTACTCACTATAAGAGATGAACAGCACAGTGCTGCCCAGCGAAGAAACAAGGGGTAACTGGTACAAACTGGAACCCAGGAGGTTCCATCTGAACAGGAGGAAAACTTTCTTTGCTGTGAGGGTGCTGGAGCCCTAGAGGTGGCTGCCCAGAGAAGTTATGGGGTCTCCTTCTCTGGAGAGATTCCAAATCCACATGGACATTGTGATCCTGAGCAACCTGCTGTGGGTGACCCTGCTTAACAAGGCAGGGTGGTTTAAATGATCTCTAGATATCCTTTTCAAACTCCATAATTCTATGTGATTCAAGGAATTGCATTTTGTTTAAGGTCTCCACCAAAGACTTTCACTTACAGTGAGTTTATAACTTGGAAGAAAAGAATTACCCAAATTCTACATCCACACAACACTGAGGGATGTTGGAATCTTTTGGGCTTTACCTGCAACATATTCAGGACTGGAGATTGTGTTCCTACATGGGTCAATGCTACTCTGTAAAACTAGGTGTCCTCTTCTGCTAACACACCAGGCAAACAAATGATGGTAATTTAAATACAGAAAGAATAGGTGAGAAGAAAAACATAGGCAGGAGCACATCAGCCCTGGTGACTTGTTTCAAGTTTTCCATGTGCTTTAAAGCAGGAATCTGATAGCTTGCACCCAGTGCAGATAGAAGGAAGAAACATTTTATACTGAGGGTGGTGAAACGCTGGCCCAGTTTGTCCAGAGAAGTGGTAGATGCCCCATCCCCAGTGGAAACATTCCCAGCCAGGTTGTGTTTGGGGCTCTGAGCATCCTGATCTAGTTGAAGATTTCCCTGCTCATTGTAAAGTAGGGTGAGAGGATTTGTGAAGGTAGAGGGCAGGGGAAGATTCTTCTGAAGACAAAACTACCTTTAAGGAATTCCCCAACAGTGCCACAAAACAAGTGTAAAAGTGGTAACACAGCTTGGATAGTCATTCTCCCTCCACCAGCACAATATTCTCTATGGGGAAGAAGAGAGAGGGGATCAGAGCAGGGGGACATGGGTGGGGGAAAAGAACTAAGCAGCCTCAATGACTTATGGCACAAAATTCTCTCCTAGAAGGACTAATCTTCATTTACTCTACTAAGATGGAGCTTCTTTACGGAACACTTCATACGCAGCAGAAGGTTATTGATTCACCATCCATCAGAGACAAACTTTACTTATTTATTTTTAAAGCCTGATAGCTTTATAGATAAAATTCTGCTGCATATGTGTAATAAGACTCTTATTTAGTAGATTATTACCAAGTGCAGAAATAGAGTCTAAGATTTAAAAGTAATTCAGTTTCACTCTCATCCCACCATAACCATATTTCTGCCTCAACAGTATGATCATTGCTGACCGCATCCAAGTTGCCTCAGGACAGATGAATTTGCAATGATCTTGTGATACTAAAATAGTTTCATTTGAAAGGAAGAGAAAGCCCCAGAAGATGAAAGTAAACAGCAAATTGTTCAGTTCATACAATTATAAAATGGTAGGGCTTGGAAAGGAATATCTGAACATCATCCAGTCCAACCCCTCTGCTAAAGCAGGGTCAGCCACAGCAGGTTGCACAGGAACACAATGTCCAGGTGGGTTTGGAATCTTTCCAGAGAAGGAGACTCCACAACCTCTCTTGGCAGCCAGCCCCAGGGCTCCAGCACACTCACAGGAAGTAAGTTTTTCCTCATCTTCAGAGGGAACTTCCTGGATTCTTTGTCCTGTTGCTGGGCACCACTAAGAAGAGTCTGGCCCAAATCTCTTCCTCCCTTCCCTTTAGAGATTGCTGAGAATTCAGAAGATCCCTGCTGAGGCTGCTCTTCTTCAGGCTAATCAGCCCCAAGGTCTCTCAGCTTTTCCTCCTCACAGAGATGTTCCAGTCCCCTCAGCATCTTTGTAGCCTCCAATGGACTCTCTCCAGTAGTTTTTTATCTCTCTTGACCTGGGAAGCTCAGAAATGGACAAAGTACTCCAGATGTGGCCAAACTGGGGCAGAGTAGAGAGGGAAATGAAACCAGGTTCTCACCCTTGTCCCTCAAATGCCCATCAGTGAAGTCAAGAAAGAATCTCAAAGAGCCAAAAGTGGAAATGCAGCTTTTTTTAAATTCAGTCCAATGGAAAACAACTCTGACAGCTTTCCAACTATATACAGATTCTGATCGTGAAAATATTCTGATGGGTTTTTTACTTTTTCTGTTTGTTCATTAGTTTAAAAAAATATATTTTTAAGCATACTGGTTCTTGTCAGCTATTCCCCAGGACAACCAAGAAGTCTCTCCAAAGCCTTAGCTAAGCATTCCTGTTAGGAAAATTATAGTCAAGTAGCACATAAGGGGACACATTAACAGTCATAGAACTTAAAATGCAATGGTACAAATTTTACCCTAGCATCTCTGAGAAATTGCTGAAGGTTGTAGTTAATAAAAGGTCACTCTGTAACAATTTTCTTTGTTTTTTTGGTTTGGTTTTTTTTAATGTCAGAGAAATCCCCAGGGCTGTTGTAAAGAGCTCTGCAAATGCCATCACGTGGAATGGAATTGAACAGCTTTGGGGCTGGGGGTAGGAATCTACTAAACACTTCTTGGTCCCCAAAGTGACAGTGAATATGGGTCCTCTGTTCAGACTTACGCAGACAGAGCTACTGAGGGCTGCCGTGGTAGACTTTTAGTGCCCACACAAAAAAACTGCAGATGAACATCACCTTTCTACAATCTTCTACCTGCGTGTAGCATACAGTAATGATCAGGTCAGCAGAAGAGAGGAGATGAAATGTGATGCTGAGGGACATGGTTTAATGGTGATATAGCAGTGTTGGGTTAACAGCTGGACTCAAAGGTCTCTTTCAGCCTGAAAGATTCAATGATTCTACCACTCTGAGCTTTAGAAGAAGTAGGCAAAACCTATGTGGCCACAGTGGACAACCTCTCCTAACTGTGCAGTCAGCCAAACAGGGCTTTGATATTTCTTGATAATGGACCTACTGCTGTTGACACAGGTAACCTAGAGCTCATATACAAGTTGCCATCGGCCATTCACAGAATTCCAGCATGGTGAGGAGTGAAAGGATCTTCTGGGGATCATCTAGTTCAAACCCCCTGCTTAAGCAGGGTCACCCACAGCAGCTTGTCCAAAATCATAATACCCAGGTGGATTTGGAACCTTTTCAGAAGAGACTCCGCAAGCTTTCTGGGGACCCTAGTCCAGATCTCTGCACCCCCACAGCAAAGTTCTTCTTTGTGTTCAGGTGGACTCTCCTGGGTTTCTCTTTGTGCTCATTATTCCTTGTCCTGCCACTGGGCACCACTGAGAAGACTCTGGCCCCATCTTGTTGATCTCTGCCCTTTAAATTCTGATCAGCATTGACCAGATCTCCAATGTAACCTTATGTGATCCCTCTCGCCCTTTCCTAGACCCACACACAAGCCAAGCACGGCTGCCAGGCTGATCATTTCAGCCATTCCTGTGCTTACAGTGCTCTTATGAAAGTACCGTTCAATCGAAAAGAGAAAGCCCCTTTAAATCCTCTTTTGTCTCTAGAATACAAGGGCACAATAATTTGGAAGTTCAATACACTGCCTGAGTTCAAAATTAAATTAATTACCAGCATTCTGAAGAGTTGTCCTTGTTAAAAGCCTGTGCTTAGCACCCAGATGAAACAGCCCCTTCTAAAAGCTTAGGAGGACTCTAAAAACCCCTCTGGCTTTAGTACAACTCCTGTGTTTTGTAAGGATCAGGCATTTCAAATCCATTTTGCACTAATAATAATAATAATGATAATAATCTAGATGCATTAACTGTGAAAAGAAAAAACAACCTTTCAGTATGAATGTGATAGCAGATGTGTCATGGCTGTGTTTTAAATTCATTGCCCATGATGCTTCTTGGGCATGTACGAAGTCCTACAGGGAGTTTCCAGCGTGGACGGTGCCAAGTTCAGAGTCTCTGGGCACTTTGTACAGTTCAGTTGTGGAAATGGATTTATTTAACTTGGGAAAACAGATATTTAGGGAATAGTCTGTATTAACTGATTCATAACATGAAATATAGAGTCATAGAACTGTTGAGGTTAGAAGAGGTTGGAAGACACCTTTGAGATCATCAAGTCCAACCGCTCACCTAGAGCTCACAATCCCACCACTACTGCTAAGCTACTATCACTAAACCATGTCCCTCAGCACCACATCCACATGTCTTTTAAGTACCTCCAGGGATGGTGACCCCACCACCTCACCAGGCAGCCTGTTCCAAAGCCTGATAACCCTTTCCCAATATCCAACCTGAACCTCTCTTGACACAACGTGAGGACGTTTCCTGTCCTGTCATTTGTTTCTTGTGAGAAGAGACCAACATCACTTTGCTCCAATCTGCTTTCAGGGTCTGCTCTTCAGCCACCTCTTTTCCAGAGCAAACAACTTCCATTCCCTCAGACGCTGCTCAAAGGACTTGTGTTCAAGGCCTTTCATCTGCTTAGCTGCTTTCTTTGGACACGCTCCAGCACCTCAGTGTCCTTCTTGTAATGAGGAGGCCAAGTCTGAAAACAGTATTCAAGGTGTGTCCTCACCAGTGCAAGCAGTTGGGGAGAATCACTTCTCTAGTCCTGCTGGCCACACTGTTCCTGATACAAGCCAGGATGCTGCCTTGTATTCAACTGGCCATCAACCAATACCCCTGGGTCCTTCTCCACTGAGCAGTTCTCCAGCTACTCTTCCCCAAGCCTGTAACATTGCTTGGGGTTGTTTTGGCTCAAGTGAAGCACTCAGCACTTAAGCTGGTTGAAGCTCATCCCACCAGCCTCAGCCCATGGATCCAGCCTGTCCAGATCTCTCTGCAGAGCCTCCCTGCCCTCTAGCAGATCAACATGCCCACACAACTTGCTGTCATCTGCAAACTTACTGAGGGTGCACTCAATGCTCTCCTCCAAACCCTTGATAAAGCTGTTGAGCAATGGTGGCCCCAGTACTGAGCCCTGAGGAACACCATAGAAATGCTATGGAACCCCATAGCTATTACCTAGATGCAAGTAAGCTGCACTACCTGTTTACCGAATTAAAGGTACAAGACAGCAAAGCTGTCACTAGATTTGAGAGTATCAGCTCCAAATCTGCTTTAGTTCACAGCTCTACCAGCAATGCTGTCGCTGCCACACCACAGCCTGATGCATCAGAGCCTAATCCTGAGGTTTAAACAATGATTCTCCATTATCTGCCAGTCTTAGAATGTGCCGCATCAGAAATCTGATGGATTAATGAAACACTGCGACTGCTAATTGCTGACACAGGAGCATTTAGAGCACTGAGGCAATCACTGGAATCACAGAAAGAATGGGAAATAGAGAGGGAGGCTTCCTGGTTTCCCTTTGCAGTACATGAATCAGTCACACAACGTCCTGTTGTGAAAGATCACCAAACATGTGCTCCAGCACTGGGGCCCAAACAAAACAGGCTTTTGTATGTGTACTCTTCTTTGGTTTAGCAGCTGTAGGACTGAAAACCATGCATACTAAACACTGACACAAAGAAAAGGGAGCTTCTCTTCACCCTCTACTCTGCCCTAGCGACTCCACATCTGGAGGCCTGTGTTCAGTTCTGGGCTCCCATGTCCAAGAGGGAAAAGGAACTACTAGAGAGAGACCAGCAGAGGCTACAGAGATTCTGAGGGGACTGGAGCATCTCTGAGGACAAGAGGCTGAGAGACCTGGGGCTGGAAAAGAGTAGACTGGGAGAGGATCTAGCTGAAACGAGGACATCTACATTTTGATTTTGTTTGCTTGTGGATGGAATATAACCAATCCACTGTTATTCAGCAAAATTGAACTACAAAATATAGAGATGAAACTACTTTCTCCCTGCCCCCTACCTAGGCCACTGAAAGCTCTTTAATTATTAAAAAAATCAGTTTAATTCTTGAGGACATATACAGTGAGTGAATCTTCAGAGACAACGGTAATGCCTCCTCTGCACTTCATTTAGTGCTTTAAATTAGTATTGCAGGCCTAATGTTTTCATTATTTGGACTTTAATCTGCTGATTACTTTGTTGATGTAGGTTTATTAACGGATGGGCTTAGTGCCCCCAATTAGTGCTTTTAATTATTGGTTCCTCTCTGAGCTTTTCCCTTGTTTTGTAGTTGTTAGGCTGATTTCAATCGGATTTTTAGTTTCTCCTTCTGGTTTTCTTAGAGGTAGTGCATTTGCTGCTCTAATGAGAACAAAATTCTATTCCTAACAGCAGTGAGCATAAATCTACACTCTCGTAACATCTTCTCTTACTAAGGTCATTACATTTCACATTGCTCTTCTACCCCTTGTTCTTTGTCATCTTTCTGGCTGATGCTCTCACAGCCAGAACCTCTTTCCCATTGTTTTACTTGCAGTTGTCTCCACTCCACATTGTAACACAGCTCTTGAACAAGCTGTGGTGTGAGACTGGCCATGAAGTGACTCATCAGCTCACTCCTATTCTCTCTGCTTTTCACACTAGCTGGTTTCCAGGGATTTGGCAACTGATTTGTTAGGGGGAAGCACCAAAATTTATTTGAAGTCAGCTATTTAGAAAAACACTTTTCTTTTTGTAGTATGCTTTAGCAGAGGGATGTCCAGCTCTGAAATTTGTTGATTCTGCAAAACTATACAATGGTCACCTTCAAAAAGAGATGGAAAATATTCAAGATCTCCCAGGATTTTTCCAGAAGAGGATGGTCATTAAGAAACAGGCAGATCAGGATGGACTGTAGTTTACTGGAAGTCCCCTCTCTGGAGAGATTCCAAACCCACCCAGATATTACAATCCTGGGCAACTTGCTGTGAGTGACCCTGCTTTAGCTGGCAGGTTGGACTGGATGATCTCCAGAGCTCCCTTCCAACCCCCACAATGCTGGGATTAATATTTTTTTTTCCTAATCTAATCTAATCGGTTTCGTATTTTTCAGTTACTTATGAGAAGAGACTAGTGCTTACCTCTCTACAACCTCATTTCAGGGCTGCTCTCCAACAGGTCAGTCCCCAACCTATACTGGTCCATGGGGTTGTTCTTCCCCAGGTGCAAGACACTACACCTGTCCCTGCTGAATTTCATTACATTTCTCCCTGCCCAACTCCCCAGGCCGTCTAAGTCTCACTGACTGGCAGCACAGGCCTCCGGCGTGTCAGCCACTCCTTCCAGCTTTGTGTCATCAGCAGCCTGCCTACCAGTGCCCTCTGTTTCCTCATTGTACTGGGACAAGCCAACATGGCATGTATTAGAACGGGTTAATTGGGAAATGGTCTGTTGCTAGCCCACAAACATTCTCCACTGTGCAGGCAAAACATGCTGCTCTGAGATAAGGAGCTGGCAGAAGTGAGTCTTGAAAGCAAAGCTGATTAGGAAAGCATGCAAGGACAATTGGGAAATGCCAACAGGGACTTGAGTAACAACCCTGCCAGGGCCTGTGGCCTCCCCAAACCCAGTGGAAACATGCACAGGAACGTTCACTCTTAGGTGTGTGGAGGTGGAGTCTGGCACCTCTCCCTGCATGTTCTGGCCAAAGGAGAGGGGACAAGGGACTGGACCACAATAAAAGGGGACACTTCTCCCCAGGAGCTCAGGCAGCTGTGATAGAGGAACATGTTGTCTCCACGAGGAGGCCCATTAAGAATTCCCCCTACCCATCTCTGACCAGCGTAGCTCCAATGGGGAAAAGCAGCAGCCTCTGATGGACCCTCACATCTAGGATTACCTTTGGGTTGATATGGACTTGCTTTGCCTCTTAGAGTGTGTGTATGAATGCATTTGTCTTCAGAATCTAACTGGAGCACTCATCCAGGTCACAGAAATATCACAGAAATATCACAGAATTAATCAGGTTCAAAAGACCTTCAAGATTATCAAGTCCAACTTATCACCCAACACCATCTAATCAACTAAACCATGGCAGTAAGTGCCTCATCCCACTTCCAGGGACAGTGACTCCACCACCTCCCTGGGCAGCCCATTCCAATGGCCTATCACTCTTTCTGTGAAGAATTTCATCCTAACATCCAGCCTAAACTGCAAAATTGGTTTAGAATCATAAAATTGTTAGGGTTGGAAGGGACCTCAAGGACCACCTAGTTCCAACCCCCCCTGCCATGGACAGGGACACCTCACATTAGATCAGGTTACCCAGAGCCACATCCAGCCTGGCCTTAAAAACTCCCAGGGATGGAGCTTCTACCACCTCCCTGGGCAGTCTGTTCCAGTGTCTCACCACCCTCATGAGGAACAATTTCTTCCTAACATCCAATCTGAATCTACCCATTTCTATTTTTTTTGTCCATTCCCTTAGTCCTAGACCTGACACCCTAAAAGCCTCTCACCTGCCCCTTTTTTCTCCTCAAATCCCAGAGCACCTGGGCTCCATTGGAGTCTCCTCCCACCCCAGGTGTGGCCACTTGGCCCTCCCCACCCACTCCCCTTTTTAATCCCCACCAGAAAAGGGCACAGCCCTAAGCTGAGCCCATCTGGGCTGAGGATCCTCCTCCCATCTCTGGTGAGTCCACATGGTGCACACTGGGTGATTGGTGATGGTGGAACAAAGGCCGGGGGGCCTGGTGGCCCCCTGGCTAGCTAGCTAGGTTAGGGCTGATGACTACTGCAATACTCTCCAGGAGTGCTGGCTGGGCCTCCTCCCTGGGGCTGAGCTCCTCTGTGTGATATCTTGGCTGGTTGAGGGTCTTGCACTGGCTTGGGGATGGGAGCAAAAATGGTGGTGGTGAAGCAGGAGCAGGAGCTGTTTAAGCAAGGTGGAGATGCTGCCTGAAGATGAGCAGGAGCTGCTCTGGGAAGAACCATTTAAAATCCCACAGAATTTGTGGAAAGGCCTTGGCTGCTTCAGTACTATTACTCAGCAAAAGTTGGTCTGTCTGAAGTGTAGGTAAGTAAAGTCATAGCTTAAAGCCAAGTTGTTTTAACAACAGTCTGTGAGAGGCTTTGGTTAATAGCTGGCTTTGCTTCCAAACACACTGAAACACATGGAAATCAATCATCTTGTTTCTATGTTTTTCCAGAAACATGTGAATGTAAAGGTGATTATTTCAGCCACTAACCTCAATGTTTTCTGAGTCTTGTATTTGAGCAGACTTCCTTTACATCAGAGTACCTCAAAAATCCACATTTGGCTTCTGAGCTAGAAAAATGGTAACTGCCTTAGTGAATGACCAACCTGTTGGAATTCTGCTGTGCCTCTGTAAGAATGAAAGGTAAATATGTGAAGAAGGCCAACTCCTTAATTTATTTCCTTTTTAGCAGCTGTTCTCAGTGAGGTCAAAATAAAGCATGAATGGTGATACAAAAAAATACTTTACCACTACAAATTTGTGTTTCAAGCCTTTCTGTAGCTGAGAGTTTGCACACATGTGGAAGGGTTGGGGTTTGTATTCTAGGATCTCTTTACAGTGAAAGTTGAGGTGTTCAGTCACAAGTCTCCTTGTAGAGCCCAAGCTACTCTCTTTTTATATCAAACATTTTATCCATGCTTCCTGCACAGCTGGCAGACTGGTAACTTGGAACAGAATGAACTACAGCACAGGAAGCTCCATCTCAACATGAGGAGGAACTTCTTTACTATAAGGATCACTGGAACAGGCTCCCCAGAGAGGTTCCAGAGTCTTTGGAGACTTTCAAAACTCTTCTGGATGCATTCCTGTGTGACCTGCACTAAATTCTATGTTCCTTCTCTGGCAGAAGGTTTGGACTCAGTGGTCTCCAGAGGTTTCTTCCAACCCCTAACATTCCTGTGATGAGACAAGAAGAGAGCAGAGATTGATGGAGACATTGTTACCTGTCTAGTGGCTCCTTCACCTTTCAACAGTCCAATGTGGCCTCTGTGAAAGCAAGTGATCAGCCCAGCCCTGGCCCTTGGCAAACACAAACGAACTTCCACTCAGAACCCCCCTTTGCTGTGATTTAGACACAGGCACAAATGATGAGGCAGCACCTTGGTGGCAAGCTTCACTGTGGCAAAGATCTTAGATATTGCTGTCCCTACTCCTATGTAACTCATCTCCTCCACTGTGTGTTCCTCACAAACAGAAAGGAACAACCTAACTCCTAGATCACTTATCAGATGAAGTTTAACCCTGCTCAGAGTAGCATCACAACTCTTTCATGTACCCTTGGTTTACATTTCTGATTTTGAGACAGCATCTGGGGGCAGAAGTGTTTTTAACAAATATTTTCCTGAGGTTGAGTCCGGTATGAAAACTTCAGTTCAGATACTGCCTAAATCATCTGGCCTCAGAGCAACTGAACTCTGAGTTTAGCTGACCTTTGCCTCTACTAATGCAGAATTAGTTCTGTTCATACAAAGCAATAGTGCACACTTCAGCATTTCTAGTTTTCTTAGTGTTCAAGGTGGAAAGGGAATCAGCCTCCCTGAAAGGAGTGCTCTTAGGAAGTAATTCAGTTTGACAGGAATGCCAGCAGCCTCCCACTTGTCCTTCATACTCTCTATCAATATTTTTAGCTATTTTCTTTTTTTTTCTAACTCCCCTGGAAATATGTAATCCCTGCATTGTCACACAGTTAAAATCAGAGATAGAAACACATTTTCCCCATCTGTGTTTAGTCAAGACTAAATAAGCAGTGCCAGACCAACCTGCTAATCATACTTTTTAGCTTACAAGTTTAGGCAAGTGACCTTAAATGCTGCAAAACATAATCTTCATCAAGTCCAAATAAAAGCAATAATTAATTAGCATTAAAATACACAAGCTTAAAGAACTTCCCTCAGGAAACAGCAGAATGTTAAATACCCTGAAAACAGCTCAAAGAAAATCCAACAATTAAATACCAGCCTCTCTCAGAAGCCTTCTTCCCCACATGCCAAGTAAAAATGCATTTGAACTTGGGTAGCTGAGTTTTATCAAAGTGAAAGGAAGAAAATTAAGATTTTTTTTTGGCTTCATCCACCACTGTTCTGATCACCTCTGGAGATCTAGTCCAACCTCATGCTAAAGCATGGTCACCCAGAGTGGCTTGCCCAGGACCACACTTTATCATGTCATCCATGCAGCATTCCTGCAGTGACAGTTCCAGGTGTCCACAGAGCCAGCCAGGTTACAGCTGAGCTGCTGCAGCAGCTGGTTCCCCTGGCTGGCTCCAATGTGAATCTCTCTCCTCTATTCAGTCACAAATCTTCACACAGCTAACAGGAGCTCATTGCCTCTGAGACTTTTTCAGGTGGTTAAATGTGGAGAAACAAGTTCCAGTGTTACAAGGAGGGACTGAAGAGGGCAGCAAGCAGAGCAGAGCAGTCAGAGCAACCTCCCCACTTCGGACGGTGAGCTGCAGATACAATGTGCCTGGCAAAGCTGAAGCTTTTGTTTCTGACTGAAGGGTTACACAGACTGCAGAGCCAAGATAATCCATCCTTAGTGATAGACTCACAGAATCCTTTGGGTTGGAAAAGACCTTTTGGATCAAGCACAACCATTAACCCAGCATTGCTAGGTCACCACTAAACCATGGCCCTCAACACCACATCTACAGAACTTTTCGATTCCTCCAGGGATTGGGGACTCCACCACCACTGCTGTGGGCAGCCTGCTAGAGGGCTTGAAAAATCCTTTTGGGGAAGAAATTGTTCCCTATGTCTAATCTAAACTCCCCTTGGGGCAACTTGAGGCCATTTCCTCTTGTTCTGTTACTTGGGAGAAGAGGTGGGGTCTGAGCGTTCTAACCTCTGTGTTCAAGCAGCACTCTTGGGGACAGCAGGGTACAAGATTATGAGCCACTTTTTGCTGCAGTTATATCAGTATTCATCACACCAGGATCATCCCATGCACCCTCATCTGCTTCTACTGCATTGCCCTGGTCAAATTGCAGGGGAAGATGGTTAAAATCAGCCAGCTGTGTTACCAAGCACAGTCCAGTGAACCTGAGAAAGTTACTGTCTGCTTTTGATCATTTATTAGGGCTAAGGGACTAAAAAAGCAGAAATCATTTCAAGTTCCATGGTTTGTTATATGAAGATGTAACTGGGTTCAGTTTTAGAGACTTGCTTTGGCCTCTGTGTATGAGGAACCCTGGGAAAAGCATCCAATACTGGAGATACATTATCCTTGTCACAAGATAAAGGATCTACTCTTCTGTTATAATGCCAAATGATATATTGTTAAATTTCTTTTTTAGTAAAGGAGGATGAGGTTTGACAAGGCCAACAGCAAGGTGCTGCACATGGTCCAGGACAATCCCCTGTATCAGCACAGGCTGGGGGATGGAAAGCAGCCTTATGGAGAAGGACTTGGGCTGCTGATGAGTGAAAAGCTGCACAGAAGGCAGCAATGTGTGCTCACAGCCCAGAAGCCAAGCGTGTCCTGGGCTGCCTTCCCAGCAGGAGGTGGAGGGAGAGGTTTCTGCCCTCTGCTGAGACCCCACCTGCAATGTTTGCTGCAGCTCTGCAGTCCTCAACACAGGAGGGACATGGAGCTGTTGGAGTGGGGCCACAGCAATGATGGGAGGGCTGCAACTCCTCTGCTGTGAGCACAGGTTGAGATAGTTGGAGTTGTTCAGCCTGAAGAAGGCTCCAGGGAGACCTGGTGGCATTTCAGTACTTAGAAGGAGTCGAGAAGAAAGATGAGGACAACGATTTTTCAGGGCCTGTTTTGACAGCTCAAGGGGTGATAGTTTTAATTAAAAGAGATGAGATTTAAGCTAGAGAGCAGGAAAAAAACGTTTACACTGAGGGAGATGAAGCTCTGGTCCAGGTTGCCCAGAGAGGTGGTAGATGTCCCATCTCTGGGACTCTTCCAAGTCAGGTTGTCTGGGGCTCTGAACAACTTGATCTAGTGAGAACCAGATGATCTTTATGGTGCCTTCCAACTCAAATAATTCTCTGAAAAAAGTATTTTGGTGAGCACATACAAACTTGTATTTAGAATCAAAAGATGAGTCTGGAGAATGAGGGCCTCCATGCCAGGAGGGAAAAACTGGAAAGAAAAATACTCAGAAACATAGAATTGTCAAGGTTGGAAGAGACCTTTGAGGTCATCAAGCCCAACCACTTGCCCAGACCTCACAATCCCACCACTACTGCTAAGAATTCAAAGAGGCATTTAAAAAACAACCCAGGGAACCCCAAAACCCCCAAGATAATCAGCAAATTGTGTGCTCTTCCTAGACCAGTGAGGCCAGAACAGATGTATGAAGAGCAGGGAGGAGTTAACTACCTGATCATAGGTTATGCTGGGGGTTTGAGGAGGACTGAGTTGAGGAAACAGCTACATCTGGGTGAGGTGGCAGAGACCAACACTCTCAGTACCTTCTGCTAATACAATCTCCAGTGTAAATATTTCTACAATCCAAAAGACAGATTAGCTTCCTTTGAAAGGAAGAGAAACAAAAGAAGGAAGCTGGCCTTTAACAGGCAGTTCATAATCTCTTAGCCTTTCTTTTTCTGTTGTTTATAAATTCATTTCAGTCTAAATAAAGCCCTAAAGAGAGGGAAACTTCTTGTCTAGGAAAATCACCTTTTTACTATAGCAAATTATGTTGATTTTCTCAATCTCCACAATATCTCTACTGGCAAAGAGTACAGACCTCTGAAGCACAATTTTTCTTCAGTAATGCTCTGATATAGGATGCAGAGGTCAAATATGTGGATACTGTTAAAGCAATAAAACAGAGAAAACAAAAAAGCTCTAAGAAGGGTCAACCTTGGAGGTTATATATATTCAAGTAGCAGAATTCTAATTGGTGCCCTCTGGATTTTTGTCACGAGCTTGAGCAGCTTCCAACAGTGCAAGCCTTGTCCTACATACACAAATTTCTGATTCACCAAGATGTCCTTAGACACATGTTTATCTAATCACCAGAACGTTCAAAGACAAAGAGCAATGGAAATTCCCTATTTCCATAATGAAGGAGTGACAGCTGATAAAGTATGTATGTGAGAAAGCAACACCCACTTCCTGAGCTCCTTAGCGTTGTTAATACCCATAACACAACTTGTACAGTGCCAGTGAGGACCTTTGATAAATACTAGGGGGGGGGTGGGCAGAATCTCTAATTTCAAGATATAATCTTACCCAAGTGATATTAAAATGCTAGGCAACAAATCTTAGCACGATGGTGGTTGAAAGAGACCTCTGGAGTTCACATAGTCAACACCCCAGGCTACAGTAGGGTCACCTACAGCAAGCTGCCCAGCATCACAATGTCCAGGAGGGTTTGTAGTATGTCCAGAGAAGGAGACTCCACAACATCTCTGGGTAGCTTTCTCCCAGGCTCTGACACCCTCAAAGTAGTTTTTCTTAAGTTCAAGTTCAGCACCCTCAGAAAAAAGAGATTTTTCCTCATCTTCAGACGGAACCTCCTGGGTTCCATTTTGTGCCCATTGCCCCTTGTTCTGTCACTGGACACCACTGAAAAAGTCTGGCACCATTCTCCTGACACCTGCCCTTTACCTCTTGCTGAGCATTAAGAAGATCCCCTCTGAGGCTCCTCTTTTCCAGGCTAAATATTCCCAGGTCTCTCAGCCTTTCCTCCTCAAGAGATGCTCCAGCCCCCTTTTCATGCTTTTTTGCCTCTGCTGGCCTCTCTCCAGTAGTTCTGTGTACTCTTGAACTGGGCAGCCCAGAACTGGACCCAGTACTCCAGATGTGTCCTCACTAGGGCAGAGTAGAGGGTGAGGAGAACCTTCCTCAATCTGCTGGCTATTCTTCTTAATGCACCTGAGGATAGCACTGGCCTTTATGAGCCAGGAAACGCTGGTTTGTAGAAACCACAGATGAAGGATATCCCTGAAACTTTCTTCTCTTAGACTCTTTAAATAAAATATTTGATAAATGCATGCAAAATGCAAACAGCCACAATAGAGCCACACAAGGAAGCCTGAGTTCTGTCAAAGTGACCATTTATTCCTCAAATCCCTTGCTAATGAAAGCTGACAATAGGAACAAAAAGGAAGCAGTGAGCTTATCTAGCTGGGTTACCTCTTGGTGGGGGTGACCCTGAACTCAAAATTTCCTGTGACACGTTCATAACATAGGAGGCTCCAAAGGATCCTTCATGAGAGAGATATTAAGAGGAGGCTTATTGGGGAAAAAGCACCACAGCACTGACTCAGCCTGCCCTGGAGTAGCTCAAGACTGGTAAACAAGGATTTCACCCTAATTGGTCATTACTGGCAGACACAGGAACTCTGTTATTGTATCTTATGGAAATAGACTCATCCAGTCCAGTATGAGCAGGACATGTCTAGTAACCTTCAGACACCAACAATCTACAGAGTGATGAGCAGGAAATATTTATAATGCAGTTAATACTCATTGTTTTAGTTAGTTAATACTGCAGAGCACCCAGCTCTCCAATTTCTTTCGGAGGTGGTTATGTTTGAATCGGCCAAGTCCCTTTCAGCACTCTTAGATGCCATGAGATGATTCTGGAACAGTTCTACCCCCACTGCAGCAACCTCGGTATGTACAGCTGGATTTCTACCACAGGGGTTCAGACCTTCCTCCCAGTTCCTCTTTTACAAGTAGGTAGATCTGAAACATCAAGGGGTCTAGAATGATCAGGTCACTCAACTGACCAGTCTAATATGAGTTCCTGTAAGCTGAAGATGTCAGAAGCCTGCGTGTCTTGAAGAAAATGAATTTTCTACCACATATGTTCTCTCACAGCAGCTAAAACGTTACCTAGATGCTTAGCTGAAACAATATCTGGGTGTCTCCTCCCTGAAAGCGTTCAGAGTAGGATTGGATGGGGCTCTGAGCAATGTCTGGTGGAAGGTGTCCCTTTTTAAACAGAAGCTCACAATGAGAGGTTCGGTTCTTCAGCCTAGAGAAGGGAAGGCTCCAAAAAGACCTTTTGGTGACCTTTCAGTGATTAAAGTGACCAATAAGAAAGGTGGCGACAGACTTTTTAGCAGGGCCTGTTGTAACAGGACAAGAGAGAATGGTTTTGAATTAAAAGAGGTGAGACTTAAACTCAACAGTGGAAAGAAATGTTTTCCACTGAGAGTGGTGAGACACCAGCCCAGGCTGGTAGAAGCCCCATCCCTGGAAACATTCCAGGTCAGGTTGCTCGGGACTCTCAGCACCCTGGTATCATGGAAGGTGTCCCATGGAAGGAAGGTTGGACTAGATGACCTTTGAGGTCTCTTCAAATTTAAACCAGTCTTATGATTCTTTTTGTCAACATCTTGTGAATATTAATCTAGCTATCATCAGTGCCAATAATCTCATCATTTACCCAGCTGTAAATCCCCTCAACTCAGCTGTGGAAATTTCATTTTGCTATGAGCTTGCAGGTGCATGTCAACCACTCGAAAAACTTCCCTATGTCCCAGCTGACTGTAAGATTCACCACACCTCTAAACCACAAGGAATTCACCCCAAATGCTCCGCAGGGATATTAGCAAACAGTTACAGAACTCCTTCCTGCATTGATTCCCAAAAGATTCAAACAGAACAAACCTGTCCCATTTCATATTCTTGAATTCAGGAATCTTGTGCTACGCTTCACAGTTGTGGGAAAGGACTGTTTGACCTGGAAAAAGGTCCTGCCTTTCTCTTAGGCAGGAAGAGAAGCCTGTAAACGTTGGCTGTGCCTGAGAACATGAGCAGAGTTGTAAGCACACTATTTCTCAGATAACAGGAGGTAACCAATCTTTAGGTTCCCCAGAACATTTTAGAGTTTAGCTAAGGAAGTCTCTGAAGAGATATTCCTTTTTAAGAGGCAAGTGAATGTAATAATACCTCAGGATGAGGTCTCCTGACCTCAACAAAAATGTTTTTGCTTCCACCTTGAGAGAGTGAGAGGGCACTAAATGGATTGTTAATTGAAGGAAGCCATGACCAAAAGACAAAAAAAAGGAAAATAAAAGGCAGGAAAGTGACTAAAAGATACCAATGGGTCCTAAGTTTTCCAGAGGCTGTGGGAAATGGACGTCATTATGCCATTTTTCCATGGAAACTGTGAACTCATCTACCATGATGAAATAGAAAGAAATACAAAGCTTTTCAAATATATTATGAGAAGGGAGAAAATAACATGTCACGTCCAACAGGCAATGCAGTGAGAAAAAGGAGAACTATGTCCACTTTAGTTCCACAGGCAACTAAAGGAGAGAGTCAA
Organism: Indicator indicator; assembly: GCF_027791375.1. Lineage (NCBI taxonomy): Eukaryota > Metazoa > Chordata > Aves > Piciformes > Indicatoridae > Indicator > Indicator indicator. Next base: position 30,377,023 of record NC_072015.1, read on the forward strand.
GCAGAAGCTACAAAGATGCTGAGGGAACTGGAACATCTCTGTGAGGAGGAAAGGTTGAGGGACTTGGGGCTGTTTAGGCTGGACAAGACTGAGAGGGGATCTTGTCACTGCTGAAGGGCAGGGTTCAAGAGGAATGGACTAGAGTATTTTCAGTGGTGCCCAGCAGCAGAATAAGGGGCAGCAAACATTATATCCAGGTGGGTTTGGAATCTCTCTAGAGGAGACTCCACAACCTCTCTGGGCAGCCTGCTCCAGGGTTTAGGCACCCTCAAAGGGAACTTCTTCTTCATCTTTATATGGAAACACCATCTGAAGATGTTCCAGTTCCAGTTTGTGCTTGTTTCTCCTTGGGTACCACTGGTCTCTCCAGGATACCACTGCAAAGAGTCTGGTCCCACCCTCTTGACACCTGACCTTTAGCTATCAGTCATCACTGAGAAGATGCTCTTTGAGGCTGCTCTTCTTCGGGTTAAAAAGCCCCAGGTCTTTCAGTCTTTCTTCCTCACAGAGATGCTCCAGTTCCCTCAACATCTTTGTAGCCTCTGCTGTACTTTATCCAGTACTTCCCTGTCTCTCTTGAACTGGTGAGCCCCAAACCAGATACAACCTTAAACAAAACAAAATTCTGAAGCAGCAACCACAAAAAAAAAAAAAAAAAAAAAAAAAAAAAAAAAAAAAAAAAGGCAAAAACGATCCACAATCACAGGGTAAAGAAATGTGTATAAACAATGATTTAGTAAAGATCTTCTTAAATAATATTCATCAGAAATTGTAAGTAAGGGAATTCAACAGCAAAGATAGAATCATAGAATGGTTTGGATTGGAAGGGATCTTAAAAATCATCTAGTTCCAGCCCCCTGCCATGTACAGGAACACATCCTACTAGGCCATGTTGCTCAAGGCTCTGACGAGCATGACTTTCAACTCTTCCAGGAGTGGAGTTTCAACGACACCAAACAGCTCAAATGCTGATAAACCTCAACTTTTTCATATCAAAAACGATGAAACGATTCAAGCCATCCCCACAAAGATAACGTATTCCTTTTCTTGATGAACATTTCTGCATCGTAAAGACTTCTGTATAAACCTCACTCAATCCCTACCGGTTTATTTTGGTTTTGAATCATCAGTAAATGCTCCCTGGGGCCAAGCTCACACAAAAGCTCCAGACCATCTCTTGGTACTAAACCTTCTATGCATCAAGCTTTTAGATACTTGCAAGTCTCTGGCATCAAGACGTTCACACTGTTCTGAATTATTTATTCACCAATCTTTATGCAACTTCCCCAACACCAATGGAGACCAAGGCGAGTTTAGCTATTTGATGTTACATCTTCTCAAGTGGCTAAAGAGGCTATAAAGCACCCCATTGCTTAAGCCTGCCATCTCAGTTCCATTAGCAGTAAAGACCTCTCTATTCAAACTGCTAAGTAAATCCTCCAGGAGCCCGGGGACTGTTTCATGCTTGAAAGCAACTGTTAAGAATTTGACAACAACCAAACTGTTCCTATTTAATCCTGCTCCCAAGGTAAAAAAGAATTATAGGTAAACATATGCCTTCATTATTTGCTTTGCTGCATTTCAATACTCAATCCCCCACAAAACTGCCAGCCAAGGATTTAATGCAGCCTCTCCTGTATTTCAACACTGTTGCCTTTGCAGGTTAGGGAAAGCTTAATAAGGGTTACAGAGTTGGGTAGCAAGCAGCTCCATTTTCTATAGCTTGCACTAGAGATTTTGCAAAGGTAACTTTAATAACATAACTGCAAAAGTAACTTTAATAACACAATTGTAAAGGTAATTTTAATAACACAAGGAGTTGGGGGGGTTCTGTTTTTTAACAAATTTGGATTTTTTTTGGGAAGCCAAAGTAGTTGTTATCTCATCGCATCTGCCAATAAGTTGTTGTTTTGGTTTGGTTTTTTTTTTTTCCAGTTAAAAGAGAGAGAAGAAAAAGAAAAAAAAAAAAGAGGGGAGAAATAGTGGAAAAAAAAAAAAAAGAGGGGGGAAAGGAAAAAAAGAAGGGGAGGAAAAAAGAGAGAGGTGGGAAAAGAATAAACAAAAAAGAGAAAAAAGAATGAAGAGAAAATAGAAAGGGGAAGATGAGAAAAAGGAAAGAAAAATAGGGAAAAGAGGAGGAAAAAATAGTAAAAAGATGAGAAAAAATTGTGAAAAAATAACAAAGAAGAAAAAAGAAAATAAGAGAGAAGGAAAAGAAAATAGAGAGAAGGGAAAAAAAACCACACCACCAAACAACAACCCAAAAGCCCCAAAAATGTTGTCACTATTGCAGCACAGAAGCTTTCAGTCAGCCTGCAGTTTTATGTAATGCTGGAGATAAAACCAGGGTTAATATTAAACCTAGGGGTTTACTGAAGCAGACAAAATGAATTGCCAATTTAGAAAGAAGGCAGTGGGCAACTCATTAGACACTAAAACTTAAAGACTACATCCAGATCTCTCATAAATTTCATGGATTTGGAATGAAGGTACAATTTTCCCTGGTTTATTATCCCAAAAAGGAACAAGAGGAAGAAACCTATTTTGGTTTCTCTAAGTGAAATGGAACAATCCATCCCTGGGAAATCTAAACCCCAAAATCAGAACCTTGAACCTCAATGTTCATGATGGAGCTGAAAAACAAGATTCCCAAACCATTTATCACATCCTGCAGTATTTCTCCTACCCACTTCATTGTGGGTTTCCCACACACACTGAAGTGAGCAAAGCCTGTCAGCTGTTTTAATAACAACTCCTACCAGCAAACATGCAGGTCATGGAAACAAACATGAGACTTGAAGACACTCAGACTGTTTTCTATTTATTAGCATATAGAAACTATTACCCTAAGCATGAGTAACTTAAAAGGAATATCCCACTGCAGCAGTACAGCTTAGAGGATGACCTGTTGGAAAGAAACGCTGGAGAAAGCCCTGGGAGTGATGGTGGACAAGAAGTCCACTATGAGCCAGCAATCTGTCCTTGGGGAAAGAAGGGCAAGGGTCTTCTGGGGTGCATTAAGAACAGTGTGACCAGAAGGTCATGGAGGTTCTCCTGCCCCTCTAACCTGCCCTAGTCAGGCCACATCTGGACTACTGGGTCCAGCTTTGGGCTCCCAAGTTCAAGAGAGACAGTTCAGTGGGGGCTATGAAGATGCTAAGGAGACTGGAGCATTCCTGTGAGGTGGAAAGGCTGAGAGACATGGGGTTGTTTATCCTGTAGAAAAGCAGCTTGAAAGGGGATCTTACCAATGCTCTTCAATATCTGAAGGGCAGGGGTCACGAGTATGGGGTCAGACTCTTTACAGTCGTACCCAGCCACAGGACAAAGGGCAGTTGGCGCAAACTCAAACCCAGGAGGTTCTGTCTGAACAGGAGGAAAATCTTCCTTCCTGTGAGGGAGCCACATCCCTGGAGCAGGCTGCCCAGAGAGGTTATGGAGCCTCCCTCACAGGAGAGATTCCATTCCTACCTGGATATGATCCTGGGCAGCCTGCTGTGGGTGACCCTGCTTTAGCTGGAGGATTGGACTGGATGATTTCCAGAGTTCCCTTCTGACTCCCTATCATTCTGTGATTCTGTGACTCTGAGCTTAATTTAAGATGCAAGAAAAAGCCACCACCAGCCTTGTAAAGCTGCAGGTTTCCACCCCCCGATTCAATTAGTCTTTCTTCTTTTTTCCCTGCACATTCACACATTCATCCTTTTCATAAACATCTAAATAATAAATTCCCTTTTCTCTTCCAAACTGTTTAAGGAGATGGGCACAGTACAGCCTTTATATTACTTCCAGGCTTTTCCACCATGTCAAGTCTCTACAGATATCTTGGCTGTGCTCAACACAAATCTGAAGCACTGCTGAGCATATTATGACTGAAGAAACAGATTAAAAGGTGGCATATTAATAGTCACTAGTTTTGCTTTTACATCAACTCCTTATCAACCTCTAAAACCAACTTGGCATTAAAAACATCATTCTTATTTCTCCTTAACTCATTACATCTGTTTTAACCTCTGTGATGACACAGCAAGCTTAATTGCTATCGTTTCGAGAGAATAAAGTATGAAAATCCATTTTTTTCCCTTGCTACAAGAAATCATTGAAGTGCTGGAGGGAATCAAGAGAAGGACAAAAAAGCTGTTGAAGAATTTGAAGAATATGTCTTCTGAGGAGCAGCTGAGAGAAAAGATGTTGTTTAGAAGAGAAAAGGAGGCTGAGGAGAGACCTCCTCACTCTCCACCCATGCCTGAATGGAGGCTGCAGTGAGGTGGGGGTCAGTCTTTTCTCCCTAGCAATAAATGACAGGACACGAGGAAATGGATTCAAGTTGCACTGTTGGTGGTTTAGGTTGAATATTAGATGAAACTTCTTTACTGAAAAGGTTCTTCTACACTGGAACAGGCTCCCCAGGGAGGATTTGAATCCCCATCCCTGGAGGTGTTCAAAAGATACAGAGATGTGGTGCTGAGGGAGATGGTTTAGCACTGGGTCTGACAGAGTTAGACAATGGTTGGATCCTAAAGGTCTTTTCTAGCTAAAACAAATCTATGATCATCCCATCCATGTATATAAAGCTCAAACACTTCTGTAAGCTGACCTTCACATAAATACTTTGAGGTTTCTTCAACGTATTTAGTGGTTTTCAAGTTTCTTGTTGTTCTTCCAAACCTGAGAGATTCCAAAATAGCCTGGACATTGTAATCCTGGGCAACCTACTCTGAGTTACCCTGTTTTAACAAGGGGGTTGGAATAGATGACCTCCAGAGGTCTCTTCCAACCCCCACTATCCTGTGATTCTGTAACTAGTTTTCTTTCCCCTTTGACCTGTCATCTCATTATTCTCTCTTCCTTCTTCACATCTTTGAGGTATGATGCTGTCTTTGCTATAAAGAAGTTCCTAATAACATCCCACTAGTAAATGAGCTTAACTCTCTCCATTTCGTGGTTCTGTAATAACAACATCTTTCTGGCTTTATATCTGCTTACATGCTTTTCCCCATGCCATGGTAGAGATCTCCTAAACAATAACCAGCTGTTCTCTTACACATGGAAAACACTGAGGAACACAAAACTTGAGAGGTAGAGACTCACTGCAAGTATATCCCTCCTAAAAAATTCAAGAGTGGATGAGACACGGCTCATTTATATTCAGGCCCCTACATTGGTACATTTCTTTCTGTAATTATGATTTTGCATAGTCCACAAACAGCCTAAGCACTAAATGACACACTCTGACTGTTGCTACAGCAGCAGCAGATTAACATGGGTGAAATCCAGCCTGTGTTCCACCTCTGTAAATTATCAATAATTAAGTTCCTTCTCCATTAAGGCTGCTACAACAAAAAAATTTCTTTATTTGTTATGTAAGCTTCACATAAAATAAAATACATAAAGACAGCAAATATATTTTCAAGCTTTCAGAAGATTCCCAACCATCGTTGTTTGGAACCTCAGTAGCGACCCATGGGCTGTCTGCCCAATCACACCAGCTACTTCAGGATAGAAAAATCATAACCCTTAAACCAGTTATGGCCAAAACTGTTTCATAACTGGTTTCATCATGCTTTATTTAGGTTAACTGCATTGCAGGTATTGCCATCTTTGGGTAGTTTTGATAAATTCTTATCTCTCTCTTTTAAAGTCAAGACAGGTTCTCAAACAGCTAGAGCTTTAAAGACTTCTCTGCAGATGAGGACATGTGCAGAGGAGTGTGCTGCTTTGTTTACTGTTTTTTATCTGCCTTAAACACTTTAAGACAAAGAGTAGAAACAAGAAAGAGATTTTATTCCAAAGAAGATTATGGATAACAACTTTCTAAAACACATTTCTGCTGTTTGATGTGAAGATCACTAACTATAATCCAATTCTAATTAAGACCAACTGTGAGTGATTTAACTGTACCTTTCCTGAATTTACTTTCCAAAGAAGTGGCTCAGTTTGGCTGGATACAGTTAGGGAAAAAAAAATAAAAAGAAAAAAAAAGGAAAACATGACAGATCAATGGGCCAAGGCTAATGGGATGAGAATCAACAAGGCCAAGTGTTGGGTCCTGCATTTGGGTCACAACAACCCCATGAATATTCCAGGCTTGGGGCAGAGTGGCTGGAAATTTGTCCGTTAGGAAAGGATCTGGGGGTGTTTGTCAACAGCCAGCTGAAGACGAGCCAGGGTGTGCCCAGGTAGCCAAGAAGGGCAACAGCATCCTGGCTTGGATCAGCACTAGCGTGGCCAACAGGACCAGGGAAGTTACTGTCCCTCTATACTCAGCACTGGTGACAACACACCTTGAGTAACGGGTTCAGTTTTGGGCCCTCACTCCAAGAAGGACATTGATGTGCTGGATCAGATGGAAAGAAGGGCAGTATAATTGTAGCAGTCATGTTCTTCTCACAGGCTGTGTGTGATGGTGTTTCCAGGTGAAGACAAGACAAGAAGATGAGAAGACTCTTATTGTGAAAGGCAAAAGCATTTATTGCCTAAGCAACTAAGCAAAGCACTAGGCACAAGCAAAAGCAAAGCAAGAGCTGAAGCATAAGTCTAAGCCTACTACTCTGTCACATAGTCAGCTTATACACTTGTCTGATACAGAGCTGCCACATCCCAGCTGGCTCTCCTTTCACTGACATGGGCCCAAGCAAAGCATACAACAGGTTAATACTGACAAACAAGCTTCTGAACATATCCAGTCAACTTCTGCCTAGTCTTTCTCTTCAGTTACAAGGTGTTTACATTCTTTCCAACTCACAGACAAAACATAGCCTTCTCAAAAGTTGTTCAAAGGTTTGCTATCTTCCTACATGGCAGAAAAGCTGGAATGGTCTGGAGAACAAGTCTTCTGAGAAGCAGCTGAGGGAACTGGGGTCATTTAGACTGGAGAAAAAGGAGGCTTGGGGGAAGACCTTCTCACTCTCTATAGCTCCCTGAAAGGAGGCTAAAGCCTAGTAGGTTTCTTCTCCAAAATAACAAGAGATAAGACTAAAGAAAATGGCCTCAAGTTGCACCAGGAGGGGCATAGATTGGATATGAAATGTAGTTACAAGGTATCCCTGGATCCTGGAGAAAAGAAGGCTCCAGGGACACCTCATAGCTACATTCTGGTATCTGATGGGGATCTACAGTAAAGCCAGGTAAGGACTGTTTAGAAGGGCTAGTAGGGACAGGATGAGGGGCAATGGTTTGGAACTGAAACAGGGTGGATTTAGGTTGTAGATCAAGAGGAAGACACTTGCAATGAGAGTGATAAAATACTAGCACACCTGCCAAAGGTTGCAGTTGAGGCCTCATCCCTCGAGACACTCAAGATCAGACTCGATGTGACCCTGGGCAGCCTGAACTAGTTGGAGGTATCTCTGCTCACTGCAGGAGGGTAGGACAAGATGACCTTTGAGAGTGCCTTCCAACCCAACGCAATCTGTGAACCTGTGATAGTGAAAAAAATGTCTTCCCCTAAAGGGTTGTCAAGCCCTGGGACAGACTGCCTAAGGCAGTGCTGAAGTCCCCATCCCTGAAGGGATTTAAAAGCCATGGAGATGTGGTGCTGAACCATGGTTCAGTGGTGATCTGGCAGTGTTGGGTTAATGGTTGGACATGATGATCTGGAAGGTTTCTTCCAAGCAAAATGATTCTGTGATTCTATGCTCTCAGCAAATTATATACCAGAACATGAGCACAACAAACTTTTCATACTCTACAGCATAGTACCAAAGCCGTAGCAAATTATTAATATTAGCCTGATTTTATTAAAGCTTCCTGTCATTATGTTAATCAAGAATTAGTGGCAAATTACTAAGTCACAGTAGTTGCATTACAAGGCAGTGATATCAAACATGATAATTTAAATGAGACTGGTAAAAATATACTTCATCAGCAGATGATTTGCAAAAGGATCTTCATAACCAATATAAGTCTTGTTTAATTAAAACAAGAATTAAGCTCATTTTTCTGCTATCTCCCCAGATCACTCCAATCTACACAGAGCAGATGAGCATTTGAAGCTCTACTGGGCAGGACAAGCTGAGAGGGTTTTATGAAATAGTACACACTTCTAATGAAACTTGCTTTCCATCCCACAGAAATAGATGGCAGGGATGGAGATTCTTCTGCCTTTTCAGTATGGAAGACTGGAAATCCAGCTCTCTTGTTCTACAGCGGGGTAGCTGTCTGCCTACTGCAACCTCTCTTGCTGTGGAATACATCAAGTTCACAAAGCATTTGGAGAACAAGTCTTGTGAGGGGTGCCTGAGGGACCTTGGGTTGTTTAGCCTGGAGAAGAGGAGGCTGAGGGGAGACCTCGCTTTCTACTAGTCTCTGAAAGGAGATTGGAGTGGGGGATGTGGGGGTATATGTGTCGGTCTCTTCTCCCAAGTAACAGGTGATAAGACAAGAGCAAATGGTATCATGCTGCACCAGGAGAGGTTTGAGTTGAGCATTAGGAAAAAAATTTTGCACTGAAAGGGCTCTGAAACACTGGATTAGGCTCCCCAGGGAGGTGGTTGAATCCCCATCCCTGGAGGTGTTTAAAAGATGCAGAGATGTGATGTTGAGAGACATGGATTAGCACCAGACTTGTTAGAGTTAGATAATGGTTGGACTAGATCTTAAAGGTATTTTCCAACAAAAATGATTCTATGATTCTGTAAGCTGAAACACTGGAATACAGAAAATAATAGAGCTTATAGAATTACATCTAATGCAGAACTAGACACTAAGGCCATTTGAAAAAGGAGCAGTTAAAACTGACCTGTTGTTAACTTCTTTTTTGTCTCATCACATTTTCATACTGCCATTCAAGACCCACCCATGACCAAAAGGGTATCTCATGATCTGCTTCCAGCCTCACCAACCACTTCCCAACTCCAGCTAAAACAAAGCTTCATACATTGACAAATGTTATGCTGTGTGTTGGCAATCACTCCCTTACTCACTACCAGCTATGATCCAGACTAGGGCCAGGATGCTATCCAGAGGGACCTAGACAAGCTCAAGAAGTGGGACCATATAAATCTTGTGAGGTTCAACAAGGCCACGTGCAAGGTCCTGCACCTGTGCTTAAGGCTAATGGCTAAAAACGTCTAAGTAAGTAATGCAGGAGAGAGGGAAAAGAAATTCCCTTTCCTTTGCCTCTTGAACTCCCTTGGAGCTCTCCTGTTCACAAGAGGCAAGGAACTACTGAAGAGAGTCCAGAGGAGGCTACAAAGATAAAGGAACTGGAGCGTCTTTGTAAGAAGGAAAGGCTGAGAGACCTGGGGCTGTTTGGCCTGGAGAAGAACAGCCTGAGAGGGGATCTTCCCAGCATTCAGCAAGAGCTAAAAGTTGAGAGTCAAGAGGATGGTGCCAGACTCTTCTCAGGGGTGCTGGGCAAGGGGCAATGAGCACAAACCCACCCATTAAATTCCTCTGAAGATGAGGAAAAACTTCTTTCCTGATGACAGAGCCTTAGAGCAGGCTGTCCAGAGAGGTTGTGGAGTCTCCTTTGGAGAGATTTTAAACCCACTTAGACATTGTGATCCTGGGCAGCTTGCTCTGGGTGACCCTGCTTTATCAGGGGAGTTTGGACTAGGTGGTCCCCAAAGGTCCCTTCCAACCCCTACCATTCTGGGATTCTGTGAATCTATTACAATAATCACAACCTTTTGAACAGCTCAAAAGATTCCGTGGATTCTTCTGCAGAAGCTACTAAGAAATGGAATATAATAAACCTAAGATATAGTGAGATCCTGACATAAAATATGACACAAGATACATTAAAAAAAAAAAAATCCCAATAAAAGGAATTTCAAATATAAAGCACCACAAAGATTAGGTAGATACTTTTTGTAGTGTGGTTTGAATACCTACAGGTTCAGCTGTTTGCTCTGCTCTGCAAGCACTGGTGATCCATGCTGCTATTTTGCACGCCCAGCCCTTCAAGAACCTCTTGGCAGCCAGCACTCTGTGAATTCACATCTTCATCTGGTGAGCAGACAGATCCAAAAAGCAGGATCATTTACTGTGTTTCTCAGATTGTCAGTACACGTCCAAAAGGGAGCCAGAGCTGCAGTGTTCCTTGCTATTCATTCAGCAGCAATTCTTGATCCCTGCCCAGGAGATCACAGATCATGATCTTAGGGTTCCTCTGAGCTTTTAACTACATTATGTTTCGCGTCTGCAGGAAAACCAAGGAGCCACTGGAATTCCGCTGTGGAATTAATAAATAATTAAAGCCAAAATGATAATTTAGCCTTAATATATAAGGGCACTTTCTACAAAAGGCAGAAATCTATTTTAAATAATTCAGGCCTTTTAAAGGGCTATATGCAGCACCATAAAATCATAGAATGATTTGGGTTGCAAAGGACCTCCAAAGGTCATCTAATCCAACTCCCCTGCAGTGAGCAGGGACACCTCCATTATATCAGGTTGCCCAGAGCTCCATTGAGCCTCACCTTGAATGTCTCCAAGGCTGGAGTTTCAACCCAATTCAAATTGAGACAACTTATCAATCACACATAAGACTACTTAGCCACAAAGGAATTCAGTTTTTTTTTTAAACCAGTTACACTGCAAAATTAAACCAGTTATATTATACAGAGAAGATCTAAAATCAGAGTTCAGTCACTATACTTAGATCCACCATAAATGCTTTTAACTGAAGAAGTGAAAGAACATCAGACTAAAGTGTTTTCCAAAATTTGCCTGAAGAACTCATACATTTAAAGTAAAAACAGAGGTCACAGAATACCAGCACGCTGGGGGTTGGAAGGGACCTCTTGAAGCCTGTCTAGTCCAATCCCAGGGCTAAATCTGGGATACCCACAGCAGACTGCCCAGGATCACATGTCCTGGTAAGTTCAGAAACTCCCCAGGGAAGAAGACTCCAACCAACCTCTCTGAGCAGCCTTCTTCAGGGCTCTACCACCCTCACAGAGAATACATTTTTGCTCTTGTTCAGATGGAAACACCTGGGTTTCAGTTCACTGTCCCGTCTTTGGACACCACTGAAAACAGTCTGGTGGCATAGTCTTGTCTTTAGCTATTACTGAGCTCTGAGATCTTCTCACATTCTGCTCTTCTCCAGGCTAAATAGCCCCAGGTCTCTCAGCCTTTCCTCCTCACAGAGATGCCCCAGTCCCCTCAGCATCTTTGTAGCCTCCGCTGGCTCACCAGTAGTTCTCTGTGTCTCCTGTACTGGGGAGCCTAGAAATGACTGCGCACCATGTCTCCAGATGTGGTCTCACCAGGCCAAAGTAGAGAGAGAGAATTTCCCTCAACCTAGTGGCCACAATTTTCTTACTGCACCCCAGGAAATCCTTGACCTTCTTCGCTCCAAGGGCACATTGCTGGCTCATGTTGAACTTGTTGTCCAGGGTCATTCTTCTTGGAGCTGCTTCCCAGGAGGTCAACCCCTCCCCTGTACTGGTGCAGAAAGTTACTCTTCTCCAGGTGCAGGATGCTACACTGGTCCTTGTTGAACTTCCTGAAGTCTTTCAGAGCTGTAGCAATTCAGTTTATTTTAACAATGTAAATCAGTGTTACTTCATTCAAACAAGTATGAGCACAGCTGAAGTTCAACAGTGTATCTCATGTCTCCTACAATGACAGTGACAACCCAGATCATCATATATCCAGATCTACCAGGTTATTGCAAAACAACTGTTACTTGCTTTGCACATTCAGGCTGGAGACCTGGGCAAAGGTGAACCTCATGATCTTGCTTTGGCAGGGAAGTTGGGTGCAATGAGTTCTAAAGGTCCCTTCCAACCCCTAATATTCTGTGATTCAGCCTGATCAAGGAGGGGATTGAGCATCAATGAGTCTACTTTTTAATTTCACTGTAGGTGTTTGATTAGTTCATTTCTATGGTTTAGTTTTTAAGTTTTGGAGGATGTCAGAAAGAAAAGAAGAGCAATGCATTAGCCTCAAACTTTGCCCCAAGCAGTTTTGCCAGTATTGACAGGCCAGATAACACCAACTGAGTAAACAAATCTATTTTAATTTCATGCCCAATTAAAAACACAGCAGGTTGTCCAGACTGAGAAGGGTGTTGAAAACTCAAAATAAAAAGTTTCCTGATTTTAAAGATTGTGTAAACTGTTACGGAACCTTGACAGAAACAACACAACTCCTGCTTATGGCCAATATCCAAGACAAGAACTTGATAAATTAACTGGACATCAACCATGGAAGAAAATCAAGTTGTTGGATAAAAAACTGCTCGTGCTATTGGGTACCCAACACAGAAAACAGCTCACAGAATCCCAGTATGGTGGGGGTTGGGAGGTTCCTCTGGAGATCATCTAGTCTAAAGCCCTTGCCACTGTAAAATTAGCCAGAACATGAAGCTTCACATTCTAGCAACATTAGCTAGGTTTCAAAACACCTGCCTCACACTGAGCCTCCAGCAACCAGCCTTAATTACTATTGGAGCAAAAAGGATGGGAAGAAGTATGTCAATGTGTAAAGTGTGGTCTCTAAAACTACTTATTTTTTGCCTTGCCTTAAATCCAAAGTTAGAATTGGCACTGGTATGTCCATCTCTCTCTATACACAGATAAAATTGAAAATAGGAGCTACATGGGCTGTACCAGCAATGGTGGGGCCAGGAGGACCAGGAAAGTGGTTGTTCCACTGTACTCAGCACTGTTTTGTGCCACTCACTACATGAAGAACATTGAGGTGTTGGAGTAGGTCCAGAGAAGGGCAATGAAGCTGCTGAAGAGTCTGGAGAACAGGTCTGGTGAGGAGCAGTGGAGGGAAATGGGGTTGATCAGCTTGGAGGAAAGGAGGCTGAAGGGAAATCAATGACATACCCTGAAACTCCCTGAAAGGAGGCTGAGGCCAGGAGGGCTTGGGTCCCCTCTCCATAGTAGCAAGCGATTAGAGGATAAGAGCTTGGGTATCAGAAGGAAATGCTTCCCTGAAGGGGTTTTTAAACACTGGAACAGGCTCCCCAGGGAGGTGGTTGAATCCCTATCCCTAGAGGTCTGAAAAGACACAGAGATGTGGTGCAAAGCATCAGACTTGGCAGTTAAATAAGAGTTGGACTTTATGATCTTAAGGGTCTTTTCCAACCAAAACAACTCTACAATTCTGTGACTAAATGCTGAAGCATGATACTTAGTGTTCTGCATTTGATTCCCTAGGAAGACCAAATTAGCACATTGTTAGCTAAACCAGCAGTACCAGAGAAAAAGCTGCTTTAAAGAACTTCCAGAAGCCTCCACTATGCAGTTGAAACAGTGTAAGAAATGTACATAGAATCTAGATCCTTAGGTTTAGAATCTGCAGAACCTTTAGAATCCACTGTAGAGCCTATAGAATTCTACTGATTGTGGACCAGTTCTGTTTCATATCCTCATCCTCATTAATAACTTCATCAATTACATATTGAGATCAAGCACACCTTGAGCAGGTTTGCAGACGACACCAATCAGAACAGTGTGGTTAACATGCCTGAGGGAAGGGATGGTATCCAGAGGAACCCAAAAGAGCTAGAGAAGTGGATATGTGTGAACATCATGGAGTTCAATAGTGCCGAGTGCAAGGTTCTGCACCTGAGTCAGTGCAGTCTCCAGTATCAATACAGGTTGGGGGACAAAGGGACAGAGAACAGCCCTGTGGAGGTGGTCTTGGGGGTGCTGCTGGATGAGTCAGCAATGTATGCTCACAGTCCAGAACCAACTTTGTTCTGGGCTGCATTCTCGGCAGAGTGGGCAGCAGCTGAAGGGAGGGGATTCTGGCCCTCTGCTCTGCTGAGAACCCACCTTCAGTGCTGGGTCCAGCTCTGGAGTCCTCAGCACAGGAGAAACAGGGTGGGGGCCAGAGGAGGCCACAACAATGATGTGAGGGCTGGAACCCCTCTGCTGTGAGGCCAGGCTGAGAGAGTTGGGATTGTTGAGCACGGAGAAGAGAAGGCTCCAGGGAGACCTTCTAGTGGTCTTTCAGTACTTCTTGTTGCTGATAAGAAAGGTGGAGACAGCCTTTTAAGGTGGGCCTTTTGTGACAGGACAAAGGTGATGGTTTGAAAACAAATGGGAGTGAGTCTCAGACTAGAGCGAATGAAGACATTTTTACACCGAGAGCAGAGAGACACCATCTCAGGTTGCCCACAGTGAGGGTAGGTGCCCCATCCCTGGAAAGATTCAAGGCCAGGTTGGACAGCTCTCTGAGCAACATGCTTTCATTGCAGATCTCCCACCTCAGGGCAGGGGGGCTGGACTAGATGCCCTTTAAAAGTCCCTTCCAACCCAAATCATTCTGTGATTCTATACTAAGAAGCACAGAAAGAACGAATCCACACTTTTATACCAGTCTTTGGTGAGATCTCAGCTGTAACCCACCAACACCTAATTAAAAGTCTGACACGGTAATTAATTTCAACACAGAGTAACCCACAACCTTTTGATTGCTCAGTGATGACTGGCAAGATGTTTTCTACTCTGACTAGGAACTCTAGAATTCTCTGAAAAGATGAACTTTAATCCCCTGGAAATGACCAGCATGTGTCACATCATTACTTAGCACATTTCTGGCAAGAACAAAATTTATTGCTCAAAGGATAAATAAGGAAATAGGACAGAAATGAACATTTATGTAGATGAGTGTCAAATGGACCATACTCCTGGGAATAACAACATGCCTGGGGTCCAAAGCATTTCTAGTCAGGCTTCTGAGTCTTATTTAATTTGGTCTCCAGACAAAAAGAAAAGTTTAGGTTTCTACAGCACTGGAATGAAGAGTACTCAACTGAAATGGAAGTGAACAACAATTAAATGAATTTAAAAAACAAAATCTTTGGACACAGCATAATAAGCTCTAGTTCCTCTGCAAAAACAAAACATGTTTGTGCTTGTTGTTCCTTTCCACAAACTTGTCTAGAGACACCACTGCTCAAAGAATGGTGGGGGTTTGAAGTGGCTGTCCAGGGAAAAGCTGCCAGCAACAACCTCAGTCACGACTGGTTTATCAGGTAGTGGCATCTCCTGGCTTCACCTCCTACCTCTGCTGGGTGAAGATACCTTTTTGAGCACACAGGCAGATAGTTAAACCAAGCATCAGCACAAGCAGTGATAGTCATCATCACCAGACTTTCATTATGAGTAAGCCTCTCTCTTTTTTAGGTCTAAATATTAATTCCCCTGGTATCAGATTCTGTCTGTCACTGTTCAAAACCAGGTGATGTGTGGGGTAGCCATCTACTCAGTCATACAATCATAGAACTGTTTGGGTTGTAAAGGACCTTTAAAGGTCATTTAGTCCAACCTACATGCACTGAGCAGGGGCATCTTCAACTAGACCATATTGCTCAGAGCCCAAACAACCTGACCTGGAAGGTTTCCAAGGATGGGGCATCTAGCACCTTTCTAGGAGCGTTTCAATGCAGTGCTCATCATCATAAGAACGTTTTTCATTGAGAGTTTCTGCCAGTTTACTTCTGGTAACATACTATTTATATATCTCCAATTTGGCTAACATATCAAAGCTGTATATATACATATTTTTGTTTGGTCTTGAACACGAGAAGATTTTTAATACAAAAATTATGCTCATGAAGATATATTTCAGTTTCTTATTTTTATTTTAATTATGAAACTGCTCCAGGTGGTCACTCTCTGATTTTTAAGAATAAGCAGAATCCACTACTTTCAGGGGTTAGGACCACTAGTGATGCTCCTCTGCCTTCCCAAAGGGAAGAGAAAGGGAAGAAGGGAAAGACTGATGGGATGGGAAAGAAATTAAGTAAGCTGGTATGGAGAGAAGAACAATCCAGTGAAGCAGAGATACAAACCAATATGGAACCCAACCCCTGATGGCAATGACATCACCATTGTCACCACTGATGCTGGGGCCAGGTGCTGAGGAAGTCCCAGACTGGACTCAAAGACAGAGGGAAACCAGATCCAGAAACTGGATTCTGGAAATGTATTCAGGAACACACAGATTGGGATCAAAGGCAGAATGAACAGAGTCCTCCTGAGTTATTGGCCATTGAAGAAGAGGCTTGACCTTGGTGGATCTCTTAGCTTGATCCATCCAAGAGATGGAATCCTTTGTTGATGAGTTGAGGATCACCTGTCCTGCAGGTGCCACCTCTGACTTCCTGCACCCCAAGCTAGGGCAATAGATGTGGCAGTGCCCTTGGTCTGCACAGGAGCAAGTCTAAGCCAGAGCCTTTCTGCAGCCCAGACCTTGGCAGTAAATTTCTCCATCAGAGTTCTTAGTGCTAGAAGCAGGTATTGGCTGTGCAAACCTGCCCTGAGCTTCAGGAAGTGTTGGCACTGAGCAGAGACAAGCAAGTCTAAGAAGTCACATCCCTGAACAGAATTGATTGTGGTCTAGCTCAAACTAGGATAACTACTTAGATCTAAGTTCTTAATTGTAGCCTTCTAAATGTTTGTGGTGCTGAGGTATGTAACAGTACAACAGAGTTTCACAGAGTTTAGCACACAAAGTCAAACCACCACATTTCTAAAGGCTGTCTGCTGCCTCTGGCAGAAACCATTAACTAGGATCTCAGAAAACAAAATCCCCATGATGTATCTAACTGCTGTTATGAAGGTTTTTTCCATGTGCTCTGGAGAAACAACCCTGCCACCAACAAGACTAAACTCCTGCAGGTAACAGAATCAGGCATTAGTAGAAGTTCTTAGTCTTTAACAAGAGCACTGCTAGTCCATATAAATGTCAAATCCAAATCAGTTTTCTTCTTCTTGAAGATATCAGTTTGGTAATTCCCTGTGTTACAAATTACCACTTCTAATCCTTTTCCTGTGGAGCTCACCTTCCTTTCCAGGGAGGGTCAAGGTGAAATGCTTGTGATATAGAGCTGAAGCCTTCTGGTTCTCAATTTACCAAGCCATCCAGACAAGAAAACTGGTGCATATGAGTCAAACCCAAACAACGTTAATGCATTAATGACTGACATGTGACAGAGCCACAGACACACAGATACAGCTTGACATTAATGGAGAGATTTGCCTGTGGTCATGCATTGAGGAAGAGGGGGGGAAACTGAACCCACCTGTCTCATGTTTTAACTTAAGTATGAAATCAAACGTCAGACAGGATTAATTAGATGTCTGGAGTTTTATTCTTTTCTGGTGATGGGGGTTGAGGAAAAAAAAGAAAAGAAAAAAAAAAAGAAAAGGCACATTTCCATAATGTGAGGAAGCATTTCTGGGGAGAGCAAATCAGGTTGACATTGAGGGAAGGTTGACTTCATTGTGAAGGCTGGTTGTGTGGTGCTTGTCAGAGCAATTACTTTCTACTCAAGTGGGTTGCTTTTGAACATTTTTATTATCTGAACAATAAAAAACCCTGCAAGCGATAATTATTTATTATGCTAATTCTTGTGCCTTTTTTTCCCCCTTCTTTTCATTAGGAAGTTCTGCCAGACCATTACAACTCACTGTTTTCCAGAAACAAACCAGATTTCTTAATATTCAGCCAATTAAGGATAAAAAAAAAAAATAAAAGGCAACACTATTCTGTGTGCTGGTAATTAGTTACTAACTAGGTAATTTGTACACTGCCATAGAATCACAGAGTCATTTTGGTTGGAAAAGGCCTTTAAGATCATTGACCCCAACTGCTATCTAACTCTAGCAAGGCTGGTATTAAACCATGTGCCTCAGGACCACATCTCTGTGGCTGCCAAATGCCTCCAAGGATGGGGATTCAACCACTTTCCCTGGAAGGCTGTTCCTGCATTTGAGAACCCTTTCAGGGAAGAGGTTTCTTCTAATGCCCAACCTAAATCCCACTTTGCCCTGTGCAACTTGAGGCCATTTCCTCTTGCCTTGTCACCTGGCAGAAGAACCAGCCCCCCACCTCAATTCAATATCCTTTCAGGGAGTTGTAGAGAGTAAGAAGCTCTCTTCTCAGCCTCCTTTTCTTCAGGTTAAACAACCCCAGCTCTCTCAACCACTCCTCACAAGACTTGTTCTGTAGTCCCTTCACCAGCTTTCATGCCCTTCTCTAGACCTATTCCAGCATGTCAATGTCCTTCTCGGAGTGAGTACCCCAAAACTGGATCCATTACTCAAGGTGTGGCCTCACCAGCACTGAGTACAACACTTCCCTGGTCCTGCTGGCCACACTAATCTTGATGCAGGCCAGGATGCTGCTGCCCTATTGGGCACCTGGGCACACTGCTGGCTCATCCTCATCTGGCTGTTACCAGCTTTCTCATAAGTTCTGTTTTCATTTATTCAATACCCACCATTTCTAACATCATCCTGATTGAAAGCAGTTTCAAAACACAAAGTCCACTGCAGCAGGTTTTTTTTATACATAATGATTTAAGCAATCTGAGAGGCAGCAAGGCTTTAGACCCCTCTGAAAATGCACTACAGTCAAGGACTGCATTTTAATTATGGAAACCTTTTAGAACATCCCTGGTTTATTAACAGTAAGTGAAAGAGTATAAACAAGGCTTCAGTATGCACCACTTCTCCATCCTGCCTAAAGCCCTCGAGGGGAAAGAGCTTCAATGCGCTTTCATTTCTCCTGCCCCTAAGCGTTCTCATCTCTGAATGCCTCTTCTCACCAGCTTTAAAATTCATTTAACATAACAACCACACAGTTATGCTTTTTTCTCCCCCCACCCTCCCATTTTTATTTTTTTTAGTAGGCAAGTGCTCCCTCCTTCAGAAATAAACAAGGCCACAGCTCTCAAACTCCCATCACAAATGAAATATAAGAGACCATAAGCAAGTCTAAGCAAAAAAGCACCCCAACTAAACGTACCTTGAAAAACTCTTAGTCTGCAAAGCTCTTATAAAGCTTGGTGCCCATGCACAAGCCCTCCCTACATTTGACAAAAATCACAGAATCACAGAGTGGGGAGATTGGAAGTGACCTCTGGAGATCACCTAGTCCAACTGCCTTGCTAAAGCAGGGTCACCCACAGTGTGATTACTCAATATCACAACATCCAGGTGGATTTGGAATCTCCCCAGAGAAGGAAACTCCACAACCTTTCTGGGTAGCCTGATTCAGGGCTCCACCACTCACCAAGTCAATAATTTTCTCCTCATGGTCAGATGGGACCTCCTGGGTTCCAGTTCATGGCTGTTGCCCCTTATGTCACTGAGCACCACTGGAGAGTGTCCAGTCCTGTCCTCTTGTAACACAATAATCCCTGGAAAACTTCTGGCACGCATTCCCAAACTCCAAGCTCTTTCAGAGCCAGCACAGCTCTAGCTTCTTTGATGGCAAAGAGGCAACATGAGGTTTGGCAGAGCTGCTGCCTTCCCAACTTCAAATAGTCCCACCTCCCATACTGCCATGCACAAGGTTTCTCCATTGCTCCCTGCTTCTGAAGCAGCTCCTTCCTCTACCTCCCCACTGGGAGACTCCCAGAGAGTTCCCTATTAATATGTAATCTATACCATAATTAGCATTATGAAGCAGGTAGTTATCACACAACTGTCCTCCCATCCTCTCCTACAGAATCACAAAACTTTATTTGCAGGAAAGAAAAGAAAAAAAAAAAGAAAAAAAAAAAGGGGAAAAAAAAGGCAGCCCACACAAGTCAGTCAAAGCCCCAAGTATTCATCCCTGGGTTCAGTCACTGGTCTGCCATCTCCCACTGGATGGGCTAAACCTAACAGGGGACAGACGATTTGCTCTTTAAGTACCCAGAAGACTCTCTCTTCCCAGATACCCACAATCCAAACCAGACAAAGGTGTTGCTCAAGCCACATGCTGGTTTTAGCTGAGATAGGGTTAATTCTCTTCCCAGCATATGGTATGGGGCTGTGTTTTGGATTTGGTGGTCTAAAAGGTTTCTTCCCACAGAAATGATTCTGTGATTTGTGATGGAAACAGTGTTGGCAACTCAGGAATGCTTTAGTTACTGTGTAGCAGTTCTTACCCATTGTCAAGGCCTTTTCTGCTCCTCACCTCATCAGCAAGCAGGCTGAGGGTGCATGTGAAGATGGGAGGACACACAGCTGGGACAGCTGATCCCAACAAACCAGTGGGTATCCCAGATCATATGATATCATTCCCAGTATATAAAGATAAGGGAGGAAGAAGGAATGGTGGGGCTTGGAAGGAACCTCTGGAGATCATGTAGTCCAACTGCCTCTGCTAAAGCAGGGTCAATCAGAGCAGGAGGCCCAGGATTGCAATTCCTAGCTGGGTTTGGAATCTCTCCAGAAAAGAGATTTCAAACCTCTTTGGGCAGCCTGCTCCAGGGCCCTTGCACCCTCACAGCAAAGAAATTTTCCCTCATGTTCAGATGGAACCTTCTGGTTTCTGATTTGTGGTCATTGCTCCATGTCCTGTGGGTAGAGTGAAGTATTCTGATTTGGTACAATCATGACACTCCTAAGCACATCTCTGTTAAAGTAAGCAAAAAGCTCTTGAGCCCTATCACCCACAGAATCACAGAATGGTAGGGGTTGTCAAGGTAGGTTCACCTAAAGAAAAATCACACAGGAAAACATCCAGGTGGGTTTTGAATTACTCCAGAGATGGAGACTCAATCACTGCCACCCTTAGAGAAGTTCCTCCTCATGTTTAGATGGAAATTCTTACGTTCGAGTTTTCGTCTGTCACGCCAAATCATTCCCACATCCCAGCATTATTCCACCTTCAAATCTTAGCCACTGTGAGTTGCTTTTGTTATCAAAAGGTAGATAAAGAGCATGATTTCCTCCCTCAAACAGAAATTTAGACTGAAGTGCTCTTCAGCTTTGGTCTCAAGTTATTGTAAAACATACGAAAACTCTCTCAAAAACTACTCACCTACCAAAACACTTCCAGAAGCTTGACAAGCAATTTGGGAGCTACACAGAACCCCCTAACAAATACAGGCTTCCACAGATGTACCTGAAGTCAATTAAATCTTGGCAATTACTTTTAACTACTTGATTCATAGGAACATAATAAATACAGAGTGTGAAGTTTGAGAGAACCATTCTGCATGGAGAAGAAAAATGCAGAGGCCTCTGGCTTTTCTCTCTCAGGACAGACATGGAAGTATTTATTGAGGTGCTCTACAAAGTATAATGCTAAATGTGGGGCAGAAACAAAAAGCTCTTTAAAAGTATCAGATCATAGAATCATACTATCATGAATGTTTTGGACTGAAAGCAGCATTTCAAGGTCCCTGCACTGAACAGGGACATCAGCAACTTAGAGCAGGTGTCTCAGAGCCCCAAACAACCCGACCTGGAACAGTTCCAGGGATGAGGCATCTACAACCTACACTAGTGTATCACCACCCTCAGTGTCAAAAACGTTTTGGTTTTGGTTTTTTTCCTCTCTGCTCTAAATCTTCTTCTTCACCCCTTGTCCTGTCACAACACGTCCTGCTAAAAGGTCTGTCCCAAACTTTCTTCTAGGTCACCTCAAATACTGGAAGGCTACTCTAAGGTCTCCCAGGAGCCTTCTCTTCTCCAGGCTGAGAAAGCCCAGCTTTATCATCCTGGCCTCATGGCAGTGGGGTTCCAGCCCTCACATCATTGTCGTGGCATTCTCTGGCCCCACTCCTACAGGTCCAGGTCTCTCCTGTATTGAGGACTCCAGAGCTGGACCCAGCACTGCAGGTGGGGCCTCAGCAGAGCAGAGCAGAAGGACAGAATCTCCTCCCTCCACCTGCTGCCCATGCCACTGGTGAAGCAGGCCAGGGCATGGTTGGTTCTGCACTGGAAACACACGTTGCCAGCTCATGTCCAGTTTTTCACTCACCAAAACAAGGTGATACAAGCTATAAATCCTGTTATTTTCATTCACCCTCCATGCATATCAAATAGCCTTAGTTTACAACACCAAAAAAGCAAAACCATTAAATATAAGTCCCTGATAGCCTGAGGTATGAAACAAGAGTAGTTTCTTACAACATCTTAGAGTGCTGCTGTGTATAGAGAAAAATTTGATGCTACTGGTTGTGGAGTCTCCTTCTCTAGAGACCCTCTGGGTGCATTCCTGCATCAGCTGCCCTAGGTGATCCTGCTTTGGCAGGGGGTTACACTTGATGATCTCCAGAGGTCCCTTCTCTTCTGTGATTCTCCTTCATGTACACACAGGAAAGCTTATCAAGTAGCAATGAATACTTCCTCTTAAAATAATCGATTGACCATAGACACAATATTCCTGCATCAAAAACATAACAGTCCACAGCCATCTTCCACACCAACATAAACATGTACTGCTGGTGATGTTAAAATCCATTAAGACCCACAGATCCATCGCTGGAGGCAATCAGCTCCATCTAGGACCAGGCTGCATTAGCTGGTTGACTCTGTTGTGAAACAGAGTGGAGAGCATGAATCACCTCTGAAAATAGTCCCAGCTGACCCACCTAGATTAGCACAGGAACATGAGAAGTGCTCATGAAATCTAGCAGCACAACTATGAGATAAGGGAAGTATCCTCCATCTCTAGGCGGGTACTGGACATTTCTGGAAACAAACAAACAAAAAAATCTAATTCAAGTGATTTGTTGAACTTGAGTTCATCGACCTGAGCTCCTGAAGGAACATGCCTCCACAAAATCATCATCTTGTTATGTAACTGCAGCCATTTTAAAACTTTTTCCATGAAGCCCATCATTGGAATGTTCTACCACACAGCGAGACCTGAATAGACTGGAGAGTTGGACACAGAGGAATCTCATGAAATTCAACAAAGTGTCCTGGACCTAAGGAGGTATAGCCCCCTGCAGCAGTACAGGTGAAGGTGTTAACCTGTAGGAAAGGAGTTATGCAAAGAAAAGTCCTAGGAGTGCTAGTGGACAAGAAGTTCACCATGAGCCAGCAGTGTGCTGTTGTGGCCAAGAAGGCAAAGAGTCCCCTGGGGTGCATTACGGAGACTATGGCCAGCAGGTCAAGGGAGGTTCTCTTACTCCTCTATTTTGCCTAAACGAGGCCACATCTGGAGTTCTAGGCTACCCAGTTTAAGAGACAGGGAAGTCCTGGAAATAGTCTAGTGGACCCTGTGAAGATGCTGAGGGGACTGGAGTGTCTCTGTGAGGTGGAAAGACTGAGAGACTTGGGGCTGTTGAGACTAGAGAAGAGCAGAGATGATCTCCAATGCTCGTCAATATCTGAAAGGCAGAGGTCAAGAAGATGGACCCAGATTCTTTTCAGTGGTGTCCAGTGACAGGATAAGGAGCAATGGACACAAAATGGAATGCAGGAGATCCCATCTTGAACAGGAGGAAAAATATCTTTGTTGTGAGAGTATCAGAGCCCTGGAGGAAGCTGCCCAGAGAGACTGTGGAGTCTCCTTCTCTGGAGAGATTCCAAATCCAACTGGACATTCTAACTCTGGGAAATCTGCCGTGGGTGACCCTGTTTTAGCCAGGAGGGTTAAACTAGATGACCTTCAAAGGTTCCTTCCAACCCCTATCATTCTGTGATTCCAACAATTCCCACATAGCTGAACCTCTACACACTTTGTGTACACAAGATCAGAGTAAGCTTTTTTGTATTCCCAGTCATAGCCCCACCTCAAGTAAACACAGAATTTTCTTTCTTTCAGATATCCAAGGCTCTGCTTCCAAATCCTAACCTATCCTCAAAGCCACCCTGCTTCTCAAATAGACATTTTATTGATACTGAAAAAACAGCAGAAAATAATCTGCAGTCTCATAGCTATGCAGCTCTGAAGAAAAGATGCCAGTAAACTTGCTACTGTCATTAGAGAGGAGACAGAACCCAACCACTATTCAGCTTCCCAAAGCTCTGTGATCTAATTCTACACAAAGGGCTTAATAAGGTTTAGACTCATAATACAATTACTAATTTAGCTCACAAATTAGACTATTAACACTTCAGCAGAGACATCAGCCATACAGGGATTAAGAAGGAATCTTCTGCTCTCAGTATGGAGCGACAAAGAGAATGCTTTAGGAGATCACTTTAGCTTCAGCATAGTAGAAGGTATACTGTATTGTACAGAATGATGTGAGTGTGGCCAGCACCCTGCTGATATAGGGAACTGTCAAAAGTCAGGGCTGAGCTGGCCACTAGATGAGTGACAGAAGCCCTCTATGAACCCCTCTCCCTTCCCAAAGGAAAGAAGGGAGAGAGACTGATCGTTTGGGAAATAAACTAAACCAGCTGGAATGGAAAGAACAATAATAAAGTGAAATAGATACAAAGCAAAATCTGACCCAACACCTCATGGCAAACACATCACCATTGTCACTACTGATGCTGGGGGCAGGCAGTGGGGAAGTCCCAGACTGGACTCAGAAACAGATGGGAACCAGACTGAGGAGCTGGATTCTGGAAAGACATTCAGGAACACATGAATTGGGATCAAAGGCAGAAGGGACAGAGTCCTCCTGGGACACTGATCATTGAAGGAGAAGCTTGACCCTGGTGATCTCTCAGCTTGATCCTGAATGAGATGGAATCTCTTGTTGGTCAATTTAGGGTCATTTCTCTTGGCTGTTTCTCCCCACCTGTGCCAATACTGACTTCCTGCGCTCTAACATGCAATACATGACCTTGGTCTAGAGAGGAGCAAGTTTAAGGCAGAGCCTTTCTGCAGCCCAGCCTTTGGCAGTAACTCTCCCATCAGTGCTCTCACTGCTAGGAGCAGCCACTGTCTGTGCAAATATCCCTTGAACTTCAGAAAGTGTCCTCACTGAGCAGTGACTGAGCTGAAAAGTCTCATCCCTGACCAGAATTGGTTCTGGCCTAGCTCAAACGAGGATATCAATACAAAGCACGTTAATAATCTTCCCTCTAAGTACAGAGTGTGAACTTCTGAGCTCATCCTAAAGCAGAGTTTTAACTGCTAAATCTATGCACTAACAGCACAGAACACTCTGCGTGAGCATTAGTAGTACACCTAAATTAGCCAAAATCAACATGACAGTTTAGACAAAACACAGGTTAACCCACATGTTGGATCTTATACATTTAACCACGGGATTTGAATAAGGGATCAAACATGTTCTTAATCTTTAGAGATAGAATAAATACTGTAACTATTAATTAAGAAAAGAAGCAGACGCAGAGAAGACAAAACTCTGACTAAACTTCTCCCCATAACCAGTACTCAAAAGATTTAGAAAAGCTGATGCCTCTCACATACTACTTAATGGTATTTTGTGCACAGAAAAATACTCCAAATGAAGATTCAAAGGCAGGCTGGGTAGGTTAAAAATGGTTTGGGCTGGAACAGAACTTAAAGACCATCTAGTTTCAACCCATCTGCCATGGGGAGGGAGACCTCCTACTAGATCAGGTTAGTTCAAGGTCCCATCCAACCTGGCTTTGAACACATTCAGGCTTGGAGCCTCCACAACTTCTCTGGGCAACCTGTTCAATGCCTCGCCACCATCATGGGGAAGAATTTCTTCCTATTGTCTAATCTCAATCCACCTTCTTCCAGTGTGAAGCCATTACCCCTTGTCCTGTCACTACACATCTTTGTAGAAAGTCCAGCTCTTCTGTAGGCCTCCTTCAAATACTAGAAGCCCACAATAAGGTCTCCATGGTGCCTTCCCTTCCCCAGGCTGAACACCCCTAACTCTCAGCCTGTCCTCACAACAGAGGGGTTCCAGCCCCAATGAATTCATTTCAGAGTATATCCCAAACCTACCACATTCATCTGCAGCTTTTAAGCTTGCGTTCATACAAACAGTGCCAGGATTACTAA
Source organism: Indicator indicator (assembly GCF_027791375.1). Taxonomy (NCBI): domain Eukaryota; kingdom Metazoa; phylum Chordata; class Aves; order Piciformes; family Indicatoridae; genus Indicator; species Indicator indicator. The sequence goes on from NC_072015.1 coordinate 30,402,628, forward strand.
TTCTTTTTATCTTGAAAAAGCAAGCAAGCAAATAAACAGTCATCAGTTTACTTCACACTCGTAGAAACCATTCACACCTAAATAATATTATGAATAATGTCCATCTGGTCTGAAATCTAGACCCGGTCCCAGCATCTCCGTCTCCACCAGCGCTTCCTGCTGTTGCTGCAGTATTCAGTGTGAACGCTCTCTGAGCAAAGACTTAAACTTAGATTCACAGAATGGTTTGGGTGGGAAGGGACTTTTAGAGGTCACCTAGTCCAACCCTCCTGCACTCAGCAGGGACCCCTACAACTAGATCAGGTTGCTCAGAGCCCCAAACAACCTGACCTGGAATGGTTCCACAGATGGGACATCTCTATGCAGTTTGGTCCAGTGTCTCACTATCCTCAGTGTAAGAAATTTCTCCCTTCTCTCTAGTCTAAATCTCCCTCTCCCAGTTTAAATCCATCACCACCTGTCCTGTCACAACAGGCCCTGATAACAAGTCGGTCTCTATCTTTCTTACAGGCCCCTTTAGGTACTGAAAGGACACAAGGAAGTTCTTCCTGGAGCCTTGTCTTCTCCAGGTTCAACCATGCCAACCTCACTCACAGTACTTACAAGCACACGTGTGTCATCACAGGCATTGGACCATTCTGGTCCTATTTCTCTCAGGAAAACTAATTTTAAAAAAGCAAGCCCCCTAATTTGTTGTGAATAACGTTCAGGCAGGCAGGAATTATATCTCCATGCCTTTGTCTCACCTCCTCAGAAGCTCTCAAAATGTGCATATTGATCCCCAAAGTGTAAAGACAACATGGCCCATATGACCTCAGGACGTCCTCCTCAGAGCCACCACCTCTCCCTCCTCACTTCAGTCAGAGCTTCCCAAAAGATGGAGGTGGAAGAGGAAGGCACAAAAAAATGTTTTTTGTGGATCATGGTGATGAGGAGAAGACATGAGCACAGGAAAGGAAGTAGAGAGGGAACAGGAGGTGGCATATCCTCAGAGGTGGCTTGGTAGTTAATGATTTTTTTAACTCTGTATGTCATTTGCTGTGGAATAGCTGGTACTAAAGTATAATTTTAGAGAGAACTGAGAGCAGGTAGGAACTCTCCCTCTTACTCTGCACAAAATTCCAGAGTACACAGCTCTGACAGATTACTGTAATTGGCCAATTCTTTCTTTTATTGATAGACCACTGTGTGGAGTCAAAGCCCTGGAATCATGTGAATAGGGCTGCTGGTGAGTGGCAAGCATTTGCTCACTGCCAGTTTCAAGCACATAGATCCCAAGGGTTTTGCAGTTCTGCTCCCAAAGGTTCTGAAAGCCACAGCATCTAATTCTGGCATACAAGCCCAAATAAATTTTGCACTGCTGCAGATTCAGCACTCTGAAGTTGGTGAACGCTTGAGCAGGGAGAGTTCTGGTAATGTGCAATTTCTCCTTCACTGCAAGTGAGTGGTTCCCAGAGTGTGGTTTGCAAAACTGATTCACCCACTACAAGCAGTGATTTGAAGCAAACAAGACTGTCAGATGCTACTTCACTGAAGCAGGTTTAACAGAGTCCAATTCAGGAAGCAGTGAGTTTATACTCATTTTGAAACTGAGACCTTCAAATTTACCAACAGTTTTCATTACAAACTCCTTGAGTTTGGGCTTCACATCAGAAACTGACTTAAGAATACAACAGAACTGACAGGCAAGCAGCAACTTTCAAAATACAAGCTTCTGTGTTGCAGTCTAAACTGTAACCCATCCCACATATCCAAAACCTATGAAGTAATTCCCAACTGATGCCAGAACAAGGTCAAAATTTATGTTCTCCAATTCCACTTGAAACATCCAGAAGATTGTGCTGCCATTCAGCAAAACCTGGACAGGCTGAAGAGCTGGGCAGGGGGGAACCTCATGAAATTCAACAAGGGTAAGCATAGGGTCCTGAACCTGGTGAGGAATAACCCCTTGCACTGGTACAGGTGAGGGGCTGACCTGCTGGAAAGGAACTCCAAGTAAAGTGACTGGACAACAAGTTCACTATGAGCCAGCAATGTGCCCTCAGGACAAAGATGCCCAAGGGTCCTCTGGGATGCATTAAGAAGAGTGTGGCCAGCAGGCTGAGGGAAGTTGTGCTCTCTCTCTTAACTGCCCTACTGTGGACACATCATGAGTACTGGGTCCAGTTCTGGGCTTCCTAGTTCAGGAGAGACAGGGAACTATTGGAGAGAGTCCAGAGGAGGCTATGAAGATGCCAAGGGGACTGGAACACCTCTGTGATGAGGAAAGGCTGAGATACCTCGGGTTATTTAGCCTGGAGGGGTGGCTGAGAGAGGATCTTCTCAATGCTCAGCAGTATCAAAAGGATGGAGGTCAAGAGGATGGGCCAGATTCTTTTCAGTAGTGCCCAGTGACAGGACAAGGGGCAACAGGCACAAAATGAAACCCAGGAGGTCGCAACTGAACATGAGGAAAAGCTTCTTTCCTGTGACGTTGCCAGAGCATTGGAGCAGGCTGCCCAGAGAGGTTGTGGAATCTCCTTCCCTGGAGAGATTTCAAACCCACCAAGACGTTGTGGTCTTGGGCAACCTGCTGTGGGGGACCCTGCCTTAGCAAGAGAGCTGGACCAGATGATTTCCAGAGGTCCCTTCCAATCCCTGCTATTCTGTGGTTCTTTGACTTTGGCATTACAGCTGGACCAAACCTAGAGAGTCTTTGTCTGAACACTGCAGTCTGAACAGATGAAATACTTAAGGCTTCATCCCTACTCCCAACACAGAACTACAATCTGCAGCTCAGGACTCCGCTACATGACAAAGGGAGGTATAGCTGAGTAAGTCCGAAGTGCATATGCAGCAATGGATGTGTCAGTGAAGCAACCCACAAAGCACAGGAGCATGTTTGTCTACAGCTGAAAACACAACAGAAGCAGCTGGGAAATACTATTCTTAAGGGGCTATTTCCATTTCATTTCCCAGCACGGATAATCCTTATCTTTAGCAGTGAGCTGCAACCTAAAGGGGTTTTTAAGGCTTTTTAGGTTCACACCTTTTTGTGGTCTTGTAAATGTTGTCCACATTAGAAGCTTCTAGTCCTCAATATTCAGGATGCAAAGAAGTAAGAAAATCTAGTGGGCAAACTGACTTTCTGCTAAGCAATTTTACATGTAGAGATCCAGTTCTGAAGTGTCTTGAGAGATTCGTTTCAACCCCCAACCCATGTCTGATGCTGCTGCCAGGTTTTTATTTGTCAAGAGTCTATTTCAACTTGTCTGGGGCTCCTGGGCCCTATGCAATTTCAATGCCTATTTGCTCTAAAGGGTGTGTGCTTGTCTCAAACACTCTTAAATAAATAAAGCAAACAAACTCCAGTGTTTTCCAAAGCCCCAAGTGAAAAAGCTGGGCTAATTCACATCAATCCCTTACTAGCCTGGATTTATGTAGGCAATTCTAACAACAATTCTTAAAGGAAAGACAAATAAAACACACCTCATGAACTTTATACCTGCTCTTCAATCCATTTGCTTTGCTGTCACTACAAACAGAAAGTAAAAATCTTGGGTAACACACAGGTTTCCATTCCTCATTTTCAACCTCTAAGGTTTTAAATAAATATTTACTTCAATCATGTTTTGGTTTTGTTGGTTTCCCCTGACACTCACCACAGACCTAACCTCAAAAAAAGCTGGTTCTGGATCTGTAAGTGATTTGCAAATATGTTCTCCTAAGCCAGGACTGAATAAAGATGACACCTCTCATAGAATCATAGAATGGTTTCAGCTGGAAAAGATCTTCAAGATCTCCAAGTCCAACCATTAACCAGGTCACCACTAAACCATGTCCCTTGGCACCACATCTACATGGCTTTTAAATCCCTCCAGGAGCAGGGACTCCACCACTTCCCTGGGCAGCCTGTTTTAGGGCTTGATAACCTTTTCGGGGAAGAAGTTGTTCCTCATGTCCAACCTAAACTTCCCCTCATGTAACTTGAGGCTGTTTCCTCTTGTCCCGTTACTTGTTACTTGGGAGAAGAGACTGACCCCCACCTCACTACAACCTTTCTTCAGGGAGTTGCAGAAAGTGAGGTTGTATCCTCTCAGCCTCCTTTTCCCCAGGCTAAATGACCCCAATTCCCTCAGCTGTGCTCTAGACCCTTCACCAGCTTCATCGTCTTTCTCAGACACAGCAAGAGAGCATTATTTGCACAATTCCATAGAATTATTAATGGGACAGCAATTTATCTTACATAACTGAGGAAATACTTCAGTAAGAGCTGTCTCTGCAGAAGGTAAAATGAAAAACAGCTTAAGTGATGTGTTATGTAAAGTGCAGAACTCAAGTGTTGAACGTGGTGCTTTGTGAAATAATCATCTCCTCTGCAGAACACAGAGAAGGTAACATTAAAGAGAAAAAAAACACAGCTACAACCATTCTCAGCCATGAAGAACTACCCCACCAAGTGCTATACCTCCTGGAAATGTCTACAAGTGTCTTTATCTCCTTAATGTGTCACAACATCTAAGGAATTGTTGAGTTTCTAGGGAAAAGTGAAGTCACAGGTTGTAACAAGTGAATTCTGTAGAGGGCTCTAAATAACTTGGGGAGTGCTGAACTGTCACCTTTGGCCCTATAGGCCAAAACAAAGCAAAAAACCACTGTGAAGATCCTCACCCATGTCACAATCCATGTCTCCCACACCTGTGTATGAGTTCTGATCACTAAGCAACTGGTGATGACAACAGGAGGTAAAACATCTGTGTGTCTTTGTCATGCTGTGCTCCAGTGGTATGATTCATGGCAGGCTACCTCATTCCAACATGGGAACAATTCCCAGGTTCAGGACATTCCACTGGGAGAAAATAATTTCCTGGTTAAGATTGCACAACAAATCAAAAAACAGTTAAGTAAAAGAGATCTTAAACTACTAAAATAGCGATAATGTGCAAAAAGTGATCATCAAAGCAATCTTTTCACCTAAGAGACAGTGACTGCACCACAGAACTACTGAGGAAACAGTTGTGTCTTATCTGGGGCTTGACAGAGTTCATGCAGATGGCAGTTGAGTTTCAGGTGTTTTCAAGTGCTTATTAAAACAGTTAAAAGCCACAAATATGAAAATCATAGAATCATGGAAGTTTGGAAGGGACTTTAATGATCATCTAGTTCCACCCCACTTGCCATGGGCAGGGACACCTCCTACTACACCAGGTTGCTCAAGGCCCCATCCAGCCTGGCTTTGAACACATCCAGGCTTAGAGGCCACACAACTTCCCTGGACAACCTGTTCCAGTGCCTCACCACCCTCACAGGGAAGAATTTCTTCTGACAGCAGTAGTAAAATAAGTGGGAATTCATAGGTAAAGGACAATGTGAATTGCTTTAGATTAGATCTCAAGCAGAGTGACTCATGTAACATCCTTTTTTTCAGGAATTATTTTCCTCTGCATACCTCTGGAACTACAGAACCTTGATGATCAAAACTTTAAGACACAGGCATGATTTAGTCCATGGATTACAAGCACACACACAAGAACAGAAATGCTCATGTCATGGATGGAAATCTCTTTGATATGAGGATGCTGGAGCCCTGGGGCAGGCTGCCTACAGAGGTCGAGGAGTCTCCAAATCCACCTGGGCAACCTGCTCTGGGGGACCTGGCTTTAGCAAGGGAGACTGGGGGTGAGGTGGGGTGGGGAGGGAGGTGGGTATTGGACTAGGTGGTCCCCAAAGGTACCTTCCTTCTGTGTCTTTATTTGTGTCCAGTAGAGTGGTTTCCTCCAGTAATTATTTTCAAATGGGCTGAACAGAAAGTCCCATGAAATATAATTCTTGATATAAAACTGGGAGGAAGCAAGAGAGACCTGGGGCTCTTTCACCTGGAGAAGAGCAGCCTGAGAGGGGATCTTCTTAATGCTCAGCAGGAGCTAAAGTGTGAGGGGCAAGAGAATGGGGCCAGACTCTTTTTGGTGGTGCCCAGTGACAGGACAAGGGGCAACAAGCACAAACAGGAATGCAGGAAATACTATCTGAACAGGAGTCAAAACTTCTTGCTGTGAGGGTGCCTGAGCCCCAGAGCTGGTTGCCCAGGAAGGTTGTGGATTCCCCTTCTCTGAAGAGATTTCAAACCCACCTGAACATTGTTATCTTGGGCAACCAGCTGTGAGTGACACTGCTTTGGCAGAGAGGTTGGTCTAGATGATGTCCAGAGATCTCTTCCAACCCCTACCATCCTGTGACTCTGTTAAATTGTTTACTCACTCTAGTCTATAATCACCAGAAAAGCAAATGTGAAAAGCCCCTCTCCATTTACCTGTAAGAACATCTTAATCATGAAAGCCTCAAGACATAGCTACTCCATTATCAATCCACCTGAAGGTGCAAAAAAACTCCTGTAATATCCTCCTTAATTTTACTTTAGAATCTTAGCAGCACAACTAAACAGTTCTTTCACTTCCCCAGCCTCACTTTGTCCCCTACAGAATTAAAATAAAGGGCTGCAGATAGAAGTATTTTATCTGGTATTTCACTATCAAAAATAAGAGTCTAAATGACACCTGATTTTAAAGTTAGGGATTAAAAGAGATGTTAAAATTCAGGGTGATACAGCATGATCTTTCTGGAAAGGTCCCCAAAATATCTCTGCTGTAAAGCTAAAAGAAACAAACAAAAATAAAGCCCCAATAGCTACCCTAACAGGGGCATGTGGTGCTCTGTTTCATTCTCTTACAAGATGAAGAGCTGAAGTGATGAAAAAGGTAATTAGCTATCAGCTATTCCAGAGCACAACCACGTTTCTTGTGATGAACAAAGCAGTGCTGAGAAGAGCTTTATAATCACTTAACAGTAAAGAAGATTAAAAAAATAAAATAAAAAGAAGGGGAAAAAAGAGCCAATCTCCCCCTCATAAAACCCCTGCTGTAACAAAATTTACTGCTCTGTGAAACAGGCCAGACTGCACATGGAGTGGGAAGGAAAGGGAAAACCACACACACACAGGAAAATGATGGGATTGCATCATTTCATAGGGGAAAAAATGATTAAGTGTAATGTTATTAATGAATATGTGCAAAGATCATAGAGACATAGAATTATTTAGGCTGGAAAAGACCTTTAAGATCATTGAGTCCAACTGTTTATCCAGCACTGCCAGGTCACCATTAAACCATGTCACTCAGCACATGTCTACACAGCTTTTAAGTCCCTCCAAGGATAGGGACTCCAACACTGCCCTGGGCAGCTTGTTCCAGGGCTTGACAGCCCTTTTGAAGATGGAATTGCTCCTCATGTCATGCATGTCTGGAGAAAAGGAGGCTGAGGGGTGATCTTCTCACTCTACAACGACCTGAAAGGAGGCTGTAGTGAGGTGGGGGTTGGTCTCTTCTCCCAAGTAACAAGTGACAGGACAAGAGGCAAGAGCCTCAAGTTGCACTAGGGGAGGTTTAGTTTGGATATAAGAAGAAAATTCTTCTCTGAAAGGGTTCTCAAACACTGGAAGAGACTCCCCAGTGAAGTGGTTGAAACCCCATAGAATCATAATGTTAGGGATTGGAAGGGTCCTCCAGAGATCATTGGATTCAATGCCTCTGCCCAAGCAGGATCATCCCTGGAGGTATTTTAAAGCCATGTAGCTGTGGTGTTGAGCGACATGGCTTCACACCATTGGTCTCAATGATTTTAAAAGGTCTTTTCCAACCAAAATCATTCTGTGATTCTAAGATATAACCTTATCTGACCCCTATAGCAATAACCTTGCATTTAAATCACATGGGAGTTGTAATTTTTATCATTTCATGCATTTTTAATGCATTTTTGTTATTTAGAGCATTCATTCACCCCTCTGTTGAATGCTAACACAGATACTGAACTCAGCCTTTTAAAAAATAATTAAAAGTTGATTTGTGTTATAATCAAACCTCTACAAACAAGCCACCAATAAATTCAAATTCCCTAGGTCCAAAAAATCCATTGTGGTTTTTCACACCTCCCCAGCTCCCTGTTCCCATCAAGCCCAGTTTACAGCCCTTCTTCTCTCCAGCTTACAGCCCTTCCTCTTTCCGTGCTCTGAAAAGGGGAGTTGGAGATGCAGCTACACCTAGTGATCAGCAGCAGATCACAGCAAGCTGAATTCATGAAGGCAGCAGGAAAATCAGAAAGAAGCATCTGAGCATCGTGGGGTGAATAAAGAGAGACAGGAAATTTTATTGCTAGACTTGTGGGGGTGTTCTTTCTCCCCTAAATGCACAACCACATGATCTAAATGGGTTTTGCTTTCTTGACATTCTTTCTGACATGTTGAAAACGCGACACATCAAATCAGAAACATAGATCTGGAAGTTATTGGCAAAATTGAAAGAAATAAAAGGGAAAGTCTTAATTTTTTCCTGCAGAGAATAAGCAGAAAATTCAGCTGCATTCACACATCAACCAGTAATTTGTTTCTGGGGAAAATTTTCTTTCACTTCCTTACACAGGAGTCATAAATGGAGGAGTGGAAATGTTTATAGTTGCATTTTGTTTTCTGTTGAAACACCTTTAAAACGTAGGGATGTGGCTAAACCTCAAATAAGTGCCTGACAGTGTCACTAACGAGCTTTAAACACAATAAATATCCTAAAGGAAACACCACTTGAGAGGGGTAAAGTTGCAACGTGTGAAATCCAGGATCAGGTCACAGGTCCTGACCCCATAACATGACTGGACTTTGTTGCCCCAAATGTGCACCTGAGATTTTTCCCTGGTTGAAATGAGCAGTACAAACTAAACTCAAAAATGATGATGTTAGTGAGATGAAGTTCTGGAGCTTACTCGCTCTGTTCTAACATGTCATTTGCCTGAGGATTTGCTCTCTCGAGCTGTCAATCTGGCAACTTCTGTGAGCACTGAATACACTATTTTCTCCAAAATTACACACCAGAACAAGACCAAAATAGCTCAATAAAGAAAATTTTAAAATTCAACCCACATACACAACACATAATTTCTTTTTAGACAAACAGGGCCACTTCCAAAACCCAGACTCTCATTTTCACCTGAAGCTTTCTATTGTGTGTCCCACTTTACTGGGGAACACAAATTATTTCACCTGTTTCTATGAAATGGTAAAAAAAAAAAAAAAGGAAAAAAAAAAGCCATACTTAGAAACTGATTCTTCAGCATGTTTCCATTAATTTGCTGAACTATTTTAAACACAAAAATTTTCTCCTCCCCCACTACTCTTCCTTAGTGATGCCACATCTAAAGTACTGTGTCCAGATTTGATCTCCAGTTCAAGAGAGAAAAGGAACTACTGGAGAGAGTCCAGGGGAGGCTACAAAGATGCTGAGGGGGCTGGAACATCTTTGTGAGAAGGAAAAGCTGAGAGACCTGGAGCTGTTTAGCCTGGAGAAGGGCAGCCTGAGAGGGGATCTGATCAATGCTCAGCAATAGCTAAAGGGTTGTGGTCAAGAGGATGAAGCCATTCTCTTTTCAGTGGTGCCAAGTGTCAGGAAAAGGGGCAATGAGTACAGACAGGATACAGGCAGTTCCTTCTGAATACGAGGAGAAACTTTGCTGTGAGGATGCTAGATCCCTGTAGCAGGCTGCCCAGAGAGGTTGTGAAGTTTCCTTCTCTGGAGAGATTTCAAACCCATCTGGACATTGTGATCCTGGGCAACCTGCTGTGTGTGATCCATCTTCAGCAATGGGTTGGACTAGATGATCTCCAGAGGTGCCTTCTAATCCCCACCATGCTGGGATTCTGTGAACACTTTTAGGTGTAAAACACAAATCAAGTCATTCACCTGACAGTAAGAAGCTTGATTTGAGCACATCTCCCCACAGCTCTTAGTGAGACAAATCCACATTACAAACTATAACTGGAATAGTTTTGTTGTTGAACTGACAACTGCGTCTAATAAAGCCACGTTTTCCCTGGCATATGTTACTTCCCTTAGGAAGCATGGGGATACAGATTTGATGGATCGGTGGAGAGGAAGGAAAACAGGTGGAATAAGCAATGCAAGCAAAAGCAGAATTTGTTACAATGAGCTAGAACCACCCTTGAAGCTCTTTGCTGATGAACTAATCAGAAGAGCTATTAAAGATTTCTAGAGATACTGAATACTCTGAGAAATCTCTTTAAACACAGTTAATGATACAAAAAAGATGCTGTAGGGCTTTCTGCTATACATTGCCTTGATTGCTAGGGGCTTCATTTCAACTGTGACAGGACCTATGTAGACTTAACCTATATTCCTTCTTTTTCTCCTTCCTTCCCGTAGTCATCAACTATCAGCATCAGCACTGAAAGTTTCAACTTCAGTGTCTCAAGCTCCTTCCTTACCTCCAAAAGTAGAAAAGAGGATTGTTTTTTGGAATGCCTACCTCCAAAAATAAAGGCATTTAAGGCACAATATCTATTCAGGAGGCAGGGTTTTGTGATTTTAATCCATGAAACAGCTTTAGTATTATTATTCTGTGTGTACAACCTTTACTAGTCAATAGGAAGAGTAATTTTTGCTATTCGTGCAGAGCTTTTTCTCCTGTTCTCCTCAGGCTCATCAATAGCCCTGGAGCATGGTTCGATGTTAGCAGCCTCCTATGAGCACCTTTAGTCCCTCTTACTATCTGTGTCTTTCTCACTGCAACAGGCACTCATCCTTTCTCAGAGGAAAACTAAGACTTTTCAAACCAGTCTTACAGAAGAGTGTGTCGATACACAACCCCATGGCTTCCTACAGCAAAAGAGAACCTACCAGCCTCTCAACAGCCCTTCTCTCAGCCTGATTCAGGTGACAAGCAAGCGGCAGCGCTGTCAGCATTCCGGCCGTGTGCAGGTTTACGTCTATGCGACCACGATTTCCTCACAAAACCACCATTTCCAGTTCCCGTTTCTAGTCCACATCTCCTTGCCTTTCCCTGCTTGGGTATTTGACAGAACTCACCTCACCCAGAGCCTTCATTTTATTGAAGGGCTAATATTTAGTCTTACAACTGGCCTTCTAAGTTTCCCGATCTCTCTGTTTGCCCTCAATCCCTCACAGGAGTGGATTGCTTTCCCTAGCCCGAATAATCTACCAGGGAGACAGCAGAAGGAACATGGCAGAGCCAGGTGGCATTTTGTAGGACAGGAACTTGTGTCATATCAGCTTTTGGTGTTCACATGGACCCACTCAGTAACGTTTACTTCGGAATTCTCAGCAAAGATCAGCTGAATTTGGTGTGTCACCTCTTCTCAGAAAGAAACTAAAGGAAAAACCCCACAACTACAAGGAAAAAAATACTCCTGCAGAACGATCCCAGCTACTTTAAAATAAATTAAGCTGCACTGTCTATTTAAGACAATGTTTTTTAGCAACATCAGTTTGAATTCTTCAAACCATTTGCTCCTTGAACTGCTGAATCCAGAATTTGAAATTCCTTAGTTAAAGGGTCGGAGAAAAATCTCATTGTTATTAACTGTTAAGCTGCTTTCCAAAGATTACCTGAAAGCTCCCAGGCCTTAAAAAGCCAAGATCTGATCTTACTGAAAGATTATTTTATAACTAAGGAACAATAGCTGACGCTAACATTCAAACCCAACCTCTACAACCAAATCATTTTAGGAAAGTGTAAAAATAAAAATAGGATTCTAAATGCCAACAATGACTTAACTTGCTCACTGCTATTCTTTTCTTAGAGTATGTGTGGAGTTGGATTTTGTTTCTTTTTATTCTCCTGTTTGTTTTTCCACTTTATTATAGGTTAAGCCACTTAACTGCCACCTGCAACAAGGGGCAGCTACTACATAAGGTAACTACCCAACTCAAGAGCAGATTTTTCTGTCATTTAATGTCCATGACACCAATGCATTAAGCTTTTAACAAAAGCAATTCCATACACACCCCACCCCTCACCCTGGAAAAAAAAAATATATATATATATATTCCCAGGCACACACTTAAATTAACATGGAGAAGTACAAAAATGGGAATTTTATCAGTTTTATTCCAGGAATCAATATTTTAAAAGAACCTATATGCACAGCTTCAGAAATAATCTTTGTGTTCAATATTTAACACACATGTTCAGATGCACACAGATGAAAAAGGGAGGCCAGGTTCTTCATGTCATGCCACACTTTGAGGTATGTAAATCACAGCTTCTGTTTTTCTGTGCTTGGGGAAGGGTTTGAATTGCACCTCTGGAATAACACCATGCACAGGTCACCTCAGAATGATGTTTTATATCACAACTCTTTCAATGGAAATGAATACAGCAGATAGAAATATATGACTAATATGGGATTGTTCTTCAGCAACATGAACGGCACTTAAACACTGACCCTTATACAGCATCAGTGTGTGGCACACATTTCAGTTATTTAAGCATCCAGGAGAGGAATGGTTGCCCCAGCTTAACTTGAAACAAGAAGTAAGGCAGTTCACCCAGGTCAGCAATGAGTTATGGATTTATCTTAATAAAGCAGGAGCTCATGCTGAAGTCTGGAGCTTGACTTCTAATGCTAATGAGTTATAGGGGTAATATACATGAGTTCAGGTCCATAATTCACCCCAGAGCATGGCTTCATCCTAACAGGGCTGTTTGGAAAAAGATTTCCTCATTGTTATATACCACCTCGGCACAAAACAGTTTTCTGCTCAGGAATCTTCTGCCTCATCCACAATAAAAACACTGGAGAGAAATGAGGGGAAACGCAGCTGCATCTCTGTAAAAAGATTTCCTTGGAACTCAACATAAACCCAGATTTTTTTTCCAATCTGACAAAGTTTAAAAGCAGACTAGCAATTCTTAGCCATAAAACTTGGTTTTGGCTACAGTGCTACAAAGAAGCAACATGTAACATGCAGAATATAAACAACTCTTGCAGCCTGAGCAATAAGGAAAAAGTCAAAAGTATTGCTTCCCACCAGATCAAAGCAGACTTCTTGTGAACTGAAGCCCATCTGTCTTCAATTTAACGTGCTTTACACTAACTTCACGTTAGGGAAAAACAAACAAACAAGAAGAACAAAAACAAAGAAAAGAATACCCCTGAAGTTACTCTTTGCAGCGAAGCATGCGGAACTATTTCACAACCTAAATTTCTGTCTGAAATTACGGGTTTCTTCAACATAGAAATAGGACAGGGGTGTAGGCAAGGGGACTCGACACCAAGATCGGTGTCCATTCCAGATTTAGTAGTTAGATAGTGGCAGGACTCGATCGTAAGGGTCTTTTCCAACCGAAACGATTCTATAATCACCAGCAGCAGTTCTTGGACATCAGGCAACAGAAAAATGCGGTCGATACAGCGTTTTGCCGGGCTCCTCGTTGGATGTGAACCCTGACACCCCTCAGACTCAAGCAGCTCACACTCTGCCTTCTGAGGTGATGATCTGGGGGGGGATGCATAAAACAAGAGGACAGGGCTTTACCTCCGGACAGCTCGAAGGGCAAAGAGCTCCCGGGGGGTGACTGAGGGGGGGGGGGGAAAGCGGCGAAGTGAGGCAGGGAGGGCAGAGGGGAAGTACAGCAAGATCTCTTTTGCCCGTCCTCCTGTCAGAGGAGAGGGCCCAGTGACTCCTCACCACCTCATCCCTTCCTCTTCCCTCGCCGGGGCAACTGGAAACTTTCGGGAAAGTCAGCGAAACGTCGGAGCAATGCCGAGTCCCGCCCGCCCGTCCGTCCGTCCCTCCAGCCCTGCCCTCGTCTTTCCCTCGGCGCAGCCCGGTGCTTTCCTGTCCGCCTTCTTGGGACGCTTTTTTCTTTCCCTTCCTCCACCTCAGCTCCGGTGTCAGCCCCACCAAGAGGACGGAGAAATAAAAAAAAAAAAATAACAACAACCCAAACCCCCACAAACCAAAAGGCAAGAGAATGCGAAATGCCAGCGCTTCCCCTGATCACCCCCAACTATTCACGCCCGGGAGAGATGTCTGGTCCCCAGGGCGGGCAAAGCGGTTCCTTACCTGTGAACGTCTCCGCTCCAGCTGCCAGCAAAAGTCCAGCCAAAGTAACCAAGCAAGTTCCAACTTTCCCCATATTTCCACCTTCTTCTGCTCCGGATCCAGCAAAGTGCCAAAGTGTTTGTCAAAGTAGGAGGCTCCCCTTTCTCGCCCCTCTCTCCAGGCACTGGGGGAGAGAGGGGTGGGGGGAGCCGGACTCCCCCCTTGGTCCCCTTCGCAGAGCTGTTTTCCCCGATCCTCGCTTTGAAGACCGGGTAGAAAAGGGCTACGAAGCACCCTGGGGCTGCCCGTCTGCCTTCAGCTTCGCCGCTGCCCTCAGCCTGGGGATCCGCGCGGGACACCTCTCGCCTCCCCCGCTGCCCTGAGGTGGGTTGTCGGGGAAGCGGGGACACCGTCAACGCCAGACTCTCGTCACCCAGCACCGCCGTTAGTCCCGGTTTAGCTCGGCTCCCTGACTGACTCTCGGTCCCCCCCGGCAGGCTAGAGGGAACGGAGGAAAGTCACGCCCAGCCGCCGGCGCCAACGCTTTGCCCCACTAGAGGGCGAGGCGAGGCGGGCTGGCCGCGGCCAGGGCTCCGGGCAACGGCTGTCGCCTGTCGCTTGTCGCCTGCGGAGGAAAAACCTTCCCGGCTCCATCCCTCCACCCTCCCTTTTTCTCTCCTCTGTCTCGAAAGTGGCTTTGTTGCAGAGAAGGTGGCTCCATCCCTGGCAGGTCTACATCGAAAAGTTCCCGGAGCAGCAGGTAAAGAGAAGGAAAAATCGTGGAAAATACATAAATACATTTTAAGAATAGAGAAAAACCTCAGCTAAGCGATCCTCGGTAACTTTGCCACTGTGAAAGCTGCCGGAGAAGAAGTGGAGACTGCCGTGGTTACCTGCCCAGCCGGGACGGGGCCCTGAGGGAAGCAGCCGGGCCCCGAGGGAAGCCTCCTCGCTATCCCCTGCCCCAGCGCTACCCTGAGACACCAGGACGGGGAAGGGATTAATAGAAGAGAATAGAAAAGCGGTGCCTATTCATAATCGTTTTATTTTGTTTTGACAGGAGATCTGGAGTCTGTTGGAGGAACTAATATGAGGCTGCTACTCAAGTCCTCCGTGAAAACCGTGTAAAAGCCCTGCCCTGACTGTCGAGGGCTGAGGTGAATCAAAGAATCGTTTGAGTTGGAAAAGTCCTTTCAGATTATTGAGTCCAACCATTATCTAATTCTACCAAGTTTGGTGCTAAACCATATCTTTCAACACGACATCTCTGCCTCTTTGAAACACCTCCAGGGATGGGGATTCAGCCACCTCCCCGGGCAGCCTATTCCAGTGTTTGAGAACCCCATCAGTGAAGAATTTTCTTCTAATATCCCACTTAAGCCTTCCCTGATACAACTTGAGGGCACCAAATGAGGATGCAAGCAGGTTTCTCTGGACTGTGTTTTCAAGAATTGCTTTCCATTTATGTGCTGCTAATAAAACTTAAGTGTCTTGGTCAGCCCTTATCAAATATTCTTTGCTCCTCTGGAGTGGGTTGCGAGGTAGGAAGGAACCACTGGAGATCCCACAGCTGAAAGCAGGGTCACAGCTTTTACTTCTGTGAGTGACTAATGGCATCGTCAATTGGCAGAATTTGATAGTAAGTGATGGAAGGAAGATCATGCTAAAATGGCAGGTACCTTTCATTCATTGCAGTCTGCAGCTTGTGGCATTTATCTCTATGTCACGGATGAAATACAGCTGCTTGACAGTCTTTTTGACGTTGAGACTTTGGCTCTTGGTGTCCAAGACACTTCAAAGATGTTGTTTGCAGGTTTTAAACCATTTTGTTCTAAAATGGACTTCTAGAGGTGGAAATAGTTTGTCCCAGACACTTCAAGGATGTTGTTTGTGGGTTTTAAACCATTTAGTTCTAAATTGGACTTCTAGAGGTGGAAATATTTTCATTGGCTGTCACTTTCAATGGAAGCCTTTTATTGTAAGTGCAAGAGTGGCCAGATTTAGAGCCCGTTTGTTCCCTGTGTGTTAAAATAAAATGGTAAAAACAAGCCTACAGATCACACTGCAGTTAAAGCTTTGAGGTGGCAAACACAAATATAAAGCTCAGGTTCTAGGTTCCCATTTTTCTACAACACGTCCTCTGTTTTCTCTGCTGCTCATATATTAGCTGGCTTCATGCTCATTTCACTCTAGGTATAACTCTCTCCATCCCCCCACATGGTCGTGAGAGTTACAACATCGATGATTTGTGCATCTTTTGTATTATTTTTACACATAATACATCATCTTCAAGCTTAGGCACGCAGCTGTATCATCTCCTGCAATCGCCCAGCCATGCTGTTGTCAGGACACTGCTCCATTATGTTTCTGCTGCTGCGTTTGTTGTGTGATGCAATCTTCACCAGAGGACATGAACTTTTCAGGGCGGGGGGGGGGTGGGGTGCGGTGGGGGGGGGGAGGGAGTGGGGGTGGAATTAAGGCAGCTACTTCAAAAGTTAACACGAGAGGGCAGAATAGCATTAATTGTTGTGCTTCCTGACGTCAGACTTTTGATTTGTGAGCATTTCCGTCGTTCATTAGCTGCCTGGAACTTCCCAGTCTTCTTACCATAAAACGTTAACTTAATTCCTCAAAGCCTTGGTAACCTGGGGCATGTTGCAATAAAAATTCTTATTTATTTCACGTTGTTTTTTTCCTGCCTTCATAATTTATGCACATTTTATGTTCTTTAAATTTGCATTAGAATTTCTGAAAATTAGGAACTATGGAAGTTCTACATTTTTAAAGTACAAAGCTGTTAGAAAAACCTAAGGAAAGGCAATTTTAAATTAAATTTAAATTAAATATAAAATTACATGAAAAGTAATTCCACTTGCAGTAAATCTAACTTTAAAATGTGTCTTGAAATCATAGAATCATATAATGTTTTGGTTTGGAAGAGACTTTTAAAGTTCATCTAGTCCAAAACCCCCCTGCAGTCAGCAGGGACATTCTGCAGTTAGAGCAGGTTGCTCAGAGTGCCAAACAATCTGACCTGAAATGGTTCCAGGGCTGGGACTTCTATTGCCTCTCTGGGCAGCCTGGGCCAGTGTCTCACCACCCTCAACACAGGAGAAGTTCCTTCTTCTGTTCAGTCTAAAACTCTCAATTTAAAACCATCATCCCTTATTCTGTCACAACAGACCTTTCTAAAGAGTATGTCCTCAGCTTTCTCACCAGCCTCTTGGAATACTGAAACTCCACAAAAAGCTATCCCTGAAGCCTTCTCTTCTCCAGGCTGAACAGCCCCAACTTTCTCAACCTGTCCTCATAGCAGAGAGGTTCCGACCCTTGCATCATTGTTGTGGCCTCCTCTAGCCCCAGTCCAACAAGAAAATATCCTAATACCTTCTAGCAGATCTGTCACTAAAAATCCAGTAATGAGCTAAGCCAATACTTATGCTAAAGATGACTTCTTGTGAGGTTCAGAATGTCAAGACACAGGTAATGTTGCATCTCTGATCAGCCAAAGTCAATCCTAAGCCCACATGGTGAAGTATCATGTTTGGAGATAGCATCATAATGCTCAACCCCATCTTTGTGTTGGCTTTGAGAAGCGCGTGACTATATCCACAGCTATTTAGTGTTAGCTTAGTGAAGGTGAGGCAGAAAGTCACTGAGTTCTGTGGAGTGCAGGGTGTGGTTACAGATACAGTGCTTGACCTTCACAGACAGAGCTATCCTGCTTTAATTTCAGTCAGTCCAAGAAGCAGTTAAGATCTAGGGAACAGCTAAAGGAACAAGAACAGAAAACACGGATGGAGTGTGACTGAACTGGGACTCGTTAGCTGTGTTTTGCTGCAGTTTAGTACCAGACCATGGATAAAACAAGTAACGTTACAAAAAAAAAAAAAAAAAAAAACCTAGAGCATCAAGAAAACACTAGGTAAAAGAGCACAGGTTCACTAATGGTTGGATTCCAAGGATGCCTTCAAGAGAGGCTGAGGGCTAAAAAGTCTAAACTCTGGTTGAAAAGGGGATTGGAAGCAGCTGCATAATAAGTATTTTGCTGATTGTCTCTGTCTGACAGATACTTTGCGTCAGTGCTCGAACTGCCTCACTTGGATGAAACACCTGATGACACTTCCCTACCTACACACCCTTCATCTTAGGGAGGTAGAAGGTCACAAACATATCACAAATAAAATTGATCCTGCTGAAAGGAGTCAGAGAATGGGGCATGGAACTGGGGGAAAAATAATCTGTAAGATACAATAACTATTTTCTAGATTTTTATGTACACAAAGAGGAAACACATAGTCAGCCTTCCTGGCATGGTCTTTGTTTTATTTTTAAATACATGTCGAGGGTCAGAGCAGGGCCAGCCACCAAACAAGTGCCAGCCAGTGGCTGTCTATGAACCCCTCTGCCTTCCCAAAATGAGGAGAAAAGGAAGAAGGGAAAGAGACTGATGGGTTGGGAAAGAAACTAAACTGGCTCTGATGTAAAGAAAAAAAATACAATGAAATAGAGATATGGAACCCAACCCCTGATGGCGATAGCATCACCACTGACACCACTGGTGCTGAGGGCAGGCAATGGGGAAGGCCCAGACTGGACTCAGCGGTGGATGGAAACTGGATTCAAGAGCTGGTTTCTGGAACTGGATTAAGGAACATACATATCAGGATTAAAGGCAGAAGAATGGACAGAATCCTTCTGGGACAGCAGCCATGGAAGAAGAGGCATGACCCTGATAATCTCTCAGCTTGATCCTGAAGGTATCTATGGGATGGAATCCCTTGTTGGTCAGTTGAGGCTCACCTATTCTGTACACTCCACCCTGTAGGTGCTACCTCTGAATTCCTGCAGCCGAATGTGTGGCACAAGATATGGCAGTGCCCTTGGTCTGCACAGGAGCAAGTCTAAACCAGAGACTTTCTCCTGCCCAGCCCTTGGCAGTACCTCTCCCCATCAGCATTCTCACTGTTAGAAGCAGCCACTGGCTGTGTAAACCTGCCCTGAACTGCAGAAAGTACCCTCACTAAGCAGAGGCTGAGCTGTGAATTCATATCCCTGACCAGAATTGGTTCTGATATAGCTCAAACCAGGACAATACAGAATTTGTATATATCCTCCTGGGAGGAAATTAAACAACTCGATGCTAAAATCCAAATAATCACACTGTTGATTACACAAAGCTGCCTGGCTCAGCTGCCCTCTCCCTGCTTACCATTTTCTTGTGGATCTTTTTCCAATATTCCAGATCTCTGAGCTCCTTCTAAGAGATGATTTTTAGAAAATTCCTAACCTATAGAGGACAGGGTTACTGATTAGAGAGTTCTGAGGTCCACATCCTTATCATAATGTGGAAACAGAAGTTGTTGACTAATGTCAAGAAATATTTAGGAGACACACACATAACATATACACATATTATACATACATACATATACATATATATATATATATACATTCTTACCAGTGAGAGATATACTGTGTTTATCTGTTTAGCTATCACCTTTCCTTTAAGGCACTAATGATATTCACAGTGCTGTTCATTTTATATCACTGGCACAAGAACAAGTAAACATTTCTCAAATTCCATAAGACCTCAAAGCCATCCTGCCTAATCTGTGGCATGAAGTCACCCTTCCTATAATGAGCAGAAGCAGGAACACTCTCTTGCTCATGTTACAGCACAAATAGACCAGTGAAGACTCCTATTTAAATACTGGAGGAAGGCTCAAACATCCTGCCTTGCTTTGACCTGTGACAATGCTGATTAAGTGGCCAAGAATGCTGGCTGCAGGGCTGTCACCTGATCCTTTGGGATCAGCAGCAGATAACGCACAGCTCAGAGCTATTTTTGCACTGTAAAGTAGTTGGACAAGAATGATTTTCCCTCTCTCACTCTCTAAAGACAGGACACAAAAACTTCATGAATCTTTCAGTGACTTTACTACTGAAATACAATTTTTTTTTTCACAAGACGGGCAGAATTTCTTAATTAAATACAGATAATAAGCCAGGAAGTTGAGTGAGGGCATTCTGCCTCTCTGCTTTGCTCCTCTGAGACCCTACTTGCAGTGCTGGGTCCAGCTCTGGAGCCCTTGGCACAGGAGAGACATGGACCTGTTGGAGCATGGCCAGTGGGGGCCACAAAAATTATCAGAGGGCTGGAACCCCTCTGCTGTGGGGACAGGCTGAGAGAGATGGGGTTGTTCAGCCTGGAGGAGACCTTCTTGTGCTCTTTCAGTACTTCAAGAGGCTGATAGGAAAGCTGGGGACAGACTTTTTGGCAGGGCCTGCTGAGACAGGACATGGGGTGGTGGTTTTAAACTACAAGAGGGAGATTCAAACTAGAGAGAATGAAGTATTTGTTGGGGTGTTTGTTTGTTTGTTTCTCTGCTAAGGGTGGTAAAACACTGTCTCAGGCTGCCCAGAGAGGTGGTAGAAGCCCCAGTCCTGGAACCATTCCAGATCAAGTTGTTTGGGGCTCTGAGCCACCTGCTCTAGTAACAGATGTCCCTGCTGACCACAGTGGGGGTTGGGCTAGATGACCTTTAAAGGTTCCTTCCAACCCAAACCATTCTGTGATGATTCTGGTCTTTTCTATGATTCTGCTTTGTTAGCAGATAGACAGACAGCAATTTGGATTCTCTGTTTTCATCAAAGCTGCATCTCTGCTACAGTGAAATTCCAGGGTCAGTCTTTGCTCACTCAGGACAAATCACATGATCAGTTTAGGTCGTGGGAGAAGATACCAAACTAAAGGATTTCTTTGTTTCTTTGCTCATTTCCCTCTTTCTTCTTAAATACACAGTGATATCTTCTCCTTTGCCAGTGCTCACTTACCTTCAGGTGGCTTGATCTTCTCACCCATATTTTTACTGACACTCTTCACTTTTTCATTGCTGTGTTTTGTTTTTTTTTTTGTCAAAACCTTCAGCAATAAAAATTAATATAAAATAAAATTGTTTGTCTATGCACCAGGATTTGTTG
This sequence comes from Indicator indicator, assembly GCF_027791375.1. Lineage (NCBI taxonomy): Eukaryota > Metazoa > Chordata > Aves > Piciformes > Indicatoridae > Indicator > Indicator indicator. The sequence continues at coordinate 30,423,495 of NC_072015.1, forward strand.
ATTGCATTATACTCAATTATTTCATGTTTAATATACTTGTATCCATGGATGTTGAAAAGGTTTCATTTTTTCCTAAAGAGATATTTCAGTGATAAATGTAGTGTTCTGGATAAATATTCTAGTGCATTTTTTGTGTCCTCAAAAGATCACCTCCATCCTATACCCCATCTTTCACTGCCTCTGAGGAACAACTGAGAGCTCTTTGGAATCTAAGGTCAAGTTAAAGCAGCTGCTAAAGTTTCCTCATATGAAATGTTCCATCATCTTGCTGTCATCTTTCCTGCTTATTGCTGCCAGGGTTTGCTGACACTGGGATTGATCCCTGATTGTTCATTTGGTTCTGAGATGGTGGCTGCTCCTTATCACATGCTGTCATGAGTAATGAAAGAAAAAGAGGGGATCTTATCAATGCTTATCAATATCTAAAGGGCAGGGGGAAAGAGGATGAGATTGAACTCTTCTTTGTGGTGCCCAGTGACAGAAAAAGGGGCAACAGGCACAAACTGGAATATAGGAGGTTCCAGGAAAAAATTCCTTGCTGTGAGGTTGTTGGAGTCCTAGAGCAGGCTGCCCAAAGAGCTTGTAGAGTCTCCTTCTCTGGAGAGACTTGAAACCTACCAGGACATTGTGATCATGGGCAGCCTGTTGTGGATGACCTTCCTTAGCATGAGGGCTGAACTAGATGATCTCCAGAGGTCTCTTTCAACCCCCACCATGCTGGGCTTCTGTGGTTCTGTAACATGACTGCTTGTTTATTTGGGTTTTTTTTAGTACTAATGATTTGTGCAAGCTACTATAATGATCCATTTTGTACCAAGAACACCTTGCCTTATTCACTTGATCACTTTGAAGTTTGGTGGTAATAAAACTCCAAATTCTCTTTGTTTCCAACTAGTAAAAACTGACATTTTTCTTCTGATAGCTGAGGAAATTCTATGTGGCCCCTCCTGGCCTTGATATTTAATTGGGGTTGAGATTTGAGAGAAAAAATACATTCAGATTTTTTTTTTTAAAAGTATTTAAATGACAACAGAGAAACAATCTGTAATCAGAAATGGTTGAAAGATAGGTGAGAGAAAGGTCTGAAGTACCTAGGGAAAACAGTGAGGGACCTTTAGGATCTGAATGCCAGGAAGGGAGCACCAAGCAGCAGCTAATACTGTATGGAGAGGGTTCCAGCCTAAGAAGAAATCACTGCATTGTGAAGAATATCTATTTTATAATCTCACACTTGGCTGTAATAAGATGGATAGGACAGAGCGTAGCAGAGGCAGGTAGAAGCTTGTAAACTCATCAAAAATTTAACTCTACATGCGATGCTGTCTCTCTGCTGGAAGCAAAGGTTTTGCTTCCATGATCAACATAATCTCCTTCTACCCACATGTGTGATTTGTATGGACAAGGAAGAACTTGTACCTCATGCCAGGTTGAGTTTGATGCAATTTGATGTCTGCAAGCCAAATCCTGTCATCTGATCCTCAGCATTTTTCAGAATTCTATTATGCTTCATAATCTACAAAGAGTGAAAAACATTGTGACTTTAAAGTCTTCTCTTAGAGATATGTTATAGCTGTGTGGCATATGTGAGAAGCAGGCCACTTCAAACTTGAAGCTTCTGTCAGGGAACAGAAAAGTTCAGCTGTTCCTAAGGGATGAGGAGCATGGAGCTGAGTGTAGCAACACCTCCCAGCAGGAAGCAGCACAGGTCTCTGTTCCACTAGGCCCAGTGTGTCGGTGTGAGCTGAAATTCCACCCCCCACCAACAATAACCAGGCTAGCCCAGTCTGGAAGCAAATGAGAGCTGTATTTACAAGCAGAGTCTACAATCTGCGATGAAATGCAATGAATATGTACAAATATACAAAATTCACAACATTTACAAATATATACAATCAACAGAAAAGCACAACCAATCTCCCTTTGCTTCCCCCCAAGGGGACCCTCCCAAAGGGGCCTCCCTCTCCCAGGAGCTTCCCCCCAGACCCCTTTGGAAAAAGAAGCAGAGTTAGTTAAGCAGAAAGTTGTTAACTTAGCTGCCAAGGTCAGTACGTGTTATCTTCTGCCAGAAGAGAAGAAGAAACAGCAGCCAGACAGCCCAGCAACTGCCCCCACTGCCGAACGCAGAATGTGCAGAGTGCCCACTTTGTTTTGGGTAATAGTTCTTAAACATTTCTATCTATCCAATGGAAGTGTTTAGAACAATCGTTATTTTGATTTCTTATACCTAATAGTGACTTATTTACACTCTTTCACTTTCTCTGTTTTGAACTTTGCAAGGAAAAATTAAAAAGACAGTTTCAAACCATCACACCCCAGCAAGGTAGTTAGGGCAGCCCAGGGGGGCATGGCCAGACTCACCAAAGGCTCCAGCTCATGATGCAAGTTTGTGGTGATGAGGCCAGTCTCAGAGGAAACCAGAAAAACAATCATAGAATTATAGAATTGTTTTGGTTGGAATAGACCTTTAAGATTGAGCCCAACCATTAACCCAGCACTGTCAGGTCCACCAGTAAACCATGTCCCTCAGTATCACATCTACTTGTCTTTAAAATCCCTCCAGGATGAGGGAGTCTACCACTTCCCTGGGCAGCCTGCAACAGGCCTTGAAAACCCTTTTGAGGAAGGATTAGGATCATATTTGGTGATCACCAAGCAGGTCCACACTGGTAAGTCCATGGGTTAATGGTTGGACTTGACAATCTTGGATGTCTTTTCCACCCTTACTGATTCTATTATTCTTTTACTACTTGTTCTTATCTTCTCCCAAAACGTGTATGCCCTTAGCTGTGTCTCTGTCAATGTTATCAAGAGGTACATACAGGAGACAAGAGCAAAAGAGTTCAAATGCCTAATACTGTTAAACAAACACCTACTTATGCCAAGTGAGAGTGTATAACCTTCAGATTTGTGTATAGCTGAACAAGATTGGTCAGAAACAGAGAGAAACAGGAGCAGAGCACTGATCAAATGCAAATGCTTGCAAATATTCATATATTCAGTCTTCAAAGTCTGTGCAAATACAGACTGTAATATCATCTTTGTCATTCGTTGCTTTGATCTTGTCATTCATCTGAGTTAACATTCTTTTCACTTACATATTTGGACTTAATTTCATTGTCTTCAAAGTTCCTTGCTGTTCTACCTCTCCCTTACTCCTTCAAACTTCAAGCTGCTCTTCTTTCTCTTCAGTACTTCTGTAATCAGCCACGTCAAGGAATGAGACCAAAAAAATCAAAATTTAGGAGGTGAGCACAGTGAAGTGAGAGAACTTCTCAGTCTTCCAAGATAGAGTAATTGTTCCAAAATAAATTAACATTGATTACATAATAGCAGGAACACACACTGAGCTATACCAGCAGAGCTAAAAATATTCTAGTTCATCCCGCTGCATCAATAAACCCTTTTGCAGAATGAGTTTCTTTGCAGGCTCCTATCAGATGGAGAATTTGCTTTAGTAGCCATCTCTAGAAATACTTAACCAAAGTTTGGTTTTCAGATCATAGAATCAAAGAATCATACAATAGTTTTGGTTGGAAAAGACTTTTAAGATCATCAAGTCCAACCAGTGTCTAACTCTACCAAGTCTGGCGCTAAACCATGTCCCTCAGCACTACATCTCTGCCTCTCTGTGAAACACCTCCAGCAATGGGGATTCAAACACCCCTCTGGGAAGCCTATTGCAGCTTTTGAGAACCCGTTTAATGAAGAAGTTTCTTCTGATGTCCAACCTAAACATCCCCTGATGGAACATGAGGTCATTTCCTTTCATTCTATCACCTGACACTAAGGAGAAGAAACCGACTCCCACCTTGCTCCAAACTCCTTTCAGGGAGTTCTAGAGAGCAAGAAAGTCTCCCCTCAGACTCCTTTTCTCCATGCTAAATGACCCCAGTTCCCTCAGCCATTCCTCAAACTGTTCTCCAGACCTTTCACCTGCTTTGTTGCTCTTCTTTGGACTCACCCCAGTTCCTCAATGTCATTCTGGAGTGATGGTCCCAAAACTGAATTCAGTATTTGAGGCATGGCCTGACCAGTGCTGTGTACAGGGGGACAATCACTGCACTACTCCTGCTGGCTGCACTATAACTAATACAGGCCCAGATGCTGGTAGCCTTCTTTGCAACCTGAGCACATGCTGGCTCCTCCTCAGCCAGCTGTCAACCAGCAACCCCAGGTCCTTTTCCACCAGGCAGCTTTCCAGCCACTCTGCCCCAAGCCTGGAGCACTCATGGGGTTGTTGTGATGCAAGTTCAGGACCTGGTTGTAATTAATATTGGGTCAGGGGAGGTGCTACAAAGTTGGAAAGTTCACATGTAAAAACTGCTTTTTTTATTTAAGTCTTTTTTCTGATTCTTTATTTTCTATTAGTTCTCCTTTTCTCAGAAGGGGAGGAATCTCTTTTAGACATGATTAGATTCCTGGTGGTGTTCACTTGTGCAGAATGATAAAGAGGCGTGAAAGTTAAAAGTGTTTCATACCATCATTTTTTCCTCTTGATTGCTCTCATACCAACAGCAGATGACCAGTGAAGGGACACAAATATTTCCCTTTAGCATGTCATTCCCCTGAAAATAATGGGAGCTTATTTAAATAGAGTGGCCCTGAGGAGGCCAAGCGGGGAGCACAGAAGAGAAGAGCAGAAACATATCAGAGAGTGACTTTATTTGCATTCAGTGACATTTTTTAGCTAGTTCCACATAATAAAATTAGCAGGAATCCAGCTACCCATTGATTAGTCAAAGGCATTGAGAATGACAACTTGAAATTCATTGTGGCCACAACTGGTATTGATTCTCCTTCTCCCTGTGCTACTGTGCTAAAAAAAAAAAAATCTATTATTTAATAATCAATTTTCTACTAACTGTTAAATTATTTTATTAAGCCTAAATTAAGAGTTATGATGGACACAAATGTCTGAGTTGAAGCACAATGCTGAAATGGATTCCTCTCATCAGTTTCAATAACCCTTCAGATGAGGCAGGACTGATGAACAAACGAAAAGTGTGATAAGTACAAGTCAGGAAGGCTTTGCAGATGTGGGGAATCATTACACCTTACTTTTCAAAATGAGTGCTGATCCTGCTGGCTCTTTTTCTGCACAATTTCCATTAATGTTAGTGGGAATTCTAGGCACAAGAAAGCTGTAGTGTGGTAGATCTGGGTGTTTTACCAGGATTAGTGGGAATTGTAGGTGTGTTGTGGGGCAAAACCACTGCCCTTATAAAAACAAACAAACAAACCAAAAAAACCCAGCTTAGCTACAGCGCAAGGGCTAACATAGCAGTGTTAGTTACAGCTCTCAAACAGTTACTTCTCCCAAGTAACTAACGACAGAACAAGAGGAAATAGCTAAACGCTGCACCAGAGGAAGTTTAAATTAGATATTAGGAAGAATTTCTTTACTGAAAGATCGGTCAGGCCTTGGAATAGGCTGCCCAGGCAGGTGGTAGAGTCACCAGCCCTGGAAGTGTTAAAAAAAAGAGTACGTGTCACTTTGAGACAGGGTCTAGTGGTCATGGAGGTGCTGGGTCTTTTCCAACCTTAATAATTCTGTGATTTAATGATTCTACAAATTTTTATGGCTGTTCTGGTTTGATCCAGAACACAGCTAATTCTGATCAGTGATTTTACTGTGGGCAGACAGTGGGGAAGTCCCAGACTGGACTCAACAGCAGATAGGAACTAGATTCAGAAGCTGGATTCTGGAAGGGGATTCAGGAACTCATGGGTTGAGTTTGAAGGTGGAAGGGACAGTCCTCCTGGGATGCTGGCCAGAGGCTTGGTGATTGGTTGGACAGACATGATGACCTTGGAGGTCTCTTCCAGCCTGGTTGATTCTGTGATCCTGGTGATCCATCAGCTTGATCCTGATGATACCATCCATGAGATGGAACTGAGGGTCAGCTGAGGGTCCCCTGCCCTGTCCACTCCTTCCCGCAGGTGCCACCTCTGACTTCCTGCATGCCAAGGTGGGATACAAGATGTGGCAGTGCCCTTGCTGTGCCCAGAAGCAAGTCTAAGCCAGAGCCTTTCTGCAGCCCAGCCCTTGGCAGTAACTCTCCCCATCAGTGTTCTCACTGCCAGAAGCAGCCACTGGATGTGCAAACCTGTCCTGAACTTCAGAAAATGCCAGAACTGAGCAGAGCCTGAGCCGAGAAGTCACATCCCTGACCAGAACTGTTTTTGATCTAGCTCAGCTCAGGACAATTTCTCAAAAAAACCCAAACCAAAACAAAAAACAAAACAAAACAAAACAAAACAAAAACAAACCCACCACTTTAATCTTCAGTTAGCCTAAGTTCTATTTTGACCTTTATAAATACCATTTAGACATGAATGTGCTATGTCTTCTTCACTCTGTTGCAGCTCACGTGGCCACCAGGCTTCACTAATAGCAGACCACCAGCTGTGTGAGCTGTATCAGTCTTACATAAAGGTAACAGAAAATGTCTCTCCCATTCACTGAACATTTGAGGTTTTACTGAGAAGCAAACATTTCTGGGTGCTCCTGATGCCCTTGGGAACAATTTTTCTCATTTTTCTTAATTCCTCTCTGTGATTCAGTTTCTCTGAAGAGACTCTAGGAAAAATACAATAGGTGAGGGAAAGAAAGGAGGAGAAATATAGCAAAGAAACAAAGAAAGGAAAGGTGCAGTTAGGAAGGAAAGCGGCATGTAACAGAAGCACTAATGAAGGGGGAAGGCATGAAGGGTGAGAGCAATCAGAAACCCAGAATAAAGGGACCTAGAAAATGATGAAACAATTGCAACTGACACAGAAAACTCAAACTTATCTGTAGCTAAGATGAAAAAGATGTTTGGAATACAAATGGTCCACTTATCACAGAATCCCAGAATCCCAGCGTGGTGGGGGTTAGAAGGGACCTCTGGAGATCATCTAGTCCAACCTGCTCTGCTAAAGCAGAGACACCCACAACAGGTTGCCCAGGATCACATTGTCCAGCTGGCTTTGGAATCTTTCCAGAGAAGGAGACTCCATCGCCTCTCTGGGCAGCCTGCTCTAGGGCTCCAGCACCCTCACAGCAAAGTTTGCCTTCATGTTTGGATGGAACCTCCTGGGTTTAAGCCTGGTTATGCCTCCTGGGTTACCCCTTGTCCTGTCACTGGGCACCGCTGCTAAGAGTCTCTTTCTATCCTCTTGATGCCTATGCTTTAGCTATTGATAAGATCTCCTCTGTGTCTGCTCTTCTCCAGGCTAAACAGTCCCTGGTCTCTCAGCCTCACCTCCTCAGGGATGCTCCAGGCCCCTCAGCATTTTCATAACCTCCTCTGGATTCTCTCCTTGCCTCTCTTGACCTGAGGAGTGCAGAACTGGACCCAGGTGTAGACTCACTAGGGCAGAGTAGAGGGAGAGGAGAATGCCTCTCAACCTGCTGGCCACACTATTGTTAGTACACCTCAGGTGACCATTGGCCTGTTACCGGCCAATCACCCATGAAACAGAGAGCAACAGCCACCTGGAAACTCCATTTATGACCTGTTGAGCTCCTAGCAAGCCTCAGTCCTTTCTCTGAAGTCTGCCAGGACCTTTGTGTTTGTGAGGGTGGTTGTAACCCATCTGCCAGTATTCCTACGTCCTTTTCTAGGGATCTGCTTACTAGTGGGTCAACTCCTCACCTGTACTGGTGCAAGGAGTTACTCCTCCCTAGGTGCAGGAATCTACACTTGTCCTTGATTAACTTCATGAGGTTCTTTCCCAACACTCCAGCCTGTCCAGGTCTCACTGGACAGTGGGACCTACACCTGACAGTGGGTCACCCACACCTCCCAGTTTTATATGATCACTTATATTTCATGGGACTTTTTATCCAGCCCATTTGAAAATAATTACTGGAGGAGAGCATTCTACCAGACACAGATGAAGACACAGAAAGTCCTAATTGTGTATATATATGCCCTGTCATTGCTGATCTCAGCTTATATTTACCATTACAAATTCACAAAATTCTAAAGAACTTAAAGTTCTTTCGAACTTCTTTAGAACTCCACTGAGTTCTAAAGGACTTAAAGTTCTTTAGAACTTTAAAGCTCTTAAGTGGGTGAAACCTGGAAACTTGTCAGTGGCATGCTCTTGGCTCTGCTCAGAGTGACAAGAAATATCAGTGTAACTGTAAAGACAAACTTTCCTGTGTCCGTAAGTGTCGTGTGGGGTTTATCATGAATTACAGTTGATAACATGCAGAGTATTTCAAAGACTTTAAGGAATCAGTGTTATGGATGTCATTCATACACCAATAAAAGAATTTGTAGAAGCCTGATCTGATGTTCAAAGAAAGGTTTTCATGCATAGAAGGAAGGACTGCAGCAAACTGTGGGAAAACGGTTGTTTTTTTCAAATGCTTCCATGAAGTGGTTTGTACCTTTTTCAAATTAAGAGGTCTGCTTTGTACTGCAGACTGGGGAGATTATCTGAGTTTACATGACAGTATCCTCAGTAACTGGATTCCATGAAAAAGCTATTTAATGCTTCCCTGCGAAGTACCAAGAATCAGCAGTTCTGACTAATAATTTTAGGTGACTCCTGGTTCACTCTCAAGGACCAGTTCTGGACAAGTTTAAGTGGGAGAATGATGTATTAGCATGAATGGTGATCATTGAACATAGAGAAGTCAGAGTGTTTTTCAACTGTGTGGAAGAGACTAGGACTTTGTTGCATAAGAATTGGTCAGGGAGGAGGAAAAAGACCGATCAGCTTCAGCTTCTGACAAAAAAACCTCAAGCAGATTTAGTGAGGAGACCACAGAATCATAGAATCATGGAATCATTGTGGCTGGAAAAGACCTCCAAGATCATCAAGTCCAACCGTTCGCCCTGCACTGCCAAGTCCACCACTAAACCATGTCCCTCAGCAGCACATTTACATAGCTTTTAAACTCCTCCAGGGATGGTGATTCCACCACCTCTCTTGGAAACCTGTCACAGGATTTAACCACTCTTTCAGGGAAGAAATCGTTCCTAATGCCCAACCTAAACCTCCCCTGGTGCAACTTAAGGCCATTTCCTCTTGTCCTATTGCTTGTTTCTTGAGAAAAGCCACCACCTCCCAGCTTGCTCCAACCACCTGTCAGGAAATTGTAGAGTGAGACAGTCCCAGTGCTTCTTTTTCTCTGTCTAAACAACCCCAGGTCCCTCAGCCACTCCTCCCAAGGCTTGTGTTGGAGACCCTTCACCAGCTTCATGGCCATTCTTTGCACCTGGTTCAGCACCTCAATGTCTTTCTTGTAGTGAAGGGTCCATAACTGAATCCAGTATTGGAGATGTGGACTCACCTGTGTCTACTATAGGGGGACAAACGCTGCCCTAGTCCTTCTGGCCACACTGTTGCTGATCCAAGCCAGGATGCTCCTGGCCCTCTTGGCCATCTAGGCATACTAGGCACACTAGGAGAAATTATGCCAAAGCACCTACAGATGTTGATTCTTCCAAGTTAAACTGGAAGAAATTTTTTTCCTGAAGTTAAATTCAATTTTTTCTGGCACAGCAGAATCTGAGGGATATGAATTTGATCTACAAACCACTCTGTCACCATACATGACTGAAGGGCTTGGAAATGTGCAGCTCCTGCAGTAAGGAAGGTAGAGAATAAGAAATCTCAACTTCAAGAGTGTTGGTTTTAAAATACAAGTTCAAGAAACTATGAGAGGCCTCAAGTCAGAAACACTACTTGGAAACACGTGGAAGTGAGCAAATGAGTCGTTGTGCAGCAGTTTAAAGGGTAATGAGGTTAATTTGTAAGTGAGGTGCTCAGCCCATACCCCTGTGTACCTTGCTGCTGTTTATACACAGCTACACAAACCAAGCTTATTTAGAGGGGAATGATTAAAACAGTTACAGCGATACATGACCTGCAAAGACACTCTTGGCAAAATGATTTGCTCTGAAGATTCAATTCCTGCTGGGTGAATGCAGAATTGGTTTCAATTAGACAAACCTTGCACTGCTCTTTAATAACAAATGAGGGACAACGCTATCCATGAAATCCATGGCTAAGATGTCACACATGCTGAGAGAAAATGGTTGTCAAAGCAAATGAGCATTTGGATGATATAATGATAAGAATAATGTAATTAAATTCATTTTCATCCCACTGATTTTTATCTCCCCGTTTTCCATGCTGTTCCTTCTAGCCATACACTTTGTTTCTATCCAAATCTGCTCATTAAGGAACAGTGACTAATATTTGTTACAGGCGATGCTGGAGATCAGGCCCTGGGATTGTTGGAATAAGGTTTAGTTCATCTGAAGAAGCAGGAACATAGTAAGGAAGAAGAGAGGAAAAAGCTGATCTAAAGTGGAAAAGTCCAGGAATGCAGATGGGTAAAGAACGTGGGGCCCAAGAAGACAAGATGATCAAAAGACTTTGGAAAAAAATTAAAGTAAGGGAAAATTAAAAGGACACAAGCAGGATGAAAGGGAAGGAAGGAAAATGGATAAGAATGGGGAGAAAGAAAAGGAGCCTGTTAATGGTAGATGGAGATAAAAGGGAAGAATAACAGAATTATAGAATCAGAATCATAGAATGGTCCAGGCCAGAAGGAACCGAAGGTCATGCAGTCTGAGCTCCCCGCAGTCAGCAGGGACACCCCCAACTAGATCAGGCTGCCCAGGAACTCGTCGAGCCTCACCTTGAATATCTCCAGGGTAGGGGTCTCAACCACCTCCCTGGGTGACTTTTTCCAGTGTTCCACCACCCTCATAATGAAGAACTTCTTCCTAACATCCAATCTAAATCTGCTCTTCTCTAGTTTGAAGCCATTGCCCCTTGTCCTATCACTGCAGGCCTTTGTAAACAGCCTCTCCCCATCCTTCCTGTAGGCTCCCTTCAGGTACTAGAAGGCTGCTATCAGGTCTCCCTAAAGCCTCTTCTTTCCAGGCTGATCAACCCCAGCTCTTTCATCCTGTCCTTGTAGCAGAGGTGTTCCAACCCCTTGATTATTTTTGTGACCCTCCTCTGGACCCTCTCCATCAGGTCCATGCCCTTCCTATGCTGAGGGCTCCAGACCTGTACACAGTACTCCAGGTGAGCTGTCACCAGAGCAAAGTGGCGGGATCACCTCTCTGGATCTCCTGGCAGCACATCTTTTGATGCAGCCCAGGATGTGATTTGCCTTCTGGGCTGCAAGCTCACACTGCCTGCTCATGTCCAGCTTCTCATCCATCAGCATCCCCAAGTCTTTTTTCCACAGGGCTGTTTTCTATCACCTCATCCCCCAGTCTGTATTTATAGTGAGGATTATTCTGGCCCAGATGCAGAACCTTGCACTTGCTCTTGTTGAACTTCATGAAGTTCACTTGAAGCTCATAAAAACTTGCATTTCAAATTTGAGCTCTTCTAAAGGTCACAGATTAGACCTTCAATTCCATCCTTACATGAAGAGATCTGCCTTTATCCTCTTGGTGTGGTATGCTGGAACTTGAAAGGAGCTTCAGACGTACCTGTAGGAATAGCTGGTCTGGGATAGAACCACCACCATGCTGACTTTTCCAGCTGAGTCCTTTTCTGGGAACAAACCTCAAAGAGGCCTCTCTGAGTTGCGCCTGCTTCTTGTCCAAAATATTATCAGGTCAGAGACTAAAAATAGTTGATTTTTTTCCTGTTCTGCTCTCTTGGAGACAAAACACCATTGTCAGAAATGTTACAAAGATTTGCTCTAGAGTCATGATGACTCACAGCATTGAACCACTCTTCAAGGTATGGATAATAAGATTTTACATTTCGAGGTCTGTTTTCCAGCTCAATCAACATCAACAATCTCTGAATGTATTTTTTTTTTCTTTTAATATCTCTGGGACTGTTATAGTACTTCTTTTTTGGGTTTTGGTTTCTTTTGTGATAGCATGGGATGAAGAATCCTACTAGAATCCTGCTGTCTGGTGCTACCATGTAAACAATGGGTGTAGGAATGTGCAATACATCTCTCTCTGGGGGTGTACAATTTATCACTAACAGTAAGGTCATGAAGTGGTGTCTTGGTCCCTCATCAGCAAACCAGGGTGTAATGTCACACCTCTCTGCTTGCACAAGCTTTCTTTACTTTGAAGACCAAGTGTGCAGAAGCTAATGGATAATTGCAGAATCATAGACTGGTTTGGGTTGGAAGGGACCTTAAAGATCATCTAGTTGCATTCCACCTGCCATAAGCAGGGAGACCTTCAACTAGACCTGCGCTTGAACACCTTCAGGGATGGGGCATCCACAATGTCTCTGGGAAACCTATTACAGTGTCTCAGCATCTTCATTGTAATGAATTTCTTTCTAATATCCAATCTAAATAATGAAGGCCAAGACTTCATTACAGGATGGTGCACATGAGACCATCAGTTTAGACATAACCAGAACGATCAATTCCTATCTTTCTCTCCAAAAGGCTACTTTGTATATAGGGCTGTATTAACTTTCTTTAAGGCTATAGCTTTAAGGATATATTAACTTTGCTTTTTCAACAAGCTGGAACAGAAGAAGGTCCAACTAAACATAAGGAGAAACTTCTTCAGGCTGCCCTTCTCTGGGGAGATTCCAAACTTGCCTGGATATTCTGAGTCTGGGCAACCTCCTGTGGGTGACTCTGCTTTAACAGAGGGGTTGGAGTAGAAGATCTCCAGGGGTCCCTTCCAACCCCCACCATCCTGTGATTCTATGACTAGCTTTCTTTCCCTCTTGCCCCATTGTCTCTTGATTTTCTCTCCTGTCTTCACTTCTTGGAGCTGTGATGTTGTCTTCTCTAAGGTTCCTAATAATATCCCACTATTTCCTAAATGACCTCAACTCAATGTGGCTCAGAACCCAAGAGCCAGCAGGCCACTGCTCTCACTTTTGGTACTATTTCAAGTTCATCTCCTCTGAACCTCTTCTAAACACACAGGCGTGGTGGGAGTTTAAAAGTTCACCTATGGCCTGATGCTAGTGGGATAATCATCTTCTGATAGTACACAGTGTGTACATTACTGCCCATTACACAGCAAGGTGGTCATGGTTTGAAACCAAAAGAAACCCCTGCAAGCAGATGGAAGGTGAAGATGAGAATAGAATACCACAGCAAAAAGATGGAAGAAGATGAGAAAACAAAAAAAAGCAGGAAGAAGGAAGCCATCTATTGATCTGAATGTTGAGAGTTCCATAATACTGCAATTTTGCACCTTTTTGTGGAGGTATCATCATTTCCCTAATTCCAGTATTCTCTTCCATGGGTATATGATTACATCACCTGACTTGGCAGGCACCTCTTCTGATGTATACTTTGGAAAAATATGTCATTGGAGGTGGGGGATAATCCAGTTTAACCACCAAAGGGACAGGTCAGGTTCTTTCAGCTACTGGAAAAATACTTGGCAGCATAATTGATTCTGCTTTTCAGGCTACCAAGAGGAAAACTAATAAAAGAATGATCATAGGATCTATAATGCGACAGTTAAGAGTCTGCATTGAAGTCTGCACCTAAAGCACTTTTAAGGACATTATTGTAGAGACAGGACAAGGAGTAAAGGCTTCAAACTGGGATAAACTGGATTGAGATTAGAATTTAGAATGATATCTTTCCCCATGAAGGTGATGAGGCACTGGAATAGGCCGCCCAGAGAAATTGTGGAGGCTCCAAACCTGAAGTGCTCAAAGCCAGGTTGGATAGAGCTTTGAGCTGTAATTCCTGTATTTATCAATATTTCATCTTGAGACATGTTGTGGAAGAAGCATTGGAACCCAAATTCCAGAATCACCCTAAGAACTAGCCTACCAAACAACCCTTTTCTTTTTTCTTTTTGGCTTTTGTTTGTGTTTTGCTTTTGTTTGTTGTTTTTGGTTTGGTTTGGTTTGGTCTAGTTTGTCCTGTTTAGTTTGGTTTGTGGGTTTTCTCTTGGGTTTTGTTTGGTTAGCTTTGGGGAGGGTTGAAGATATTTTGTTTGTTTGTTTCCTAATGAATATTGGAATATTCCAGCAAAAAAGAGAGAAACATTTTTTTACCCAAGGGGTACAGGGAGTTTGCTTTTATTCTAAAAAAATGTTGAACATAGACATTTCCAAAATGTATTAATTTTCCCACAAAATACTATGTCTGTTCCATAAACAGACCATTATAAGTAGAAAATGTTTTGCTATTTACTTCTTTTCAACAGCTTCCTTACCTGTAAATCATTGTTGCATTTTTAAGATGATAAACACACATTGTTCTTCTTCAAGAAGCCAAGAAGAAAATTATCCTTGCTACTTCAGTCATTAAAATAATGTTCACAATGACTCACACATTTCAAATTCAGTGATCTGGGAGTTTATATTTGTTTTTTAGGAAGTGGAATGCAAGCCTTAACAGACCTAAAGAATGTGACAAGAGTTCAAACCTGTCACAGAAGCATAGACCCATATAATCACTATGTTGGAAAACACCTTTAAGATCATTGAGTGCGACCATTATCGAACTCTGCCAAGTCTGGTGCTAAACCATGTCCCTCAGCACCACATCTCTGTGCCTTTTAAACACCTCCAGGGATAGGGATTCAGCCACATCCCTGAGGAGCCTGTTCCAATGTTTGAGAACCCTTTCAGTGAAGAAGTTCCAACCTTAACCTCCCCTTATACAGCTTGAGGCCATTTTCTCTCACCCTGTCATTTGTTGCTAGAGAGCAGAGCCTAACCCCCACCTAGCTCTAACCTCCTCCATATCTTTCATGGTGAGAGATGTTACTTGGTAAAGAAATAAATGCCTTTTGTGTAAAGAAAATGCAGAATGTCTTCTACAAAATCTACAGCTGGCACATACTCTATTTTCAAAGACATAGGGAGAGGGTGAACATCATTTTGTGGTAAGCAAACATGAAGGAGGAAATCACGGGCTGTTAAGAGCCTGTGAGAGCCTGCCTGGAAGTTGATCTTACTAATGTGTTTCCAAAGAGAATTAAGGTAACATCTGCATTCCCAGATATGCTAAAATAATTCAAAAGCTGTTTGAGTTTTAATCTGGCACTCTAAAAACTACTCTGTGTATTGAATGGAATAAAACATGGGGGAAGTATTCCTTAATATAAGCTATTTTTAGTAGAGGAGATAGAATTATATCTTTCTTTGTTCTCCTTCCAATGTTTTAGGGTTACTGCATGGAACTTCCTGGGTTTCAGTTTTTGTCCACTACCCCTTGTCTTGTTTCTGGACACCAATGGAAAGAGCCTGGTCCCATTATCTTGACTCCCATCCTTTAGCTCTTGCTGACATTGAGAAGATCCCCCCTCAAGCTGCTCTCCTCCAGGCTAAACAGTCCCAGGTCTCTCACCCTTTCCTCCTCACAGAGACACTTGTCTTCTCAGCATCTCCATGGTCCTCTGTTGGACTCTCTCCAGTAGTTCCTTGTCTCTCTTGAACTGAGGAGCCCAGAACTGGAGACAGAGGTGTTCTCATTAGGGCATGTATTTCTTCCCCTTTTATATAGACAAATTACCTAAGTGGAATAAATTCATAGAATCAGAGAACTGCCTAGGTGGGAAAAGATAGTTAAGGCCATCGAGTCTAATCATTAACACAACACTGACAAGTCCTTGACTAAACCCTGTCCATCAGCTCCACATCTATATGGCTTTCAAAGTCTTTCAGGGATGGGGACTCCACCACTGACCTGGGCAGCCTGTTCCAATGAAATTCTTGGTAACTTGGTTCTTATATAGATGTGTTTCAATTGGAAAAGACCACTGAGATCTTTGAGTCCAAATGTTGACCTAACAACACTATGGCCATTAAACCATGTCCCAAAGTGCCATGTCTACATGCCCTAAGAAGTTATGTCCTTGATAAAAGTTCAGCAAAACCACAAAGAGTCAGATTATTCCTTCTGTGAAAAAAAAAAGAAAACAAGCAAAAAACCAACCAACCAAACGAAAAACCAACCCAGTATCCAAATATTGCTGCACTAAAGAAATTAAAGAAGTAAATGATGTAGTTCAATAAATACTGAAGAGCGGGCAAAACCTGACCTGTTCAGAAGCTAAGCACAAAGCTTACCCTATGCAAATAGGTACCAACTATTTTTTATGGATGTGGTGCTGAGGGACATGGTTTAGCACCAGACTTGTTAGACAATGGTTGGACTCAATGATCTTGCACATCCAATACTTGGTTCAGTTTTGAGCCCCTCACTACAGGAGAGACATTGAGTTGCTGTGGCATGTCCAGAAAAGAGCAACAAAGCTTGTGAGGGGTCTAGAGAACAGGTCTTGTGAGAGGTGGCCAAAGGAACTAGGGTTGTTTACTCTGGAGAAAAGGAAGCTGGGGAACAACTCATTGCTCTCCTAGAACTCCCTGAAAGGAGTTGTAGTGGGATGGGGTCAGTCTCTTCTCCTTAATATCAGGTGACAGAATTGAGAGGAAATGGCCTGAAATTGTGCCGGGGGAGGTTTAGGTTGGCTATTGGGAAAAATTTCTTTACTGAAAGAGTCGTCAGGCATTGGAATTGGTTGCCCAGGGAGGTGGTGGAGTCACCATCCCTGGAAGAAATGTGTGGACCTGGCACTTTGGGACACAGTTTAATGGCCATGGTAGTCGTAGGTTGATGGTTGGATTTGATGATCTTAGAGGTCTTTTCCAACCACAACAATTCTATGATTGAACCTGAATCAAACAAGGGCTTCTTTTGTACGTCTCATGCCAAGAATTAAATAGGATTCTCTCTGCTCCAGCATCACCTAGGCTAAGTCCCACCAAAAGGCTTTTCTTCAGAAGGAAAAAAAGGAGGAAAGGAAAGGAAAGGAAAGGAAAGGAAAGGAAAGGAAAGGAAAGGAAAGGAAAGGAAAGGAAAGGAAAGGAAAGGAAAGGAAAGGAAAGGAAAGGAAAGGAAAGGAAAGGAAAGGAAAGGAAAGGAAAGGAAAGGAAAGGAAAGGAAAGGAAAGGAAAGGAAAGGAAAGGAAAGGAAAGGAAAGGAAAGGAAAGGAAAGGAAAGGAAAGGAAAGGGAAAAAAAGGACAGTCTGATTCAAACTCTGAATACATGATGAAAAGAAGCTCTTGGAAAAAAAAATATTTATAAAGAGTCCTTAGGCTTAACTTCTGTTAAAGGAGCAGTAGAATGAAATGCAAGTAATTAAGGGTGGAGGCCAGTGGTTACCTGTGATATATTATTTGGAAGTGGTGATTTGCTTTAAAGCATCTCCCCTTAAGGGATGTTTGTTATTCTTGAAAACTTTATCTGGGAACAAGGAGAGACTTGAGCAGGAAGCTGGATTCAGTAAATGGAACAAGTCACTAACTGATTTAAAAATATAAAAGTTGTGTGCATTTTTAAACATGCACAGTCACATCAATTTTGCAAAGCAATTGCTTGGTGCGATTATTGTGTTTGTTGTCACTCTTCAGTTATGACTAAATAGCTTCTAACTTCATCATCTCCCCTTTTCAAGCAGATTGCTGCTATGTAGAGAGGAGACTTTTTTTTTTTTTAACTTCTTATGAAAAGAATGAAGAAATTCAGACGAGATCTTTGGCTACCTGTTACTGAAATTTGGCAAGCTTTGAAATTCAGTCAGCAAAGAGACATGAAGCAGATCAGTTAACTCATATCCAGCTGTCAGAGTGGTCCAACTACTGAGCAGAGAGCTGGCATTCTCAACTCATCGGAAGTATTTCCTTTTATCTAGCTACAAATAGAGTCTATTGAAGAAGTCTACCAAAGGTTGAGGTTCTTTTTGATATTGCACAACTTGAGAATGCAAAACATCTTCTAATGCCCAGAGTAACTTCTGAATAGACAGTGCTCTGTGGTTATTCTCCTCCCCAGCACAAATCCCATCATTTTGGAGAAATCTGGTCATAACATGAAGGGGAAATATTTTGTCCTGGACAGGCTGAAAAGTTACATGCAGAGGAACTCATGAAGTTCAGCAGAGGCTGCCCAGGTCAGTGGTGGAGTCCCCATCCCTGAAATACTTTAAAAGCCGTATAGATGTGGAGCTGATGGACAGGGTTTAGTCAAGGACTTGTCAGTGTTGTGTTAATGATTAGACTCGATGGCCTTAACAATCTTTTCCCACCTAGGCAATTCTGTGATTCTATGAATTTATTCCACTTACATAATCTGACTGTATAAAAGGGGGAGAAAAAAGTCCCATGGGTGTTCACTTTGCTAATAGGAATCTAGTTTATTTCCCTAACACTACTGAATGGCCAACATGGGATATTCTGCTGTCAGCAGACACAATTCCTCTGACATCGTGGATCTGTGTAAATGTCTGCCAACTTCTCTTTAATAAAGTGGTGGAAATGCAGCCCTCATTCTGAGTGGTTTGCATGGGACACAATAAATTTTGAAATGTGTCCCAGTCTTTCTGGTGGAGCTGCAGAGGAGAAGTGCACTTCTCAGTTTCTCCCCTAAATCAGGCATCTCTAAAATCTGATAATGAAATGTATTGTGTGAATCAAAATCAGGGTATTTCATTCAAAATATGTTACCAGAAGAGAAGGCTGCAGAGGCAACCTTCTGGTGGTCTCTCAGCTCTTAAAGGGGCTGATTAGAAAGCTGTGGACAGAGTTTTTAGCAAAGCCTGTTGTGACAAGACAAGGGGTGATTGGTTTAATCTAAGAGGGAGATTTAAACTAGAGAGAAGGAAGAACTTATTTGTGTTTAGGGTGGTGAGAGATTGGCCCACACTGCCCTGAGGGGTGGTAGAAGCCTCATCCTTGGAAACAACATTCCAGATCAGGTGGCTTGGAGCTCTGAGCAAACTACTCTAGTTGAAGATGTCCCTGCTGATTGCAGGAAGGATGGCCTTTAAGTGTCCCTTCCAACCCAAAGCATTCCATGATCCTGTGTTTTGGATTTAGCTTTGGCTGGTGAGCTCTGAGCAATGTGCTGGCAGATGCTTGCTGATGGTTACAGTCTGTTTCCTTCCTGCTGTGATTCTATGAGTAAAAGCTATTTGAGAAGTGGTTCTAGCATAACAACCATGCTTTATGTTCAAAGCTGGGAGAGCAGGGCTGCATTTCAGACAGCACTGAAGTTACTTTAATGGGTTGTAGGTATTTTTAAAAAATAAAGCAGTAGTTTTGTTACTTTTTTAAAGGAAAACCACCTCAGCAACAATTTTGTTCTTTTCCATAGAAATATAGAAAAAAAAAGCATCAGGTGTGCAAAGGAATATATTACAGTTGAAGCAGTAACAGGCTTTAGTACCCACAGATATCTGAATTAATTTTCTTTTCATTTGTTTGTTTCTTTTACTATACCTTCCCTTAAGTAGCCTGAGGATATATCTGAAGCTCTTATTCCGTATTTCCTCATCTATTCTCCCCCGACAAATTTTGTAGTCAATCTAGCTTTCTGCAGCTAGAATGATTAAATAAAATCACTGCTTGTGCTCAGAAAGAATTGAAATAAGTCCAGTGTCTGTCTTTTCTTTATTTCAACTTGTATACTGCAGTTTTAATTTCAGGAAAGGAATCATTAAAAAGTGGTCCCAAGTAAAAGATTTAAAACAAAAAATGCGAGAAATTGGATTAAAGTGGCTGAAATGTTTCACAGAACTGCAAGAAAAGTACAAATTGCATTTTGTTTAGTTTTTCTTAGACTGTAGGGAAGACATTATCCACAGAATCATACAAAATAGAGCCAATATACCTGGATTTATTCCTAACTGAAGACGATGTTAGGAAATTAGAAGATAATCAAATCTCCATTGTAAACAAATAGGAACATTCTCAGCATAACTTTTTGGTTTTTGTTTTGTTTTGTTTTGTTTTGGTTTGGTTTGGTTTGGTTTTTTTCCTGCAGAACCAAGGGACAATATTGACAGCACAAGGTTTTATTGTAGAAAATGAAATCAAACCTCCAGAGGACCAGAAGAATTCAAATGTTAACTGCTGTGAACAGTGAAAGTTCTCCTTGGAGAAAAAACACCAGTGAAAAATTATGATTAGCTGCTTGCAAATGCAAGGCTCAGAAAATAAAAAAAAAAAAAAAAAAGAAAAGACACCACAGAAAACAATAGGGAAGTAGCATGGTGGCAGAAGGCTTCTTGAATGACAGTGTCCAATTTTAAAGCACTGACAAAAATTCACAGAAGATTCGGATTCAGTATTGCCTCCTGCTGCTGTTCATTGCTTATTTTTATCCCTTCTTTTTGCCAAGTAGAATTGTAGAATGGTTTGGCTCAGAAGAGACCTCAAAGATCATCTAACTTTGACCCCTTCTGCCATGGGCAGGGACACCTTCCATTAGACCAGGTTGCTCAAGGTCTCATCCAGTCTGGCCTTGAACACTTCAAGGGAGGAAGTGTCCACAGCCTCCCTGGGCAACTTGTTCCAGTGTCTCACCACCCTCACTGTAAAGAATTTCTTCCTAATATCCAGCCTAAACCTACCCTCTTCCAGCTTAAACTTCTTTATTAAAGGCAGTCTCAGCATGGGATCAGGACACAGTTGTATGAAGTGTGTATGATGTGATGCTATAGCTGTGATGATGAAGGATGTAGTGAGGTAATGGTTACACTTGTTGATCTTAAAGGTTTACTCCAAACAAGAAAAGTCTATGATTTTACATTTCTAAGTGTTATTTGAAGGAAGAGATGGAGCTTGGAGTGTGGACAGAACTTTGTTTTGTCTTCTTTACAAAGCAAGTGTATTTAAACTATTCAGGTGAGTCTACCCCTTTCTCTACTCTGCTCTGCTGAGACTCCACTGCAGTGCTAGGTCCAGCTCTGGAATCCTCAGCAAAGGAGAGACATGGACCTGTGGAGTGGTGCCAAAAGAGGCCACAAAAATGATCAGAGGATTCAAAGCTCTTTGCTGTTGAGCCCAGGCTAAGAGAGTTGGGGTCGTTCAGCCTGGAGAAGAAAAGGCTGCAAGGAGAATTTCTTGTGGTCTCTCAGCTCTTAAAGGGGGTGATCAGAAAGCTGGGGACAGACTTCTTAGCAAGGCCTGTTGTGATGGGTTTAAAGTAAAAGAGACAGCTTTAGAGTAGAAAGAAGAAATAAAGTGTTTACACTGAGGATAGTGACATACTGGCCCAGGTTGCCCAGGGAGGTAGATGATGCCTCATGCCCAGAAACATTCCAGGATGGATTGAATGAGGCCCTGAACAACCTGATACAGTCAAAGATGGCCTGGCTGACTGCAGGGGGGTTGGGCTAGATGACCTTTAAAGGTCCCCTTCCCCTTCCCCTTCCCCTTCCCCTTCCCCTTCCCCTTCCCCTTCCCCTTCCCCTTCCCCTTCCCCTTCCCCTTCCCCTTCCCCTTCCCCTTCCCCTTCCCCTTCCCCTTCCCCTTCCCCTTCCCTTTCCCCTTCCCCTTCCCTTTCCCTTTCCCCTTCCCTTTCCCCTTCCCTTTCCCCTTCCCCTTTCCCCTCCCCTTCCCCTTCCCCTTCCCCCTCCCCTTCCCCTTCCCCTTCCCCTTCCCCTTCCCCTTCCCCTTCCCCTTCCCCTTCCCCTTCCCCTTCCCCTTCCCCTTCCCCTTCCCCTTCCCCTTCCCCTTCCCCTTCCCCTTTCCCCTTCCCCTTCCCCTTCCCCTTCCCCCTTCCCCTTCCCCTTCCCCTTCCCCTTCCCCTTCCCCTTCCCCTTCCCCTTCCCCTTCCCCTTCCCCTTCCCCTTCCCCTTCCCCTTCCCCTTCCCCTTCCCCTTCCCCTTCCCCTTCCCCTTCCCCTTCTCCTTCTCCTTCCTCCCCAGTTTGAGTGATGATTATCACAAAGAACAACATTCCAAGTCCTCATTTTTAAAATGTTGATACTTTCATACCTTCATGACTCACATCAAAGGCAAAGTAAGTCAATGATAAA
This sequence comes from Indicator indicator, assembly GCF_027791375.1. Taxonomy (NCBI): domain Eukaryota; kingdom Metazoa; phylum Chordata; class Aves; order Piciformes; family Indicatoridae; genus Indicator; species Indicator indicator. The sequence goes on from NC_072015.1 coordinate 30,445,247, forward strand.
ACGAGTAAGATGATGGGTTGATCAGTCCGTTTTTAATGTATTACTTTTAATAATCATATAATGCCATTTAAAGCATACTAAAAAATCCTATTTCAGTACATCAGCACTAGTGAAATGGCCATAATTCACAGAAACCTCTTCTGCAGGTCAGGCACTGGAACAGGTTGCCCAAGAAAGTGGTGGAGTCCCCATCTCTGGAGATGTTCAAGAAATATGTGGACACGGCAATACAGGACACAGTTTAAGGGACATGGTGGTCTTTGGCTGACAGACTTGATGAGCTTAAGGATCTTCTCCAAATGAAACAATTGTATGTTTCTATGATTCTGCATTTTTTCCCTTCTGAATTTATAGAAACTCTCCATTTCAAACTTTTGCCTCTAACATTATTGAGTTTGATTTAATCTGTTGGATATATACAGTGCTTTTCATACCACTGTCAGAAATTTCACTTCCCTACTAATGAGCACAGAATAGTCTAAAGAGGCATTCACACCATCCCCTTCAACCAGTACAGAGCATGGGGAGGCGAGCAGTCAAGCCTCTACATATTTGAGATGTCACCAGACACTGATTCAGGTCACCTACAGCTAAAAATATACAGTGTAAATCTCTCACTGGAGGTCTTCAAATTATGCAGACTTCAGTAAATTGATTTTTTTTTTTCCAAACGGCCTTTTCCCTCACCAGCATTTGATTCACAGTGTTTCTACACTCTCAAAAAACAGGTAACAGCAGCAAAAGGAAACAGAACACATACAGATGGCTCAAACTAATCCTCATGGCTGTCATAGCTGTGGTTAGTTACATGTATACCTGGAAAAACTCGCTGTGCTTGTTGAACATGAAGCCTTTGTCTCAATCATATTTGGAAATCAGATGTGATTTGAATCACCACTTGAAAAGCCTGATTTGTATCAAAATATTCTGCCCAGAAGCCAATGTATGCTTACAGCCCAGACCCAGCCATGTCCTGGGCTGCATCCCCAGCAGTGTGGGCAGCAGGTGGAGGGATGGGATTCTGCCCCTCTGTTCTGCTCTGCTGAGACCCCACCTGCAGTGTTGGGTCCAGCTCTGAAGTTCTCAGCACAGCAGGGACATTGACCTCTTGGAGCAGGGCCAGGGGAGACCACAATAATGATGGGAGTGCTGGAAGTCCTCTGCTGTGAGACCAGGCTGAGAGAGTTGGGGTTGTTTAGCCTGGAGAAGAAAAGGCTCTGGGGAGATCTTAGGGGAGCACTGCAGTATTTGAAGGGGCTACAGGACAGCTGGAGAGGGACTTGACAAAGGCATGGAGTGACAGTGTAAGGAGCAATTGCTTCAAAATGGAAGAAGCTGGATTTGGAACAGACTTTAGGAAGAAATTCCTCCCCATGGGGGTGGTGAGGCACTGGAAGAGGTTGCTCAGAGAAGTTGTGGAGGCTCCAACCCTGCATATGCTGAAAGCCAGGTGGAATGGAATCATGCGCAAGCTGGTCTAGTAGGAGGTGTCCCCTGCCTATATCAGGAGCTTTGAAACTAGAAGATCTTTAAGATTCCTTCCAACCCAAACCACTCTATTATTCTACAGCTATAAGATTTTATCATTCTACAATTCTGAAACTGTGACTCCAAGATTCTGTAATTCTATGAAATTTTACACAATAAGTTGCTTTTTTCCTCTATTTCTGTTTTGCCTGTGCTTGTAAGATCATCCTAAAAGAGATAAGATTTAATTCCACATACTCTATAAATTGATTATGAGATCACATCAGAACCTGAAGCTGCTAGCAAAAAGCTTGTGAACCTCTATGAGAAACCATCAGTTTTAAAATGTTCTGTAAACTAAAATTAAAAGTCATTGATCTCAGCAGAGATTTTTCTCTTCAGAAAATGCCAAGGCCTTTGTAATTTCAACCATTTGCTTTCCATCTCCCTTATGTTCCTTACCCATTTTATCTATTTTATTTTATTTTATTTTTTATTTTATATTTTATTTTATATTTTAATTTTATTTTATTTTACATTTTGTTTTATTTTATTTTATTTTATATTTTGTTTTATTTTATTTTATTTTTATTTTACATTTTATTTTATTTTATTTTATTTTTTATTTTATTTTATCTTATCATCTTATTATTTTATTGTATTGTATTTTATTTTATTTTATTTCATTTTTTTTTAATTTAATTTAATTTAATTTAATTTTATATTTTATCTTATTTTATTTTATTTTATTTTATTTCATTTTATTTTATATTTTATTTCATTTTATTTTATTTTATTTTAATTTATGATATTTTATTTTATGTTATGTTATTTTATTTTACTTTATTTTACTTTTCTTTATTACCTGTCCTATATTTGAAGAGATCACAGCACAGTAATCCATCCATGCCTGAAGCTGACTACAGGTTTGTGAAATATCCCGAAGTGTTAAAGCTGCTGGCTGTGTCTATGCCCAACAGTTATTTCATTAAGCCCTGGGATTTGTCTGAAGCGATTTACCTCACACAAATCCACGATGACTCATGCTTATTAAATTGTTCTCTTCCAAATGGAACGAATATTCAAAATCACCAGAAATAGCATCTCAAAAGTTCTGCTACTATTGGCTCAGGCTTTGACACACTTAAACAGAGTGCAAAGTATGATCCTTCCCTAATTTCCAGCTGGGACTTCTCTCTTTTTCAGAACAAGTTATTATTAAGCCTGCATAAAGGTGGCAGAAGCTTTCTTAGAGATGTTTTCTTTAAGATTTAATACGGTGTTAATCACCACAAACTCTGAGAATGATCCATTTCTGATCTAGGTTACCTTTTTTTTTCTTTTCAGCTGGTGAGACATTTTTAAGTGCTTATTCATGATATTTTAAAGGTCTAGTTATCGGAGATGTATTATTTTTTGTTCACAAAGACAAGGCATTACAGACACTTTCCTACTTGGCTATGGAGGGGAAAGAGAAAAGCTTTAAAGTACTGGGAAGAAAGTATCTGAAAGAAAGCATCTGAAATACTTTGAAGAGTATTTATTTTACCATCTCCCTTGATGAGTAAAAAATGTACCATTTGTCCTATTTTTCCTTCATATTTTGACAAGGGCCAGGAATGGACCAGCCATCAGAGGAGTGCCAGAGGCTCTCTATGGACCCCTCTCCCTTCCCAAAGGGAAGAGAAGGGGAATAAGGGAGAGAGACTCTTGGGCTGGGAAAGAAACTAAAGCAACTCAGATGGGAAGAAGAACAATCTAATGAAATAGAGACAATGAGATACAAATCTATATGGAACCCAACCCCTGATAGCAACGACATCACTAATGGCACCACTGATGCTGGGGGAAGGCACTGGGGAAGTCCCAGACTGGACTCAGCAGCAGATGGGAAACAGATTCAGGAGATGGATTCTGGAAAGGGATTGAAGAACTCATAGATCAAAATTGAAGGCAAAAGGGACAGGGTCGTCCTTTGACATTGGCTATTGAAGAAGAAGATTGACCTTCAGCTTGATCCTGAAGATGCTGTCCATGGGACGGAATCTCTTCTTGGTCAGTTGCGGGTCACCTGTCCTGTCTGCTCCTCCCCAGAGACACCACCTCTGGCTTCCTGCAGCCCGAGATGGAGGATGAGATGTGGCAGTGGTGTTGGTCTGCACAGGAGCAAGTCTAAGCCAGAGTCTTTCTGCAGCCCAGCCCTTGGCAGTAATCCTACCGTTTTCACTGCTAGAAGCAGCTACTGACTGTGCAAACCTGCTCTGAGCTTCAGAAACTGCCTGAGCTGAGCAGTCACTTCCATGAACAGAATTGCTTCTGCTATGGCCCAAACCAGGGCAGATTTACTTTACTTGTCATACACTTTTTGTCTTTCATACACTGTGAAAGCAGTACAAGATTTTCATTGTAGTTGTGTGGGGCTTTTTTATAGTGTTTTCTTCTTCCCCTGCTGTACTCACTCAGGTAAGGGCTTTTGTTTAGTGCAGCCAGTTTTATGTAAGCTGTACACGACTAAGAAGGCAGAGCTGGAGTGGAGAGTGAGCCAGCATATTCTAGTCTCCAAGACAATGAAAATTAATGGCTTATAAAGGAAAGAAATAATGTCAGAAGAATGAATCAGAGGATCAAGAGCAGAAAAACAAGGAGCAGGAAGGTGGGGTGACCACAGTACAAATGAAATCCTAATGATGCAAATGATTATTTTTTTTTTTGTGTTCTGACATGCTGTACAGTTCTCAGGATGTATTTGCCAAAAATCTGGAATTGTCTCCAAGACACCCTAGGAAGCATCTCTAATTTGTGCACTGAAATATAAAACAGCTAGTCACTGGCACGTCTAGAGACCGGAGACTTCCACTTGCAATGAGTCTCTCATATTTATGAATGTATCTTTCAAACAACAACATTCCCTCCATTTATTTCTTTGTCAGCAGCACTCAGTAGTTCATTGACTTTGAGTAGGGCACCCAACAGCAGCTCTTGTTTCTTCCTCCTCCCAACATTCTCAGGCTGTTTTTTTTCCTGGTGCAGCTCATTACTATAGAAACAATCCTGAAGTGTTTCAGTTTGAGAGGGCAATGCCACATTAAAGCCATTCTGCTGGTGGAACATTTTCTTTCATATTGAAAATGTCTCAGGTGAAATACTTCATGACAGCAAATGTTTTCAAGAAACAATTTCCCCAAACACAAAAGAAAAGAGCTTTTGCTGCTGTGGTGGCATTATCATGGTTTCCTCAAGAACACCAGTGAAGGTCATGTAAACTTTCATATTCCCCATTTCATGTTTCACCTCGTTCTGTACCTATGTTAGTATAAATTTGATATAATGTAGAACCAGAGGCCTGGGAAGGCTCATGCTACAGAATCCCAGCATAACAGGGGTTGGAAGGAGACTCTGAAGATCATTAGGTCCAACCCCACTGCCAAAGCAGGGGCACCCACAGCAGGTTGTCCAGGATCAAAATGTCCAGGTGAGTTTGGAATCTTTCCAGAGAAGGAGACTTCATAACCTCTCTGGGCAGCCTGCTCCAAGGCTCTAGCATCTCTCACAGCAAAGAGATTTCTCCTCATCTTCAGATGGAACCTCACACTTTACAACTGCCTGAAGGGAAGTTGTAGTAAGGTGGGAGTCAGGCTCTTCTCCCAGGCAACTTGTAACAAGACAAGCGGGCATAGCCTGAAGCTCTGCCAGGGGAGGCTTAGGTTGGATGTTAGGAATCACTTCCTCATGGAAAGGGTAATTAGACACTGGAATGGACTGCCCAGGGAGGTGGTAGAGTCACTGTCTCTGGAGGTGTTTAAGGAAGGATTGGATGTGGTACTTAGTGACATGCTCTATTCCATGTGGTGGTGTTAGGTCATAGGCTAGACTTGATCTCAGAGGTCTATTCCAGACTCAATAATTCTGTGATTCTGTGTTCCAGTTTGTGCCCATTGCCCTTATCCTGTGTCTGGGCACCACTGAAGAGAGTTTGGCCCCATCCTTCTGCCCCTCATCCTTTAGCTCTTGCTGAGCATTGAGGAGATCCCCTCTCAGTTTGCTCTTCTCTAGGCTAAACAGCCCAGTCTCTGAGAGCCTTTCCTCTTCACAGAGATGCTCCAGTCCCCTCAGCATCTTGGTAGCCTCTGTTGGACTCTCCAGTGGTTCTTATTCTTCTTGAACTGGGAAGCACAGAATTGGCCCTGGTACTCCCCCACTAGGGGAGAACAGAGTGGGAGGAGAGTCTCACTCGACCTGCTGGCCGTGCTCTTCTCAGTGAACTTCTTCCTTCCCTACCATTGTCATATTGGGCTTCAAACAGCAGCTGGCAGTCTGTCCCTCAGCTGAATTAAAGGCCACCCTTGAACTTCCAAGGAAATATCTGTAATTGGGACCTTGAGAGATTCCAGCTGCACTCAGAAAACTGAGGGACATTTTTGATCCAATTCAGTGCATTAATATTTCTGGTGCTGAGACTTCCAAACTGTCTGCCAGAATCCACAAAAAAGGAAAAAGAGGAAGAATTTTTGTGTGTGTGTGAATGTAATAAGCTCCAAGTATGTTTGGAGAAAAAGAAACAAACAAGTACCAAAACCCCAAACCAAAATAAACAAAAAACCCCTACCCCAATGGATGTGTCCTAAAGTATAAACCAGCAACTGCTGTGACATTTTTCATGAGCTAAACTTAGTTTTGCAGCAGTGGCTCTTGAACGCCTATGCCAAGCAAGATGTTTTGAGAATTAATGAGGGAGGGAAGAAGCTGTGGTTTGGGAGCAGAAGCAAATCCATCCTCTCCCAAAGCCAGCAGAGAAATAAAGGATTCACCATCTTCTGTTTCTAATCGCTGTCCAGCTGGATCAGTTTTATGCATCACACATTCCAAGTGTGTGTCATGTATTTGGACAACAGTGATTTAGTGTCATGAGTCCTTCTGAATCATCTCTTCCAGTAGCACATCCAGGATTGTGGTCCCTGACAGGATGGGAGAAATGTAGCCTGGGTTTGTGTTGCCTCAGCAAGCACATGCACTCACCACACAGATGAGAACTATACAGGTAGGAGTTTGTCCTCTCCTCCACCCCAAACCTCCTTTGAGTTTCTCTTTGTAAAGTCATGTCAATAGCAGACAAAAGCTCAGAGTGGGATTGTTCAGCCTGGAGAAGAGAAGGCTCTGGGAAGACCTTCTAGCAGCCTTCCAGTATATGCAGGGGGCTACAGGACAGCTGGAGAGAGACTTGTTATAAAGACAGGTAATGACAGGATGAGGGGGTAATGGCCTCAAACTGTAATAAAGTGGATTGAGATTAGACATTAGGAAGAAATTCTTCCCCATGAGGGTGGTGAGGCACAGGAACAGGTTGCCAAAGAAGCTGTGGAGGCTCCAAGCCCGGAAGCGTTCGAAGCCAGGTTGGATGGGACCTTGAAGCAAGCTGATCTAGTAGGAGGTGTCTGCCCATGGTAGGGGGAACAGAACTAGATGACCTTTAGGGTCCTTTCCAACCCAAACCATTCTATGATTCTATGAATAAACATGAAGATAATCAGCTTTAAGTACCCCTACTCCCACTGGCTTTTAACTAGCATATTCCTTTGAGGAACACACAGCTTGATCCCAATGCTTTGTTAAAATGGAGGCCCTGCTCTTGAGGTTCCAAAGCCAACACTGCTCTACAGCTATGTATGTTATCAACAAGATGTAGATGTTCCTCTATCAGATTAAGGTGATCCTCTAAGAGACTCAGATGTTCCTCTACAACATGCAGATGTTCCTTTACAACATGCAGATGTTATTCCGGACTTGTCAATGCTTGCAAAGATGAGGATCTTCCACAAGTATGGGAAAACTCAGGGCAGCCCCATATAGCCCAGTGAGGATGGATAATGTGCTTGCTAGTGGAAGCTGAGTGGAGTGACGCTTACTGAACTATGAGTGGCTGCTGCTATTCTGCACTCCCTGCACAGAAGTGGAGATGATAACCCAGAAGGTCTGAAAAGATTCATTTGCTTTCATCTTCCACGTAGATTTTATGAAATAAGAGGTGTTAGAAGCAAAAAGGCAACAATTGGAAGCTCCAGAAATAGTTTTTATGCATTTTATTTTTTAGAAAAAGCTATTTCCTATTATGTGAGCAGAGCTTGTGCTAGATTTGCCAAAGAGTACATGAGCTGCCTGTGAAAGACTCAACATTCTCATTTGGAGAAAACTTTTAGGTTTTATTTGGCTTGAAACAGAGCTTTTTTTTTCTTTTTTTGTTAAATCTTTAACCGAGGTCTGGGCCACAGGAAGAGTAAAAGGCAACATGCTGGCTACAGGCCATCATTTTACATTTTAGAAGCAGGATTTGGAGTGAAAACAGATGAAAGCTATGGGGGCTCTGGTCAGATGGCAGTCAAAAGACCTGCAGGAGCCAGAAGGAACAGAGTCCAACACATTTGAATCCTGGCTTGGAAGAAATCAATGATCAGCTGAAACTGAGGATGATGCAAGGAAAATTAATAATACAAAACCCAAAACACATTCCTTGAGGTATTGCTTCAGCACTTCATATAGAGAAAAATGTAAAAACACCATCCAGAGGAGAGCTTCATAATTCTGGCATCAAGAAATTCTGTGCTGGCATTAACCCCCGTTGCTCTCATGATATTTCTAAATGGAACAGAAGCTGCAGAGGCACAAAAAGCAAAGGTTGGCCAGGAATAAAGAGAAACTAGAAGAGAGCAGACGAGACAGTTGTATACAAATGGGAGTTAGAGACCTGATCAGACCGGCGTGCACTTTATGAGGCAACCCATCAGGATAGGCGAAGAGTTTCGTCTGAAGAAGGCCATGTTAGAGAGGATGTTAGCAGAGGTCATTATTTTTGTGAAAAGTAATGAGTCAATTAATATGCAGCAACTCCAAACTTGCTGCCTCTGAGACCTCCCATGCCCTTGTTTACAAAGGTTGTGAAGGTCACAAATTGTGAAGCAACCTTTTAGCTTCGCTCTGCAATCTTAAAGAGAAGCAGGCAGTGCAGGAAGCACTGGAAAGGAACAGGGAAATGCTAGAGGTGTGCCTGGAAACAAGCAAAACGCCAGCTAACAGCTTGTCTGTTCTGAAATGGGGAAGGAAAAAAGTTCTGAGCATTTTTATTAGAATAGTGTACTTAAAAAAAAATTAAAAAGTCAAAAGAAATATTTTTCTTTATTATTTTATTTATTTATTTGAAAGCTAAAAAGTGATTCGGCAGCACATTGAACACTGCACGCAGGTGGTTCTCAGGTATACCAGCTGATATTTCTGTCTGGAAAATCCTTCACTTTTAATGGTTCCAAAATATTGCTCTGTATGTTATCTACACTCTCTCATCACTGTTTATATTGCTGTTGTCACTGGCTAGGCCATTTCAGCCACATCCTGTGCACTTTGTCATCCTTGTATGGCCAGAGGAAAACGAGGATATCCTCCTCTCCATGCTCTGGGGAACAGTTTTGCTTTCCTTGCTCAAATTTCTTTTTTTTCTGTGGCAGCTTATGTAACCATGAAAAGTGGAACTGAACCCCTACATCACTTTCATGCTCCTCAAAACCACTATCAAATGGATATGACCCCAGAAAATGATCACTAACTTCAGTTTTTACTGCAGTGTGCAGGCTCACTTTAAGCTACAGGCAAAAAAACTCCAACCAACCCAGCCAACAACTAAGGTGGACTTTCTGTCACTAAACTATAACCATAGAATCATAGAAAGGTGGGGAGTGGAACAGACCTCTGGAGATCAGTTAGCCCAACCTGCTGTTAAAGCAGGGTCACCCAGAGCAGGTTGCCCACTAGGACAAAGGGCAACAATTTTAAACTAGAGAAGGGTAGATTTAGATTGGACATTAAGAAGTAGTTCTTTACTATAAGGGTGATGAGATACTGGAACAGGTTGCCCAGGGAGGTGGTGGAAGTCCCTGGAGACATTCCAGGTCAAGCTTGATGGAGCTGTTAGTAATCTGATCTACTTGGGGATGTCCCTGATGACAGCAAGGGGGTAGGACTAAGTGACCTTTAAAGGTCCCTTCCAATGCATTCTGAGGTGGGAGGGAACAAAGCCAGAACAACTGACCCAAAGTGACCAAAAGGATATCCCAGACTATATAAAGGAATATTCCAGACCATAAAAAGAATATTATATACCATAGGACAACATGCCCAGTATATAAACTGGAGGATGCTGACTATGAGGATCACTGATCTGGGACTATCTGAGCATCAGTCAGCAGGTGATGAACCACTACATTGTGCATCACTTGTCTTTCTTGGGGTTTATTTCAGCTTTTTTTTTTTTTTAATCTTCCTTTTTATTAATATTATTACAATATTTTGTTTTTATTTCAATTATTAAATTGTTCTTAAGTCACTAGTTCTACCTGATTTTGACTCTTCTCCACATCCCACTGAGTGGGAGTGAGTGAGCAGCTGCGTGGGGCTTAGTTGCCAGTTGGGGTTGAACCACAGCAAGCAGTCAGAATGCTTCTTCTGTTCTCCAATGAGAGAATGCTGAAGCTTTGCCAGTTTGAGCCTGATCATGCTGCTGTTGAGTCTTCTGCACCTCCAAGCTAACAAAACATTATGCTCCAAATGGGAAATGAGAGGTGGCAAAGCAGTTCCCTATGTAGGGTTACTTTGTAAATTGCCAGAAGGTGGCTTTGGAGCCTGCTTGAATCATGTTTATTTTGGAAAGAATGGAGCTTGGGATTTGTTTTTTGGTTCTAGGGATCTGCCAGATGCTGCAGACGAGAATCAGACCCTCAAAAAATTGCTGAAAAAAACCCATAAATATCAGATGCTACCTAGAACCTCAGCCTAAGCAGCAGAAGAATAGAGTGAAAAACCTTGCCAAATATTATTATATATTTGTCCCTTCATCCCCCCTCAAAAAAAAGTGAACAATCCATTTCAAAGGTCACCTACCATGGAAATCAGATGGCAGACCTTTGAGGGTTGTCTTGGAAGACTATCGGGGCTGTGGTGATCACTAATTATATACACTTGAATATTACTAGAGCAACACTGCACTGACATAAACATGACTACTGCTGCTTGGCTCTGGAATCATACTCTGTGTTTTCCAACATTTTGATTCCATTTTGGCCTTTCGGTGTCAGTCACTTCAATGTCTGTATAAATCACACAGGCACACAATGTTGGGGGTTTGGAAGGGACCTAACTCTGGAGTTCATCTAGTCCATCCACACTGCTAAAGCTGCCCAGGATCACAATGTCCAGGTGTGTTTGGAATCTTTCCAGATAAGGAGACCCCACAACCTCTCTGAGCAGCCTGCTCCAGGGCTCCAGCACCCTCACAGCAAAGTAAATTTCCTCAATTTCAGAGGGAATGTCCTGGTTTCCAGTTTGTGACTATTGCCACTTGTTCTGTGGCTGGGTAGCACTGGACTGTTTGGCCCCATCCTCCTGCCCTTTATCCTTTAGCTCTTGCTGAGCATTGAGAAGATCCTCTCTCAGTCTTCTTGTGTCCAGGCTAAGCAACCCTATTTCTCTCAGCCTCTCCTCCATACAGAGATGTTCCAGACCCATCAGCATCAGCATCCAGACCCATCATGGCCCTCTACTGAACTCTTTGCAGTAGTTTCTCATCTTTCTTGAATCAGGAAGCCCAGTTCTCCCTGGAGGGCCCAGTACCCCAAATCTGTCCTCAGCAAGACACACCTGCTGCTCACGCTCTTCATGCACGCCAGGAGACCATTCGCCTTTTTGGGCACATTGGTGACTCCTGGTGAACTTGTCCACCAGCACTACCAGATCCTTCCCTGTGGAACTGTTTCCCAGTAGGTCGGTCCCTCACCTGTACTGGTACAGGGGGTTATTCCTCCCCAGGCACAGGACCATTCACTTGTCTATAAGGTTCTCACATGTATTTCCTGGGAGGATGAGGAGGAAGGAAGGAGAAGGCTGAAGGAAGTTAGCTCTGAACACTCATTGTTTCAGAGATTCATCACTGACTAAAAAAACGGTAATCATTTAACCACTTTTCCCCATGTGCTATTGTTCTAGCCTCTGAGTGTCACACAGGAAGGCGTCTTCCGTTGCTGCTGCACCTTGAAAGGAAATGGAGTGGCTCAGCTAGTCACTTCTTTTCTTTTCTTTTTTTCTTTTTTCTTTTTTTCCCCAGTTTCTATCATTGTGTCAAGGTTAAAGTTTGTTTTCCTGAAGATTACCAACATGTAAACAAGCACCTACTAACACTGCCAGCCTCAAACCCATTGTGCTTTGTCCTCTCGACAGAAGTTAAAACATCTGTTGGTTTTTCAGATGGGAGTCATAATGCGTGCTCTACTCCAGCAGCACTTAGCATTGAATTTAAAGGACCTTTCCTTCATTAGAAAGTTTCATGCCAAGGAGAAGAAACATAAAACAAAGTCTCCATAGACACATTGTGCTTTCCATTGGTACTTGCATGTTCCTTACACCCCCCCATTCCCCTCACCATGAATGCTCCCTCCCCCAACCTTAAAACTATAGAATTATTTTGCTTGGAAAAGACCTTGAAGATCATCATCTCAAACTTTATTCCGTGGCTCTGAATTTTATCTCTGGATTTTATCTGAACTAAATCGTCTTAGTTGTGAAAAGGTTGTGAAGGGTCTAGGGAACAGACCTTATGAGGAGCAGTTGAGGGAACTGGGGTTGATTAGTCTAGAGAACAGAAGGCCCTCTACAACTCTCTGTAGTAAAGTGGGGTTCGGTCTCTTCTTCCTAGTATCAGGGGGCAGAAGGAGAGAAAATGGCCTGAAATTGTGCCAGGAGAGGTTTAGGTTGGCTATTAGTAAAAATTTCTTTCCTGCAAGAGTGGTCATGCATTGGACTGCCCAGGTGTTCAAGAAATGTATGGCCATGATGCTGAGACCTGGTCTAGTAGCCATGGTGGTGTTGACAGTTGGACTTGATGATCTTAGAGGTCTTTTTCAGCTGAAACAATTCTGTGATTCTATGATTCTAAACAGGATTTGCCAGCACAAATAAATTCGAAACAGCAGCTTCACAAATATATAACCACGGGCTAAAGAGTTTGGGAAGCACAAAAATCAATATTGACTCTAAGCTTGTTCAGCAATCCAGGTTTTTAGACTGTGCTGACCTCTAACAACAAAGGAGCTTAACCTATTTACTGCCCTTGTACATTTTAATTTTAAAAAGTATCTGAAGTATTTCGATGCATTTGTATTTAATAGTTGCAAAATAGTGAGTAAATATTACTTTGTTTTTTCCTTATGACAGAATGTCTTTGGTTGGAAGAGACCTTCAAGATCATCTAGTCCAACCTTCAACCCAGCACTGCACAGTCACTACTAAACCATGTCACTAAGCACCAGGTCAACATGTCCTGTTGCTTGCCATGAGGGAGAAGAGGTTGTCCCCATCCAACCACCTTTAAGGTGGTTGTAGAGAACAATGAGTTCTCCCCTCAGCCTCCATTTCTGCAGACTGAACATTTCCAGCTCCCTCAGTCACTCCTCATAGGACTTGTGCTGAAGGCCCTTCCACTACCATTTTCCTTGGAAAATGGAAATTGCTTTACGATTTTAAACTTAATATTAAGAAGAATGTGCTTAGTGAAAGAGCAGTCAGACATTGGAACAGGATGCTTGATGGAGTCACTCTCCTCAATGTGTTCATGAAATGTGTGGATGTGACATTTGGGACATGGTTTAATGGCCCTGGTGGTCTTAGTTTGATGGTTGAACTTGAAGACTTTAGAGGTCTTTTCCAACCAAAACAATTCTATGATTCTATGATTTCTCTCTCCCTTCTTCTTTGCCATCATGGGGGGGAATTCTTTCAGGAAAATCCCTTCCAGGAATATCCATTCTAAAGATCACTGATTGTTAAAGTGCATTATGTTCTTTTTTCTACCCTCATCTTCCTGTGATGAACGTTGTAATGACACCAATTGTTACTGCAAGTGTCATTGCACCATCTCATCTTTCCAGTTGCTTATATATCCTGTGTATCATCACATCCTTTTCCTACAGCTTTACACTAACACTGCAAATGCCAAAAAAGCCAAGATTACAGATCACTATTTCAGACCTCATTTTCTCCTTTTTTGGATTATTTTCTTCCTGAATAATTATTTCCATTACATGACATGTATGTCAGATGAGCAGAGTCTTCTTAAATAGCATATAATCTTTACAAGTATGGCCCAACTCATCTTGAACAAAGAATTGCAGCACTTTATTTGCCACCCTTATGGTCAAAGATCTTTTTTTAAACCACCTCTGTTAATCTCAGCTCTTGCAAGGAACAACCTTGGGACGATAAACAAGAATTTGGCATTGGCCTGGGTCCACAGAGAGCACTGACTAAGAGATCTGGAGCTAAAGAAAGAGTTTTAAATGATTTTCACTGTTAACCATTTCAGTCCTAATGAAAAAAAAAAAAAAAAAAAAAGCAGAAGTTATTAAAATAATGTGAATATCTGGGTACTTGAGGAGCAAATTCTTTTCTGCAGGGCTGCCAGAGTCCTGAAGCAGACTGCCCAGAGAGGTTGTGCAGTCTGCTTCTCTGGAGAGATTCCAAATTTGCCTGGACATTGTGATGCTGGGCAACCTGCTCTGGGTGACCCTGCTTTCACAGGGGGGTTGGATTAGATGATCTACAAAGGTCCCTTCCAACCCCCACCATGCTGGGGTTGTGGGCTCTGCCCCACTATTGAGAAATTTACCCAGCAGCTTGGGAACTCAGATGGACAGGGCTCGGAGTGTCACCTTTTTTTCCCTCCTGACCCAGGTTAAATATTGACTGGACTGAGCTTAAGGCTGTTTGTGATTTACAACCCAAAGTGATTATTAATGCAACAGCTCACAGGGGCCAAAATATGCTGAGTACTTTACAGAGATGTAGGGCAAGCAAGGTCTTAACCCCCCAAAGCAGATATGTCAGTGTCAGTCTTAGACATAGCTACCAAACCTGCCACTCCTCAGTCTTTCTCCTTCCCCCTCACCTCATTTTCATAGGCTGTCTTGCTTCATTGATCACTTGGAAAATCAGAATCTCGTGAGGAGCAGCTGAGGGAACTGGGGTTGTTTAGCCTGGAGAGAAGGAGGTTGAGAGGAGACCTTTTCATTCTAGGACTCCCTGAAAGGAGGCTGGAGTGATGTGGGTGTTGGTCTCTTCTCCCGAGTAACAAGTGATAGCACAAAGGGAAACAGCCTCAAGTTCCACCTGGGAAAGTTTAGGTTGGACATTAGGAGCAATTTCTTCCCCAAAAGGATTGTCAACCCTTGGAACAGGCTGCCCAGGGAAGTGGTGAACTCCCCATCCCTGGGGACATTGAAAAGCTGTGTAGATGTGGTGCTGAGGGACATTCTGGACCCTGTGAGCTGTTGAATCAATGATTGAGTTGGCAGTGCTGGCATAATGGTTGGACTCAATGATCTTAAAGGTCTTTTCCAACTTAAAAAAATCTATGAATCTACAATTTAACTTTAGGTAACCAAAATATGCCTTAGCACCTGAGTTTTGAAAACATCCAAATCCAGGCAGTTTTGCAAAAGGATAAGGGATTAACGGCAGACTCTGGGATCACCTCTGTTGCTTGGTGAGCAGATAATCCCTTTGGCCATAACAAGGTCTAAACAGATATCTGGAATCAGCTCTATATGGATCTCCTGCCCACTCTGGAAGCCTCCATCACTTATAAATCCCTCGTGAAATTGCCTTTTCCAAAGAAGAAATACTGCAATAATACAAATACATATTTTTTTAAGCAGCTTGGTGCAGACTGGTCCCAGCTTGCCTTTGAGACACTGGCAACATCAGAGAATTTTCAGAAAACAGCTTTTTTAGTTTCTCCCATGTTCTGTCTCTTTTAGGCAACTCAGTGGAAATGACAGTTTAGAGTGAACTAGAAAAAAAATTATTTAGTCTGGATCAAAGGTTACATTTCCATCTCCTCTCCCTAATCATAAATAAAGTTTTGAAAACATGTTTGGGAAATGGTATTTTGTGAAATGAATTTCAAGGTGGCCTTTTAAGGTAGCTGGTAGTACAAGAGCCAATGTGACAAACGTTGTGTAGGAGAGGGAAAGAAAGAGTTTGTGTGGAAGCACTTTAAGTAAGCTGATCAACACTTCTCTTGTTGAGTGGCATTTTTCTCCATCCTCAGTAGCACCTTAGCAGTTGGGTCCTCCTCCAGCTTGCCTGGTAGAAAAAGAACTGGAGTGTGCTGGTTAACAGCCAGCTGAACACAAGCCAGTGTGTGCCTAAGTGTCCAAGAAGGCCAACAGCATCCTGGCCTGTATCACAAATGGTGTGGCCAGCAGGAGCAAGGAAGCGATTGTGCCCCTGTACTCAGCACTGGTGAGACCTTGAGTGTGGGTTTGGTTTTGGGCACCGCAGTACAAGAGGTTGAGGTGCTGGAGCAGGTAGAGAGAAGGGCAAGGAAGCTGGTAAGGGGTTTGGAGAGCAGGTCTTATGAGGAGAGGCTGAGGGTGCTGAGATTGTTTAGCCCAAAGAAAAGAGGCTGAGATGAGACCTTACTGCTTTCTGCACTTGACTGAGAGGAAACAGTACCAAGGCTGGTTTGGGCCTCCCAAGTACCTAATGGTGGAACAAGAGAAAATGGCCTCAAGCTGCCAGGGGAGATTTAGGTTGCATATTAGGAAGAATTTCTTTACTGAAAGAGTGGTCAGGCATTGGAAGAGGCTGCCCATGGAGCTGGTGGAGTCACCAGCCCTGGTGGAGTTCAAAAAAATGAGTAGATGTGGCACTTCAGGACATGGTCTAGTGGCCTTGGAAGTGTTGGGTAGAAGGTTGGACTTGATGATCTTGGAGGTCTTTTCCACCCTTAATTATTCTATGATAAAATTCACCCTACAGTTTTCTCTGCAAGGTGAGGGGGACCAATAACAATAAATCAAAGCTTTTACACTATTGGCATTTTCATTTTTTTCTCCCTGAATCAATATTAGATTTGAAAGGAGGAAACATGACATGATACTGAATGAAAAATGAGAACTGCCCACCCAGAAGGAAGGGAGGAGGAACAATCAGGAGGCACATGCAGTACCTGTAATCCTCCAACTGGACAATTGCACTGAGACGTAGCAGGGAAGGGAACAGCCTGGGAGAACATTTGCTCGTTCACTGGCAGACCTGCCAGAGAAGAACATCAGTTCCTTTCTCCAGGCTGTGTGTAACACATTGCACATCTTAGCTCAGGCACAGAACGGCAGCCCCAGCAGGGAGGAAGATTCTTACTTCTTTTTCCTTCCCTGCAGGGAGAAAATTGTCACTGCTCTTCCTTTCTCTGAGACCTGATAGCTCAAAATCCAGTCAATTAAAGCATTTTCTTTATCCTTTCCCCTAGATGCATCCACAAATACCTGTGCTTTTTTTTCATATTTAAAAATCATATTGTCCTATTTCTTTTTTAATTCCTTCTTTTCTTGCTACATGATGCTTTTTTTTCTCCTTTCCTTTACCCAACCCCCTCCCTTAGCTCCTTCTCCCTAGGATGACAGAGTGACTAGACTGAGCAAACACTCTGGCAGACAATGTACAGATTGCTTTCAAATGCACCAAAAAAACCCACCCAAACTGGGAGAGAATAGAGACAAATTGATAGGTTTCTTTTCACTCTTTTTAATCTTAGGTGTTATTATAGCAATATGGGTAAAATATTTTCTGATAGATGTGTGATTTTTAAATAGATAACATCTCTAAGTTCAGGCAGTGCTTGCGAAGTTGGAACTCATCAATCTCCTATTAGGCAAAATGAAGACTACAAGCAAGGGTGCTGCACACCCATCTCATGTCACAGGATTAAGACCACACATAGTTTCCTTGCAGTTCTGTGGGAAGATCTATCCAGAGTTTGTCTGTCATCAGGCTGTGCTGAATTTAGTGGGCCATTTTGTTGCCCTCATCTTAGTTCATGATTTTTCTTGCCTGGCTGCTTCTGGTTGTTATCCTGAGAGCCATTCCCATGTCTAAGAAATTAATTGATGCTGTAGTCTTGCTGGGGTTTGTTTTCAGCTGCTGTGTTTAACTGATTGTTTGTCTGAAGGCGGTTCTTCAGATACAGAAATCTGAATAAAATGAGCACTGAAACCAGAACATTTTCTCACAAGCCAACAGACAGACATCGAACATGGGGTGTAGCATTCCATGTGGTTATCAAATTTGTCTCCAATGAAGGCACTTGTATCCAAAAGTCTTATCCTTGCTTCAGAGATGCTGCACACTCATAGCAGCTCTGCCTCTGGTGGGGGCTTCAGGATGCCAGTTCTCCACAAAGCTCCAAGTTGCAGAAAGAGAATTACGTTCAATCCATTTCTTCTACAAGTGCAGGTGTGTAAATACATCTCCTCGTGGCCAGAAAGCTTCCATTTTCACCTGGTTTAGGAGATTTGAATGCTGTCCCTGGGCATTTATCTCAAGAATTAGCTCACACTCTGTAAGAGCTATCACTTGTTTTGCCTGAGCTGTACCTTGGTGGGTGCAGCAGAGGACATTGGTATACATAAGAAATAAGAACTGAAACATCGACCTGTATTTTTGATGAGACACTGCAGAAGGACTTGGGTCTGAGTCCAGGAACAAACAGAATTTATGACTAGTTGGGGTGAAAGAAAACTCTTCTCTTTGCACTTTCAGTTCTTTTCTTTGCAGGACTCAAACACTGGCTGTCAAAAATTTCTCCCTTACATGACAGACTAGGACTAGAAGCAGAACCTCTGTTGCCAGACTAGCTCTCCTGGCTTCCGAAACAATAACAATACGAATCTTTCTAGCCCCTTTCACTTCTTGTTTGGTGGATCCTGTAACTGAATCATTAAGCCCACGTGTCCTGCCTTGATGTTTTTCAGACTTCCCCGGAGACTCAGTGCAAACACTGACCTAGGACCCCCTGCTGGCTTTCACCTTTAGGAGAATACCTCACTGAGGTTTCAAAAAGTGAGTATTTCTTTATATTTATCCACTACAAATTTCAGGCAGCAGCTTGTGTTCCTCTGATAGCCATTACAGATCCCAACATTGTTTACAAGGCTAAGACTTTATACATTGCAGCATAAAAAGGATAGTGTAGAAGCTAGTGACAAGAGCTGACCCTTCCATCAGAGAAAAACTGATTATCAGTCAAGTTTTTATTTGCCTGTAGAATACTCAAGATACCAATTAACTACCTGTCTTTCCCCTATTAGCAATATCCACTGTATGTTATGCGGGGAAAATGTCTTAGTCCAAATTAACAAGGCACAAAGCTCTAGTTGGGTAGCAATTAGCAGACAGTGTCATTGCCATGTCTCACTAATAAGACGAAACAATAGAGAAGGAAATGTATTTGGTGTGTCTAATGGAGGCTGCAGATCAAATCACATCTCCCAGATTTCTGAGGCAGAGTAAACAGAATGACTCCCCGTTGTGGTAAGTCGTCGTGGATCAATGGTGGAACTGGAATAATCGTTGGCATGTAACTGATGGGGAGAAGGGGAAAAAATACAACGTACTGAATTTTGTGTTATCAGATGAACAGCTGCATTTTGGGTCTACAAGAGAGTTTGACCAACTCTGTGCTGGATAGGAGACAGACACTAACAGGGTTGGTTTGTTTCTGCAGACAGATGTCTACTATCCCACCCTCTCTCCTTCTTGTTGCCCAACCTCAACCAAAGATCAACATGATTCTAAAGCAGGTTTCCCTTATCTGATCTCCACATGTGCTCCTTGAGGGGACAGAGGCTTAGATAAATGCTCTGGGTTTTGAGGTCATCTCTGTAATAGGATTAAAAATATTAAATGGCTCATAAATTTGTTTTACCAGGGTAGCATTGCCTGCCTGAGCTTGTATCATTTTTATGGCTCACTACAGTTATGTTTATTGACAGACAAGGATTATAAAATGATGACACAAAGCAGTAGTTATTCTGGGTTCCAGCAGGAACAATAAATTCTCTGCCTCCAGTCCTGGAAATGTTTCAAGGTTTTTTCTTCTATAAAGCCATAGTATTTTCCTGACTAGCATTACTCATTTAGTTTACCTGTGTTGCACCAATCGGTAGAAGAAAAGAGAAGAAACTTTACAAAGTCACAAGTAGAGAGAGATGAACTTGTTCTTTTTCTCTAAGTCTTAGTTGCCAACATCAAGGGAAGAGTTTCATCTGTCTGGAGGTGTTTCTAAACACACACAAAAACAAACCACCAAAAAGGAAAAAAAAAAAAAAACAAAAACCAAACCCTCCTGTTGTGGTTTTGAGCCATGAGCTGCTCAGGGCAAAAGGACAGAAAAAAATTTTCTCCTTTTCAGGGAGTAAAAATGAAAAGAAAATGCTGTGCAACTGGATTGGAAGTTTAAATGGAAATTCTATTTACAAATATATACAAAAGGTATTCAGGTATAGGTATAATGAATACATTCACAAACAAGGCTCAGTCTTTCACCTGGACCTACCAGGCCAAAGCCTTCTAGAGCCTTCCAGAAGCCTCCACGCCCTCAGCTAAGAGCAAGCCAAACCTGCCCCCCTACCCAGAACATGCCTACCACGGCTTCACCAGGACTAATGGCGCAGCTGGAACTCCCCTGCCAGCCAAAGCCATCTCCACCACATGAGATAAGGTGAGTGTGTCCTGACTTCAGGGCTGAAGAGAAGAGAGAGAGCTGAGTTGTACGTTCCCTTAAATACACAAACATCAGGAAACGGAATGGAATAACAACTTACAATACCCTGGGACATATTGTTTGGAGAAGAGAAGGCTCTGAGGAGACCTTTTTGTGGCTTTCCAGTATCTGAAGACAGCCTACAAGAAAGCTGAAGAGGGACTTTTTAGGGTGTCAGGTAGTCAGAGGACTAGGAAGAATGGATCCAAGCTAGAGGAGGGGAGATTTAGATTAGACATCAGGAAGAAGTTCTTCACCATGAGGGTGGTGAGACCCTGGAAGAGATTGCCCAGGGAGATGGTAGAAACCCCATCTCTGGAATTTTTTAAGGCAAGGCTTGTTGTTGCTCTTAGCAACCTGATCTAGTGTGAAGTGTTTCTGCCCATGGCAGGGGGGTTGGATCTAGATGATCCTTGAAGTCCCTTCCAACCCTAACAGTTCTGTGATTTTCTGATTCTGTGATTGTTCATCCCCTTAAGACTCTCTCTAGCTTTTGGAGGACTCTCTTTGTGGTTACACCAATTAACTCTTAATTTCCCTTAACCTTCCACAAACCCCACAACAACAACCCCCAAAATATCTTGGTAAGCAAGGTGAGCTGCAAAAAGAAATAAAGAGCATCCACACTTTGAAAGACATAACAGAGTGACACAGAAGCAAATCTGTATCAGAAGTCTGTTGAACCCCTGGTTTTCACATATCACGTAGAATCATAGAATGGTTTGGGTTGGAAGAGACCTCTAAAGGTCATCTAGTCCAACCCCCTCTGCAGTAAGCAGGGACATTCTCAACTATATCAGGCTGCCCAGAGCCCTGTTGACTCTCACCTTGAATATCTCCAGGGATATAGTCAGTTACTTTGCAAATCTGGCCCTAAGAAGACATAGGATATATGCTCTCCTGTGCAAAAAATCACAGAATCACAGAAATCTAGCATCGTAGGTGTTAAAACAGACCTCTGGAGGTCATCTAGTCCAACTCCTCTGCCAAAGCAGGGTCACCCAAAGCAGGTTTTTCAGAGTCACAATGTCCAGGTGGGTTTGGAATCTCTCCAGAGAAGGAGACTCCATAACTTCTCTAAGGCAGCCTTCTCCAGGGCTCCAGCACCCTCACAAGAAAGAATTTTCTCCTCATGTTCGGATGGAACCTCCTGGGTTCCAGTTTGTGCCTGTTGTGCCTTGCCCTGTAGCTGGGTACCACTGAGAAGAGACTGGCTCCATCCTTGTGGCCCCCACCCTCCAGATATTGATCATGATTGAGAGATGCCTTCTCAGCCTTCTTTTCTTCGTGCTGAACAGCCACAGGTCTCTCAGCCTTTCTTCCTCACACTGATGGTCCAGTCCCTTCAGCTTTTTTTTAACCTCCACTGGACTTTCTCCAGTAGTTTCTTGTCCCTTTTGAACAGTGTAGCCCATAACTGGACCCAGTGCTCTAAATGTGACCTGTCTCAGGCAGAATAGAGGAGGAGAAATGAGAAAGGTGGCATCCTTCATTTTTGTTCTACTTTAAATGTCAAATTTTTCAAGCCTCTGTCATTTATCTTCTCTTCCTTTTGCCCTTTTAATATTTGCTTACATCTCTCCCATAGCCTGAAGGCTGAGACTGGATTCTAACTGAGGTATGAGTGGTCTCAAGGATAGCTGGATTTATACATGAACACAGAAGGGCTGAGGTTTAAACAGACCTCTGGAGGTCGTCTTGTCCAACTCCCCCCTCAAGCAGTGTCCCTGGAGCCATGTAAAAGCTGTTACCCTTTAAAACTGAAAACCAATAGATTTGAGAATAAGAAGAATGTTTTCCAACACTGTTGCCACTGTCTACAATCCCTCTAACTTCTAACTCCTTTTCTGTCTTATCCTGCTTCCACACTGTTTTTTTCCACCTTCCACGTATAAAAAACATTTCTCCCATTGGGGGTACTGGTGAGTGAAAGCTGGACATGAGCCAACAATGTATGCTTACAGCCCAGACCCAGCCATGTCCTGGGCTGCACCCCCAGCAGTGTGGGCAACAGGTGGAGGGAGAGGATTCTGCCCCACTGCTCCTGCTCCACTCTGCTGAGACCCCACCCTCAGTGCTGAGTCCAGCCCTGGAGTCCTCAGCATAGGAAAGATATGCATGGACTTGTTGGAGAAGGGCTGGAAGCCACAGCAATGATGGGAGGACTGAAACTTCTCTGCTGTGAGAACAGGCTGAGGGAGTTGGAGTTGTTCAGCTTGGAGAAGAGAAAGCCTTAGGGAGAACTTCTTATGGTCTTTCACTACTTAAAGGGGCCAATCAGAAAGCTGGGGAGAGACATTTTATCAGGGTCTGTTGGGACAGGACAAGGGGGGATGGTTTTAATCTATTTAGACTAGTTAGAAGGAAGGAATCTTTAAACTGAGGGTGGTGAGACACTGAAACAGGTTACCCAGAGAGACAGTACACGCCCTGTCCAGGTCAGGTTGGACAGGGCTTTGAACAACCTGCTCTGGTTGAAGACCTATTCCAGATTTAAAAGCCTCCTCATCCTGGCCATTGCTCAGCAAAGGACTGAATAGACCTAGTCTCAAAACCACCCAATTTTCAATGCCCTCCTAGTTTGACAACCAGCCATTGATTGTTTCTCTTTGATTTTGTTTTCCCAGCCAGCTGTGAGCCTTCTCTGCAGTGATTCAATCATGTGCCTTAATTTGCTTACGAGAATGCGATGCAGGAGACTGGAGAGCCTCACTGAAGTCAAGATATATCACATCTACCTCTTCCCCCTTATTCACTTATCCTGTCAAAGGCAGAAATTAGATTGGTTTGATACAATTTGTCCTTGACAAATCCGCATTCACTAGACTGTAATTACCCTCGAGGTGCTTATAAATTGATTGATTGATCCTCCACCATACTGCTTCAGTTCAAGGAAAATCACTCCACCACCATCTACTCTGACGTGCAGCTAATTGGGCTCGGTTCTGTGATTTCCTGTGCTGGTTTGGTTTTGTCTTCCCAAAAAAGGCCTCCTAACTCTCTTGACAGTGTGTTCTTGATGGTTGGGCTTGATGATCTCTAAGGTCTTCCAACCTCAACAGTTCTATGATTCTGTGATTTCCCTCAGTCCCAAGACCATGTACCCTCTTTCTACTGTACTAGTCTTTCCCCCCTGCTTTGTGGGTGTTGGTCTCTTCTCCCAAGTAGCAAGTGGCAGGACAAGAGAAAACAGCCTCAAGGAGAGCAGACAGACAGAAAGGGACCTGGGAGATCTGGTTGCTTATAGGCTGAACATGAGCCAACAGTGTGCCCAGGTGGCCAGGAGAGCCAATGGCATCCTGGCCTGTATCAGGAATAGTGTAGCCAGCAGGACAAGGGAGGTTATTCTTCCCCTGTACTCAGCCCTGGTCAGGCCACACCTGTCCAGAGAGGGGCGATGAAACTGGTGAGGGGCCTGAAACACAAACTATATGAGGAGAGGCTGAGGGAGCTGGGGGTGTTTAGCCTGGAAAAGAGGAGGCTCAGGGGAGACCTCATTGCTGTCTACAACTACCTGAAGGGAGGTTGTAGCCAGGAGGGGTTTGGTCTCTTCTCCCAGGCAACCAGCACAAGAACAAGAGGACACAGTCTCAAGCTGCACCAGGGGAGGTTTAGGCTGGATATTAGGAGGAAGTTCTTCACAGAGAGTGATTGCCCATTGGAATGGGCTGCCCAGGGAGATGGTGGAGTTGCTGTCTCTGGAGATGTTCAAGAGAAGACTGGATGAGGCACTTAGTGCCATGGTCTAGTTGATTGGATAGGGCTGGGTGATAGGTTTGACTGGATGATCTTAGAGGTCTCTTCCAACCTGGCTGATTCTATGATTCTATGAAGTTGCACCAGGTGAGGTTTAGGTTGGACATTAGGAATAATTTCTTCCCCAAAAGGGTTGTCAAGCCCTGGAACAGGCAGTCCAGGAAAGTGGTGGAGTCCCCATTGTGGGAGGGATTTAAAAGCCTTGAAGATGTGGTGCTGAGAGGCAGGGTTTAGTGGTGATATGGCAGTGCTGGGTTAACAGTTGGACTTGATGGTCTTAAAGATACTTTCCAACATTAACAGTTCTGTGATTCTCTGAATCTGTGAAAACATGACCAGTAACTGACCAGTTCTGGGATGTAGGAGCAATCATTTTTCTCTCACTTATGCAGAAAGACTCCAGATGAAGAGAAGAACCCAGTAGATGGAATTATCAGCAACAAATATTTGTAATTTATGTAAATGAAGCTGCCCAGAACAGTCTCATCTCTTTCTTTTTTCCTACAAAGGGAGCAGAAAGCTTCAGTTTTCTAAGCCATTTGACCTCGAGGCTTACATTTGGAATCCCATTTTAATAGAAACCACATAATTATTATTTTAATTAGAAGAGCTGCAAAAATATTATTCTGAGTCCACAGAGGACTATATCCTACCATGGTTTCAGAACAGAGCTTTACTGAGCACAGCTGGCTTTTAGCTCCAAACATGCTCAAGAGTTTGGCATGGCAACTTCACATTGCAGCACGAATTTGTTGAAAACACATTTCACAGAGCCACAGAATCACAGGACATTAGGGGTTAAAAGGAACCTCTGGAGATCATCTAGTCCAACCCCACTGCTAAAGCAGGGACACCCACAGCACACTGTCCAGGATCACAACATCCAGGTGGGTTTGAAATATTGCTAGAGAAGGAGACTCTACAACCTCTCTGGGCAGCCTGATCCAGTGCTCTGGTTTGAACCTAACGTGACCACAATATTCCACTACTAATTACTGGAAACTGGACTTTGAGCTTGTTGCAGGTTAACCTACAATAGGCAGCTAAACACCACAGATGGAGGAGACAACAGGAAAAAGGGAGTTTAATAGTACAGAAAATAATAATAATGATAATAAAAGAAACAAAAATAATGACAACAACAATAATACATGGAACAAGAAAGGTACAATGCAATTGCCTTCAATTTCAGGAGCTTCACTACAAGGACATTGAGATGCAGGAGAAGGTCCAGAGAAGGGCAACAAAGCTGGTGAAGGGTCTAGAAAGGAGGTCTTATGAAGAACACCTGGGGAAACTAAAATTGTTTAGTCTGTAGAAGAGGAGGCTGAGGGGAGACCTCATTGCTTTCTACAACTCCCTGAGAGGAGGTTGGGGCAAAGTGGGTGTCAGTCTCTTGCCTCTAGTATCAGGTGATAAAATGAGAGGAGATGGCCTGGAGAAGAGAAGCATCCAGGAGACCTTATTGCAGCCTTCCAGGACATAAAGGAGTCTTGTAAGAAAGCTGGGAACAGACTTTTTAGTAAGGTCTGTTAGGACAACAGGTGATGGCTTAAACTGAAAGAGGGAGGTTTAGACTAGAGAGAAAGAGGAAACTGATTACACTGTGGTGAGACCATGTTCCAGGTTGCCCAGAGAGGTGGCAGATGCCTCGTCCCTGGAACCATTCCAGTTAAGGTCAATATGGGCTCTGAGCAACATGCTTTAGCTGAAGATGTCCTTGGTGACTGCAAAGGGGTCAGACTAGATGACCTTTAAAGGTCCCTTCCAACCCAAATCATTCTATGATTCTGTGATCTATGTCTGAAGCAGTGAGACACATTTCTAAGGGCTGGAAAAGCACCAAAATAATAGATGATTTGTTTCAAAGATAATGCAAAACACCAAATAGGTCATTAGGGAAAAATCTGATTTGAGGAAACATTACCAGAGCCAAATGAATAGATTAATGGTATCATTTTGCTATTTCTTTTGTTCCACTGTTTGCAAACATATCACAGAAAACATTTGCAGAACGAGAGCATTTTTGTTGTGTTCCATCATCAACCAGTGCAAATATATCCATTTGCTTCATTTTATAAGCAGTTAAATTACTGAGTCCTTCTGTACTTTGGTGAATAAAAGCTGTCTATGCTAGGATTTAAGTGCCCTTCTTCCTCTCATCACTAAGGGCATGTTTGTGCTTTCCCAAGGAATACAACATGATGTAAACTTCCTGAGGAATTTTGTCTGGAGAAGAGGTGGCTGAGAGGAGACCTCATTGCTCTCTACAACTCCCCAAAAGGAGGTTGGAGCAAGGTGGGTGTCAGTCTCTTGTCTCTAGTGATAAAATGAGAGGAGGTGGCCTGAAATTGTGCCAGGGGAGATTTAGGTTGGATAGTAGGAAATTTTTTTTTTCCTGAAATAGTGGTCAGACATAGAAACAGGTTGCCTAGGTAGAGGGTGGATATGTTCAAGGTCAAACTTGATGGGGCCCTGAGCAACCTGATCCAGTTGGAGATGTCCCTGTTCACTGCAGGGAGCTGGACAAGGTGACCTTCAAGGGTCCCTTCCAACCCGATGCATTCTGCGGTTCTTTGAATTGTTACACAATAGGAAAACAAGCAGCTCCTCAAATGTTCCATAAACATTTAAGAGCTTTATAAAAACAGGGAAATAAGTTCAAAGATGCATTTTGACTTAATTACCTATTAATTTGAATATGAGACTTGGACCATGGCTTAGTTCTCTGCCCTAGTTTTATCTACCTAAGCTAGAGAGTCTTTCTTTGTAGCTCTGAGAGAGCAGCTGGCTAAGAGCATCGTTCCCAGGGCTGTTTGTGCCCCTGTTGACACCACCAAGGTCGCTTGTGAATAAGAAGCACGTTTGTTTCTGCCACATCAGAAAACAATCTGCATTGTTTACCAACCAGGAGTAATCAAAAGCAGTAAGGAAAGAAACTGTGTTTTCACATACCTGTGAAAATATTACAGAAGCAAAGGCAAACATGCAGACTAAAGCTGAGGAAAGCTCCTAGGCTGCCTCTTAGAGGAAAATAAAGATTTGGGGGAATTTAAAACAGGTTTTTTTTTTCATGTTTCAGTGAAGATATATTTGATGGTGTAAACTCTAGCTGTATAGAAAAAAAAACATCCAGAATCTGCTCTGGAAACAGTTAAATTTGGAGCAGACATAGAAGAGGAGGTTGTAGTGAAGTGAGGGCTGGTCTCTTCTTCCTAGTATCAGGTGACAGAATGAGAGGAAATGGCCTGAAATTGTGCCAGAGGAAGTTGAGGTTGGATATGAAGAAATAGTTCTTTTCTGAAAGAGTGGAATAAGTTGCTCAGGGAGGTGGTGGAGTCACTGTGCATGGAGACGTTCAAGAAATCTGTGGACATGACACTTTGGGACATGGTTTAAAGGCCATGGTGGTTTTAGGTTGACAGGTGGCCAGCTGGATCTTAGAGTTCTTTTCCAACCAAAACGATTCTATGACTCTCTGATTCTATAAGAGCTGCTTTATTTTTTTTTTTAGGTTTGATTTGCAAAGGTGATTAACAACAAAATTTGGCTTCTTTTTACTAGAGTGGAGGAGAAAAGTAGAGAAAAGGAGAAAAGTTGCCATGAGCAATCCAGAATGCAGTTGTAAGGTAGTGATGCACTGCTCACCAGCATTACAGGAGTAGATAAGTAGTTAGCTTTGATCAGTATCCAGGAATTGAAAGTGTTGAACATCTGACTCCACACTAAACTGAGGGCTAGAAACAATAAAGGATTTATAACCCCACTAGTGTTGGATATTAGGAGCAATTTCTTCCCCCAAAGGGTTGTCAATCCCTGGAACAGGCTGCCCAAGAATGTGGTGGAGTCCCCATCCCTGGAGCAGTTTCAAAGCCATGTAGATGTGGTGCTGAAGGATGTGGTTTAGTGATGACTTGGCAGTGCAGGGTTAATGGTTGGCCTAGATGCTCTGAGAGGTCTCTTCCTACCAAAACAATTCTGTGATATCAGGGAGTACTTTGCCCAAACTATAAAACACTGAATTCAATAAGCAGAAACTGAAATCCATGTGGTCCAGAAAAGCCTGATTAGTTCCTTGCTTTCAGCTGGTTAGCAGGGAAGACTAAACTTCAGAATATGTGCCAAATCAACCAAGGAATCAAAGGCCCCTCCATATGGTGGGCACCCAGAGCCTGGTATATCAGGTGAGAAACTGAGTTTTCTTTCTGACAAGACATGAGATATTCCCACCAAGCAATTTTCTGCAATATGTGCTCAAGAATTTCACTCAAATGCCTGCTGAGTCTAAGGGGAGAGGAGGTGGAAGGAAGAGGAGAGAAGACGGAGACCAGTATTTCTGGGCTCTTCCTTGTTCATGAGACAAAGGGAACTACTAGAGAGAGACCAGTGTAGGCTCCAAAGATGCTGAGGAGACTGGAACCTCTCTGTGAGGAGGAAATGCTGAGAGACCTGGAGCTGTTTAGCCTGGACAAGAGCAGCCTGAGAGGCAATCTTCTCAGTGCTGATCAAGAGCTAAACGGTGGACTTTTCAGTGGCCCAATGATATGACAAGAAGATATAAACTGGAATACAGAATGTTCCATCTGAGCAGGAGAAGAAACTTCTTTTCTGTGAGTGCACTATAGTACTGGAGTAGGCTGTCCAGAGAGGTTGTGGAGTCTTCTTCTCTGGAGAGATTCCAAACCTACCTGGACATTGTGATCCTGGGCATCCTGCTGTGGATGACCCAGCTTTAGCAGTGGGGTTGGACTAGATAATCATGGGAGGCCCCTTCCAACCCCCACCACTCAGCAATTCTGTGATTTCAAAAGGAAGCAAGAGTACTACTGGTGTCTGTGTGGACCAGTCCAGTCCCAGAGATAGTCTCTCAAAGGACTCAGAGTTGCAGAATTGTAGGTGTTAGAAGGGTTGTCCCCTGATTAGCTTCTGGATCTCAGTGGATAATGTATAAGCCCTGGGTGAAGCATTCTGGCCAAAAATAAGTACAGCAAGGTTTGATACTGCTGGTGGGCAGCTTCTGAGTGGGTTTTAAAAGACACAAAATTACAAATCATAGTTTCAGATTTATGTACTAAAATGCTCCAAGTTCTGCAGAATTTTCTTGGGTTCAACATCAGATGTTTCATGTGGTACTTCCAGACTACAAACCCCTACTATACAGTAGGCCCCTGGAATGGATTTAAGATGGAAAAGGGCAGATTTCAACTGGGTATTAGGAAGAGATTTTCTACAGTGAGAGTGGTGAAATACTGGAACAGGTTGCCTAGTGAGGTTGTGGATGTCCCCTCCCTGGAGGTGCTCAGGGCCAGGTTGGATGGAGCCTTGAGCAACCTGGTCTAGTGAAGGATGTCTCTGCCCATGGCTGGGGTGGGGGTTGGAACTAGATGATCTTTAACGTCCCTTCCAACCCAAACCATTTATGATTCTATGACAACTTCCCTTTCAGACAACATTCAGCTACAGACTGGTTTTCCACAAGCTCATAAAGGTAAATCTCCCACCAGTGTTAAGCACAGAGCTCAGAATATCTTGGGACAGAGAGGGGAAACAAAACAAAACAAAACTTACCAACCACCAAACATGTTGACAATCAAATAAATTAAAAAAAAATGATGCAGTTTGTAGGCAATACCAGCAGGACAACAAAATACCTGCCTGAGATTCAAATCATAGAATCATGGAATCATAGAATCATAGAATCATAGATTCTGTGATTTGAATCTCAGGCAGGTATTTTGTTGTCCTGCCTGGTATTCAAATCCTAACCTCGCATTCTGCACCTTGTTAAAAGTTCTTTCTACATGGAAGTTTTTCCCACAGAATTTATCCTGGAGTATCTAAGCCTTGTGCAGCTGCTCCCCTGCTACTCTATGATTATCTGAGAAGCCAGCTGATAGCTCAGCTTTAGGCTTCTCCTTTTTCATCTGGTGTTGCTTTGCTGTAGTTATTTGATGAAATGCTATGTGACAAAGAGGCACAGTTCAGAACATAAACAGAAATATCCTTGGAGAGGTATTTAAAACCTTGGACATGTTATTAAACTGCTCACCAGTGGTTGTGGTCTCAAATTATGTTGCTTAACATTGGTGCCAGAATGGTGCAGAGATCCCTGGGTATGATGCAGGATTTCAAGTGGGGAACAAGAGGATATTTCCTCAAGTTGCACCAGAGGAAGTTTGGATCAGAAATTATGAACATTTACTCCAAGAGTGGTCAGGCATTGGAACAGGCTGCCCAGGGAGGTGGTGTAGACATCATACTTCAAGTTATGGTTTAATGTCCATGGCAGTGTTGGGCTGATTGTTGGACTTGATAATCTTGGAGATATTTTCCAACCCCTATGATTCTATGACAGAGTCACAAAAAACAAGGGTGAACATGCTGGTAGTTGGAGTGGTTATTTCAGATGAGTTGTAGAGGAGGATGGGTGAAGAGGACAGCAGCAGTCCTTTTAAAAATGGAGGATTGTGCAAGAACCAGAATGACAGGATGATAGGAGTTGGAAAGGACCTCTGGAGATCATCTAGTCTAATCCCCCCCCACTAATGCAGGGGCACCCACTACACATTGCCCAGGATCACAATGTCTAGGTGGATTTGGAATCTCTCCAGTGAAGAAGAATCCATGCCTTCTCTGGGCAGCCTGCTCCAGGCCTCCGGCACCCTCATAGAAATGAAGTTTCTCCTCATGTTCAGATGGAATTTCCTGGGTTCCAGTTTGTGCCAGTTGCCCCTTGTCCTGTCACTGGGCACACTGAGAAGATTCTGGCCCCATCCTCTTGACCCCATCCTTTAGATATTGTTCAACATTGAGAAGATCCCCTCTCAGGCTGCTCTTCTCCAGGTTAAACAGCCCCAGGTCTCTCAGCCTTTCCTTCTCACAAAGATGCTCCAGTCCTCCCAACACTTTCAAAGCCTCCACTGGACTCACTCCAGGAGTTTCCCATCTCTCTTGAACTGGGGAATCCAGAACTGGGCAAAATACTCCAGATATGACCTCACCAGGGCAGAGTAGTAACCTCTCTTGACCTGCTGGCCACACTCCTCTTTATGCACCTCAGAATATTGTCAGTCTCCTTGGCCACCAAGGCACCTTGCTGGCTCATAACAATCTTGGATGCAGTGGTTTTCTGCTGGGACACTCCAGGCTGAGACACAGGGATCGAATGTTGATCCCCAAAATGTCAATCATCACCTAGTAAATCTGTCCAGCACATTCAAGCAGCAGCAAGTCTCACACTGTGTCTAAGAGATAACACAGTGAAAAGCAAAGAAAAGGGGGGAAAAACCTACAAGAAGCTTTAAAAATAATTAGGTCTGTAGATTAAACCAGCTCAAGGTCCTGTTGTGCAGCCAAAGCAGAACTCTGTGAGGAAGCTTTGTGCTGTTTACACACTGCATGGCAACGTTTCTTCTAGGTAACCACTTAAGGAGCTGGAAAAATAATATTTTTCTTAGGCAAGATGGTCTTCAAATAAAATGAAACATAACTACTCAACAGGCTGGGAATGCTTTGGGACAGTCTGTTAGGACAGATGGTTGCTTAACAAGGATGGTCTCCTGACCAGGTTTCTCTGTCTGCATTCCAGGTACCTGCATGTAGGGAAGCAGATCCCATGTGCCATTTCAAATGTGTATCGATTGTACCAGTGGGGAGAGGGAGAGAGGGAGGTCCATCTTTGATAAAGAATTTGATTTGATGATCAGTCACAGACCACACCACACGAAGTCTTGACACTGTTCCTTCACCCTAATTACTTGGTGAGCCATCTGGTGCACCTGCTGTTGCGGTGAGGCAGGAATAACAATTTTACACCCTCCCTCCCTTTTCTTTTCCTTTTTCCTTCACACTGAGATGGATCTTTTAAGTGAACATCCACCTGACATGGCCAGACAGTGCAGATGTAGACGCAGGTGCAAACTCGGTCAACCATGTCTCCAGATGGCTCTTGCTTATTAAGACAGCCGAAGTAATAACCCCAGACAAAGGCCCTCCAAGAGAAAGAAAAACAACCAAGACCATACTGCAGGAAAGCACTAGCTTCAGAGATGGAGATTATGAGGATCCCAAAGAGGTAATCAGCTTTGAATCTGTGGTGAAAACAGGGCTGGTCAATCCCCTCCCCTCCCCCCCACCCCCACCCCCCCGCCCTGCCTTTGAATTTTGAATGATAAAGACAGATTGATAATTGAGCAATCGGGGGAAATGGTTAAAATGCAACAGTCTGCCCTAAAAGCTGATTGCATAAGTGCCAAGAGCTAGGTGCCAAATCGAAAGCCATGGGCTTCCTTTCCTCCTGCTAAGTAATATGCTCTGCAACTAAGACAGCCAAGAGACAAAAGCAATAGGCTATTTTATAGCCTGGATTCTTTCAAACACCAGAAGGATCACACTCCCAATGGCTCAACTCTAGGCAAACACAACAAATAACTGAAAAGCAAGCAATTGTGTCCTCCCTCAACCTCTCCCTTTAATATCTTTAATTACTGGCTCACAAAGTTTGAAAGTTCAAGGGAATGAGTTCCAGGCTTGGGAAGCTGCCTCACTAAACAAGTTCATTTGAACAGAAGAAACTCACAGGAGTCCAGAGGCCACCTCTGCTTCCACAAGTGAACGAGCTTCTTGTTAACCCGAATGCTCTACAGGGGAAAGTCACCTAGAAAGAAAAACATCTTTTTCAGTCAGATTTTCCAACATATCTTCTTTGGGACTATCATGGATGGTTTGGAGGCTTTCTGGCCTTGAGGGACAGTATAAAATGTGCCCTCCTGTCAAGTGATCATCCCAGCAGCCATGATGCCCAAATGAGTGCTCTGATGAGCAGAATTAATTGCTGCTTTCCACCTGAGAGAGGATTTGTGGCAGAGTGCCCAGCAGAAGCTGTGCTACTCAGGACAACAGGTCCAAAAAATCAGCATGCAAAAGTGATGGGAGGTGCAAATCCACAGGCAGGGCTCCTTCAGCCCTATCACTCTGACAGTGACACACAAATGCCATTGGGCTTGGCCAAGGAGTAGAGTTGGCCCTGCTCCAGGTGCTCTGTAAAATGAGAAGGAAATGCAAGGTGGAGAAGATTCACACTATCAGGTCGTACTGAGAGGTGGGGTTGCAACACCCACGAGTCATGCCAAGCTTTCCAGCTTTAGTTCACAGTGACGGGGGAAAGTCCTAGGCATGTGCCTTCTCTGAATTCTCCTGCCTAGACTGCTCCTTAAAGCCTGAAGTCCCAACACCACCAGCCCAAAGTCTTCCATCACCACGATGGTAATGAGATCCCAAAGCTGACTCATAATTCCTGACATACCTGAAAGGTTCAACTCAATTCTTGTCTCCGATCAGCATTCTTTGTCTGGCTTACTGTATAGCTCATAGAATTGTTTTGCTTGAAAAAGCCCTCAGAGATCGCCAAGTCCAACCCTCAACACACCACCACCATGTCCATTAAACTATGTCCTGAAGTGTCATGTCTACATGTTTTTTGAACACCTCCAGGGATAAATCCACCGCTGCCCTGGGCACCGTGTCCCAATACCTGACCACTGTGTTCTTTCTCAGTGGCTTGCTGTCTTTCTTCAAGATCAGAAAAAACGTAAAGGTTTTCCTTGCTGAAGGATATTTTCCTCTCCTCTCCCTCTCCCTTTCCCTCTCCCTTTCCCTTTCCCTCTCCCTTTCTCTTTCCCTCTCCCTTCAGTGGGGTCAACCTCATGCCCCAAACAATCTCTAGCAAAGAGAAAGTCAAGAGCAGGCCAGAGCAGATGTGCCCTGAGCCTTTGTCCAGCTCTGGGGCCCGCAGCACAAGAGAGGCATGAACCTGCTGGTGCAGGTCTGGAGAAGAGTCACAAAGACAGTCAAAGGGCTGGAGCATCTCTCATATGACTAGAGCTGAGAAAGTCTGTGTTCTTTGGTCCAGAGGAGAGAAGGCTCTGGGGAGACCTTAGAGCTACATTTCAATATCTGAAGGGGACCTACAGGAAGGCTGGGGAAGGGCTGTATAGAAGGGCTTGTAGTGATAGGACAAGGGGCAATGGCTTGAAACTGGGGTAGGATTTAGGTTGGACTTAAGGAAGAAGTTCTTTACAACGAGAGTGGTAAAATATTCTAACATGTTGCCCAAGGTGTTGGATTAGATGGCCTTTGAGGGTCCCTTCCAACTTGATGCAATCTGTAAATCTATGAAGATGTCTATTGCTGCCATGCATACCAGTGAAGAAACCTTGAAAATCATTATTTCTAGAACTTGGAACTAAGAGTTTTATCCCTGGACCAACATCTCCTGGACAAACCCTCAACAGTAAGACATCTCCCTAGCTCAAGAGCTTTAAGTGCTGCTTCTCAGGGATCACATGGAAATGGGGAGTGTAGGAAGGCAGAAGGACCTTCCCCACCAGCCTGATGGACACTGTTCTGAGCACAGCAAAACCAAACAGTTGCCACATTTCTGTAGGCAGGTTAAGAAAGGAGAGTATTACTTAGGATTTGATAATACAAACAAGAAAAAGAAGCCGTGTTCAGACCACCATGCTTTGCCAAAATCTCTTTTAAACTCAACACATGGGGACAGCAAAGCCACTTCCTAAGTCCGGTGCTCTATGTTGTGAAGAACAAACCTTCCCCGTAGAAATCCTCCTTCATTTATTGCCCATTCAGTTTGTTAACCAGATATAAAGCTAAACCTTTGCTTGTCTTCCTGGAAACTAAGCCAGCCAAACCACTGAAGAGATATATTTAGGATGCAGGACAGGGGACAGCTGGAGTACATCTCTTAGACTTCTCTGTGGCGTTATTTAGCCTTGTCACTGAGCCCAGAGGGACTGGTGTGCATATCCTAATGAATGACAGCCAAACAAATTCAAGTGATGAAGTTGTGATCAGCTCCTCCACAGTAAAACATGGATTTGGCTAAAGCTCAATTTGGCCTATAAATACATTGTCCTCTTAATGACCTCACCCACCAGCAGCATTAAAACTGGAACAATGGTGTTCTGAAACCAAGGTTTTCAGGGAGTGCTTTGGTTTAGATGTAAAATCCAAAGCCTATCGTTTTTTGATGCTAGAGTTATACTGGGCAGTGTCTGAATTCATGGAGGGGTATCTATCAGCAACAGCAGGATTTGCATGACAAGGCTGTGCTATGTAGGATGGATTTATTTCACAAAGTTCTCTTTTCTGGGCTCACCATGATCTGCAGCATATCTAAGGGATCACATCCTGCATTCTCACCAGCAACACAAATTTAATATCTCTTATTAGTGATATTTTCTTGGTTTGAGCTAGACCAGACCAATTTTTTTCACAGATGTGACTTCTCAACTCAGTCTCTGAACAGTGAGGGCACTTCCTGAAGTTCAGGACATGATTGCACAGACAGTGACTGCTTCTAGCAGTGATGGGGAGAGTTACTGGGCTGCAGAAAGGCTCTGGCTTAGACTTGTGCCTGGGCAGAGCAAGGACACTGCCACTTCTTGTTCCGCACCTTGGGGTGCAGGAAGTCAGAGGTGTGGCACCTGCAGAGAGGAACAGACAGGACAAGTGACCCTCAAATGTCCATCAAAGGGATTCCATCCCATGGACAGCATCTTCAGGATCAAGCTGAGGGATCACCAGGATCAAGCCTCTTATTCAATGGCCAGTGTCCTAGGAGGACGCTGCCCCATCTGCCTTCAATCTCAAACCATGTGTTCCTGAATCAAGTTCCTGAATCCAGGTCCTGAATTTGGTTCCCATCTGCTGCTGAGTCCAGTCTGGGAAATTCCCAGTGCCTGCCCCCAGCATCAGTGGTGCCACTGGTGATGTCATTGCCATCAGGGGTTGGGTTCTGTATTGGTTTGTGTGTCTTTGTTTCTGCTTCATTGGATAGTTCTTCTTTCCATCCCAGCTGGTTTAGTTCTTTTCTCACCCCATCAGTTTCTCTCCCTGATTCTTGCAGGAAGTTGAATCTGACTCCACCTTTTTTCTTCCCTTTTTTTCAGATTTATTTCCACATGGGAAAACAAAGTGACAGGGCAAAGTGCGAAGCTTTGTGATCCACTGCAATAAGCAATTGACAGTTCTTACAATGCAACTGAAGCAATCCAACACCCTAAGAGGGCAGGGTAAGAAATGACACTGAAAATTACTCAACAACTATTGTCAGTAGCATTGAAGTTACAGATTCCATAGAGACAAGGATTCAGGTAGCTGGGGAGACAAGTTTTCCACTGAGCAAGCTTTCAAGGATTGCACTCTAGTCTGCAGAATTACAGTCCTTTGGTTCTTCACTCACACTTGATTTTCTGTCTACACCCATTATTTAATTTGGTGAATCTTGATTTATGGATTCCCCTTATGAATATAAAGGAGCTGAAGCTATCAGGAGTATAAATAAAGCCTTAGCTCAGTGGCAGACTTGAAGGTGTGAGAACTGCAGGCTCAGGCTGTATAGTGCTGGAGGCTCTTTGGCATTTGATGAGCAAGTTCCCTTTATTTATAACATGGAACAGCAGGACGTGTTGCCATGATTGACTTACAACAACTGCAAGGTCAGAAGCTTGATACATTGAGGGAAAAGTGTCCTGGCAATGTATATCTGGAGATTGTGTTGAATCAGGGATATGGAAAAGGTTAAATAGGGTAAGTCTAGAAGCTTTGGGATTTTTTTTACATCTCAGACTTGCTTTTTAGAAACCTCTTTGGAGGATACCTAAGGAGTGTCTTCTAGAGCAGAATGCTGAATTCACCCTTTTTGCCACCTTCTGTGACCTTTTCACCGCCTCCTTATTTGTGCTTTGTCAAACAAGAGCCACTGAAACAACCCTGTCATCAAATCCACTCCACCTATCCCTTCACTGATCCTTGAGAGGTGATAACAAGCCAAGCTAGCAACTCATTTTAATAATTAGAGAGCTATCACTACCATTTTGGCTTGGTGAGGATATTTGAAAAATAAACTGTACAATCTATTTATAAGCTTAGTAAGCAAGAGGACCTAGTGCCCTTTCCTTCTAGTAAATCTATGGTGAGTCTTACATGCAGAGTGAAATTGTCTAAAAAGGCATCAAATGTTTTGTTCTGGTTGGAGATGCCTCTGCCCACTGCATGGGGATCAGATAAGATGACCCTTAAGGGTCCCTTCCAACCCAATGTATTCTGTGATCCTGTGCTTAAGAGCCATGTAGATGTGGTGCTTGGAGATATGGCTTAGTGGTGGACTTGGTAGAGTAGGGTTGATGGTTAAACTGGAGATCTTGAAGGTCTTTTCCAGCCTAAATGATTCCATGATTCTATGATTTTATGATTCTATCATTCCATGATTCAAATAAACCAATAAGGCTTCCAATTAAGCTTGACCTTACTTGAAGTGGGTGCAGCAAACACCTCACCAATGCAGGGAAGGAAATCATTGCATTTGAGACAGAAATACAGATGTTTCAGTAAATACTTAGAAAGTGACAATATTCCATGAGTAGTCCCATCCACAGTAAGTGCTCATCCCAGGACAAACTTTGAAGGTAAAAAGTTGTTCCAGGAATACATTTGAGTTATCCCAATAGTATTCACATGGAAGGAGAGC
This sequence comes from Indicator indicator, assembly GCF_027791375.1. NCBI lineage: Eukaryota > Metazoa > Chordata > Aves > Piciformes > Indicatoridae > Indicator > Indicator indicator. Next base: position 30,482,653 of record NC_072015.1, read on the forward strand.
TCCAAGAAAAGGCTAAGGGGAGACCTTATCTATCTCTACAACTACCTGAAGAAAGGTTGTGGTGAGGTGAGTTTGGTGTCTCCTCTCAGGTAACTACTGATTGGACAAGAAGAAATGGCCTCAAGCTGTGTCAGGGTAGTTTTAAACTGGATATTAGGAAAAAATTATTTTCAGTGCAAGACTGGTCAGGCATTGGAGCAGGCTGCCCAGGGCAGTGGTGGAGTCACCATGATTGGAGGGATTTAAAAGCTGTGTAGGTGTGGTGCTGAGGGACATGGCTTATTGGTGACCTGGCAGTGCTGGGTTAAGGGTTGAACTTGATGACCTTAGAGGTCTTTTCCAACCCTGCCCATGGCAGCAGGGTTGGAACTAGATGATCCTTGAGATCTCTTCCAACCCTGACAATTTTACAACTCTATGATTCTGTGATTTTATACCACTGCCTGGCCACACAATCATCATCTTCTCATTTGCAGAGCTGGGTTTTGTAAGCAACAAAAACCCTAAACAAACAAATGTGAAAAAATAGCAGAAAAAAAACAAAGAAAAATGGAAAGGCAATTTTGAGGATGCCAGAGCTCGGAGGAAAGTCTGAAAGCAGGCCCAGAGACAAGGCTTATGGGGTCTTGAGAACTGTTTCCTAGCAACAGGAATACTATTAAAGGGGATGCTGAAGTCCAGTTTAATGTGTTTAGCTGATGTTCTGAGGAACATGTGAGTAACATCCAACTCCTCATTTTATATAGGGCCACTCAGTCAGGTTTTATAACAGTTTATATAAGAAATCAGTCCTTCAATATATATATATATATCATATATATAGAGATATATATTATCATACAGGTATTGATCCCTTTCCAGCAGAACAGAGTAACTGCTATTTCGTGATGTACCTTCATTTACTTCTTTAATTAGATTCAAGACTGCAAATGAGCTAAACTCAACGATGTGAAAGTAAACTGCCTTCTGCTTTTTTATAACTGGGATGCTTAGACTGCTAAGATCACAACAAATCTATGATGATATTTACAACCAGCTCATAAAAGCTGGTTCCTGGCACAGCTTTAATGCAGTTGAACGCAATGGTTTTTAGCTTGGTTGTGAAATTGCTTTAAGTAAACAACTGCTATGTGACCTCAGTTTCAAAGATTCAAAGAATCATGGGATGGCTTTGGTTGAAGGGACCTTAAGGCTCAGCTAGTTCCAACACCCTGTCATGGGCAGAAGCATTTCCTTCAAGACTAGATTGCTGGAAGCCCCATAGAATCATAGAACTGTTTCATTTGGAAGAGACCTCCAAGATCTTCAAGTCCAACCTTCGACCTAAGACAACAATGGCCATTAAACCATTTCCTGAAGTGCCATGTCCACATGTTTCTTGAATACCTCCAGGGATGGTGACTCCATCACCACCCTGTGCAGGCTGTTCCAATACCTGACCACTCTATCAGGAAATAAATTTTTTTTCTAATATCCAACCTAAACCTCCCCTGGTACAATTTCAGCTCATTTCCTCTTGTTTTATCAACTGATACTAGGGAGAAGGGACTGAACCCCAACTTACTGTGTCTTCCTTTCAGAGACTTGTAGAGAGTGAGAAGGTCTCTCCTCAGCCTCCTCTTCTCCAGACTAAACCAATCTCAGTTCCCTCTGCTGCATGTCATCATGCTTATGTCAGTGCAGTCTTACTCTAGTATTCTTCAAATGTAGGTGACTAGTGATCACCACAGCCCCAGAAGCCTTCCAAGACAACCCTCAAAGGTCTGCCATCTGATTTCCGTGGTAGGTGACCTTTGAAATGGATTGTTCACTTTTTTTTGAGGGGGGATGAAGGGACAAATATATAATAGTATTTGGCAAGGTTTTTTACTTTATTCTTCTGATGCTTAGGCTGAGATTCTAGGTAGCATCTGATATTTGTATTTTTTTTTCCAGCAATGTTTTTGGGGTCTGATTCTCATCTGCAGCATCTGGCAAACCCTTAGATCCAAAGAACAAATCCTAAGCTCCATTCTTTCCAAAATAAACATGATTCAAGCAGGCTCCAAAGCCACCTTCTGGCAACTTACAAAGTAACCCTGCATAGGGAACTACTTTGCCACATCTCATTTCCCATTTGGAGCATAATGTTTTGTTAGCTTAGAGGTGCAGAAGACTCAACAGCAGCATGATCAGGCTCAAACTGGCAAAGCTTCAGCATTCTCTCATTGGAGAAGAGAAGAAGCATTCTGACTGCTTGCTGTGGTTCAACCCCAACTGGCAACTAAGCCCCACGCAGCTGCTCACTCACTCCCACCCAGTGGGATGTGGAGAAGAGTCAAAATCAGGTAGTACTCATTGAATGTCTCCAGGGAGAGGGCCTCCACCCTCTCCCTGGGCATCCTGTTCCCGTGTCCCACTACTCTCATACTAAAGAATTTCTTCCTAATGTCCAATCTACATCTACCCTGCTCTGGTTTAAAATCATTGCCCCTTGTACTAGTGCTATGAGCCCTTGTAAGAAGTCCCTCCTCAACTGTCTTGTAGGCTCCCTTCAGGTACTGGATGGCTGCTATAAGGTGTCCCTAGAGTCTTCTCCTCTCCACTTTGAACAGAACCAACTCTCTCAGACTGCCCTCACAACAGATCATCTTTGTGGCCCTCCTATTCTTGTATTGAGGGCCCCAGAGCTGGACACGGTACTCCAGGTGAGGTCTCACTAGAGCAGAGTGGCAGAATCACCTCTCCATCTGCTGGTCATGCTTCTTGTGACCTTCCTTCTATTTGGGCATGAGAAGATGCAAAGTCTTTGGCTTAGGAACAACTAAAATGTCCCTGTGCTACCAAGGCTGTTCTCATTCCAAATCCAAACCACAGCACTGCACCAGCTAATACGAAGAAAACTAACTCCATCCCAGCCAAAACCAGACCACTGCATTCCCTCAAAGTAAATTATTGCCTGAATCCATCTCCCTTTTTAGGCAGTAGTCTCCACAGAAGCTAGAAGACCTTTGCATCTCTATCCCATCCCATCTGACAGGAGACCACAGGAGAAGGCTGCAGAAATGACTGTAAGCAGGCTTTCCAGGTAGACTTGCTGGGGTAATAAGCTGCCTAATGGCATAGTAAGCAGCCAGGAGTGCTTTTGAGCCATCACTTGAGGTGACTCATATCTGAAACACCTGCATTTCCACCAGCCCTGGAGATCAGTCATGTCACTTTTGGGAGTTTCTGTCATGAATGGAAAGAGACAAAGCTGGCAGTCACAGCAGAAACATCATTTCCCACCTGATTTGGCAGGCTGAAAGCCTTGCAACCATCTTTGCTTCCAAAAATCATTCCGTAACCTCTCTGCATGCCTCTCTGTGGACATCTGACTAGAAACCAGTTTATATGTCACTTAAAGGATGGGACAGGCAGCTTCACTTCAAGCAAGTCAGCTGCTTTCAGAGTGGCTAATTTCTATACTTGAAAGTGTGGGATTAATAAAATTAATTGTTCCATCTTTTATCTCCTGTCTGGGTTTGAGCTAGACCAGAACCAGTTCTGTTCAGTGCTGTGACTTCTCAGCTCAGTCTCTGCTCAGTGAGGGCAGGTTTGCACACACAGTGGCTGCTTCTAGCACAGAGAATGTTGAATTACTGCCAAGGGCTGGGCTGCAGAAAGGCTCTGGCTTAGACTTGCCCCTGGGCAGGCCAAGGACACTGCCACGTCTTGTGTCTCACCTTGGATTGCAGGAAGTCAGAGGTGGCACTAGTGGGGAGGAGCAGACAGGACAGGTGACCCTCAACTGACCAACACAGGATTAGATCCCTTGGACAGCATCTTCAGGTTCAAGCTGAAGCATCACCAGGATCAAGCCTCTTCTTGCATGTTTGGAATCCCAGGAGGACTATGTCTGTTCTGCTTTCAATTCCAGTCCCTGTATTCCTGAAACCAGTTCTCACCTCTTGCTGAGTCCAGTCTTGGACTTCTTCAGCACCTGCCCCCAACATCAGTGAAGGGAATGATGACATCATTGCTGTCAGGGGTTGAGTTGGATGTTGGTTTGTATGTCTTTGTCTCTGTTTCATTGGATTGTTCTTCTTTCCATCCCAGATGGTTTAGTTTCTTTCCCAACCCATCAGTCTCTCTCACTTCCTCCCTTTCTCTGCCCTTTGAGAAGTTAGAGGGGTTCACAGAGAGTCTCTGTTACTTGTCTAGTGGCCAGCCCAGCCCTACCTAACCATTGACAACCTTTCTTGAAGAAGTTCCAGTTTTTGCCTGAAATAAACTGATTATTTCTTTTAAAAGCAAGTTGAGGTCCAATTAGGATACACAGGCAGAAAGAAACATTTCAATAGTGGAACTACTTCTGTAACAAAACTACTGTCCAAACACAGTATCACACAATGATGGAGGTTGGAAGGAACCTCTGGAGATCATCTAGTCCTAATCCTCTGCTAACACAAATATGCCTAGATTGGATGCCTACACATCCAAGTGGATACTGAAATTCTCCAGAGAAGCAGATTCCACAACTTCTCCAGGCAGCCTTCTCCAAGCTCTACACACCTCTGTGTGGAGCTTTAGGAACCTCAAACTTTTAGCAGAATTCTCAGAACACTTACATGTACAGTTTTGAGCCCCTCACTTCAAGAAGGCCATCGAGTTGCTGGAGTGACTACAGAGAAGGGCAACAAAACCCAGTGAATGGTCTGGAGAACAGGTTTCATGAGTGAGGACACTGGGGTTGTTTAATCTGAGGAAAATTAAACAGCAGACCATCTCACTCTCTACAGCTCCCTGAAAGGAGGTTGTAGTGAGGTGAGGGTCAGCCTCTTCTCCCTATTATGAGGTGATAGAATGAGAGGAAATGGCCTGAAGCTGCACCAGGGGAGGTTTAGATTAGGTATTAGGAACAACTTCTCTGCTGAAAATGTGGTCAGGTATTGGAACAGACTGCCCAGGGAGGTGGTTGAGTCACCATCCCTGGAGGAGTTCAAGCAACTTGTGGACATGGCACTTCAGGACTTGTTTAATGGCTGTGGTGGTGTTAGGTTGAAGGTTGAACTCCATGATCTTAGAGATTTTTTTCCAGCCAGAACAATTCTATGATTCTGTGTAGGCTCATCACCCATGATTAAAGGAAAAAAAACAGTATCTCTCTGCAGCAAAATGGATTTGATGCTTGTTACAGAGTCTGCAGCTCTTACTGCTCTTTCTCATCACTTCCAGTGTCAAAAACAAGGACCTGTGTTACTTTTTTATCTTCACACCTGAGCACTTGCTTCTAAAATTGCAGCCTTAACATGAAGTAAACCAAAGGATGGAAACAGTTCCTGGAGCCCTGAAGAAATAAACTGCATGAAGTGCACATGGGGGTTCACACTTTTGCTCTTCTAGTTAGGAACAAGGGGAAGTTGTTATGATCTGTTCCTCCTGGTGGCTTGGTGTCTGAAAGATGACAATGTTTTCTACTACCGCTAGCTGGATGTGCTTCTTTTGTGTCATAAAAAAGGGAACCAATACTTGGGTTATATACTTGGAACCATACTTGGGGGTATGTAAAAGTGTCAGCAGAACCTGCTGAGTTGGATACCTCACAAGAACGCAGCAAGGAAAGGCCAAGTGAAGCATTTTCTGTGTCTGATATTTTTTTTGAGGTTGTTACAGAATAGTTTATCAAACATTAAATAATCTTTCATTTCCTCTGATACCTGCCTAATCCTTCTCTGCCTCCTGAAACTGCAGAATCTAGGCAGATCTAGCTCATCTTATACATATTCTTGCAGAAGATCATAGAATCACAGAATCATAGAATTATTTTGGTTGGAAAAAACCTTTAAGATCATAGAGTCCAACCACTAGACATCCATTTGATATGGAATAGAAGCACAGAATCCTTTTGGTTGGAAAAGACCTCTAAGATCGTTGAATCCAATCATCAACCTAACACCACCTTGGACATTAAACCATGTCCTGAATTGAACATACAATTTATCTGATTAAACTTGATCATGTTAAGTCTTCCCTGCCTAGACCTGAACCTGATTGCCAGAAATGGTTAAGTATGGTGTTGTTAAAAGATTTCAGGAGATTAAACAGTTGCACATGCATTTTGGCCCTGGGTCTTGCTGCTCCTCCTGGTTTAGGAGCAAACACTGAAGAAGCCTTCAAATGGATTAGAGAACATGGAGCCTATTCTTTAGCGTGTCATTGTTATTAAAAGGTTATTTAGGGGCTCTCTTATTGGGGTATCCCTGGATTAAGGATTTATGGAGATACACCAAGGATTTTGAGGTGGCTTCTTAGTAGTTACATGTGTACCATATGCTGCTGTTTTTGAATTTTTCCTGAGTTTAATAGTATTGGAGTTTTGGGGTTTTCCTTAATGTTATTTGTGGTTAGTTCAAAGGTCTACAATCCTAAAACCTCATCTGAAGGCACTGCAGATACAATCATGCCTGAATCCACCCCTTTCCAGTATGCCTGTATGAAGTAATAATTACCTGATGAACTTAACCCACAATCAGAGGTGGTTTGCAGGAAGCAGATCTAATAGCATCAAGAGAAGCAAATCTCTCCTACAAGGAAGGGTTGAGGGAGGTAGGTTTGTTCAGCCTGGAGAAGAGAGATTTTATAGAGGCCTTCCAGTACCTGAAGGGAGCCTACAGGACAGCCGGAGAAAGGCTTTTTATAAGGGCATGTGGCAATAGGACTAGGGGCAATGGTTTTGACCACAGCAGGTTAGATTTTGAATGGGCATTAGGAAGAAGTTCTCTTCTATGAGGGTGGTGAGATACTGGAAGAGATAGCCCAGATTAGATGTGGATGTGTCATCTATGAAGTTGTTGAAGATCAGGCTGAATGTGGCTTTGAGCATCCTGGTCTAGTTGTTTAACTTGATCTAGTTAAAGACATCCTTTCTCACTGCATGGGGTTTGGACAAGATGAGGGTCCTTTCTAACCCAATGTATTCTATGATTCTAGTGGAAGGTGTCCCTGCCAATGGCAGGGGGGCTGGACCAGATGATCTTTAAGGTCCTTTCCAACTCAAGCCATTCTATGATTCTATGAAATCACAGATACCACTTGTCAGACAGTCCCTTGAAAAGCTTTTAAGGACTTTAAGAAACTCATAGTGAATTTCCATTTACTTGAGTCAACATGGCATCAGGTGAAAGAAATCAGAAGAGAAAAACCTCACTGTGCTTCAGGCTGGAATGCAATCAATACTCAACAATAAGCATTTCTACTACAGCATCTATCAAAACTAAGTTGGTTAATGATGGTCAGATAGGAACACTTGCTACTTGCCTAAGCACCTCAGATGGGACAGGTAAGTATGTGTGAAACCTCACAAACACATTGCACACACACATCTCACACGCATTTGACTACACTCCTCTTCCATTGCTAGTTTTCACTTATCGGTCAAAACCTTATAAATACTTTACAATTATGATTAGTAGGTGTTTGACACAGTTCTAACAAAGGCTTGATTCCACCACTGTCATGGTGTTGCTGGGACACAATTCCAGGCCAGACACGGGATACAGGTCCTTATCATTTTGGAGCCAGCCAGAACAGCTGACATGAGTTGGCTACAGGTGGCTTGATTGGGGTTTTTTGGTGTTCTGCTTTTTTTTTTTTGTGTGTATGTGTTTTTTTTTTTTTTTTAACTGCTTGTCTCTTCAGCCTGTGTAGAGCAGGTGGGAAACACTCTGTAACGGAGCCAGTGGTTACATCTGCTCTCAGAGTCCCAAATGAAATTATTAACAGAATTGAGGAATGCATTAATGAATCAGGAAGTGTTTAGCCTCTGTCTTTTCAGACAAACATTTTGTTGTTTTATTTTGGAAGTTCTGTTGATTTTATGTTTAAGTAAATCACAGATTGATCATCATGGTCACAAATCTATCGCAAGATTGACCTTTCAAAGCCATCTAACCCAACTCCACTGCAAACAGCAGGAACATGTGCAACTAAAGCATGTTTCTCAGAGCCCAGTCCAGCCTGACCTGGAGTGGTTCCAGGAATGCAGCTTCTACCACCTTTCTGGGCAAGCTGTTCCAGTGTCTCACCATCCTCAGTGTAAATAATTTCTTCCTTCTCCCTGGTTTGAATCTCCCTCTTTTACTTTAAAACCATCACACCTTGTCCTGTCACCACAGGTCCTGTTAAAAAGTGTTCACATCTTTCTTATGGGTCCCTTTAAGTAGTGAAAGGCCTTCATAAGGTCTCCATAGAGTCTTCTTTTCTCCAGGATTCTCTTCTACAATGTCATTGTAGATGGAATTGGCAGATGATTGTAGGTCCTCCTATGAAGATCTCGGGGTGTTTATGACCCTGTCACCATTGTTAGATGGTGGTAGCTTTGCTGCTGCTCTGATGAACATTAAATTAAATTTTAAAGAGTAGGAACATTATGATTTCAAATAAAAATTTCCTGTAGCAGAAGAAGGCAGGCAAATTACAACCCCTTAAAATGTACACATTTGTTAAAATTCACCTTTAAGGAACACAGGAGGAAAATGAGTCAGATTGAATAGAGGTGGTGTTTTATACTTTGGAAGCATGCCTGGTTTTCAGGATCACAGAACTCATGAATTGGTGATCTGAAGGGAGGATCTTTTACTATTGCATCTCTTCTCTTGGCTCTATAAGTGTGTTTTTAGGATTATTCTTCAATTTTCAGATTTGTTTTACACGAGTGGTTATTAATGCTCTGGCTGTTAAGAGAATTCATTGCTCTGTTAGAAGTCTGATATGTAGGAGATTTGCTTGTGTCTGATTTTCTTGCAGTAAGCCAATCTTACTGCAAGAAGAGGGGAATAGGGAGGGGAAGAGGGCAAGAGGGAAGGGAATAATCCACCCTTCATACCAGGTGTGTTTCTGATATTCTTTGAGACTATGTGCTTCAAAAAAACCCAAAGGTTTAAACTGCTTCAAGAGTGGAGAATGCAAGCTTTTTGTATGTGGTTCCACAGCCTAAACAACGAAAAAAAGAGATATCTACTGCTACTTACCCCTGCTGGAGAGTGAGGATCAGGCATGAAAATCTCTTGCTCCAAAACAACTTCTCTGAGTTTACAGGGTTGTCCAGTTGCAGAATAAACAGTCTGCAGCTGAAGGAGATCAGTTGCTATCAGCACTGCAACAGGATGAGAGGAAACAGCCATAAATTGCACCATGGGAGGTCTAGGTGTGATATTAGGATAAATTTCTTCCCTCAAAGGTTTGCCAAGCCTTGGGCCAGGCTGCCCAGGGTAGTGGTGGAGTCTCCATCTCTGGAAGGATTTGAAATGTGGATGTGGTTCTGAAGGAAGTGATTTAGTGGTGGACTTGGTAGTGCTTGGTAAACATCTGGATTTGATGGTCTTAAAGGTCTCTTCCAACCAAAATTATTTCGTAATTATATCACCTTTTTGGTTTTGAAACCTCAGTAATTTCTCTATCTTCTGAAATTCTGTGGTCTATATTGAGTTTCACCTACCCCTTCCCAAGATATATTTGAGAGCCAAGAAGATAATATCTTAGAAGCTTCTGTTTTACTTGAATTTTTGGTGTGGAAAAATGATAAAACACAATGATGAAAGAGTCAGCAAAACTATGGCAACAAAGACTTTAATGTCTCCATCAAGATGTACTAACCTGGAGTATGCAGCCTGCTGCAAATCATCTCTAACACACCAAATGATTTGGAGATGTTTAGTGAGTAACTGGGGAGCTGCTGGTGCAGCAGCTTGACAGGAAGGGCACTCAGGAACTGCTTTATCCATGAAAGCTACAGTTAAAAAAACAAAACAAAACAAAACAAAACAAAACATTTTTTTCCTGCATGTTTTGTTGGTTTAAAGAATAATCACCCAGAAGGTTAGATGGCTCCTCCTCCCCAGGTGTGACATCCAGACTGAGCTGCTGAGTTTAAGGTTATTTCTTCTCTGAGAAATACTCACTGGAGGGAAAAACAGAGAAAATTGATCCACAGGTTCTTGCAGCATGTTTTATTAGTCTGGGGATGATGAGGATACCTCTAGTAGCTTTTCACCTGGCAGCTAGGCTTACAGCACACCTTCCAGGGAGGAAGACCATCTTTAAAAGCCCTAACATCACATTTAAGATCCTCCCCTTGCTGGGCTTGCTTTGCTCACTTTCCAGCCTTTTCTCCATGAGGAATGAATATCTCTCAATAGAAAACACTCCAGAAAGGTATGAGAAGGCTTTTCCTTGTGGAGAAAACTGACAGTATGACCTGGATTCTGTTTCTCATAAGAGTTTTGCTGTTGTCTTTAGCTCAGGCAGGACTTCACCCATAGCTTGCGTAAAGATTGGCAAGGATTACCATCATGAAACTGATCCTGAGGGAAGAAATCAGACCACAAATGCCCAGATGTACAATGTATGTGAAGAGGACTGGAAGGATCATAAAAAAGACTAATCTGAGATGTGCTTAACAGGCCTGATGATGCTCCCACTGAGGCTGTGGGAGCTGACTTGAGGAGCAAGCGCGGCACACCACCAGGAGCACTTCACCTCCAGCCCTTGTCAAGTTGCCTTCACAGCCATCACAGGGCAGCAATTTCCTCGCTGTACAGCTCCAAATGAAAGCAGCTGGAGTGGCCCAGGAGAGATTTTTAAGCTGGTCACTGCAAATTGATTCATGCAAGTGTCTCTGGTGTGAGGATGTGCTACTTCTGAAGCAGTAAGAGAAGGGGAAAAGGAAATGAAGAGGTTGTGTGGCTGCTCTCAGGAGAACGTCACGCTAACAAGAGCAGATTGGTGTTAATTTAGCTGAGAAAAAAACCCTCTCCTCTTGTAGTACTTGAGGGTTGGAGAGTCCAGCAACAGGTTGTTGAGGTAGGCAGGGGAAAGGAGAGGGAGAGAGATGGCTCTCAAGCAATTGCACAAGTTTGGAAGTAACTTATGGTAGGTTGGGGAACAGGAATGGGAAGAAAAATACATAAGCAAGAAAAAAAAAAAAAACACAAGAAAAGGACAGCAAACAGATGTAGGAAAACAGACAGCTCTTTGCTACCTTCTAAAGTGTCACTGTTGGGAGAGCAGGGCAGGGAATTTCTGCTCTGCTCCACAAAATTTTAGAAAACCCAAAAGAAATACTACTCTGTAGTAAGACATCCCATATCACAGAATCACAGAAAGGTGATGCTTGAAAAGAACCTCTGGAGATCACCTATTCCAACTTTCCTACAGCAGGGTCACCCAGAGTAGGTTGCCCAGGATCACAATGTCCAAGTGAGTTTGCAATCTCTCCAAAGAAAGAGATTCCACAACCTCTCTGGGAAGCCTGCTCCAAGGCTCTGGCACCCTCAAAGTTTTTCCTTAAGCTCAGGTGAAACCTCCTGTGTTCTTTTGTTTACCTGTTGCCCCTTGTCGTGTTGCTGGGCACCACTGAAAAGGGTCTGACCCCATCCTTTTGTCCCTCTACCCTTTAGATATTGCTGAGCATTGAGAAGTTCCCCTCTCAGGCTGCTCTTCTCCAGGCTAAACAGCCCCAGGTTTCTCAGCCTTTCCTCTTCATAGAAATGTTCCAGTCCCCTCAGCATCTTTGTAGCCTTTGATGGACTCTCTCCAGTAGCTCTTTGTCTCTCTTGAACTGGGGAGCCCAGGACTTGAGGTGCAGTCTCACTCCAGGGCAAAAGAGAAGGGGAGAATAACCTTTGACCTGCTGGCAACACTTCTCTTAATGCACCCCAGGATACCCTTGGCCATAAGGACACATTGCTGTCCCATGGATGCCTTATTGCCTAGCAGCACTCATAGGTCCTTATCCTGTGAGCTGATTCCTAGCAGGTCAACCCTGTCCTGGTTGCAGGGGTTATTCCTCCCCAAGTACAGGACCTTACACTTGTCCTTGTTGAACTTCACGAGGTTCCCCTGAGCCCAACTCCCCAGTCTGTCCAGGGCCAGGTATCTTATCTTCCAGCAGGATGTTAGTGTGGGAGCACATCATGACTTTGGAGCAGTGTTTAGTCTTACCAGCTAAGACTAGAGCACAGCAGGACTAGGCTACAATTTGATCTTTCTGTCAGCCCAAGGAAAGATGTCCCATAGCCACAATCTTCAACTTGAGCAATAAGCACTGCCAATGAAAGAAGCAAATCTTTGCTGTATGCTCCATAGTTCCACTGTCTAATTGAATGCAAACCCCCTTAAACAGCCCTCCCATCATGGGCTTGGAAGTGTCACAAGCATAAATGAGTGACTGGAGGAAGGGGCAGAAGGTTAAATGGCTCTTTCTAAGCCTTGGAGAATGTGTGAAACTATCTCAAGCAAGGCTTTTTGTAAAGATAAGAAAATATCTGGCTCAGTGGTACTTCCTTCTGGACAGCCAGAAGTTTCTGATGTAAAAGCTGCATTTTGAGAGATGCTAAGCATAACCTTGGAGAGGAGCACTGCTTCATATCTGATAGCATGATATTGTGTGGATTACCTAATGCAATCTACCATCTATATAACAATAATAATAAAAGTGTAGGTGATTTTGAGTCCTGCATCCTGGGGTTAATGTTATTCTGGCTTGGACCTGTCAAGATAAAGAAGAAACAAATGGTAAGCTAAGTGCTGTGTATCCTTGAGAGAGCCAAAGAACAGTTTTCTGAAGATGGAGGGAAGGATATATGGGCATGAGGTAAAAGAGACACCTGCATCCATGCTTTTTGAACCAAAGCTTCTGTTGATTCAAGGGATAAAAAGAAATCCTCTGTTGGGATGTGCCAAAGAGACACTTTTAATCTCTTTTTGCTGGTGAGAAAGAGATTCAAGTGCCAACACTTGCAGTGTGAACTTCATCCAGTGTTTGTTGTCTGAAGCGACAAGATGAAGGGGTACCTTTCCCTGCACTCCTCAGACTTGAATAGACTAGAACCTAAAATGCAAACCCTTTAATCTTGTAGGAAAAGGATGGCGGAGAAACATGGGTCCAAATCTATAGGCTTCAATTCATGCCTGCACCTTTGGATCTCAGAAAACCCTTATTTTTATTTTTAACATGCCCAGTCTCCTGCAGAATGATTGATGTATTGCAAATTTCACTCAGTGTAGTGAAAAAGCAGTTTTCAAAATGTCAGCTGATGAAACAGAGTGAAGCAGAGGCCTGGGCCATCTTCATCCCAAATGGAAATAGCCTGGAATTGTGTCAGAGAGGTTTTGGTTGGATATTGGGCACAATTTCTTCCCTGAAAGAGTGGTCAGGCATTGGAACAAGCTGCACAGGGAGATGGTGGAGTCATCATCCCTGGAGGTGTTCAAAAACCTTGCAGATGTGGCACTTTGGTGGTGTTGAGTTGATGATTGAACTCAATGATCTTAAAGGTCTTTTCCAGCCTTAATGATTCTATGATTCTAAATTCAGGGTATATTCAGGGTATAACAAGGTCCAAATACACCATCTGGAAACTTTTTTGTCACTGGCCTGGTTACATAAGGGAGATCAGTGGCTTCTTATGGCTCTGCTCTGTGGAGGAGAGTGGTTGGCTTTCCTTCAGTTGCTAAAGAGGTTAACTTGCATGCTGTTAACTGGTAGGAAGCAAAATTCGTGCTGAATATAAGTTACGTGTTCTGATTTGCTTCCCCCAATTACAGTAGGAATCAAAACCAACAGCAACAACAATAAAAAAAAGGGCACAGAACAGTGAGCAAAGAATCTCTTTGAACTAATACCCAACTCAAAAGCTCTCCGGGCTTTTTGTCTGAAGCTGTTCTACCTGTCCTTCTGTACTTGATGGTTTCCTCATTGTTAATCTGTTTGCTTTCTTCCTGTTTTCAGTGTCTCTGCCTTTGCAGCAGTTTCTCTTGCAGATACAGAAAATTTCCAAAACAAAAAAAAGGTGAGGTAGGTTTTCTCTGGAGTGCTCCTGCTCCATCTTTGGGGTATAGAGGTGAAGACGATATAGAATCCTACAATTTGTCTTGTTGGAAGATACCTTTCAGATCCTAACATTCAACCATTAATCCTGCACTGTAAGATCATCACTAAAGAGTGTCCCTCAGCATCACATCTACACAGCTTTTTAATCCCTCCAGGGATGGGGACTCCATCACTGCTCCAGAAAGCCTGTTCCAAGCCTTGACAAACCTTTCAGGGAAGGAATTCTTCTTCATGTCTAACCTAAACCTCTTATGAAGCAACCTGAGGTGGTTTCCTCTTATCCTGTCATTTGTTACTTGGGAGAAGAGACCAACCCCTACCTCACTCCAACCTCCTTTCATGGGGTTGTAGAGAGTGAGAAAGTCTCCTCTCAGCCTCCTTTTCTTCAGACTAAGCAACCCTAGTTCCTCAGCTGCTCCACTGCAGACACCTCAGAAGCTTTGTTGCCCTTGTCAGATCTGGCTCCAGCACCTCAATGTCCTTCTTGGAGTGAGGGCCTCAAAACTGAACCCAATATTTGGGGCATGGCCTCACCAGTGCTGAATGTATGGAGACAACCACTGCTAGGTCCTGCTGGCCACACTGTTGCTGGTACAAGCCAGGATACAAAGACCCCCATATGTAGGAGAAATTGAGCCACTGGTTTTCAGGCACCTCTATTGAGGTGAAAAACTGTTATTAGACATTGCCTCAGCTGCTAGTCTCTAAGAGGTTTAACTGGGTAAATAATTCCACAGCTATGTCACCTTTACCACTTGAGGCTCAACATGCTGATGGTTCCAGAGTGCAACTACTGGCAGAGACTTACTGGATTTGACTTTCTCAAAGCTCTCAGTGGGATGCTCTTAACTTTTTGCATTTGGGAGACTGCTGCAAACATTTTCTGACTTTGTTTTAACTTATTCCTTGGATAATAAACAAAAAAAAAAAAAAAACCAGCAACAAGAAAATGACTTAATGCTTCAAGCATAAATGTCTATACAGCTTTGCCATTAGAGGTGTGCTCCTGGCTGGTCAAGTTAGTCATCTCCTGTGAAAACAGTCTGCTAACTGATTCATAGAATCATAGACTGGTTTGGGCTGGAAGGTAACTTTTAAAGGTCATCTAGTCTAAACATCCTGCAGTCAGCAAGGTCATCTTCAACTAGGGCAGGTTGGTCAGGGCTCCAAACAACATAATCTGGAATGGTTCCAGGGCTGGGATGTATGGTTTCTTCCCTAATGTTTTCCTCCAAAGCACTTGGACTATCCATTGTTGTGTCGATGTAGACTTTTCCATGTTGCCCCCTTAGATGTTGCCCCCCTTTACCTCAAAACTGAGGTAAAATGAAGCTCACTAAAATTTCTGTTATCTCAGCACACTCTATACACTGCTGTTTGCAAAGCAGTGGTGGACCAGGACTTGTGAAGTAATTTGGGCTTGAACATCTGGTTCTGGTGCCCCCAACAGAAGAAACACATTGAGCTGTTGGAGTGGGTCCAGAAGAGGCTGTGAAGATGGTCAGAGGGCTGGAGCACCTCCTCTATGGAGACAACCTGTGAAAGTTGCAGCTGTTCAGCCTAGAGAAGAGAGGACTACAGGGAAACCTTATAGCAGCTTTTCTGGTACCTGAAGGGAACCTACAAGAAAGATGGGGAAGGACTTTTGACAAGGGCTTGTTGTGATAGGATGAGGGGGAATAGCTTTAAGGGAGAAGAGGGTAGATTTTGAATAGATGTAGGAAGAAATTTCCCAGGGAGGTTGCAGATGCCATCTCCCTGGGAGTGTTCAAGGGCAGGTTGAATGAGGCCTTGAACAACTTGGTCTAACGAAAGGTGTCGCTGCCCACAGCAGGGGGGCTGGAACTAGATGAACTTTAAGGTCACTTCCATCCTAAACTGTCCTTGGGTTTTTAAGCTGTTTTTTTCACCATGCTCACATTACACCCAGTGGAATTTCCTCATCTTTGATAAAGTCTTGGCGGCCCCAAAATGTCCAGGAGTTTTACAATCATCTTCCAACTTAGAACTTAATCTCCCTTGGTCCTCATTTAACTGCTCCCTTGAAGTATCATGTCTCAGCTTATATCCCTCCAACTCTGGATGAATGAACAACCCTGAACATCAGAGTGTTGCCATGCTTTTATGAATATTCATCTGTAGTTTTGAAAGAAGTTCTGCATTTACTTCTAATTTTTCCCACCACAAATCTTCTCACAACTAATAACTGCACACAAATATTTGCCGAAGCAGCATATTCTATTATGACAGCATCAAGTAGTACTAGAATGTTAAAATTCAAAGGAATAATTAATAGTCACATCAAAAAAACCCCAAAAAACTCACCCCAACCTCCCTCCCAGAATCAAAGAGCTACCCAGTTGAAGCAAGAAGACGTGCTATGTGATCTTGGTGATCAGACTGACTTTGGGGAAAATGTGCAAGAAGCTGCCTGTGAATGGGCTGAAAGTTGAGGTTTCACTCACTGTAAATCATCTGGAATGACAGAAAGACTTGGAAACCCATGTTTGTAGGCAATTTCCAAATAGAAAAGGCAAATTCTATATAAATACATATTTTTAATGCATTTACCCTGAAATATTCTCCCAGTTGAGCTCTTAGATACATTCCTGTCAGGCAATCGAGGACGATGCTTTCCCTTTGCATTCTCTCGCTCTTAAAAGATGTCAATTTGAGGAGCAAAAAATTATGTTTTGACCCTGATGTGCCAATCTTCTGCTTATCTGTGCAGAAGACTACCCTGGAATCAATGAGCTCTCCCTATTTAAAGTATTCTTTTGCTCCCTGGCCAAAGTGTGCCCATGTAGGGAGTTAAATTATCCATGAGGATTCATTTGTTGCCTCACCCACTGACCTATATTGCTGTGACCTAGCCTTGGTACTGCTGGGTTAATGGCTGGACTCCATGACCATAAAGGTCTTTTCCAGCCTAAGAGATACTATGACCATTACCCAAAGTGATGCCTTATTGATATTTCTGCTCCAGTAAATGAATCTTCCCAGGGCTAAAGTAGCCTTTATCAAACCATTACAAGGAAGCAGCTGCATGCACTAGAGTGGATGCCAGTAGGAAAAAACAGTCTTTTTCTGGCCAAAGTGACTTTATGAAGTATTCCCAATCAGTGGGACAGAAATGCCATCCCCAAGTAAGCCAGCACTGCTTCATTTCTCTCCTGGGAGAGAAAAGGAAAGACCACTATGAAAGGGGACAAAACAAAGGTCCTGTACGTGGCCCTCCTGGGATTTCTCTGGTTGGTTTCTTCAGTCAAAGGAACGGTAGAGAAAGTCTTACAGGTCTTTGGACAGCTTGGGCATGTAGATTGGGCTGTTTGTACTCACAGCCACTGTTTAATGAGGCAGGATCCTGAGAAGATGCAATAAGGTGGTAGAGTCACCCCTGGAGGCGTTCAAAAAATGAGTTGATATTGTCTAGTGGTCATGTAGATGCTGGGTAGAAGGTTGGATTTGATGATCTTAGAGGTCTTTTCCAACTTTAATGATTCTATGATTCTAAAATAATTGAAAGGAGGATGCTCTGCTGGAGGTCCTGTGGAGCACCCATCCACCCACCAGCTGCAATGGAATGGCTTCAATGGATCTGGCTCATGTTTGGTCACCGTGGGGCATCCACAAGCCAAAAAAAAAATTCTCCTGGAGAAAAGGAGGTAATGATAACAGCACTGCAGGCTTGATAGATCGGGGAAGAGATGCCAGGTTTCTCTGGGTTATCAGTCAAGCTGTGGTTGGCTGTGCGGCCAAAGTGGGTGTAGCAGATTGGAAGCATAGTGAGGGCAACAGGAAAGCTGTGTCTGGAAAAGGTCAAAATGCCAGGAGGTATAGAAAGAGGTGAGCTGACTCACAGGGAAAGAGGTTATATGTTCAAGGAACTGTTCAGAGGACAGGGAAATTCATCCATACAACCAAGCAAAGATTCCATGTTATAGGGCAGGAATGATACTCAAGCCTTTAGCTCTGAGAAGGAAGGTTTTTCCTACCATGAGCCCTAAGAACTAAGGAATCTTGGTATCTTTCAGCTCACTCCATATCCTTTTAGTAGCCATCTGATGTGTGTAAGTCCAGGAATCCCATTGTATTCATTGGCTTTTGTCACATTACTCATACTTTATGTGTAATAGTAGCCTTCTGTTGAGGTTTGTATGCCGCGCTCCTGTCTCTTTTGCTTTTGTGGCTAGCTATGAGAGGTATGATATCAGAATTGCTTCTGGAGTAGTATGTCTAGTTCTGGGCTCCCCAGTTCACTAGAGACAGATGGACAGAGACTCTCTCACTGGAGAGAGTCCAGAGGAAGCTACAAAGATTTTGAGGGGTCTGGAGTATCTCTGTGAGAAGAAAATGCTGAGACACCTGGGGCTGTTGAGCCTGGAGAAGAGCAGACTGAAAGGGAATCTTCTCAATGCTGATCAGTAGCTACAGGGTGGTAGGTAAGAGGTTGGAGCCAGACTCTTTTCAGTGGTGCCCAGCAATAGGGCAAGGTGCTGTGAGCACAAACTGGCACCTGGGAGGTTCCATCTGAACATGAGGAAAACGTACTTTGGTGTGAGAGTACCAGAGCCCTGGAGCAGATTGCCCAGAGAGGTTGTGGAGTCTCCTTCTCTGAAGAGATTCCAAACCCACTTGTACATTGTCATCCTGGGCAATGTGCTGTGGGTGACCTGCTTAGCAGGGCGATTGGACTGGATGATCTCCAGAGGTCTCTTCCAACCCCTATCATTCTGTGTTGAAGCAGTGTCATAACTCTCACCAAAATCTCTTTGTCACTTCTCTTGCTTTTTCTATCTCCTAATACTTGAGCTAAGAGGAGAGCAGACAAACAATAGCACAAACAAAGACAGAAACAGAATCCTTTACCAAAAACCTGTAGTACCAACCTGTACGTTGGACTCAATCTTCAGAGGTCCCTTCTAATCTCTACCATTCTATGATTCAGTGACTTGGGGAGAGACCTTTCAAACAAGCCTTTGTTTGCATCTTTATATGTGTGGAATTGTCCACACTCCATTATTCCCACAACGAAGTCATCCAAGAGACTTGTGGCACTTCACTGAAGCTTTAGAACACTACCCACTTGCTGCAGGTGTTCACTGCAGAATGATGTTCCTGGGCAGTGTATTCTGGGAATTATTTCATCTTCCTACACGTAGGCAAAGCCATTTATCAGCTAGGATCCATTTGTTATCATTTTCTAGAAGACAATGACTTTCTACCTAGCTAGTGCCTTCTAAATCCCTGGCCATATTGCATGGAACAATAAACACTGGAGCTATCACTGCAAAGCATCTTTCCTGCCTTTGCCAGCAAAGTTTTTCTTCTGGGGAAATGTGTGCAGACAGGATGCTCCTCCTTTTCCTTCCTAGTGACCTCCCCAACAAGGTAGCAGCTGTCTGAGGACAAGGGGCCTCTCTGGGTGATGGGACTTTGGAGGCCACGATGAGTCAGTGTAAGGGCAGGTTGCTTATTTTACAGATTGGCCTTCCATGCAAATTGTGGATTATTTCCTGCTCTGGACAAATACTATCTCAGTGGAGAAAAAAAAAAAAAAAAAAGGAGAGAGAAAATCCTTCCAGAAAAACAATCCCCACACCCCCTTCTTGCTAATTTGTTTACTCATTGACTTTCATGTAAGGCAGGAACTGGCAATGTGGTCCCTGAGCTGTCTCTCCCAGTATCAGCACATCAGTATTCAGGAGCCCAACTGCTGCTGTTGGCAAATCTGTGTGGATGAATGCAGTCCAAAATGGCCAATTTCAACCAGAACACCCAGCTCTTGTTTACTGTAGAATTAAAGGTGTAAATATTCCACAAATGCCAAATGAAAAATGTACATCTGCAAATATGAGCAAATATAAAACTTTGGAGTTTAATATGCTGGGGGAAAGGGATTTTCCAGTAGTTCCTATCTCTGACAGTCCATGGTTTTACACACATTTCCTCTCCACAGATGTGTCTGGATTTCCATAAGCGGATTTTGGAGGCTAGGTCATAAGTTGCAGTATGAACAGTTGCTCACTTGAGTTAAAGGTTGCATCCAAAATTCGACAGTGTTAATGAAGAAGAAGCAACTAAAGCAAAGACTCTTCTGCCTACCTGGTGAGGCATCTTAACACATGTCAGATTTCATGCAGATAACAGAATCCCAATACGGTGGGGGTTGGAAGGGACATCAGGAGATCATCTAGGGTCACCCACAGCAGGTTGTTCAGGATCACAATGTCCAGGTGGGTTCGGAATCTCCCCATAGAAGAAACTCCACAACCTCTATGGGCAGCCTGCTCCATGTCACCATCACAAGAAAGTTTTTCTTCATGTTCAGATGGAACTTCTTGGGTTCTAGTTTGTGCCAGTTGCCCCTTATTGTGTTACTGAGGAGCACTGAAAAGAGTTTGGCCCTGTCATCTTGACCCCCACCCTTTAGATATTGATCATCATGGAGAAGATCCCTTCTCAGACTGCTCTTCTCCAGGTCAAACAGCTCCAGGGTCTCTCAGCCTTTTCTTCTCACAGAAATTCTCCAGTCCCCTTAACATCTTTGTGGCTTCCACTGGGCTCTGTCCAGTAGTTCCCTGTCTCTGTTGAACTGGGAAGCCCAGACTGGACCCAGGACTCCAGATGGTACTCAGTGTGGTAGAATAAAGGGAAAGGACAACATACCAATACCCAGATAGCTACTTAAGATTCTGCTGTGAAGAGTGGTCTGCAGTGGCTTGGGAGAGGAAAGCCTTTAATAAAGCACTCAATTTTTGGACTTGCTGTCCAATTTATATAAACTTTTTTATTGTTGTTGTTACACACAATAAGCCTTCTTCACTTTGAGTGTATTTGGCTATGTAGGTGGATTTTAAATTTTCTTCTAGCTGAACTCATTGGTGTATAGTGGTGCACAGGGAAGGAGAAGCACTCCCTCCATCTGGATAGGTGGCTTTTGAAAAGATGTGTTGTGTGTTAGTATTAAAAATATCTCAACACCTGGAAGACTTGGAGGCCAGCCCAGGGTAAGAGTGGGACCTCTAGACACTTGAACTTCATACTGATGGAACTTGAGGAGCATCTTGACAGCGATTGAAATGAGTGCTAGGCTGAAAGGTGAAGTGGAGAGGAGTGGTTAAATTAATACAATGGCTATCCAAAGTGCAGAGCATTGTTTGAACTCTTAAAGGCAAAGCCACTTTCTGAAGGAGAAACCACCAGCAGTGCTACTTCCATCCTGGCAGATAGATGCTTGGGGCAGAAACACAGAGTTATGGAATTGTTAGTGGGAAGAGACCTTTAATATCAGCCATTAACCCAGCACTGCCAAGTCAGAAAGCTGACCTGTCTCCCCAAAATGCACTTCATAAGGCATGGTGTTATCTGAAGAATGTGGAAATTTGTGTGCAAGGAATCCAGAAAAGCATGGACCAGCTGATAAATAGAGTACCACAAGGGACTATATGACAATAGTTTCATGTTGAAGAAGAAAAAAGAAAAAGTGAATATTCATTATCAGTGTAGGATTTTGGTGATGATCAGTCTTTCTAGGGGTAGCCACTGAATTGCTTGAGCTCAGCAAATGAAATTGGTCTAATCCCTGATTGATAGGAAGCCTATATCTGACCCAGAGAAAGGTCAAGATCCTCTTCACCCTTGGTCTTCAAATATTGCTCAGTACTGATCAGATCCCCTCTCAGGCTGCTCTGCTCCAGGCTAAACAGCCCCAGGTCTCTCAGCCTTTCCTCCTTACAGAGGTGATCCATCCCCTTCAGCATATCTGTGGCTTACACTGGATTCTCTCCAGTAGATACCTGTCTCTCTTGAACTGGGGAACTCAGAACTGGACCCAGTACTCCAGATATGGACTCTCTAGGACAGAGTGGTGGAGCAGAAGGCCCTCCTTTCACCTGATGGTCATATTCTTGATGTGAGACCATTTGCCTTCTTGGCCTCAAGGACACATTGCTGATTCATGGTGAAATTGTCTACCAGCACTCCCAGGTCATTCCCTATGAAGCTACTTCCCAGCAGTCAGTTCCTCATCTGGACTGGTGCAGGGGGTTATTCCTCCCCAGGCTCAGGACTCTAAACTTTCCCTTGCTGAGCTTCATGAGGTTCCCCTGTCCCTCAACTCTCCAGCCTGTTAACATGAGTCTATTTGAGCTTTCTTCTAGTGAGTAAAGAGAGCAAAGAATTCATTTTTCCTCAGATCACCCCAATTTGCCTAGCTGTATGCAACCTTTTGAGGGTGCCAGATCTGTCCGTGGGTATGTGGGAGTCCATTTTTCTGCCACTTTAGTCTAAATGCTTCTCTGCAAAGATGATCCATCTCATCTGTCCTTGTTTCTTTGTGGCATGAGCATAGAGAAAGGGTAGAGGAAGCTGGCCAGACATGTGTCTGAATTATTTGTGAAGGTGCTAAAACTGAGAACCAGTCAGACTGTATCCAGTCAACTCCTAATTAAGGAGGGCTACAAATACATCCATACGACCTACAGGTTCAGCCTAGGCTGTTATGAAACTTTACCATTCAGTCAGGAGAAATGGATGCATGTTTGGCTTACTATAGACAGTAACTGCTACTTTGGGTGCCTTTGGTTCCTCATGTTAGGAAATTTAATTTTACAGATTTGGATGTATTTTGCACTAGCTTGGGTCAAATCTGAATTTAATGAAATTATAATAATAATACAATTATAATAAATGATAATGAAATAATAATAAATAGAATCAAGAAGAGAGTAGGAAGGCTCTGCAAAGTGATCTGGACAGTCAGGTCTGAGGTGAATTGTATGAACTTGAACAAGGCCAAGTGCTGGGTGCTACACTTAGGTCACAACAACCCCATGAATGCAGCAGGCTTCAGGCAGAGTGGCTGGAAAGTTGCCCAGCAGAAAAGGACCTGGGTGTGATGGTTGACAGTCACCTGACCACAAGCCAGCAGTGTGCTCAGGTAACCAAAAATGCCAAAAGCATTGTCTGGATCAGGAATAGTGTGACCAGCAGGAGTAGGAAGGTGATCATGACTCTGTACTCAGCACCAGTGAGGCCACACCTCAAATACTGGGTTCAGTTTTGGTCCCCTCAGTACAGGAAACATGTCCAGAGAAGGGCAATGAGACTAGAGAACAAATCTTATATGAGGAGCAGCTGAGGTAACTGGGATTGTTTAGTCTGGAGAAGAAGATGTTGAGGGGAGACCTCATTGCTCTATACAACTCCCTGAAAGGAGGTTGAAGTGAGGTGAGTCTTGGTCTCTTCTCCCTGCAGGTGTTCAACAAATGTGTGGACATGGCACTTTGAGACATGGTTTAATGGCCATGGTGTTCTTAGGTTGGTGGCTGGACTCAAAATTCTTGGAGCTCTCTTTCAGATGAAACAACTCTATGATTCTATTCTGCAATTATTTAGGAAATAAAAAATTCCAAGGGAGCTCTTGGATGCCATACTTCTCTTCCCCACCTCACTCCATGCTAATCACAGCTTTCCTTCCAATTTCCAACAGAAAGTATTTGGAGCACTCATTTCAACTTCCTGATTTGAGTGTGTGCTTGACTGTCTGCAAGTGGCTACGGTTACCAAAAGCTCTGCAACATAATGGTGTGCCTCAGCATGAATATTCAAATTCTTGCAGGAGGACACCCCTAAGATCATTACAATTGCTAATTATAAAGTGGTCGCCAAAACTCCCGCTTCCTTCTATTATTCCTGCATCCTGCAGATGTCCTGATCTAGCCAGTTAATCATCAGATTCTCTTGGGAATCATCTGGACTTTCAGTGTTGTGCTTTTTCTTTAAATTCAAAGCTTTTATTTTTGTTAATAGTGTGGTACTTCTCCTTTTTTCAAATGTTATGTTTGTCAAAGGTTGAGACTGGGCTGACCACCACATGAGTGCCAGAGGTCCTCTATGAACCTCTCTGCTTTCCTAAAGAGAAGAGAAAAGGAAGAAGGGAGACAGACTGATGGATTGGGAAAAAAACTAAACCAGCTGAGATGACAATAAGAACAATCCAAGCAAAGAAAGGCAAAGTGATGCAAACCAATATGGAACCCAACCCCTGATGGCTATAACATCACCATTGTCATCACTGGTGTTGGTGGGGCAGGCACTGGGGAACTCCAAGACTGGGCTCAGTGGCAGACAGGAACTGGATTCAGAATCTCGATTCTCTCAGGAACACATGGATAGGGATTGTAGGCAGAATGGACAGAGTATGTCTTCAACACTGGCTATTGAAGAAGAGGCTTGACCCTGGTGCTCCCTCAGCTTGATCCTGAAGATGATGTCCATGGGACAGAATCGCTTGTTGGTCACCTTGGGGTTCAGGAAGTTATTGATGGTCACCTGTCCTGTCTGCTCCTCCCCACAGGTGCCACCTATGACTTCCTGCTCCCCAAAGTGGGGCACAAGATGTGGCTGTGCTCTTGGTGTGCTCAGGAGCAAGTCTAAGCCAGAGCCTTTCTGCAGCCCAGCCCTTGGCAGTAATTCTCCCCATCAGCATTCTTAGCTGCAGAAGTAGCCACTGGCTGTGCAAACCTGTCCTGAACTTCAGAAAGTGCCTTCACTGAGATGAGAAGTGAAAACCCTGATCAGAATTGGTTCTGTTCCAGCTCAAATTAGGAGACTGTTTTATTTCTTACATCTTGTATGTGATGTCACATTTCTCAGTTACAGTGCCTGGCATGTGTGTGTCCCCTTATAGTGTCCCGAAGCCACTCATCAGTTCCAAGGAAAGCAGCACATATCCCTTCAGTCAAAATAGACATTTCATTTTGCCTTGGATTGTTATATCACCTACACATTCTCAGCCACAGCAAGTCTTTCCACAGCTCTGTCCTGTGGCTTCTCCAAGTTTTGTTTTTACCTGAAAATATTGCTCCTTTGGGGCAGCACTTCTAAGAACCACACCAAAGCTCAGGATGTGCTTGTGGCTGCCAATGTGATGCCTTTAACTGCAGCAGCATTTTGTGAAAAAACAAAGAGAAAAACTGACTGAAAATCTGTCTGGAGGGAGAGACTGAACGAGTGGTGGTGAATGAACTTAAACCCAGCTGGCAGCTTGTCACTAGTGGTGTTCCTCAGGGATCAGTTGCCATTGATCTGAGTGACAGGATTGAGGCACACTCAGTAAGTCCACAGATGACATCGAGTTGGGTGGAAGCGTGTATCTCCTTGAGGGTACCAAAGCTTGGCAGAGTGATCTGGACAGGCTTGGTCAGTAAGCCTAGGCCAGTGGTATGAGATTCATCAAGGTGAAGTGTCAGGTCCTGCACTTCCCAACAACCCCGTGAATGCTCCAGCCTTGGCACAGAGAGGCTGGAATGCTGCCTGGTGGAAAAGGACCTGAGGGTATTGGTTGACAGCTGGTTGAATATGAGCCAGGTGACCTGGTAGTGCTTGGTTAATGGTTGTGTGTGATGATTCAAAAGGCCTCTTCCAACTGAAATGGTGAGAGACATGGTTTAGTGTTACCCTTCAGTGCTGCACCAAGGGGAGTTGGACTGGATGATCTTTGAGATCTCTTCCAAACAGATACATTCTGTGATTCTGTGTTTAGAGGAATAACAAACAACCTGAATGGTTGGACAGAGTCCCCTGGCTCTTCCAGCACTTGCACGTTACCTGTCAGCTGTGGATATCTAAATACCTCCTCATCTTTTCACTTTATTTTTTCCCACAGCTAATGAGCTAGTGTGGAGCTGCCACACCACAATCTATAAGGAAAGGGATATGAAGGGTGGAAAGGTCACCCATTAGGAAACCATAACCCTGGTGTCCAGAAACACGTCACCATTGTGTTCCACCTCCCACTGCTCCATTTGTTAAAACGCTTCTGCTCTGTTCTGTTCGTCGTGCACGGATGGGGTGGCATTCTCTGCATGGCAGGATCTGACACTGTGAAAACTCATATCCTTTGAAAAGGCTACTAATGGAGAATGGGAATAGAGGTAATTATGAGAGCTGGCAGAGCTCAACCATCAGATCACAATAGCAAATTTGGCTACTGAATTGATTAGCAGCATGAGAGACTCTTCTATACTAGAACAAGTTCTATTTTTTCCTCCTCCTCTCTTTCTAATAAGCCAACATAGCTCAGCCCCCTGGTCCACAGATTATGCTCTGTGCCTGACTCATCTCATTTATTTATTTATTTATTTCAGTAAACAGCACAAAAATTGTGGTTTTTATTCCTTCTTTGTGCATTAATGTATCTGAAGATAAATTCTTTCTTCCCCAGCCACACACACAAACATCTGTGCAGTGTTGCCACCAAGGATTCGAGTCCCAAACTGTGTGTGCAGGGTTGCAAAGCACATATCTTGCCATGTTCACACTGCTATTTTTCAGTCAAGCCTACACCTATTGGCAGGTCACCTTTCTGCAGCACTGGAGCTCACTGCTCAGAAGTTAACCCCAAGGACCATGATCCAGAAGTAATAGGCAAAACCAGGAGAAGAGAGGAGGCATGAAAATGGAAGATGAATATGAAAAGTGGCATAGATGGGTGATAAAGGGGGTACTAAGAGAATTAACTCTAATGATTTTTGGAGGTAAAAATCTCACATATAGAGTTTTAGGAAATGAAAAGATGAGAGACTTTTAATTTATTCTCTTTTCTGTGGAGGAAGCCAGAAGAAAAATAAAACTATCTCTACTTATTGGAAGGCACTACCCTAGAATTCACGTCATCCAGATGTTAGGATATTACTTCCCCATTGCCTGCCTTTCTGTGTAGTCTATGATGCCATTCTAGAGAGCAAATACCAAAGCCCCAAAGGGGCTGGGGTTCCTTCTCACTGCCATCTTACACTGAATCTCATTGTCTGCATCGGTGTGAAACACTGCAGCAGGCAACGTCTGCATTGTGCTGGAGAAGATACCTACACCAAGCAGAAGTCAGTGCCTTCAGTACCCTGCCAAAGGCCATCCAGCATGCACATGGTGCAGCCTTCACTCTGTCTCCTAAGCACCACTTCTATGTCTGAACCTCAGGAGCGTCCTTGCTCTCTCAGAGCCACATGGTACAAAAGGCCACATGGTACAAAAGGCTGTCATGTCCCCATGGGAGCAGATAGTCTGCAGGACCTGAGTGAGTTGCTGTGCAAAATACCAGAATCCCAGCATGCTGGAGATTGGAAAGGACCTCTGGGGATCATCTAGTCCAATCCCCCTGCTAAAGCAGGGTCACCCACAGCCCACTGCCTAGGATCACAATGTCCAGGTGTGTCCAGTATCCCCACAGGAAAGAAGTTTCTCCTCATGCTCAGATGGAACCTCCTGGGTTCCAGTTTGTGTCCACTGCCACTTGTCCTGTTGCTGGGCACTGCTGAAAAGAGTGTAGCCCCATTCTTTTGCCCACCACCATGTAGCTCTTCCTGAGTATTGAGTAGATCCCCTCTCAGGTTATTCTTTCCAGGCTAAACAGCCCCAAGGCTCTCAGCCTTTCCTCCTCATAGGCATGCTTCAGTCCCTTAATCCTATTTGTAGCCTCTACTGGACTTTCTCCAGAAGTTCCCTGTCCCTTTTGAACTGGGGAGCCCAGAACTTGACATAGAACTCCAGGTATATCCTCACTAGGGCAGAGTAGAAGGGAGGAGACCCTCCCTCAACCTGCTGGTCACACTCCACTTAATGCACCCCAGGAGACCACTGGCCTTCTTGTCCATGAGGGCACATTGCTAGCTCATGCTGAGCAACTGTTCACCAACACTGCCAGGTCCTTCTCCTCAGAGCTGATTTTCATCCTGCCAACCCCTAACCTGGCCTGCTGTTCTCCATGGGGAGTCAAAGTCTTTCCATCCACAGGTGCTTTCACTCATGCATGCTGAGGGCTGAGAACATTCAAATGTCAAGTACTGGGCATTTATGCTGCCAGGTGTACTCCAGCCCACTGGTCAGTATATTAATAGGTATCTGAGGTGCCTGTAGTTTTCCTGCTAGGCACAAGAGGCTTGTCAGCCATCCAGTATGCATCTCCTCCTGCTGTCCTGTGTCCTCCCACACTGACCATCCTACGCATGTCTTTTAACCTTGCCCTTCTGCGGCCTTTGACATCTGTGCAGTGCAAAATCAAATCCTTGGATAGCTTTCTTAATCATGGTGGAATTCATTAACCAAGATTATTCTCTTGGTTACTCGAGGTAAATCTAAACTTTCTCCTAGATGTTTGTTTCTGAACCTCTTCCTTTCATACAAGGGCTGGCCTTGGAACAATTCTTTGTTCCTTTGTGAATTTCCATTTGCACATTTGAAAATACTGAATAAACTGAACAACTTGGAGGCACATTTAAAGCTTGTTTGAAACCACAGAAAAAAGATTTTGTGCAGCTCAGATGCCAGAGAAATGTCTTCACACATGATTGAAAATGATAGTCCAAGATCAGTCCAATATCTGGTGCCCCAAATACAAGAAGGGCATCAAACTGTTCAAGCAGGTAAGGAGGGAGGGTCACGAAGATGATCAGAGGGCTGGAACACCTCCCCTGTGGAGAGAGATTGTGATAGTTGGGGTTTTTCAGTCTGGAGAAGAGAAGGCTCCAGGGAGACCTTATAGCAGCCTTCCAGTACTGGATGAGGACCTACAAGAAAGCTGGGGAAGGATTTGTTTACAAGGGTTTGTAGTTATAGCATGAGAGAGAATGGCTTTGAGCTGTAAGAGGGCAGATTTAGAATGGATATTAAGAAGAAAACATTTACAGTGAGTTTGGTGAGACACTGGAACAGGTTGCCCAGGGATATTGTGCATTCCCCCTCCTGGAGGTATTCAAGGCCAGATTGTCGATGGCCTTGAGCAACTTGGTCTAGTGGAAGGTGTCCCAGCCCACGGTAGGGGGGTTGGAACTACATGATCTTGAAGGTCCCTTCCAAATGAAATCATTCTATGATTAGAAGATTAGCAAGAGGCAGGGAGAGATTAAAAGTATGTTCTCACAAAAACCTTCATAACTTTGGATGAGTCAAGGTGATGAGGTACCCAGATGGAACTAGTTACCTGAATCCTATCACTCCACCACAAAATATCAGTGTGAAAAACAATATTTTACTCATTTAACTTCCACTGTTCCCCTGCATCCAGGCATGAATATAAATTTTTAAAGCCTCGCAGTATTAAAGCTATATATTTGTTGTCAGCAAATTGTACATCATCTGTTTTGTAAATATTAGGAGCTCTAAACCCTTGGGCCATGTTCTGTGATGAGATACACACACACACACACAACTCTGATAGTCTTCTGATGAAGTTATGTGGGAAACAACAGAAAGCATAATCTGAGTGAGCCAAATCCATTCCTTTTAGCAGTATAAAGTGTTGGAAAAAAAGGAGTTGGGCTAAATTCCGATCTCAGATGCATTATTGTAATTGAGATAATAACACAGTCAGCTAAGTTACTTTTCATTTTAAAATCTGCTAGCAAAAAAAGAAAAAAAACAACCCAACAAACAAAACAAAACAAAAAAGGCAGAATTATAGCTATTTGTTGCAGTCTTACAGAACGAGTCTCCTTCATGAGATTCTGAGTCTTCAACGAAAGCACCAAAACCTATGTTAAGAAAATGCAATTTCCATTTCTGTCAAGAGTTTGGTGCCTCTTGACTGAATGCAACTGCAGGTCAGTAAGTCATACAATTATATAATTGTTTTGGTTGGAAAAGATCTCTAAGATCATTGAGTTCAACCATGAACCTAAGACCACCATGGCTATTAAACCATGTCCTGAAGTGCCATGTCCACACATTTCTTGAATACCTCCAGGGACCCAGGCAGCCTGTTCCAAAGCCTGACCACTCTTTCAAGAAAGAAATTGCTTCTAATTTTCAATCTCAGTCTCCCCTGGCACAATTTCAGGCCATTTCCTCTCATTCTGTCACTTGATAATAGGGAAAAGAGACTGACTCCTACCTGGATCCATTCTCCTTTCAGGGAGTTGCAGAAAACAACAAGGTTCCCCCTCAGCCTTCTCTTCTCCAGGCTGAACAACCCCAGTTCCCTCAGACATTTCTCAAAACACTTGTTCTCCAGACCCTCCACCAGATTTTTTGCTCTTCTCTGGACATGTTCCAGCAACTCGATATCTTTCTTGTTGTGAGGGGCCCAAAACTGAACCCAGTATTCAAGGTGCAGCCTCAAATGTAGTTTTTTCTTAAGGTGGCTCTAAACTGAAGGATTTAGTCTTTGACACAGATTTTTTAAGGCAGAATGATTTGTCTTTCAAATTTTCATTTTCAAGGAGAAAGCTTTCCTTCAGGGTGTCTCATTTGGTTGTTTGCAGAAGCAGTGAGACCACACCTGTAGTATTGTGTCCAGTTTTGGTATCCCTAGTTCAAGGGAGACAAGGACCTGCTGGAGAGAGCCATGAGGATGATTAGGGGACTTAAAGAGAGACTGAGAGACCTGGGGCAGTTTGGCCTTGATAAGGGAAGACTGAGAAGGGATGTGATCAATGTCTATAAATATCCGAGGGGTTAGTGTCAAGTGGAGGGGGCCAAGCTCTTTTCGGTGGTGCACAGTAGTAAGACAAGGAACAGTCTTACAGTGAACATAGAAGATTTCACCTCAACATGAGGAGAAACTTCTTTACAGTGAGGGTGATGGAGCACTGGAACAGACTGCCCAGGGAGGTTGTGGAGTTTCCTTCTCTGGACGCATTCAAAATCTACCTGGATGTGTTCCTGTGTGGACTACCCTAAGTGATCCTGCTTTGGCAGGGAGGTTGGACTCCATGATCTCTGGATCCCTTCCAACCCCTAACAGTCTGTGATTCTGTTATTCTGTGACACAGAATGGGATTTTAGAAGCTGTGGTCAGGGAGAATGGGTTCGTCTCCTTCTATCTCTGCGATTTATAGCATTGTATCGCAGGGACAATAAAGCATTATTACAATTCACTCTGTGTGACTACCCTCTGAAGAAAAGGGCAACCCATTAGGAAAAAGGCACCAAACCCAGTGTAACTGGGACATAACCCAGTGTTAGCTGGTATTTCTTCCAAACAGGCTGATATGGAAAGCAACCGGAGGTTAATCGTGCAAAATAATGTTACTGCTCATCCAAAAGGCATTTCTAAATGCTATAGTACATTAAAGTACACTGTGCTGAATTAATAGTACCACCAGTGATGATAAGCATCAGTGGACTTAAGGAGGTCTCCTGTAGCTGCTTTCTGCCAAATATAAGTAATATTGAGGAAGCAAGGGTTAGTGAGACACTAATTGTGAATAAAGAGATTTTAACCCAAAACTTCCTTATTATATTTTTAGCAAAACATTGTTAAATATATTTTTTTCCTCTAGTGAAAGAGCTGGAAGGACCTTGCAGAGATATTTGGCAAGCCTGGGTAACATTTGAAGTGTTACTTATAGGGCTACTTTATACCACACAGCCTTCCATCCGGTCTCACTTAATGCAACTGGGAATCATAGAATTGTTTTGGCTGGAAGAAACCTTGAAGATCATGGAGTCCAACTGTTAACCCAGCACTGCCAGGCCCACCAGTAAAGCATGTTCTTCAGCACCACATCTACATGGCTTTTAAATTCCTCCAGGGATCAGGACTCTACCACTGCTCTGGGCAGCCTAGATGACCTTTAAAGTCCCTTTCAACCCAAACCATTTTATGATTCTATAATTTATGGTCCAGATCTGCAGAAAACAAATTAGAGGAGAGCAAGCAAAAGCAATGATATTCCAGGTCTCTGTAAGAGGGAGATGTGATTTGCTCTGCTGCATGGTGCAGTTTGGAGCTAAGTGCTCCTAAATGTGGGTGAAGATTTCCAAGATACACAATAGAAGCAGCACAGAACTATCTACTGAAGAAACAAAATGTTCTTCCAAAAGAAAAACTTCTCTGGAGATTGGTGTGCAAGTTCCCACTGAATGATTGCAGGAAGAAACTTGAATTTCTCTGAGTTCCACTTGCATCTATTGCAAGGAAAATTCTTTCAAGTCACAAGGCACAACAATTCCCTTTGACTTCCATGTAAGTGCTGATCTATTATTGCCTTAAGCAAAGAGGTATGGCACAAATAACTGCTTTACAATGCACTGCACACTCTGCAGCATGGTAATCACAGACATAATTGCAACAGCAGGCCTGTGGCACCCAGCTAAATGGAGATGTGTAATTCAGACCATGCAGAATGGAGTCTGGTTTCTACCTCTCGGTATCATAAATCTAAGGTGAGAACTTCACTTTTGCTGTTACATCTCAGCTTGCTTCACTGTGCAGCAATGTCATCAGCTGCAGGCTCCTACATCGATTCAGTACTAACAGGACTCCCTGGGTATCATCACCCAAGTGTCTCTGGCCAGTTAAAGTTTTTAACTTAGTCAATCCTTCATAAATATTCTTTAATACTAATTAGGACAATCCATTCATCATTATGATACTTCTACAATTGTACCAGCTTTTGCAGACCTTGGAATAGAAAAGAAAAAACATACAGAATCATAGAATGATAGAATAATTAAGGTTGGAAAATGTAGGAAGATAGCAAACCTTTGAACAACTTTTGAGAAGGCTATGTTTTGTCTGTGAGTTGGAAAGAATGTAAACACCTTGTAACTGAAGAGAAAGACTAGGCAGAAGTTGACTGGATATGTTGAGAAGCTTGTTTGTCAGTATGAACCTATTGTATGAGACTTTTCAGATCATCAAGCCTAGCCATTAACCCAGTACTGCCAGGTCACCACTGAACCATATCCCTCAGCACAACATCTACATGGCTTTTCAATGTCTCCAAGGATGGGGACTCCATCACTTCTCTGGGAAGCCTGTTCTGTTCCAAGGCTTGACAACCATTTTGGGGAATAAATTTTTCCTAAGGAACAAACTAATCCTCCCCTGGCACAATTTGAGACCATTTCCTCCTGTTCTATCTCTTGTTACTGGGGAGAAGAGACAAGCACCTACCACACTCCAACCTCCTTTCAGGGAGTTGTAGAGAGTGAGAATCTCAGCCTCTTTTTCTACAGGGTGAACAACCCCAGCTCCCTCAACTGCTCCTCACAAGACTTGTGCGCTAGACCCTTCACTAGATTCATTGCCCTTCTTTGAATGCAGTCCAGCATCTCAATGTCCTTGGTGTAGTGCAATAGATACAATATGGAAAACACATGCAGTATGGAATACATGCAGTAAGGAAAGCCACCCCACAGCCTGAATGAAACATCATCATGTTTTTGAAAGGGCCTTCTGATACTTTTACATGCAAGGAGATGAGCACTTCAGGAGAGTTAAATCTCTTGTTTTCATTCCTAAACAACCGTTGCCATACTGGCTGGATTGTGCTGCTGTACTGTGCTATGATTAGGAGCCAAATATATTATTAAGGGTGCCTAAAGAAGGTATCTGAGGGTACTGGGAGGGTTCGTAGAGTATTTTTGCAGCCCCAGCTATGTTACTTTCCCCAAGCAAGGTTGTAATTTTAGGGTGTAAAGGAGAAAAAAGAATGGTTTTAGAGTTAGCTGACAGTGAAGGCAATAATCCCAACAAATAGAGGACAGAGCCTAATAAAAAAAAGTTATGATTTTTTTTTTCCCCATGTCCCTGACTATGTAATTTCCTTGTTCTGGCTGTGGGAGGACACACATTGCCTGAGCTGCTCCTGAGGCTCTCTGAAGTCATCTTTCACTCTTACATTTCAGCAGCCAGGCACTTAAAGCAAACTTTCATTCCGCCTAACAGCTGCGGATTACCCAGGAAACCTCAGCTGCAGGATTGTTCACTGTGATTCTTGGAACATAAAACTGATTGTTTTTCATTGAAACATTCTGGTCCGATTTGACCCCACTGAGACCAGCAAATAACAAGTGCCTGAAATAAAACATTTTGAGATGACAGCAGAAAAGGATGGGGAATTAGGAGATTGGAGGTATTAGTTCCTGCTCTGCCACTGGTTGTCTACATGACCTTGCCCAGACTGCTTTGTTTCTCACATTTCTCATCCCCTCTTTTCTAAAATTTCTATTGCAACTTTTCCACATTTATTTGCACAGATGGCTTCAGTTTCATTTGAGAAAGAACACATTTACAAACCCAGACTTCTGCACTCTCGTTAGCTTTGCCAGCCTCATGTTGTCGTGGGGTTTGGTGAGGGTTTTTTAGGGATCATAGAACCATAGAATGGTTTGGGTTAGAAGAGACCTTAAGGATCACGTAGTCCAACACCCCAGCAGCTAGCAGGGACATCTTCATCTAGAGCAGGTTACTCAGAGCCAGACAACCTGACCCAGAGTAGTTCCAGGAATGGGGCATCCACAGCTACTCTCGACAACCTGTGCCAGTGTCTCTTCCCTCTCAGAGTGGAGAACCTCTTCCTTTTATTTAGTCTAAATCTCCTTCTTTTACTTTGCAGCCATTACGCTTTGTATGGTCACGAGAGGCCCTTCTGTCTGTCCCCAGTTTTCTTTCATTGCTGAAAGGCCACTACAAGGTCTCCCTAGAGCCTTCTCTTCTCCAGGCTGAAGAACCCCAACTCTCTCAGCCTGGCCTCACAGCAGAAGTGTTCCACCCCCCAGACCATTTTTCTGACTGTGCTCCAAAAGGTCCATGTCTTTCTTACATTAAGGGCCCCAGAGCTGAAGACAAGATGAGGATCTGGAAGATCAGCTGCTGAAACCATGTGATTTGGTTTGGTGATAAAGTAATTTTCTGGATTTCGAGTCCACTCCCTCCTTCCTACTGAGCCACAGGCACAGCAGGATGTGTGTGGATACAGATGCAGCTGGGCAAGCCTACTGCTCCCCAGGCTGCCTGTCTGTCTCAGACCCATATCATCACAACCAAATTGGGAGTCCCTTCACCTTGCTTCAGGAAAACACTGCTTGCCTGGGGCTCGGAGGTGATTCAAACATGAATTTGGTAGAAGAATTGCAAGGAAGGTAGAAAACAGCAAAGATGTGATGGACTCCTCACACCTATATTACTCTGGGATTTGTATCCAGATAGGTTTGTAGCCTGATTTGATCATTACCACATTTTGAGGACTTGGGTAATTTTCCTCCATAACCAGTTTGATTGAGACAGGGTAAATTTTTCATTTCCCCAGAAGGGAAGTGCCTATTTCATCAGGCATTTCAGACCTTTATATTCTGACACCTTTCTTGATAAAGCCAAATCAGATGAGAGCGCAGTGGAAAGCAAAGCTATGGAAGGAAACTGTCTCCTTTTCCTAGTCCTTGTATGATTGGAAAGCCCCAATATTAGGCCGGGAAAGCCCTGGAAAGCAGCAAAGAGAAGATCTCGAGTGTCTACAATCAGGCTGGATGAGGCTTTGAGCAACCTGGTCTAGTGGGATGTGTTCCTGCCCATGGCACAGGGGTTGGAGCTAGATGATCTTTAAGGAGCCTTCCAAATCAAGCCATTCTATGATTCTGTGATGGAGAGTGGCGTGGAGAGGAAGGAAGGAACAGCCTTCAAGGAGGGAAAAACAATTAAGGAAGAGACTGTGACCTATCCTGCACAAGCTATTAACTGTTGTTCCCAGATGATTGTTATTAATAAAATTGTGGCCTAATTATGCCACCTGACTTGAATTTTGTTTTACTTTCTGTGCTTCTGGGACAAGAAGCAAAATGTATTCAGGAGCAATGAGAAGATGGTCCTGGAGCCAAAAAAAGAAAAATAAAATCCCTGCTACTTTTAAAGATAAATTAACCAATATAGTAGCAACTTTGCTTGTGGGGAAGCAGATAAAATAGAGAAAACAAGGAGAGAGAGAGAGAAAAGAGCAGAGCAGTGTGGAAGAAATGAAGGACAGAGTGGAGCTTCTTAACTTGTAAAGGGAAAACATCCCTGTCAAGTGCCATGCGTAACGTGTACGAATAATGAAGACTTGCTAAATCCTGTACAGAAGCGTGAAGGAGAGAGAAATGTCTGCCAAGATATCCTTCCTTGAAAGGATCCAGCCAGCCAGGGTAAAATTATGCAGGAAGCCTCACAAAGGAGAGCTTTGCAGAGGCTGGTTGTCTCCTCTCCTCTCCTCTGGTGTTACAAGAAGAAGACCTGGATAAAAAGCTATTTTTTCTTCTCAGCATTGCAGTAGACAGGCCTTCATTTATAAAGACTTGCTCCACACAGTCCTGCATCTTGGGTAGCAAAAACCCCATGCAACACTTCAGGCTTGGGGAAGCGTGGCTAGAAACCTGCTGAGCAGAAAAAGACCTGGGGGTGTTGGTTGACAGCAACTGAACATGAGCCACTGTGTGCTCAGGTGGCCAAGAAGGCCAACAGCATCCTGACTTGGATCAGCACTAGTGTGGTCAGCAGGACCAGGGCAGTGGTTGTCCCCTGTACTGAGCACTGGTGAAGCCACACCTTAAGAGCTGGGTTCGGTTTGGGGCTTCTCATTTCAAGGACATTGAGGTGCTGGAGAGGTTTCAGAGATGGGCAATGAAACTGGTGAAGAGTCTGGAGAACAGGGCTGGTGAGGAGTGTCTGAGGGAATTGGGGTTGTTTAAGCTGGAGAAAAGGAGGCTGAAGGGAGACCTTCTGACTCTCTACAACTCCTTGAAAGGAGGTTGGAGTGAGGTGGGGGTCAGTCTCTTCTCCCTAGCAGCAAGTAATAAAACAAGAGGAAATGGCCTCAGGTTGTATCAGGGAAGGTTTAGGTTGGAAATTAGGAACAATTTCATTACTGAAAGAGTGGTCAGGCACTGGACAGACTGCCCAGGAAGGTAGTAGAGTCACCAACCCTGGAGGTGTTCAAGAAATGTATGGACATGGTACTTTGGGACATGGTTACAATCCACGGTGATGTTGGGTAGTAGGTTGGACTTGCTGACCTTAAGGGTCTTTTCCAACCAAAATGATTCTATAATTCTATTATTTTATGATTCTGTACTGAAACCTCAGTGGACTTGCCCAAGTTGGGAATGTCCAAAACCATGGCAGGCTGAAGATCTTCTCTTGTTTCTTCATGTTATTTATTATGCACTTTGCAGCTTTCTTTTCAAGCACCCTGTGTCACTATGGCTAGAACTGTGACAGTCAAAGAATGTGGACAAGCTGAAATTTGCTGCTCTTTACTAGGAAGATGAAAAGTAGGAAACCAGAAATCATCTTCCTGGAGGACAAGCCCTTCCTAATTCTGCCAGCTATCATTGGTCTAACAAATTATGCTACTCCCACCCACAAACCTTATCTCACCTGCAAGAAGATTCTAATTCATTTACCTCTCTAAAGACTTCATAATACTCTTTTCTTAATGCTGGAACAACGTGCCTGTGAATTTGATAGTTGAGATTGGAAGCACTAAAGGCAATTTGTGACATAACTCACTTAGGCTTTTCTCTTTATTTATTTTTTTCTTCTTTTTGGTCCCAAATGCATAGCTTAACTCACGTAATCAGAAAGTGCATTTACAGAAGCACTGAGGCTTTAATAGTTGGAGAAGTGTTAGCAATTTAAGAAAAGGGAGTAGATAAAAAGCCTGGAAATTTTACCAAATGATAATCCTCTTCCTTGACACAACACACTTCACAGAATCCCAGCATGGTGGGGGTTGGAAGGGGACCTCTGGAGATCATCTAGCCCAACTCTCCTGCTAAAGCAGGGGTACCCACAGGAGCTTGCCCAGGATCACAAGGTCCAGGCAGGTTTGGAATCTCTCCAGAGAAGGAGGCTCCACAACCTCTCTGGGCAGCCTGCTCCAGCACTCTCACAGGAAAGAAATTTCTCCTCATATTCCTGGAGGCTCCCGGCTTCCCATTTGTCCCCATTACCCCTTGTCCTGTCATTGGGCACCATCATAAAGAGTCTGCCTCCATCCTTTTGACCACCACCTTTTAGCTCTTGCTGAGCATCGAGAAGATACTCTCTCAGGCTGCTCTTCCCCAGGCTAAACAGCCCTGGGTCTCTCAGCCTTTCCCCCTCACAGAGATGCTCCAGTTCCCCTCTGGGGCAGCCTGCTCCAGGGCTCAGGCAATGCTCACAGGAAGGAAGCCTCTCTTCATGTTCAAATGGAACCTCCTGTGTTTCTGGCAAAAAGGTAAAATGGTATTTCCAAATTTTGCCAGGGACATTGCTATGTGTACTTTGGAAGCAAGCAGTTCTGAGAACCAGTTAGTAGCTCAAGTGGTTGATCATTGGCTGGATGGTTCTAAGAAGTGTACCAGCTTGTTTAAATAGGAGATGGTCCCCTTCTCTGGAGACCTTCAAAACCCACCTGGATTCCTGTGCAGACTACCCTAAATGATCCTGTTTTGGCAGGGGGGTTGGACCCAATGATCTCTTGAGGTCCCTTCCAGCCTCTGATAGACTGTGATACTATGATACTGTGATAAATATGAAAGGAGGCTTCTTCCAAACATTGCTACATTGAGCATCACTAAATTGCTGTGGTTTTTGTTCTTGTTGTTGCTGTTTCCCAGAGAGCTGACCTCCATCTGTTTCTGAAAGAGCTTAGCATCCATAAAGTAAGAAATCATATTTCAGAGCATGGCTCTTTATCACTCACCAGTTAATGGGGCTAAGAAAAGATTTCAGAAAATGCATCTGACTGCAGGAGACAAAAAGAGCCTCCTGGAGATGTTGTGAAGGAGTAGTTATTTGGTTACCACTTAACCTCTTGCAATCAGGAAACAACAAAAGGCACATGGCATTTAGGTCACTGCAGAAAATGCTGGCATTAAGCTGGTAATATTTCAGTGGAGTTCTGAAGTTTGAAATGCTGTTAGGTGAGCAACAGGCTGGAGGGAATAGAAAGAGCAAAGCACTGAAAAATACAAGAGGCCAGTAACAAAGGACAACATATTTTAGACGATACATGATTTCTAATTCCCTTCTCTTGAAGCTGGAGAGTATAAGGAAGCAGCTTTGGTTCATCATCAACCAAGGTATTTCAGGAGCTTTAACAAAAGACTTCATATTTTAGAGGATACACAATTTCCAATTCCCTTCTCTTGAAGCTGAAGAGTACGCAGAAGCAGGTTTGGTTCGTCAATAACCAAGAGGCTTGGGATTCTTCTTTATCTGTTCCTGAAAACTTTGGAAAATTTAACTGTGTGTTAACTACCCAAATCCAATTTGTGTCTCTTCATAGAGCTGTAGAATCAGGGAATCATAGAATCATACAATAATAGAATTGAAGTATCATGAAATCATGGAATTGTAAAATCATAGAGTCGTAGTACTGGGTTCAGTTTTGGGACGCCCCACTACAAGAAGGACATTGAGGTGATGGAGCATGTCCAGAGAAGGACAATGAAACTGGTGAAGGGTGCAGAGAACAGAGTCCTATGAGGAGAGGCTGAGGGAACTGGGGTTATTCAGTCTGGAGAAGAGGAGCCTGAAGGAAGATCTTCTGACTTTATACAGCTACTTGAATGAGGTGGGGACCAGCCTGTTTTCCCAGTAGCAAGGGATAGGATGAGAGGAGATGGCCTCAAGTTGCACCAGGGGAGGTTTAGATTGAATGTTAAGAAACCCTTTTGCCTGCCTGCCACAAGCTGCCCAGGGAAGCGGTGGAGTTACCATACCTGAAGGTGTTTAAAAGATGTTTGGATGGGGGGCTTAGGGGCATGGTCTAACAGTCATGTACAGGCAGATGTTAGGTTATAGTTGGACTCAGTGATCTTAAGGTCTTTTCCAAGCAGAGGATTCTATGAGTCTATAGAATTATGGTATCATTGGATCAGAGAATCGTAGAATCTTGGCATCAGGTAATAATGCAATTATAAAGTCATAGAATATAGAAACACAGATTGGTTTGGGTTGGAATGAACCTCATCTAGTCCAAACAGCCTGCAGCTAGCTGGGATATCTGCAAGTAGGGCAGATTGCTCAGGCCCCTTGTAACCTCTCTGGGCAACGCAGGGCAGCCTCTCACCACTCACAGCATAAACAATTTCTTCCTTCTCTCAAGTCTGAATCTTCCTCTTTTAGTTTCAAGCCATCACCACTTGTCCTCTCACAACAGGCTCTGCTAAAAACTCTGTCCCCAGCTTTCTGATCAACCCCTTTAAGTACTGAAACGCTACAAGCAGGTCTCCTTGCAGTCTCTTTTTTTTCCAGGCTGAACAACCCCATCTCTCTATTTACTCCCTATTTACTCCCTCCCATCCCCAAAATCAAGTTTCATGCATAAGAAAAAACACCCAAAGAAATCCTGAAAAGAACAAAAAGTGAAAAGCAACTGAAAATCTGGGCCTGACTATAGACAATTTTTTGGTGTAGTTGTCACTGCTGGCAATACATTAATGCTTCTGTAAACACTCCCACACCTCTCCATTATGTACACAAATGAGTACTACATATAGTAGATAATCCCAAACGTTGTAACCATGACAGTTTTATTAGTGCTAATGGCACTGTTTGAACCCCGTGAAAAACCTGTGGCAAAGCAAATTAATACTTTTTGAAATTGGCTGAATCCCTTAGGTTTGACAGAGGAATGTATTGCTGATTTGATCTCCCACCTTGAGGGCAACCATTTACAAATGCCCTGGAGGGGGGCTTAATGTTTAGCAGCAGATCAGTATTTCAAAGGGCAGCTCCTCCAAGGTATCTCCCTGGCAGAAGATGATGCATGACACTGCCCATGGTATAACAGCTGTGGTCCTCTCTTTGGCTGAAAATGGGGAGAAAGAATGCATTTAAGGAGGCACAAAACATTTCTCCGGTTGACTTGGTAGAACTTGATGTGATTTTCCTTTCAATTTGCCACAGTCCCACATGTAAGTCAAATGGAGCAAGAACACATATATCTATCTCCAGCAGCTGTGAGAGGGAGCGGGCTTGGACATTGCTAGTTTAGAGGGGAGGGGGCTTGGTTGGTTGGTCTGTTTGGTTGGGGTTTTTTACTGTGTAACTTTCCTGTGACTTCATGGTAAGGACTTAATTTATTTCATTTTTTTAAGGTATCTTTTGACCTGATCACAGAGTCACAGAATGGTGGGGGTTGAAAGAGGTCTCTGGAGATCATATAGACAAACCACCCTGCTAAAGCAGGGACACCCACACCACAGCACGTTGCACAGGATCACATCCAGGCAGGTTTGGAATCTCTCCAGAGAAGGAGACCCCACAACCTCTCTGGGCAGCCTGCTCCAGGGCTCCAGAACTCTCAGAGTCAAGAAGGTTTTCCTTTTCTTTTGATGGAACCTCCTGGATTTCAGTTTGTGCCCGCTGCCACTTGTCCTCTTGCTGAGCACCACTGAAAAACATCTGGCCCCATCCTTTTGTCCCCCACCCTTTAGATATTCTTGATCACTGAGAAGATCCCTTTTCAGTCTGCTCTTCTCCAGGATAAACAGCCCCATGTCTCTCTTCATTATCTCATGGGAATTAGGCTCTAGTTTGACTGATGGGTGTCCTAGAAGAGCAGTAACTTTTTTCCAGTCATAGTAAACTGAGGGCAAAACAGAAAAGAAGTTAGGATTTTAGAGGTTCAAAACACTTATTCCTGTATGCTATCCGTGTATTACCAGCACTTCTGGTGCTCCTAAACCCTCTGGCTGCACAACCTACACTCGGTTTGAAGGTCTAAAAGAAAGTCTCATCTTTCAGTCTAAAATAGCATCTGCTTTCTCCATTACAAAAGTGATCTGGAAGACTAAAACCATTACAAAAATCAATTCACCAGGGTTAAGTGAGTGTCACTCAGCTCTTAGATGCCACATTGCAAAATGAGGGGAGGGCAGAAGGCGGAGA
Source organism: Indicator indicator (assembly GCF_027791375.1). Lineage (NCBI taxonomy): Eukaryota > Metazoa > Chordata > Aves > Piciformes > Indicatoridae > Indicator > Indicator indicator. Next base: position 30,524,145 of record NC_072015.1, read on the forward strand.
TTGGTTCTTTCCATGTTGTAAAAACCACGTTCCTGCTTTAAGAGTGAGCAGTGGGAGAGGCTGGTGCTGTGGAGGTCATGGTCAGCAACCAACACTTGAGAGCTGTTGCTGGAATTCCTTGAATAGATTCTGCTGTGCTGCTGTGTTTACCAACTTGCCAAGGACTTGCTCCTGGAAGCAAACAAAAAAATCATTAAATCATTTTACAAAGAATCATAGAATTGTAGGATGTTTTGGGTAACAAGGGACTTTTGAAGCTCATCTAGTCCAACTCCCCTGCAGTCATCATGGACATCGTAACTAAAGTAGGTTGCTCAGAGCCCCAAACAACCTGAGCTCAAATGGTTACAGGAATGAGGCATCTACCACTTCTCTGAGCAACCTGGGACAGGGAGTAACCACACACAGTGTAATCAGTTTCCTCCTCTCTAGTCTAAATCTCCCTTTTTTAGTTTCAAACCATCACCCCTTATCTTGTCACAACAGCCCTTGCTAAAGTCTGTCCCCAGCTTTCTGATCAGCCCCTCTAAGTACTGAAAGGCCACTAGAAGTTCTCCCCAGAGCCTTCTCTTCTCCAGGCTGAAAAAAAACCCCAACTCTCTCAGCCTATCCTCACACCAGAGGTGTTCCAGCCCTCTCATCAATGCTGTGTCTGTCTTCTGGCCCTGCTCCAACAGGATCATGTCTCTCCTAAGCTGAGGACTCCAAAGCTGGACCCAGCACTGCAGGTAGGGTCTCAGCAGAGTGGAGCAGAGGAGCAGAATCCCCTACTTCCACCTGCTGCCCATGCTACTTTGGATGCAGCCCAGGACATGGTTGGCTTCTGGCCTGTGAGTGCATATGTGCAGCTCATGTCCAGATTTTCATCCACCAGCACTCCCAAGTCCATCTCCACAGGGCTCCTCAGCATCCATATATCCCCCAGCCTGGATTGATGCGAAGGATTGCCCTGACCCAGGTGCAGCACCTTGCTCTTGATCTTGTTGAACCTCACGAGGTTCACACTGGCACAATTCTCCAGTCATGAGCCCAGACTTAAAACAATGAAAAGGGAACTAAAGCCTTGCTTAGTCTCCATACTCGGTGTGAGTAGAGCAGAAAGCACACAGCCTGTGCTCAGCTGTTCTGCTCTTCTTTTGACTCTCTGCAGAAATGGTTGAGAGCATCCTCCTCAGCCATCCCCCTCCTATGCGTGCACCAAATAAGAGCTTGCGTTGATGCTAATGGTAGATAATTCCTCAGACCTTTCAACTCTCCTGTGGTGAGAATGGGGACAACCTCTAGAGACAGCAGTAAGAGGCTCTGAAATGTGGGTGATAAAGATGCTGAAGTCTGCAGATGTAAATGGTTTTGAATGAGGGAAGCTTGAAAAGAGGCATAGCATCAGCTGAGTATACTTCTGGAGTTCTGCAGTTCTTATCCTTTGTGAGGGAGAAGAAAGCAGGAAGTTTATTTTATGCAAAATCAGGGGGGAAAAAAAGCTTGAGGCTTTTAAAAAAAAAGATTATTATGATATAGTTAAAAGCTGAAAATAATAGCTTGGGAGAAGCTTTTTTTTTTTTTTTTTTCTTTCTCTAAAACAACATAAAGCTGAAAAAATACTATCTAAATTTAAAATCTCTCTGTATTCAAAAGCAAAAGGTTGGAGTAGAGAAGCACGAATAAATGGAAAGCAGTTTTGCACTGAACAGAGAAAATGAATCATTTTACAGTTCAGCATAGATGGGGGAGGGATGAAGAAACAAAAAAAAATGCAGAGGGGAAGAGAGAAGAAGAAAGAAGTGTGAGTAAATGTGCACGCATGTGCCTGAAGAATGAATTAGGAGTACACAAGATCTGGTGGGATGTGCTGAGGGACATGGTTTGGTGGTGAGCTGGCAGTATTGGGTTAACAGTTCATTTGGCTTGATGATCTGAAAGGTCTCTTTCAACCAAACTGATTCTATGATTCTATGGCTAGTCCCCTCCACACAAAATCTTAGAACGCGTTGGGTTGGAAGTGACCTTTAAAGGTCATCTAGTCCAAATCCCATCATCCTCAGCTACAGCAGGTTGCTCAGAGCCCAACCAAGCCTGACCTTGAATGTCTCCAGTTCTGGAAGGGATCAATCAGTGCTGAAAATAATACTCTTTCATACTGCTGAGTGCCTGAAGGTGCATCCAGCTCTGTGGAAGGTGGTGCTGCATCAGGTTTGGATTGAAGGGCAGGATACAGAAACCTCTTTGCCTCTGAGGAGAACCTCCTGTTTCATTTGGTCCAACCCCACTGCAGTCAGCAGGGACATCTTTAGATCAGATTGCCCAGAGCCATATAAGTCCTGACCTTGAATGTCTCCAGGGACATGTCACTGGAAAGTCTGCATATGAAATACCCTACTAAGTCACAGACTCATAGAATAGTTTCTGTTGGAAGAGATATCTAAGATCATTAAGTCCATCCATCAACCTCAGACCACCATGGCCATTAAACCATGCCCCAAAGTGCCATGTCCACACATTTCTTGAACACTTCCAGGGATGCTGACTCCACCACTTCCCTGGGCAAACTATTCCAGTACCTGACCACTCCTTCAGTAAAACCAGAGCAACCTAGTCCAAGAGAGACATGGACAAAATGGACCAAGTTCGGTGGAGGGACATAAAGGTAGCTTGCAGCGGGAGAAAACAACACATGAGGGAAGGGAGCTGACATTGCTTTGTTTTCAGAAGAGATAGTCAAAAGGAGAGAAGCCTAAAGAGATAGAGAAGGGAAACCAAACCCTTGTTGGAGGCACAAAGAGAAATGCAACAGCAAATCACATCAAGGGAAATTTGGACTGGATATAAAAAAAAAAGGTTTTCTTGACAGCAAAAGTGTTTGAGTCCTGCAGCCAACAAAGTCTGTAGAAACCCCACCTTTGGGGCATTTAAAGCTTGACAGGTAAAGGCCCTTGAGCAACCCTAATCTGACTTTGAAATCTTTCTCTGCTTTGTAGCAGGAGCTTGGACTAGTTGACCTCTGAAAGTCCCTTCTGGTATAACCTTTCTATGATACCATACTTCTTTGAAATGATTTATTCACATGAGAAATTCAACTGCCCACAATGAAAGAAAAGCAAAAGTTTATCAAATCCTACAAAGCTGAGTGGAACTGATTAGAATTAGAGACCTGTTTCTGTATCACTGCCCTAAACTCCCGATCCATATCCACAGAGTTCATTTAGATAATGCAAACACTCCAATGACCAGGAGATAATGATCCAAATCCAGGGAGCATGTTTAGTACAACAAGATGGAGAGGAAAGGAACATCAATATTTTCTGCACTGCCAGTTTCTGGAGATTGATTAAGTGCTGTGTCTGAGCACAGGTTTACATCCTGACTACTTGGCTTGGAGCATGGACAATTTGAGCCTTCATTCCATCTTATGTATTGCAACACAGCAAGGAGGTGCCTGCAGGTTCTCAGTAGGATGAGCACATGGATTTAGGATCTAAGAGAACCACCCAGACCAGGAGACAGAGCAGAGATTTGTGAGCAGAACTGTGCATTGAGTTAGAGGAAGTGGATGGACTCCTAGTCCTCTCTTCTCACAGGGTTTAAAGCCTGTCACCACCTGAAGGTGAGATATGCAACTTAGAAGATACTTATTGTCTCTTTATACATCAGCATGGAGGTTAGGGACCTCTTTGTGGAAGCAGAAGATCTTTTCTCAAAAGCAATCTCCTCCCTCCCACCCTAAGCTTGAGGAGTGCCTCATGTCTTAGGACATGCCCTAATTGTCAGCCTACAGCTTTCTGAGGGATAGAGGGAGGAAGGGAAAGGGTGGCATCCCCAACTCTGCTGTGAGGGCTCTTCAGCTGCTGAGGAAATTCTTTTCTTTTCTTTCTTTTTTTTTTTTTTTTTAAAGGGAGGGAAGAAATTAGGTTTGTGATTCTCCCCCTGTGTTCAGCACTGGTGAGGCTGCAGTTCAAATACTGGGTTCAGTTTTGGACCCTTCACTCCCTGAAAGACACTGAGGTGCTCGAGTCCAGGGAAGGACAATGAAGATGGTGAAGGGTGTGGAGAACAGTTCTTGTGAGGAGCAGCTGAGGGAACTGGAGTTTCTTAGCCTGGAGAAACACAGAGGAGTGTGTTTCTGAAAGGAGGTTGGAGTGAGGAAGGAGTTGGTCTCTACACCCAAGTAACAAGTGATAGGACAAGAGGAAACAGCTTCAAGTCACACCAGGGGAGGTTTAGGTTGAGCATGAGGACCAACTTCTTCCCTGAAACTGCTGTTTAGCCCTGAAAAAGGTTGCCTAGGGCAGTGGTGGTGCCCCCATCCCTGGAGAGATTTTGAAGCCAGGAAGATGTGATGCTGAGGGACATGGTTTAGTGGTGGACTAGGCAATGCTGGGTTAATGGTTGAACTCAATGATCTTCAAGGTCTCTTCCAACCAAAACAATTCTATGACTCAGGTTCATTCCCCAGCACAGGGCACAAGAGAAACTATGGCAGTGACTGAACATCTGAGCAGTGACTGTCACACCAAAGACGGGTAGCAGTAATAGCTCCTGGTATTCTCTAGTAAAGATGTACTTGAGTGGGTTTTTTGGTAAACTATTGCCCCCGCTAATGAGCAGTTCAGCATTGTGTGGTTGTCCTCTATTTTGGCACCAGCAGTATAAGCCAAATCTTCTCAGGAAATGGAAGCTGGAGCTGTAGAAGTCTGTGGATAACTAGCTCCAGTGTGTATAAGCTTTTTTATGTTGACTAAATTATGCTGTGCTCCACTTTATCTGCTAGACAGCATATTTATTTCTGTAGCAAATTGAACAGAGAAATATTGTCTCTGTTACCAGGCGCTTGATCTACTCATGCCCTATGACTTCAATAATAAATTATTTGATGTTCATGATGCCAAATATATGCTTGCTCTGACTGCACAAATGATACTCTGTGAACTAATTTGCCTCTTTGCAGTGGCTGTGTGGAACATCAACAAATGTTTTTCATGCTCTATAGAACCTCAAAAGCATTTATTGATTCATAGAATCACAGAGTCACTTCAGTTGGAAAAGACCTTTAAGATCATCGAATTCAACCACCATCTAACTCTACCAAGTCTGGTGTTAAACCATGTTCCTCAGCACTACAACTCTGTGTCTCCTAAACACCTAGAGGGATGGAGATTCAACCACCTTCCTGGGGAGCCTGTTGCAGTGGTTGCAAACCCTTTCAGAGAAGAAGTTTCTTCTAATATCCAACCTAAACCTCCTCTGGTGCAACTTGAGGTCATCTCCTCTCATCCTATCACTTGTTACTTGACAGAAGAGATCAACTCCAACCTCACTGCAACCTCCTTTCAGGGAGCTGTAGAGAGTGAGAAGGTCTCCCCTTAGCCACCTTTTTCTTCAGGCTAAGCAATCCCAGTTCCCTCAGCTAGTCCTCACTAGAGTTGTTCTCCAGACCCTTCATGAGCCTTGTTGCCCTTCTCTGGAAATGCTCCAGCACCTCAACATCCTTTTTGAAGTGAGGGGCCCAAAACTGAACCCAGTACTCAAGGTGTGGCCTCACCAGTGCTAAGTACAGGGAGACAATCATTTCCCTGCTACTGCTGACTACACTATTCCTGATCTAGGCCAGGATGCTGTTGGCCTTCTTGGCCACCTGGGTACACTGCTGGCTCAGCTTCAGCTGGCTGTCAATCAGCACCCCCAGATCTTTCTGTAGTGGGCAGATTACATTTGAGAAAACTCAGAATCCAAACTGACAACAATTAATTTACCTGAAGTAGGTGGGTTTATTTATTTATTTTAAGGTTGTTCCTTAAGAGATGGGACTGAAATCCGTGCAGTCTTAATTTTTCATTTTTATGAAAGTAATTCCAGACTCCTCTTAAATTTTTCTACATTCTTCAAAACATGATGTTCCAAATCTTTTTGCTCCACAGAGGTGAAACCCTGAACCTATCAAATAAGGCAGAATACAAGTTAAGATAAGCAAGGATATATTTTTAAAAGCCTCTTAGCCAATGAGTTTCAAGCTTTGACTTGTCCCAATTTCTCTGACAGCTTCAATCAACCTGGAAGATTGTTATTGCTTTTCAGTTCATAAAAGCTTCATTCACATTATACAGGAGAAGGTAAGCTGTGTGAGTCAAGATAAACCCACAGACAGTGTTCACTTTGCTCTTAATTTTAGCTAGAATCTGCATGTTTATTATGGAGAATGTAAGCTGGGTGATTTAATTTCTCATATTGTCACCACTGACCCTAGTTTTTCTGCATTATGAGTTTGCCTTTCACATATCACAGAATCCATGAATCCTAACATGGTGAAGTTTGGAAGGGATCTCTGGCGATCACCTAGTCCAAACCCCTTCTAAAACAGGGGCCCCCACAGCAGGTTACCCAGGATCACAATATCCAGGCAGATTTGGAATCTCTTCAGAGAAGAAGATTCCACAACCTCTTGGGGCAGCTTGCTCCAGTGTTCCAGCAACCTCAAAAGAAAGAACTTTCACCTCATGTTCACATGGAACCTTCTAGGTTACACTTTGTGCCCACTGCCTGTTGTCCCATCACTGGGCACCACTGAAAAGATTCTGGGCCCATCATCTTGCTCTCCACTATTGATCAGCATTGAGAAGATCTCCTTTTAGTCTACTCTTCTCCAACATGAACAGCCCCAGGTCTCTTAGTCTTTCCTCTTCACAGAGGTGCTGCAGTCTCTCAGCATCTTTGTAGCCTCCACTGGATGTGGCCTTGAGCAACCTGGTCTAGTGGAAAGTGTCCCAGCCCATTGCAGGGGGTGTGTGGGTGTGTGTGTCTATGTGTGTGTGATCTTTTAGGTCCTTTCCAGCCCAAACTATTCTGTGATTCTGTGTTTCTACGATTTTTTTCAGTAGTTCCCTCTCTATCTTGACCTATGGAGCCCAGAACTGGACCCACTACTGCAGACGTGTCCTCACTAGGGCAGAGTGGAGAGAGAGGAGAACCTCCTTCATCCTACAGGCCACACTTTTCTTCTTAATGCACCTGAAGAGACCATTGGCCTTCCTGGACATGAGGGGACATTGCTGGCTCATGGTGAACTTGCTGTCCTACAGCACTCCCAGGTTCTTCTCAATGGAGCTGCTTCCCAGCAGGTCACCCTCTCACCTGTACTAGTGCAGTGCATTATTCCTTCCCAGTTGTGGGACCCAACACTTGCCCTTGTTGAACTTCATGAGTTTTCTCTTCACCCAGCTCTCCAGCCTGTCCAGGTCTCACTGAATGGCAGCACAAGCCTGATGGGATGTCAGCCACCATCAGTTTAGGGTAAATGCAGCTATATAAAAAGCATTGTAACTCTGCATCTCAAACACTGTGCCGTACAGTGAAGCAAGCACAGTACAGTACTTAAACATATGGGGGCAGAGAGCTTTTCCTAACAGAGCCAAAAGCAATTTAGGCATTAACTGAAATGAAAACAAGATTAGGTCTGCATTCTAAAAGAGGTAAAATGCAGTTTTATAGCTGCAGGTAATGACAATGTCAATGTGAAAAACAACATGGAGTCAAATCCTTCGCTGCATAGCCACTGTTATCTAAAAAAGAAAACAGCCAAACCTAAAGTCTTTATTGCTAATGGCAGTGATATCATCATGGAATCATAGAATCCTTTAGGTTGGAAGAGACCTTGGAAGCCCATCTAATCCAACTCCCCTGCAGTGAGCAAGGACATCTTCAGGTAGATCATGTTGCTCAGAACCTTGTCTAACCTGATCAGTCAGAACATTTACAACATCTTGAGAAAGTTCATGCATACTTCAACTTGGATCTAAACTTCTGCTTGGATTTAAGTCCAAATTGCAACTAGCATCAAAACCCTGGAGGCTGCTGGGGCTTGTGTCTACCAGCTCCCTATGTGTGAGGAACTTAATGAGGGCAATGGGGTCTGAAAGTACAAGTTGTCATTAGCCAGACTTGCTTGCCTGCAGGATTTACAGTGCTCACTACTTCCTAAAAAGAGATTATGCTTCTCCTTTCTATTCATGTACCTAAAGCTGAAAGCTCTCACTTTGAAAATTGGAAAGCAAGGTTCAATTCTTTCCTCTGCTGTGACCCTGAGAAAGAAGGGATTGACCTAGCTCATAAGTTAGCTCATAAACTAATCTAGGGTGGAAGGTCCCTTTCCTCTTGCTGTTGAAGCAATGCCATGACACACAGAAAGAAATGAGAAGATGAAAAATGAGCACAAAAAAGCCCATCTGAACATTCAGAAGCACCTACGTGGTCACCTAGAAGTGGTGAGGAATCTCCACAAGGTGTTTCTTACTAATGGCTCTCACAGGTGCATGAAACTCATGTTCAAGATGAAATGTCTTTACCAACAAGCTCTAGCATTTTCCATCTCAGTTTCTCCTTAGCTGTTTTGTGCAACCAGCTTAAATTGAGCATAGGTAGCAAGATTCTCTGTGAGTTGGAAAATCAGAGTTTGATGTCCACAGGCTATGACAGAGAAATGAGCTTGTCTTTTTCATAGCCAGGCCCTTGACTTCTTCATGGTGTTAGACCTTCTGATCACATCAGGGCTTTGGACAAATTTAATATAAATTTCTGGATCCATGTGAAAGAAACCCATGCAATGTCTCTGTTAAGTCTCTCTTAAATTATTTGGAAAACCAGGAATGAAAACTTGATGGCTTTCTAGAATGGAAGGACATTGAGGTGCTAGAGTATGTCTGAAGAAGAGCAACCAGACTGGTGAAGGACTTTGAGCACAAATCTTATGAGGAACATCTAAGGAAACTGGGGTTGTTTAGTCTTCAGGAAAGGAGGTTGACGGGACCCCTCATTACCCTCTACAACTACCTAAAAGAAGGTTGGAGCAAAGTGGGAGCTGGTCTCTTCTCAAATTCAGCAATTGACAGGATAAGAGGAAAAAGGCTCAAGGTGTGCCAAGGAAGGTTTAGATTGGATATCAGGGAAAATTTCTTCACAGAAAGAGTTATCAAGCTGTGGAACAGGCTGCCCAGGGATGTGTTGGACTCACCATCCCTGGAGGGTTTTAAAAGATGTGTGGATGTGGTGCTGAGGGAAGTGGTTTAGTGGTAGTAGCTTAGGAGTAGTGGTGGAATTGTGAGCTCTAGGCAAGTAGCTGGTCTTGATGATCTCAAAGGTCTCTTCCAACCTCAGCAGTTCTATGATTCTATAATGGTAGCTGTAAGTCTAAAGCCAAGCCTGGGAACTACTAGAAAACATAAACAGGAGTTGGTGGAATTGAGAGTTAAAGAGTGCCTTCCAGCTCTGGGCAGGTTCCCAGAGGCCGGTGGGCATTTTTTGTTTTTGCAGAACATTGCCTATCTTTGCACTGCAGGAGATGAGTCAGTTCATTCACCAAGGATGAAGAAAATGTGACAAAATCCAGTATAGCAAAAAGGAATCAAAAATACCAGTGTTTTCTGCCCTGAAGAAAAGCTTGAGATTAAATAAGAACTAAATCAATGTTTTCCTGTGCTTGAAGAAAAAGGAACCTGGTCAGGCTTGAGAACTGGACCCATGTGAACATCGTGAGGTTCAACAAGGCCAAGTGCAAGGTCCTGTGTATGGTTTGGGGCAGCCTTCAGTATCAAGGGATGAAGAGCAGTCCTGTGGAGACTTGGGGATGCTGGTTGCTGAAAAGTTGGGCATGAGCCAGTAATGTGTGCTCACAGCCTAGAAACCAACCATGTCCTGGGATGCATCCCTAGCAGCGTGGGCAGCAGGTGGAAGTAGAGGATTCTGTCTCTCTGCTCCACTCTGCTGAGACCCCACCTGCAGTGCTGGGTCCAGCTCTGGAGCCCTCAGTACAGGAGAGACATGGACCTGTTAGAGTGGACCCAGAAGAGGCCACAACAATGACATGAGGACTGGAACCCCTCTGGTGTGATCAAAGGTGGAGGGAGTTGGGATTGTTCAGCCTGGAGAAGAAGGCTGTAGGGAGAGCTTCTCGTGGCCTTTCAGCACGTAATGGGGCCAATCAGAAAGCCAGGGGTGGACTTTTTAGCAGGGCCTGTTGTGACTGCACAAGGGGTGATGGTTTGAAACTAGAAGATGGAGATTTAGACTAGAGAGAAGGAGGACATAGTTTACATCAAGGGAGGTGCAATACTGGCCCAGATTATCCTGAGGTGATAGATTCCCCCATGCCCTAGAAACATTCCATCTGAGGTTGTCTGGGGCTCTGAGCAACCTGCTCCAGTTGCAGGTGTCCCTGTTGACTTCACAGGAGTTGGACTTGATGAATTTCAAAGGACCCTTCCAACCCAAACCATTCCATGATTCTAGGAAATGAAACATTAGCATTCGATGCTCAAAATTACTTATTTTATTCCTTTCTTATGGACATGGCCAAAGAAAGGCGTGGGTGGAGAAATGAGTGGGTGGTGATGTATTCAAAGCATGTCTTGTCATGTCTAATTGGCTATAGAAAGAAATCAAATAGCCTGCTTCTTCAAAAATATATTCTACATTAATAAGAAATTATTATTGTATGGATAGAGCTGATTATTTGCTAGGAGGAAAAAAAAATGTTCTCGGAGCCAGATTTTCCACAGTATTATAGAGAAGAATTGTCTAAAGCATCCCTGAATCAATTGCTTTGATGGAAATAATATCATTATAATAAAATATTGTCAAAGAAGATGTCTCCTAGTTTGAAAAAATAAATAAATATAACAACCCTCCCGAACAACTCCCCCCTTGAAAAAACAAAAAAAGCCCAGATGAGTGAGACTTTATTTTATAACTAGCCATGATTTGTCTTGGGCTTTTTTTTTTCCTAATCTCACAAGTGGAACTATCCTCTTATGATAAAGTTCTAGCCAATTGACATTATCTCTTAATTATTTTTGTAACATATTCATGGCAGAATTTGTTCAAGGAAGAAGTTATTGTTTAATTTCCATGATGGATGTGCTCATTTCATGAGTATTAGATTAGCAGAGAGCATACAATTTGTATTAACATGCATATGTCATTAAAGAATACATTGTTTTCCAGCTGTCTCCAAACAAAAGCAAGCCTATGAGATACTGATTTGCTGTTCCAACATCTACTCATGTGGGTAGTTCCAGTTCATATTCATGTGAGTCAGGATTCCATAATTATCTACAGGTTTGGCATTTATTCTGCTTTGTTCTTTTCTTCTCTGTTCTCCTACAGACCCTTTTTTTACTTTTCTTTTCCTGAAGATTCCTTTCATAGAAAAATTATTTTGATGCCGAATGTGGCCAGAACCAAACCAAAGGGCAACTCTTCTTGCCCTGAAGAGGACAAACGTTTTTGTGCTTTAAGGAACACTCCTACACTTCTGTGAAAACTTGAAGGAGAACCTAATCATAGTTCTTTCATTCCCTAAATTGCTTAGCATCACTTAACTCCTACAACAGACAAAAGGAGCAGTTCAAGACAACTCCCCAGTTCAAGAAACACAACAAAATCCTGGAGAGAGTCCAGTTAAGGTTACGAAGATGCTGAGGGGTCTGGAGCATCTCTGTGAGGAGGAAAGGCTGAGAGACCTGGGACTGTTTAGCTGGAGAAGAGCAGACCAAGAAGGGATCTTCTCAATGATGATGAATAGCTAAAAGCAAGGAGTTGGAACAGACCTCTGGAGATCATCTAGTCCAATTCCTCTTCTAAAGCAAGGTTACCCAGAGCAGATTGCCCAGAACTGGAATGTCCAAGTGAGTTTGGAATCTCTCCAGAGTAGGAGGCTCCGCAAACTCTCTGGGCAGCCTGCTCCAGGGCTCCAGTACCCTCACAAGAAAGAAGTTTCTCCTTAACTCAGCACTCAGTCATTTAATCCTCAGTCAGCACCTTTACAAAGTACCTCCTTTGTGATCCAAAGTGTTGGGAAACTGGAGTCCAAACAGGAGCAATGCTTCAGCCACCCAAGAGATTCTAATCTCCAGGTTCCCAAGTCAGGGGAAAGGCACCTTTCTATCTCTATCACTTCCAAGGGAAGAGGTGAAAATGGATAGGAACAATCTCAGCCTGAGGGGAAGAACACCTACTTCTTGGACTAAATAGAATCATAGAAGGTTTTGGGTGGAAGGAACCTTTAAAAGCCATCTATTCAAAGGCCCCTGCAGTCAGCAGGGACACGTGCAACTAAAGCATATTGCTCAGAGCCCTAACAACCTGACCTGGAATGGTTCCAGCTGGGGCATCTACAACCTCTCTGGACAACCTCAGCCAGTGTCTCACCACCCTCAGTGTAATGAACTCCCTCATTCTCTCTAGTCCAAATCTTTCTGATCAGCCCCTGAAAGGCCACCTTTTCCCCAGGCTGAACACCCCCAAAATCTCCCACCCTGTCCTCACAGCAGAGGAGTTCCAGACCTCACATAATTGCTGTGGCCTCCTCTGGTCCCATTTCAACAAGTTCATCTATCTCCTGTGCTTAGGACTCCACAGTTAGACCCAGCACTATAGGTGAGGTTTCACTAATGAGGCATAGAGGTGCAGAATCCCCTCCCCTGACCTGCTGGCCATGTTTCTTCCGTTTCCAGGGAAAAGCCATGATCCATGCTCAAGTAAAGAGTAGCTGTGGGTTGATGCCGTCAGACAAGAATCCTGCCAGTTGCATCCAGGGGCAGAACAGATCTTACTTTCACCTTTGGTTCAGGCAGCAGGACCTGAGATGGGGTGTGCAGTCCATACTCTACTCAGTATCTGAGGTTTCCCATTAGCAGCTCCGGATTCTAGGCAGCTCCAGTTAATCTTGCAGGACACTCAACTCCTCAGTCTGAAACTCCAGACTCCTTTTGTGGCAGAAACAATGCCAAATGCTGAGGTTTGGTGGCCAATCAAACCAAGGTTATGCATTTTGGCACTGAGTTTGTGCCTTTTCAGAGCCATGTTTTGGAATACCTTTGCTAAGGTAGACATAAAGTGGTTGCAATTCCTCAGTTCCTTTTTTAACTTAATGATTATATTTCCCATAAATTTGCAGTTGTCTGGATGCTGGTTGATTTTTGTGGAAGTTTTTGGGACAGGGCTACATCAAATAGCCCACTCATGCAGCTAGTGGTATATCATAGAATGGCTTGAGTTAGAAGAGACCTTAAAGATCATCAAATTCCAAACCCCCTGTCATAGGCAGGGACATCTCCCACTAGATCAGGTTGCTCAAAGCCTCATCCAGCCTAGCCTTCAACACTTCCAAGGATGAGGTGGCCAGAACTTCTCTGGGCAACCCATTTCACTCCCTGCTTCCTAAACCTTAAACCTAATCTAATTCCTAAACCTCTCTCTAATTAAAACACATCTCGGAATGTCTAAGCTAATTTAATATCAAAATGACAATAAGGGGGTAAGGGAAACACAAAAATAGCATCGTGGAATCATAGAATTGTTTTGGTTGGAAAAGACCTTTAAGGTCACTGAGTTCAACCATCCACCTAAGACCACCCTGTTCATTAAACCATGTCCTGAAGTGCCACAACCACACATCTTTTGAACACTTCAGTATTAGTTTTTAAATAATTCTTTGGTGTTAAAAATGGAGATAAGCGTCAGGGTCTCCAGGATGAATAAAGCACACTGAAATATCACTTAGACAAAGTTATGGAAAGAGATAAAAGTCCAAGTGAAAAGAATGGGTAGGAACGTGCCCAGCTTCCCCACCGTGCTATTAACAGCCAAGGAAATCACCACTGAAATGTTACCAGCTAATTAAATTGGACATAGAAGGGAACCAAGGGGAATAAATTATCATGCAAATGCAAGATTTCCCTTACATAAAGCAACTACTAGGGGTGGAGGTGGTGATAAGAGTCAGGTGAATGCGGAGTGATGCTTACACTGAGGACCTGCAGCATCATAGTGGACCTGATCACAGAAAATAGGGTAAAATCCCTCATAAGGAGGGAGAGTAGGAAGGAAAAATGTACCTGGGACTTCCCACGGAAAAAAAAAAAAAAAAAAGTTAAAAAGAGATGGATGCAGGATGCTAAAGCAACAGTGCCATCTGCAGCATCCTTCCCTATGAAAGCAAGCTGCTTTTAGCTGTCTCCTGCTCTGCTGCAGCAATGGCAGCAGATCTGAGAGCCCCTGGGTAGCTCTGAGGTGAGGAAGGCAAGATGTAAGCCAGCCCTTACCTCTAGCCCAATCTTTGTGCCCAAATATGAGGACAGATCTCCTGAAAAAAAAAATAATTTCTGGACTGTCCTTGTTAGAGACATTGCCCATTACATAAACCCCCAAAGTTCTCTCTTGCCGTAACAGGACCTCGTGAAAGACCAGTTCCATTATAAAGCAGTCCATCAGCAAGACAGGCATCATGAAAGTGTGAGCAACCAAACAGCTGCTGCCCAGTCTGCCCTCTGCAATGTATTTCTGTCACCTTGTAGGAGAGCTTTCCGTTACTCCTGCAAATCCGGTGTCTGTTTCAATATGTATTTTTATGCACAGTCCTTTCATTCCATCTCTGGAACGACTTTATAGACCTTGTGTTACCAGAAGCAGTTAGAACAGAACAATCTAATAAATATTATGATATTTCTACCTGAAAGGAGGTAGTAGTAAGGTGGAGGTCAATCTCTTTCCACTAATATCAGGTGATAGAATAAGTGAAAATCGCCTGAAATTGTACCAGGGGAGTTTCAGGTTGAATATTAAGAAAAGTTTCTTTCCTGAAAGATTGGTCAGACATTGAAACAGGCTGCCCAGGGAGGTGATGGAGTCACCATCCTTGAAGGTGTTCAAGAAATGTGTGGACATGGTACTTTGGGACTTGGTTTAATGGCCATGGTGATCTTAGGTTGGTGGTTGGACTCTATGCTCTCAGAGGTCTTTTCCAAACCAAAACATTTCTATATTTCTATGACTTCATTTTAAATGTATTTCATCAGAGCTCTCAAAACTCATTTCTAAAGATTGAACCTAACAGAACTCATAAAATGCAGGTGTAGCTGCTCCATCAGCAATTCTGGTGCATCTAAGTCTGTAATCAACAGATCCATGGTCATGCATCTAATATTTTTAGCCTTTCCTCAAACATCCTTCTTTTTTATAAGGAGTTCCCCAAAAGCATGTCCAGGATGGAGCAGGAATGGAAGTTTGATCCATTACCAGTCTTATGAGCTCCTGTACTGGTTTGAGCCAATTCTGGTCAGGGATTTGACTTCTTAGCTCAGTCTCTGCTCAGTGCTGACACTGAGCAGGTTTGCAAAAGCAGTGGTTGCTTCCAACAGTGAGAGCACTGATGGGGGGAGTCACTGCCAAGGGCTGGGCTGTAGAAAGGCTCTTGTGCCACACTTTGGGGGCATGAAGTCAAAGGTGGCACCTGTGCGGAGGAGCGGACAGGACAGGGGATCCTCCTCAAATGACCAACAAGGGATTGCATCCCATGGACATCATCTTCTGATTTCTACTCCAGCTGCTTGAGTTTCTTTCCCAACCCATAAGCCTCTTTGCCTTCTTCCCTTTCTCTTCCCTTTGGGAAGGCAGAGGGTTTCATAGAGAGCCTCTGACACTCATCTAAGTGGCCAGCCCAGCCATAACCCTTGCCACCTCTTTCTGGATGCTCAAATTAGGTCCTTAAGGACATTTTGCAGGATGGATTGTCTATCATTGTTAGCCCAAATGATCTTGTATTTAATAGGTCCCATTAAAAAATTCCCCATACTAGGACGTTCCATGTCAAAAATATTTGCAGACAAAAGACTCTTCTTGACCTACTCCACCATCTACTCATTTTCCTCATTATACTATGTCTCAGGCACCTGTTCTTTCTGCACATGTGTTGCCAAATCCCTGCAATGCATCTGCTGTGGGTGTTAGTTCACTCTTCATTTGCAGGCCTCCATGCTGTCCTCTCCATCTTCTTCTACTGTTGCTAGATTCATTGAAAATGTGTGGAGTCAAGGCTTTTGGAGCTAGACAGTGTGGACTATTCTGTGCCAGCAGATGCTCTGTGGTAACTCAAGAGGCTTCCTATTGCAGACCTAATCTTTGCTATACAGGGTCTAAATCTGAATTTATCAGAAAGAGATAAAACTTGTGACGAATGGAGATGAATTCTAAGAACTGAATTCAGCTCCAGCATATGTTCAGAACATGAATCCTTTTGTCTACTGATAATGAATTAAAGTACATCCATCCCTAAAGTACTTGAACCACTGAGGTAGGACATATAGGCTGCATCAAGGACATAGGGTTTGTGACTTTCTTTCTGTCTCCTTTTTGGCTCCTTGGAACTTGATATGATTACTTAAGACTGGAACAGCTAGAAGATCTTGAGGCTTCACATTAATTATTAACCTCAGTATCTGACTCCTATATTTAAAGATCTACAGCTCTGAAGGAGGAAACACTGCTGGCAATAGCCACCTCAGGAGGGTTGGAATTTATTATAAATCAAACTAATCTATACTGTCTCCTGCTCAGGAAATTGAATTCTGGGTAGTTTGTGAGAGTCAACTCAAAGTTGACTGAGGCTCCTAATTCACATTTGCATTGAGATAAGGAATATCTGCAGAGCTGCTTCTCATTGCAAATCAAATTTAGTCATTCTGGAATTCAATCTCAATACGGAAGTTAGTTAGGGAGACCTTCAAAACCAGAGAGTGGAGCCTTTGTTCTTTGAAAAATAGATGCAGCAAGATTAGCTGATACAAATAAGAGAAGTTTCTTTCGTGCATATTTAGCCAACAGATACTTAAAATCAAAGAGTGATAACAAGTTCCCCTTATTTGGTGATGGGCCTCTTGCTGGCTGAGGTCCCACAGTGGCAATTTTTGAGAGAGTTCTTTGTTCTCGTGAGCTTCATCAAAAAACAAGACTGAGCTCTGTATTTGCCTCTGCAAAGTCAATGGGCTCAGCTCACCAAAGTCACAGGGTTAAACTGAGATGAATGTGTCTTTGTTAAAATGTTTAGAATGCAAACGGTGGCTTTGCACAAAAGAAGTCACAGAGAGGCTGCAGATGGATTTGTTTCTTTGTCACCTTACTGAGCAGCTGGAAGGTATCTCCAAAAGGAAATATGATGTATGTCTTCTTGAGTTTGAAAAAAAACCCCAGCCCTCCTATTGTGGAAAGTCTTGGCCATCCATTTCCAAGATGATGATGATGGACATCTTTGTGCTGTGCTTATTAGCTACAATTAAGAACGTTATCAAAAGCTCTTAGATGCAAGTTATTTCAGCTAGCACAATAAAATTACTGGAATAAAGTGAAGGACATTCCTTGTGGAGTCAGAAGATTGAACATTTGCTTGGCCTTACACCTGCTGAGGGAAAGTAGTTGAATTTCACTGAGGTCTCCTCAGGAAACAGGGCTGTGGGAGCTGCCTTGGGGGAGTGGGGAATGGCTGTAACTCTTGTCAGCAATGACCTGGCCACGTCTCAGTTGCTTTTGTCATAGCAAAGGCCTGCAGGGGTCCAATTTGCCTAGAAACAGCTTTCTGCTTCCAGAAACCCTTTGCTGGCATCTGACATTGAGGTGCTGGAGAGTGTCCAAAGAAGAGCAGCAAAGCTGGTAAAGGGTCAAGAACAAAAGTCTTCTGAAGACTGCCTGAGGAAACTGGGGTTGTTCAGCCTGGAGAAAAGAAGCCTGAGAGGACACCTTCTCACTCTCTACAGCTACCTGAAGGAAGGTTGGAGACAGGTGGGGGTTGGTCTCTTCTCCAAAGCAACAAGTGGTAGGGTGAGATAAAACAGCCCCAGGTTGTACCAGGGGAGGTTTATTTTGGACATTAGGAATAATTTCTTCATGGAAGAGTTTTCAAGCCCTGGAACAGGCTGCCCAAGGCAGTGGTGGAGTTCCCATCATGGGAGGGTTTCAAAGCGGTGTAAATGTGGTGCTAAGGGATGTGTTTTAGTGGTTAAGTGGCAGTGCTGGGCTATCAGTGGAACTTTTTGATCTTCAAAGTCTCTTCCAAACAAGATGATTCCCTCACTCTACGCTTCTATGATACTGAGAACAAACAAATAAAGCCTCTTGAAACAACTGGACCCTGATGCCATAGGCATGCTCTGTGTTAGAAGCAGACAGCAGAGAAAATCAAACAAGAGCTGGGGGGATGTATGAAGCTCTTAGCAGATCCAGCTACTCCAGCTGCTGATGTGTGTTGTCAGCAGTGAGTTAAATTCTTAGACAAGGCTGAAGAGCTGAACATGTCTTGATTTCCAGTTTTGCAAAAACCTCTGACCAGCATCTCGAAGTATGACAGCCCAAGAGCGTATTAGCAAGCAGCTACTTCCCAACAGGAACAGTTAGATCAGCATTTCTTCTCCCTGTGGTGTTTCCTGTTGCTGTCCTGAGTGGTGGTGACACAGAAGTGCACAAGTAATTCAGAGATGGCTGCAGCAGCCTAGGGATATAAAACAATGAAGAGGGCTTGGGATGCAGAAACAAATGTCTCAGCCCCAGAATGACAACCCTCTTTCATCTGAAGATGAAGTTACGAATATATAGTATTTACTTTTATACCAGCAGGTAGAGGGAGGTTCTCCTTCCCCTCTACTCTGCCCTACTGAGGCCACATCTGGAGTCCAGTGTCCGGTTCTGGACTCCCCAGTTCAGGATTGACAAGGAACCACTGCAGAGAGTCCAGAGGAGGTTACAAAGATGCTGAGGGGCCTGGAGAACCTCTGTGAGGTGGAAAGACTTCATTAATGGTATAGACAATGAGACTGAGTGCACCTTCAGCCAGTTTGCAGGTGATGCAAAGCTGAACAGTGAAGTTGCTAAGAGTGAAGGATGGAATGCCACCCAGAGGGACCTGGACAGGCTGGAGAGGTGGGCTGAGGAGAATTTCATGAGGTTCAATATGCAAAGTGCAAGGTCTTACACCTAGGTCAGGGCAATCTTCAAACAAGCTGAGGGATGATGAGATTGAGAGCAGCCCTGCAGAAAAGACTTGGGGGTACTGGTGGAAGAGAATCCGGACATGAGCCAGCAGTGCACATATGTCACCCAGAAGGTCAGTCGCATCCTGGGCTGCATCCAATGCAGCATGGGCAGCAGATTGAGAGAAGCAATTCTGAAACTCTTCTCTGGTCTGATGAGACCTCACCTGGAGTACTGTGTCCCCCTGTGGGGAACCCAACACAAGAAGGATGTGGATCTGCTAGACTGAGTCCAGAAGAGGATCCTGTAGATGATCAGAGGGCTGGAGCATGTATGCTGTGACAATAGGCTGGGAGAGTTGGAGCTGTTCAGCTTGGAGAAGAGAAGACCTTATAAACGCATCACAGTATCTGAAAGGGACTTGTAGAAAGGTTGAGGAAGGGCTGTTTAGAAGAGCTTTTAGCATTAGGAAGAGGGACAATGGCTTGAAACTGGAGCAGAGTGGATATAGTTTGGACATAAGAAGAAAGTTCTTTACAAAGAGAGTGGCAAAATATTGGTAGAGGTTGCCCAGGGCTGTGGTTGATGTCCCATCCCTGGAGATATTCAAGGTCAAACTTGATGGGGCTTTGAGCAATCTGATCTAGTTGGAGACATCCCTCCTTACTGCAGTGGGGTTAGGCAAGACAACCTTTGAGATTTCCTTCCAACCCTATGCATTCTGCTATTCTGTGAAGGCTGAGAGATCTGATGCTGTTTAGCCTGGAGAAGAGCAGCCTCAGAGGGGATCCTCACAATGTTCAGCAGTAGCTCAAGTGAGGTGGGGGGGGAGGGGGGGGACTCAAGGGGATGGGGCCAGACTCTTTCCACTGGTGCCCGGTGACAGGACAAGGAGCAATGGGCACAAACTGGAACCCAGGAGCTTCCACCTAAATTAGATGGACTACATGATCTTCAGAGGTGCTTCCAACCCACACCACGTTGTGATTCTGTGATATGGAAACGATAAGACAACGGACCAGCAATTCTGCTGTTGTTCTGCATCTACAAAAAGCACATAAACTGAGAGTCCAATGGAATGGGTTTTTTTTGCAGTTGACCTTCATTCCTCTGCAGGTACAAGAGTATAATGGGAAGACAGTGATGGACTTCTACATGTCCTATCAACCTACAGGAATCTTTCATTCAAAGAAGAGGTGGGTATACTGTGTCAGAAATTATAAGATAGAATCATAGAATTGTTTTGGTTGGCAAAGACCTCTAAGATCACCAAGTCACACCATCACCCAACACTACCATGGACATTAAACTGTGTCCTGAAGTGCATGTCCACACGTCTTGAGCACATCCAAGGACAACGACTCCATTAACTCCCTGGGCAGCCTATTTCAATGCTTGACCACTCTTTCAGGAAAGAAAATTTTCCTAATATCCAATCCAGACTTCCCCTGGTACAATTTCAGGCCATTTTCTCTCATTCTATTGCCTGATACTAGGAGAAGAGACCAACCCCCACCTCACTACATATTAGACAAGAGATAACAAGCCTTTCAGGGATTCCTAAATGTATTGCTTGTTAATTCAGGGATTCCTAAATGTATTACTTGTTAATTTAGGAGGTACCCTGGGTGCAGCTGATGAGGTGGCACTAATTTAGAAGGTATCATGAGTCACTGTGCTTGCTGGAGGGGCTGAAATATAAATCCCTGTGTTCATCAGGAAAAAGGAAAATGTTCCTTCCATGAAGTCTATGATCTGTCCTTCACTTGCCATGGGGAATAGCATAATTTCAAGAGCTGCCTTCTAGGATGTTGAGCAATCATGGCTCATCAGTGAAATCTCCAGACTAAAAATGTGAACATTTTTAACATTACTAGAGGGATTATTATATCTGGCTTAATATTTCATGTATTTGACATCAAACTACCAAGTAATAAGTATAATGTATTAAAAATGCCCTCCTAGTCACATTATTTGCCTGCTTTTATGTAACGAGGCTCTAACTGCATTTGTTCAGTGATACCGTGCAGCGGTTTGATATATGTTCTGTAGTGTCAGGCTGAGAAGGGACTTTAAAATAACTTGTCATAGTCTGTTCACATCTCTCTCTGAGCTTCTGTGGCTCCTAAAACAGGAGGTTTTCCTTGGAGGCAGAAGAGTTTTTGAGTCATAGAATCACAGAATTGTTTCACTTGGGAAAGACCTCTAAGATCATCAAGTCCCACTGCCAACCTAACACCATGGCCATTAAAACATGTCCCCTAGTGCCATGTCCACACATTTCTTAACACCTGTCTTCTCCTTCTTTATCCTAGTTTTTCTTTTCCTGTTCTGCAGTTGGAGTGAGGAGCTCTCTGTGACCAGCACACCTGTGAAAACTCTGTCATTGTGGCAACACGTCATGGCTCTGGGCTCAGACTACGCCCTCCCTTTTGAAGGACTGACACCAAAGAGTAGGAGTCCGCTACATGCAGGAGAAAAGGAGTGAGGTGGGTGTGTTTTTACAACAGAAACAGAGAGTTAGACATAAATCCCACTGCCTACAGCATGTGGTAAAATCTGGGGCCAGACAAGAGGATCTATCCCTGCTTTTAGATGTTTCTAAATCACTCCATAGCTTACTGTAGGGGATTTGGACTAGATGGCCTTTAAAGATGCCTTCAATGCAAACTATTCTATAATTCTATGGATATGACAACCAGGGGGACCAAAATTCCTCACTTCCAAAACACAGATAACAAGTAGTGAATTCATGTAGAGCTTCACTAGGAATGGGAGGGGACCTCTGGAGAACCATAGAATGTTTTCAGTTGGAAGAGACCTTAAAGATGATCAAGTCCAAGTGTTAATCCAGCACTAACTGGTCACTGAGTAAGTCAGATGAGGACAAGACTTGTTGCTTGTTCACAGTTCTACATAAACTTATTCCTCTGTCTTTAACACTTGCTGTAGCACTTCATAACATCTATGTAGAATCATACTGGGCACTGAGGATTTATGAGCTTGTCAAAGGTAAGGACTGGACTGACCATCAGACAAGTGCCAGAGGCTGTCTAGGAACCTTTGTGTCTTCCCAAAGGAAAGAGAAAGGGAAGAAGGGAGAGAGACTGATGGGTTGGAAAAGAAACTAAAGCAGCTGGGATGGAAAGAAGAGCAATCCAATGACATAGAGACAAAAAGGTGCAACCCAACCCCTTGGTGGCAATGACATCACCATTGCCACCACTGATGCTGGGAGTAGGCACTGCAGAAGTCCCAGACTGGACTCAGCAGCAGATGGGAGCTGGATTCAAGAGATGGATTCTGGAAAGGCGCAGGGGAACAAATCGGGATCAAAGGCGGAATGGACAGAGTCAGCCTTGGACTCTGGCCATCGGAGAAGTTGCTTGACTCTAGAGATCCCTCAGCTTGATCCTGAAGACAACATCTATGGGATGGAATCCCTCGCACCAACATGGGATGAGAGTGACATATCCTGTCCAATCCTCCTAATAGATACCATCTCTGACTTCTTGCACCACAAGCTGGGGTACAAGACGTGGGAATGTCCTTGCTGTGCCTAGGAGCAAGTCTAAGCCTGAGCCTTTCTGCAGCCAGCCCTCAGCAGTAACTCTCCCCATCAGCGTTCTCACTGCTGGAAGCAGCCACTGGATGTGCAAACCTGTCCTGGACTTCAGAAAGTGCCCTCACTGAGCAGAGACTGAGCTGAGAAGTCACATTCATGACCAGAATTGGTTCTGGTCTATTCCAGACCAGGACAGTTACACTCAGTGCAAACTATATTCTATTCTTTGGGGTAGTTACTGCTTTCTGAGGCTCATTCACAATTTCTCACTTATTCCATTAGTTGTTTTTCTTTGTTCTTCTTTCTTCATTATTTCTTTTTGTTGTTGTTGTTCTTGTTGTTGTTCCCCGTGTAGTTGATGAAGACAGGCTTCGCTAATGATTAACTTGTATTGGAGGGCAGATTGAGGAAAGGAGGGTTGAAGTGGCATCAGTCAACTTTAATTAGAAATGTCGAAAGCCATTAAGAAGAAACAAAGAGATGAAACAACAACAACAAAAAAAGGAAATAGAGTGGATAGCAGTAGAAAAGAGAGAACACAATAAAAGAAGGAAAGAGGACAAATGAGAAAGGCAACAATTAATGGGAAAATGCAGACAGCTCGTATAGAAGAAACACTGTATCTGCTCTCCTGGCTCCTTGCTAAAGGGCAAAATTATAGTGTTAGCATCTAAAGTGGCAATTTTTTCCATCTAGGCCTTCTTATACTTATTATTTATCTGATATTTTTTAAATATATTGTTTCTAGTATGAGCTGCAGCAAGACACATTTCGAGGGTTTCTGCTGTGTGTTTGTTGTTGGGTACAGACACCAGCCTGAGTCTTGCTTGGAACGGTCAAACATTGTTTTGTGGAGTACAGGAGAGAGGGAGGACATTGCAGAAATCCCAGTTTGGTGACTCATTTCACTGGCAACATTGTGAAAAGAAAAGTGATGTTCATGTCTGTCCAAACTGAGACTATACTAAATTGATGCAAATGTGAAAATGACTTACTGAGAAGAGCAAAAACTCAATCCCAGGAAGCTCCATCTGTATAGGAACAGAAACTCCTTTGCTCTGAGGATGTCAGAGCAGGCTGCCCAGAGAAGTTGTGGAATTTCCTTTTCTGGAGAGATTCCAAACCCATCTGGACATTGTAATCCTGGGCAACCTGCTGTGGATGAGACTGCTTTAGCAGGGGTGTTGGACTTGATGATGTACAGAGGTTTCTTCCAAGCCCCACCTTGCTGGGATTCTGTATGATTCTGTTCAGATCACCAAATTCACCACCAGTATATTTGATGATAGTTGGAGGAAAAATTGCATGTTACTGTAAATTACATTTATTCCAACCACTTGACTGCTGACTATGTTCTTTCCACTTTGTTCTTGTGCTTTTGCCTTTGGTTCATCCACGTCAAGAATATTTCTACACTGTTTCAGAGTTTTTCTGAGTGAGAGCCACAGAAAAGCCACCCTGCCAAGAGAGCAGCCACAGGTGGATCCCACTTTTTCCATTCCTTTGAAGAATACCACCACCAATAACAACAAAAACAGCAGATGCTGTGACTCTTAGGATGTTAAAGCTTCAGTGAGTACAAGTGCCACATTCCTCATGTAGTCCTCTTAATGGTTTTAAGTCAAAAATCAGATCATTTAATATATAGTCATCATATATGATGAGAGATGACCACAATCCCTGCAGCTTTCCTACTCCTTCCTTTCCTGTCATCTCTTCAGCTAATATCAGATGACAGTGTTGAGATCCTCCAATTCTTTGCTAATGCCCTGGTCAAACCTAGGGCAAATGTGTGGCATCATGTTTTCTGTCTCCCTCCCACACCTCTTGCTTGCTTTCCCTTGCTTGTTCCCTCTCAGATGCAAATATATATGTCTCTCATAGAACCACAGACTCATGGAATCATCAGGATTGGAAAGACCTCAAAGATCTTCAAGTCCAACCAGCAACCCAACACACTGTGCCCAACAGAACCATAGAATCACTAAAATTAGCAAGTCCAACCATCAACCCCACCATGCCCACTAAACCATTTCTCTCTCATGCATATTTCTATGTGTTAACAGTGATATACAGCCTTTTCTTTTCAGAAGAGGAATGCACAATGCTACCTTTCATTGAGTGAGACCCTTTGCTGTCTCTCTGAGACAGCTATTAATGGTCTGGACTGAAGGATGAGAGAAAGACCAAAGGAGTTCAGTAGAAATTATCTTCTTAATGATGAAATCTGAATTATATATTAGAACACCATTTATTCAATGAATTTTATTATTCTGCTTAGAAAGGGAAAGACTTCTCTGTGTCTTCTGTATGCTTACAAAGGTTTATTAGCCTGAGTAAAAGGTTATTATTATTCAATTGAATAATTGAATTTTAAATTATTGGTATTGCACTTCATCTCATAACTGCTTTCCCAGGCGCATTTAATTATGTTCAATTTGCCTTTTAATCCCTTGTCTGGAGACCATTCTCTCAACTCATGCTCCATTTCTCCCCCCTCCGTGGTGGGATCCTCACAGTCCAGTCTTGCATCTTCCACGTGAGTCACTGTGCATACCTCCTCCAGTCAGAACACATTGGAGGAGGCTATCCGGTGTCATTTAATCCTGGAGATATTGCCACGTGGAAAAATCTTTTTCAGGTGATTAATACCACAAGCATCTCATTTCCCTGCAAAGCACTGCTGATGCGAATGCCAGACTTGAAGGGATATATGGAATAGGCATTTAGGAAAGTTAATAATCTGTGCCTAATCCCCTCCAAGAGTTCTCTGTTGGTGTTTCTATAAATAATTGCAGCTTTATTTCTTGTGGCTAATTGAATCGCGTGTTCATTTATCAGATGTCTTGTTCATTACCAAACTTTGGACTTTGCTATAAATCTCATTGCAGGGCTGAAATAAACACATGTAAAGCTAAAATATCATCACATTTGAAGCACAGATGGAATCAAATAGTCACCAAATAACTGTGTTTTGATGTTTCTTTGGTTTGGAGGCTTGTTTGCTTAATGCTCAAGCAAACATGCCCTTCAGAAAAGGCTTACTAGAAGCATAAGATTTGTCCTAGACTTGGAAACTGTGATTCCTGGGTCTTAAACTGAAATCCTTGATTCAGAGAACAAATGAGACACAAAAAAACCCCAAAACCAATATAATAAAATATCAGGTAGAGGTGGAATATTCCATGAGCATCAATTCTCCATTGCTACATTCAATACTGCATGGCCAAAGGTTGCACACACTTATGAACTATCATTACCTGCTCATCATCAGGCTGGTCCTACCTGTGATGAAGAAATTATCCATCAAGCCATGTTTTGTCCATTGGAAGCAGGATCATCCTTCCATAATTTTCAGCAAATCATTGATTCCTGAGAGTTGACACAGGGTAGGAAGTAGCTTTGGATGCTCTTAATTAGCTCAAGAATTATGGGTTCATTCCTGTTTTAGCTGCCATTGCAAGCATTTATCTCAACCCAGTTGGTTCTATTTTACACTGGTGTGAGTAAACAAAACCCCAACAAGTTGTATAAATTAACATCTCCTTCATACTGCCTCTTTATTACCAGCTAAAAATTTGATGAAGGACATTCACAGAAGATCAGTATGAGATATCATATAGGACCCAACTGGCTGATGCTGAAAATCACAGAAATCATAGAATCATAGAATTGTTTCATTTGTAAAAGGCCTCATTGAGTCCAACCACCTGCTTAACACCACCATGGCCATTAAATCATGTCCCAAATTGCCGTGTCTACATATTTTTTGAACACCTCCAGGGACAGTGACTCCATCACTTCCCTGGGCAACCTGTTCCAATGCCTGACCACCCTTTCAGTAAATAAGAATTTGGTTTTTAAGCTCTTACTCAAACTGATGATTGGTTTGATGCTTCTTTTCCTGAAAGAAGTACTTCACCTTTAGGAGACCTGAGTAAAGCCTACAGCTGCAGGATGCAGGAAAGGGAACAGATGGCAGTAGTTCATCTACTGTTGAGCATCTTTATCTTACATCCTTTGTTTGAAGGAGTGAGGACTCACTTTTGTTTCTCTCCTTCTTATGGATGCTGCTCCCAGATGGTGTGGTGCAATGCTGCTGACATCCTTGGAGTCTCCGTAGGAAAGGCTGCTTGGCTCAGGAGGGATACTGGGGGGTTTAGGAAAGTTTGTGGTCTTCTTCCAAAGAATTGAGAAACCACTTCATCAATGGTGATCTTCCTTATAGAGGCCAGGATAAAGCTGTGGGGTAAAAAACCCAAACACTATTGAACTGGCCAGTAAAATGTCTGTGAGCTAATATAGCCCAGGATCTATTCACTACCCAAAGAAAATTAAACATTTTTCCTTGAGATTCACTTGGATCACAGTGTTTGTTTACACAGCAGCTTTTCTGTCTGTGAAGAAGTGAGCAGGATTCAAAGTGCAACTGCAACCACATACAGTAAATCCAATTGATATTAATATTCCTCCAACCCAGTAGCTAGCAAATCCGTGTTTCTCCACTTCTAGCAGTCTCCTTTAATTTGTTTCTGTCAAACAAAGAACAAATATTTTATCACAAGCTTCTTGTGGGATTTCTTTTAGGGCAGAAAAAACCCAAACACACCAACAATGGAAGTTAGAGAGATGGCTATTTTTGGAAAGCTTACTCTTCACACGCTGAATCAAGACCATCATACTTTACTTGCTCTCCTTCAGCCATGAGTAAAAGCATCCACAGCCTTCAAAATCCAAGCATTAGGAGGTGAAACGTACTCCAATGCAAACAAGTCTTGATGACAGGTTTAATCCCAAGCTCAGTGGAACCTCAGTGGTGCTCCTTTTTCTCCCTGAGGTAGTTGAAGAGGACATCCAGCCCTCCTTCTATGACCTCAGGCAGGGGCCGGGACAAGGGGTTGTGGGCAATGTGGAGACCTTTGTCCATTGGGTTCCAGGCGATGCGTGGCAGCCTGTGCAGCAGGTAGAGATCATCTGGGAGAGTCTGTATGGTGTTATAATCAGCATTTAGCAACTCCAGTGTGGTGAGGAAGCAGATAGACCGTGGCAGGGTGCGTAGGTTGTTATTCTCTATGATGAGGATCTGCAGATTGACCAGATACTGGATGCTCTCTGCAATGTTTTCAAGCCTGTTGGACCCTAGGTGTAAGAAGTCTAAGCTCCTCAGCATGTAGATGCTGAGGGGAATCTGCACAAAGCGGTTGTTACTGAGGTTGAGTTTCCTCAAATTTGTCAGGTCAGTGAAGCTCATAGGCAGTTGGGAGATGCAGTTGTGTGAGAGGCTCAAAACCTCCAGCTTCCTGCACAAGCTGAGCTCTGCTGGCACTTCTGTCAGACAGTTCATATTGACGAACAAGACCTTCAGGTTCCTCAGCAGCCCAATCTCTTTAGGCAGGCTCTTGAGGCAGTTGCCACCCAAGTTCAGCACTACCAGCCTGTCCAGTTTCCCCAGCGAGGGAGGAATCACCACCAGCTGGTTGTGGGAAAGGTTCAGTTCCTGCACCTCGGGCAGTCCCCACAAGAAGTCAGGCGTGCTGGTCATCCCTTTCATTATGAGGCTCAAGCTGACATAACGCAAGCCCCGTTTCAGCAGTGACTTAGGCTCTTTCCCTGCCAGAAGAGCATCTTCCCAGGCAGGCAACTTTGGACCTTTCCTCAGAAAACCCATGCTTCTCCGTCTCTCGTTCTTGGAGTTCTCAGTTCCCATAGCACCCTGGATCCCTCGTGGGAGATGAAATGAGGTTTTTCTTCCCTTGCAAGTCTTACATCAACACGTAAATGCCAACAGAGGATGTCTGACAGCTTGCAGGAGGCGGGAAAGTCAAAGCAAGGAGACAAGGAGGAGCCTGTGAAGTGCATCTCAGTCCATCGGTTCAGTTTCCATAGCTACTGAGGGAAAGTTTCACTTTTGGGGGCTAATGTTGGTCTTGGTGCACAGTCTGTAATGAAATACTTGCTCCTCACTCGTGAGCAAACCTGTTCGATTCAAACCGAATGCCACGAGGCAGCTGTCACTGTCATTTGACTTGGGGCTTTATTGGACAGCTATGTATCTTCACTGCAGAAAGGTCACAAGGATGCTGTATATAACTTCTCCATGTCAGCTTTCTTGGCTCTCTGGTACATACCATGGCTGCAGGACAATTAACAAGAGTCACTTCAAAAACAAACCAACCAAGCAAAGCTGAAGGAGAAAACAAGTGAAGAAACCACCTTCCCAGGTCAGAACTAAAGGACATTTTCCCAGTAATTTCTATTCTGGTGTTCCTCATTTCACTGAAACAGTTTCCAGTCCATCAAAAAATCTTGCACAGAGCAAAAATGTTGGTAAAAAAATTTCATAGAGTTATAGAATTGTTTTGGTTGAAAAAGACCTCTAAGATCATAGAGTTCAAACATTCATGTGAGTGCTTTTTATTTTCTGCTTGTTTAAAAAAGAAAAACAAAAAAGACCAAACAAAAACCCACAGTAATTTCATGCTCATATAAAGTACTAAGTTTTCTAACCCCTTTGTGGTGAGGGTAGACCTCTTCCTTGTCACAAAGGGTGGCTTCACTGCAGCAGTGACATTTTCCAATGGCATCTGCACCCACTTGAATGATTGCTTACCACCCACATTGTCAAGTGTGAGCATCCACACCACACAGTTCTGCCCAAGTTACTCTGTCCTAAATGTCCTTGGCTACCTTCACATCCCTCAGCAAGATTTTGAATGTCTGATTCTTTATTGTGCAGCCACTTGATGGCTCCTTCACCATGATCTTTCCAGTCTTTTGGGCTATTCTGGACTAGCAGCTGGATAACTCGAGCTATAAATGCAGTTGAACTCCAGGACAGAAGGACTGATGGGAGAGGAAGGAAGCGGTGAGGTATAGTAGTACCTGTCAACAGCTGAAGCTGTCTCTGCTGATGGAAGGAAATTACGTTGTTACAGGAATACACAGTGAGTCTAAACTCAAAGGGACTCTAAGAAAAGAGACACAAAAAACTGAGGCACCATTTCAACTGCAACAAATAGTACAAGATTCTCAAGGATTTTCCCCTCCAGTAGATCCATAGTGATGGAGTTGCTTTGGTGCTGCCTGAGACATCTTGTGATGGGTATATCCCACCCAGCACCTCATTTCAGAGAATCTCACCTTACAATTCTGAATTATGAATCACAGCATCATTTAGGTTGGAAAAGACCTTCAAGATTATTGAGTCCAACCATCAACCCTACTGTACCACGTCCACCACTAAGCCATATCCCCAAACACCACATCTGCATGGCTTTTAAAGACATTCAGGAATGGGGAGTCAACCAGCATCCTGGGCAGCTTGTTCCAATGCCTGACAACCCTTGCAGTGAAAAAATTGTTCCTAATGCCCAGCCTAAACCTCCCATGGTGTAGCTTGAGGCCATTCCTTCTTGTTTAGCTCAGATGCTAAAGGGTGATGCATGAGGCTGGGAGATAGGGCACTCCTTGGAGCCAATCCAAACAGTCCTTTCTTACTTTTAAGTTTTGGGTACCTCATAGAGCTGCATTTGCTTGTGAGAGAAGGAGAGAGCAGGATCAAGAAAGTGAGTGCCCCCCTGTACTTGGCATTGGTGAGGCCACACCTCAAATACTGGGTTCAGTTTTGGGACTCTGTTCTGGTTTTACTGGGACAGAACCAGAGATCAGCCATGATCTGCACGCCATTAGCAGTTCTAAGTCAACCAGGTCAGCTGACATGAGTTGACTATAGGTGGATCCCAGACCATGAGCCTCACACAGGAGGAAGTTTGAGAAGAAAGAAGTCTACTGCTAGAGCCTCCTACCCGTGGTCTCCTGCTCTTGTTCCTCCTCATTCTCCAGCTCTTCTGTTTAATGTGAGTGCAGCACCTTTGCTGTGCTGAATATGACTTTCTATACTTGGTATTGACATTGGGATCAGTTTTGTTGTTTCATTGAATTTGTTTTCATTTCAGCCTATGGAGGTCATTGGGTGATGGAGCAACTGCCAGAGTTTAGCCCCAGATAGAGGCTAAATGTACATAGCCCCTCACTGCAAGAAAGACATTGAGATCCTGTAGCAGGTTCAGAGAAGGGCAACAAAGTTGGTGATGGGTGTAGAGAACAGGTCTTGTAAGGAGCAGCTGAGGGAACTGGAGTTGTTTTACCTGGAGAAAAGGTGGCTGAGCAGAGACTTCCTCATTCTCTACAACTGCCTGAAAGATTGTAGTGAGGTGAGGTCAGTCTCTTCTCCTGCCTAAAGAGCAATAGGACAAGAGAAAATGGCCAGGGTTGGTTTAGGTGGGACACTAGGAAAAATCTCTTTCCCAAAAGGATTGTCAAGCCCTGGAACAAGCTGCCTGGGGCAGTGGTGGCATCCCCATCCCTGGAGGCACTGAAAAGTCATATAAACGTGGTGCTGATGGACATGGTTTAGTGGTGACCTGGCAGTGCTGTGTTAGCAGCTGGATTTGATGATCTTCAAAGTCTCTTCTAACCAAAATGATTCTACAGATCTTTGATTTATTTTTATGGGAGAGGGGCCGTCTTGATGGTTGTCTGACAAGCAGGGCCTTACAACAGTAGAGGAGCCAGCATCACAGCAAGAAGCACGGCATGGTCTCAGAGAGTCACAGATCCCTCCCCTCCATGCACTTTCTGACAATATTTGTCACTTCACAAACTAACATTATATCAAATCCCATGGCAGTCACCACACAAGCTGTGGCTCAGTGCTTTTGCTAACCATCACCCAAACATGCTCCCCAGAGTAGCAGAGAGCTCACTGCAGGGAAGAAACCCAAGAGGGTGCCAAGCTTGGCCTTATGTGGCAGGAGAACTTAAGGCTGAAACCTGGGCCTTCAGCCCAGGCAGGTGGAAATGTCCTGGCTGCATTGCCTGCTCAGCTGCAGACACAGCAATTGTCAGCCTAAAGAGATCTAAACAAGGGATTCCCTTCGGTTTAGGCTGGAGAAGACTGAGAGGGAATCTTTTCAATGTTCATCAATATCTAAAGGATGGGATCAAGAGGATAGGGTTAGACTCTTTTCAGTGGTGTCCAGCCACAGGACAAGGGACAGTGGGCACAAACTGGAACACAACAGATTCTATCTGAACATAAAGAAAAACTTCTTGATTTTGAGGGTAACTGAGGCACTGGAGCAGGCTGACCAGAGAAGTTGTGGACCCTCCTTCTCTGGAGAGATTCCAAACCATCCTGGACATTTTGATCCTGGAAAACCAGCTGTGGGTGACCCTGCTTTAAAAGGGGGGTTGGACTACGTGATCTCCAGGGGTCCCTTCCAACCCTCACCATCCTGGGATTCTTTAGTGGCAAGTGCAAAGTATAGAAAAAAACCTTTTGATAATCTGCAACTTTAGTTATTTCCCTTCATTTAAGCATAGTTTTGGGACAAGAAACCTGCTACAGCTCTGCCTAGCAGCCAGTGTCCCTCCCCAAGGCTGGGCTTGCACGTACACCCATGTCCCTGTGGTTGCTTCAGAGCTCTTTCTTCTGGAGATTACTTTTAGCAACAAATGAAAACAAAACACAAAGGAAGCACAGTTTCTCTGTAGCCAGTCTCCCCCATGTCTGGCCAGATATTTTTGGACATGAAAGTTGTCCCCATCTCCAAAACACATTAGAGTTCACTGCCTGGGGACTTGGCAGGGCTCAGTCCAGGCTCTCATAGAATCATTTTGGTTGGAAGAGACCTTTGAGATTTTTGAGTCCAAACGTTAACCCAGCACTGCCAGGTCACCACTAAACCGTGTCCCCTCAGCGCTCTCTACACAGAAATCCTTGTTTCATAACAATGTGACTCAACCAAAGTCCTCTGTACCCTTCTCTGGTTTTCATCATGAAACGAAGCCTGTGATACAGCCCAGTACAGTCTGGGTCGAGCTGTTGAAAGCTTCACCCAGGGCTCTCCATCAAACAAAAATCCTTGTTCTGCTTCAGTCTCACAACATCTCCTGCTATTCCACTGCTGTATCCCCACTGCCTGTCAGGCAGCAGCAGCAGCAGCAGCAAAAGGGATTTAGAAGTGAAATTCCACATCTGCAGCTTCCATTGTCCAGTTCCCTTCCTGCCTCCACGAGTACCGTCACTGCTGCGTGTAGGACAAACAATAACTGTTTCCTTTTCTTTGTTCTCTGGCAGAAAAACAGGCTGTGGAGCACGCTGGAGGCTGTGGAGCTGGGAAACTCTGAGGTAACCAAATGCAATTCCCTTCCTGAAGCTGGGATAATAAACCCATAGTGGCCTCATCTGGACATCGCAGGAACTAAACTTCTGAGTAAAAATAGTCCCATTATCTGCTGGTGGCCTGGATTGGATTTGTTCAAACACTTTTCAGCTCCTTTTTCTCCTGCTGTAATGTGAGGATGGATTGATTCCTTTGGGCGAGAGAAACATTGACCTGTGTCAACATAGCTCAGCGGAAAGTGGAAATTAATTTTATTCAATGTAAGTTGGGCAGGAGGAAAGAAAAACCCAAATCAAAGGGATTTACATGATACAGCCTAGTTGTGTGGGTTTGTTTCAGTGTGCCCAGTGACACAACAAGAGGTAGCAGGCACAAACTGGACCAAAGGAAGTTCCATCTGAACATGAGGAGGACCTTCTTGACTTTGGGGGTGGTGGAGCATTAGAACAGGCTGCCCAGAGAGATTCCTTCTCTGCAGTCATTCAGAACCCAGCTGGACATTGTGATCCTGGGCAACCTGCTGTGGGTGACCCTGCTTTAGCAGAGGGTTGGACTTGATGATCTCCAAAGGTCCCTTCCAACCCTTACCATTCTGTGATAATTGTGGATTAAACAAAAATATTAAGGGCAGGGGGGATGGGGGGAGGGTGGAGAGGGCAATGACCCAAAATGTGTTGAAGAACATTGTAGTCTAAGTAATAAAAGAACTAAAATGGCACTTTTAGCAATGATAAAGAACTAGTAAGCTGACAAAAGTGAGAGGCTGCATTTTCTGGTGATTAGATTTTATTCTGTTTTTTTGAAGGAATAAGGATTGTCAGCCCTGAAAACAAAACAAAAGTGAAAAAAAAAAACAGCCAAACAAACAAAAAACCCCCAATGCCTGTAAGATGAGTTCACAAAAATCTAGAATTTTAAATTTTAAATGTATCTCTGGGGCTCTTTTATTTGCCTGAATGTTTGGAGTCTCTAGATTCCATTTGAGAAATGTGTTCAAGATTTTCTCTGCTGCCAGTGGGAGGAGGTTGGACTAATCTGTTTCTTTGAAAGAAAAGTTGAGATCATTACAGAATTGCTTTTCTGTAGAATTTGGCCTTTAATGAAATATTCAGTCAGGCTTTTCATGAAACCAAAGCCAGCTCAACACACTACATCTGAATTCTGTTTTCCTGGAAAACCAAATTCTGTCATTGTCCTGGAGAAGTAGTTTGGGTTGGAAGGGATTTTAAAGATCATCTAGTTCCAAACCCCTACCATAGGAGGGTTTGGAACTAGACACCTTCCAGTAGACCAGGTTGCTCAAGGCCTCATCCAACCTGGCCTTGAACACCTCCAGGGAGGGGTGTCCACAACCCTCTGGGGCAACCTGTTCCAGTGTCTCACCACCTTCACTAGAAAGAATTTCTTCCTAATATCCAGTCTAGATCTTCTCTCTTCCAGCTTCAGTCCATTCCATGTGAGGAAGGATGCTTTGCCAAAAAGAGTTAAATTCTTTTGAGTCCAGCAGAAATGGACAGTCATGCAAGAAAAATACTCACTACAAATCCAAGTGCACCTACTGAACCGTTTTCTCTTGTGCTGTTCTTTCCTCAGCAGTAAATAAAGGGGTTGAAAAGTGTCATGTGGACTGTCAAAGATACCTCCTGGTCTTCGTGTTAAGGAAGCAAATTTTGAACAGTTTTAACTGCTTTGTAGTGGTTTGTTGCTCCTGAAGTTCTCCTGAAATACTAAGTCAGATTTCAAAGGTAATTTGAGATTTATGAGATGTGACACAAGATGGGGAATAATTCTTAAGGCACTTCCAATCTGCTGTTAATTTGTGTTTAACTGTGCTGCTGTTAACAGCCATTAATGCCTACCTGTCTCTGGAGCTTTGGTGGAATGCTTTGTTAAGGTCCCATGTGGAGCTGCTGGATTGCCTCATCCATGAGGAATTAGACCTGGAGGTGGATGACTGGTTGTAACAGACTTTATTTTCCAAGAGCTTTGGCAAAGCCTTTCTGCAGACCTCTTGAGAGAAGAGGAGCTCAAACAATCCATAGAATGGAATAAAAAGAGATTTGGGGTTGTGTGTCTATGTAGATATGAAATGACAGGCTTGATGCCTCCTGGTAGTCAGATCCCAGCAGTGACTCATGTTACACAGAATTACAGGAAGTTTTAGTTCTTGTCTGCAAACTTGTAGCACTATTTTGAAATCCCAGAAAAATGTACATATGTCTGGCTGGTCAGCACCTACTTCTGCCATAGTTTCCCTCTGTGTGCACAAGTCAAGGAGCTGGTGTCTCTGCCTACATTAAACAGAGGCAACCCAAGGTCCTGCGCTGCGGTGTCGCTTGTGTTCATCCTGTGCCTGCTATAGTTCAGAGTCATTTAGGTTGGAAAAGACCTTGAAGATCATTAACTTCAGGCATGAACCTCACAGTGCAAAGTCACTGCTAAACCCTGTCCCTCAGCACGACATCTACATGGCTTTTAATTCTCTCCAGGGATGGGGACTCCACTGCTGGCCTGGGCAGCCTGTTCCAGGGCTTGGTAACCCTTTCAGTGAACAAATTGTTCCTAATGTTGAACCTAAAACTCCCCCGATGCAACTTGGGGCAGTTTCGTCTTTTTATGTTTTTTTTTTCTTGACTCGAGAGAAGATACCAACCCCACCTTGCATCAGTCTTCTTTCAGGTAGCTGTAGAGAGTAAGGTCTCCTCTCAGCCTCCTTTTTCTCCAGGCTAAACAACCCCAGTTCCCTCAGCCATGCCTCAGAAGATTTCTGCTCTAGACCCTTAGCCAGCTTTGTTGTTCTTCTCTGGGCACACTCCAGGACCGCAATGTCCTTCTTCTTGTGAGTGCCCCAGAAGTGAACCGAGGACTCAAGTTGCAGCCTCACCAGCACTGAGTATAGGCAGATAATCCTTGCCCTACTCCTGTTGACCACATTATTTGTGATCCAAGTCAGGAAGCTCATGCTCTTCTTGGCCACCCTGGCAAAATGCTGTGGTATCAATCTTAAGGGGCAAAGGCAGAGGGAAGTTATAAACTTGTTTTAGCGATGAAATCAAACCCCAGCTGATTCACTTTTTCATGCCTGATTTTGTGGTTAATAAATGCCTTCTTCTCCAGCTGAAAGCACAAGCCCATTTTATCTTAGTCCTCGTGAAATTTGACACATCAGAACTGCAAATCATCAATGTGACCTAGTGTGAAGAGGTTTAGGCATTTCCATGCAGAGTCCCTTACAATAATGATTGCAAAAACGGAAGTTAGATAATTCAATTAGAGCTGCTGTGGAGCCTTAATCCCAGATCCATGACTTTTAATATTTTTGCTGATATCAGAAGAAACTCCACATTTGCCTTCATATCCCTGTTAAATGATAAACCAGGGTCTAATTAAAACTCCTCAAAACACATAGCAGTGTCTCAGTTTGGGATTCATCAGGTACATTATCAAATGAAAGGGTAGACATTTGAAAACCCAGCACTGACCGTAGCTTGTCTTTTCCATTCACAAGCTCTAACTGGAGGAAACATTGGATGTTTAGCTTCAAAGGGCTTGAAACAACAAATAGCACTTCTCAAGCAATCAGTAGAGCAATGTGTCTACTGATTTGTTCATGTGAGAGTGATATTTGAAAGCCTATGAAATCATAGAATGACTTGAGTTGGAAGCGACCTTGAAGACCATCTATTTCCAAACCCCCTGCCATGGGCCAGGGGCACCTTCCAGTAGACCAGTCTCATCCAGCCTGGTCTTCAACACTTCCAGGAATAAGGTGTCCACAACTTCTCTGGGCAACCCATTCCGGTGTCTCACCATCCTCATAGTAAAGAAATAGTGTCAGTCACTGTATGGTCAGACAAAGGGTGGTGAGATCTGAGCCAAGATGCTAAGGGCATCACACAGAGCCCAGCTCATTTGCAGCAGGTGAAAAAAAAAGCAGATG
Organism: Indicator indicator; assembly: GCF_027791375.1. Taxonomy (NCBI): domain Eukaryota; kingdom Metazoa; phylum Chordata; class Aves; order Piciformes; family Indicatoridae; genus Indicator; species Indicator indicator. The sequence goes on from NC_072015.1 coordinate 30,560,617, forward strand.
AAAAGCAACTTGCATAAAGAAGTTACCTTAAATGAACAAAAAAATAACAAATCAAACAGAAAAATGAGAACTTCAAGTTCAAGCAGAGGTTAAAAGAAAAAAGAAAGAAGAAAGGCCCACCAAAAAGCCATCAAATATCCTCTTTGACGACCTCTAATGAGCAACTTTCCAATAGAGAGAATCAAACATGAACCTGTTCTGTACTTGAACATCACAAGAGATTAATGGTGGTGTACAACAGGGTTTCAGCACTTATTGGATGATGGGGAGACAGGATATTATAGATAATGATTCCACCTGAGATAGGCACATTTGGCAGCTGTGAAGGTGAACATTGATGCTCTGAACATTGATTGTGTGGCCAGGTCATCTAACACCAGGACCTACAGTAAAGCTGGGGATGGACTTTTTATATGGGCATGTGGTGATAGGACAGAGAGCGATGGTTTGAAACTAGAGCAGAGTAGATTTAGATAAGACATTAGGAAGAAGTTCTTTACTATGAGGGTGGTGAGACACTGGCATAGGTTGTCCAGAGAAGTTGTGGACATCTCATTCCTGGCAGTGTTTAAAACCGGGCTGGATGAGGCTTTGAGCAACCTGATCTAGTGGGAGGTGTCCCTGACTATGGCAAGTGGGAGTTGGAACTGGATGATCTTTAAGGTCCCTTCCAAATTCTTCAAAAAGGTGGAAAATCATGTGTGGTTTGAAGGAACAGAAATGGCAATACTGGAATTGAAGAATGAAATGAAAAAGAAAAGGAGGTTGAATTGGGGTGGGCAGGAGGGTATGGGTTGGAGTATTTTATTTTTAAGTTATCTTTTACTCTTATCTTTCTGGACTGGGGAAGATGAGGAGCAATATCTCCAGAGGATTTCAAACAACAGTGCCAGCCTCTGTATCTCTCACAAAAATTTACTACAGACCAGGCTCAGTAAAATGATGAAAATCATTCTATGACATGTGAGATCTTGCAACTGGACCTGGTGACTTATATTGTCTCTTTCCTTGTTGTGGTCTTAAATCCGACCTTCTCTCTGCTGTCTTCAACTCCCCTGCATGTGCATAATTCAGGAGGCTCTATTCACAGGCTTCACATCATCTCTGGTGCTGATCAACACGTTTTCTGCCTCGCTGCATTTCACTTTTTGTTCATTGGATTTGAACAAATGTAGGCAATCAGAGGAAAATGCAACTAGAAGAGTTGCAGCCACTGGTTCTCCAAGTGATATGAAATCTCATCTGTAGTCAAGGCTGGGTACAGTCTTGGCCACAAAACTGATCTAGACCTGTTGGAGCAGGTCCAGAGGAGGCCACAACAATGATCCAAGGGCTGGAAGCCCTCTGCTGCGAGGACAGGCTGAGAGAGTTGGGTGACAAAGGAATGGAGATGATCCCACACAGGCAAAGTGAGCATTTGTCTACAGCCACCTGATCTTGAACTTTTCAAACTGCACTTTGCAAACAATGTGGACAATAAATTATCCATGGGGACAGCAATGTGTTTTTGTGGCCAAGAAAGCAAATGGTCTCCTGAGGTGCATTAGCAAGAGTATGGCCACCATGTTGAGAGAACTTCTCCCTCTCTGCTCTGCCCTAGTCAGGCCACATCTGAAGTACTGGGTCCAGTTCTGGGGTCCCCAGTTCAAGAGGGACAGGGAGCTACTAGACTGTGTAACAGAGACTGTGACTATGATGAAGAGACTGAATCATCTGTCTTATGAGGAAAGGCTGAAAGACCTGGGGTTCTTTAGTCTGGAGAAGAGCAGGCTGAGAGAAGGTCTTATGCACATTTATAAATATGTGGTGGGGTGGTGCCAAGAAGAAGGGGTCAGTCTCCTTTCAGTGGTGGCCTTTACAGGACAAGGTGCAACAGATACAAACTACTACACAGGAAGTTCCACTTCAACATGAGGTAAAACTTGTTTGCTGTTAGGGTGCTGGAGCCCTGCATCAGGCTTCCCAGAGAGACTTTCAAGACCTGTGTGGACATTGTGATCCTGGGCAATGTGCTGTGGGTGACCCTGATTTATTGGGGGTGGATTAGGTGATCTCCAGAGATCCCCTCCAACCCCTACCATTCTATGATTGTATGCAACTACATGTGATCCCCAAGGAGGAGAGCTAATTGCTCTTCCTCAGGTAGAAAACAATATGGAAATAGTGAACACTCTCTCCTACCTGACATAAATACTGATCTAAAAACACACTACCTTCCCTCAAACCCTCACTTTCCATCACAAATGAAGCATAAGCAGGCCCTAGAGAGGCTGAAGCAGGATGTCTGCTGAATTTATGATTAATAAGCATGTCAGGCTTGATAACAGCATCCTTATGTGGACACAGCTAATGGCCTTAACATTGCTTCCAGAATGAAAATCAAATGGTTGAGCAGACTTAGCCTGAGGAAGGCCCACAGTGATAAGGGAACCATCAGAGAAAATAGCTGTAATGCATTTTTCAACCTGTCAAGTGAAAAAAATAAAACATAAAGTAAAATCTGAGATGATGAAAAGTCAAGGATATGCCCTCTCATATAGGAGCTGGAGGAATGCTTTTGTTGAATGAGGCTTTCTCCTAAACAAGAGGGGAAAGGTGAATGTAAGTAATGGAAAGCTGCAGGATTATCCTGTTAATTGCAGTTGTCTGTGAGCAATTATTTTCCTGAATCAGCATTTTCCCAGGGAGGGAGTTGGTTTGCGCTGCTCAAAGCTACACTAAATTGTTAACCCTGTGAGAAGAGCAGGAAGAGAGAACATTACCAGGGACAGCGAAAGGGAGGCCACAGGCTTGGATAGAGCAACACACAGACTTAGGAATTAGGTGGAGTTTTCAGGAAGATTTCACCTGCCAGTGCTATTAAAGACCCTAGAAACTATCTCAGACCCCAGAGATTGGCCCAGGCTGTAGGTGCTTGTCAAGGGTTAGGGCTAGGCTGGCCACCAGATAAGTGGCAAAGGCTTTCCATGAACCCTTCTCCCTTCCCAGAAGGAAGAAGGGAGAGAGATTGATGGGTTGGGAAAGAAACTAAACCAGATGGGATGGAAATAAGAATAATCCCATGAAACAGAGACACAGAGATACAAACCAACACGGAACCCGACCCCTGATGGCAATGACATCATCACTGTCACCTCTGATGCTGGGGGCAGGCACTGGGGAAGTGCCAGACTGGACTCAGCAGCAGATGGGAACCAGATTCAGGAGCTGGATACTGGAGCTGCACTCAGGAACACATGGATCAGGATCAAAGGCAGAAGGGACAGAGTCCTCCTGGGACACCATCCCTTGAAGAACAGGTTTGATCCTGGTGATCCCGCAGCTTGATCCTGAAGAAAACACCTATGGTGCAGAATTTCTTGTTGGCCAGTTGAAGGTCCCTTGTCTGGTCTGCTTCTCCATGAAGGTACCATCTCTGACTTCCTGCCCTGCAAGGTGTGGCACAAGATTGTGAGAGTGCTCTTGGTAGGCAGAGGAGCAAGTCTAAGCCAGAACCTTTCTGCAGCCCAGCCCTCAGCAGTAACTCTCCCCATCAGCATTCTCAGTACTAGAAGCAGCCACTGGCTGTGCAAACCTTCCCTGAACTTCAGAAAATGCCAGAACTGAGCAGAGACTGAGCTGAAAAGTCACATCCCTGACCAAAACTGGTTCTGCTCTAGCACAAACCAGTAAAATGCTGAGGATTAGGGAACCATAAACTGCAGGAGAGCCAAAGGGCCTGCCAATCTGATGTTATTTTGTCTTCCTCCAAGGTACTTGCTGCTGAAGATGGGATTGAAAGGGCTGCACATCAGCTGTGTCTCCTATAGAAACATCAAAAGGATGTTCTTCTGTTTCTAGTTAGCAAAAGGATGGGTACAAGCATGGATGTGAGCGAAATGGAAAGCTCTGGACTTGCATCTTGGGTTTTGATATTGATAATTGCTGATGACATGGAGAGTCCCCAGCATTGGAGGGGTTTCAAAGCCTTGTGGATGTGGTGCTGGTTTAGTGGTAACCTGGCAGTGCTGAGTTAATGGCTGGACTTGGTCTTAAAGGTCTCTTCCAACCAAAATGATTCTATGATTCAATGTCTCCTGGATCAGCCTTCTGGGAAGGACAGGAATTGAGTAGTTAGAGACATTATTTGTGCCAGGCCAAACTCTGCCCAGTAAAATAGCATCCACAAATCTTGGCTGTTGTCATAATGCTCACATGCTTTATTAGTTTTCAAACAAATGCTTTGAATAAATAAAGAAGATAAAAATATAAAACAAACAACTGTATAGGTAGAAGCCATAAATTAAAGAGGAATTCTCCATTAGCAGAGGTACACAACCATAAAATGTGCTTCCAAAAGAGATATCCAGATAACTTATGGAACCACCCAGGCAATCACTGACAAGCATTGGAAGAGAGACTGCCATTTGAGTTGTCTATGTGCAGCATGCAACATCTGCTGCAAAAATAACAACGAATCTTCAAAGATATTCTGTTGCTATGCAATAAGCCCAGCTCTGCACCACTGATTTGTGAGGGCACCAGCTGGGATAGACTAAAATCCTCACTCTCATTTCTTACCCTACGAAGTTTTTCTTCACCACTTTGTTCTTGTTAGGAAAGCCTGGCTGATCTCCTCTGTGTTTTAAGCACAGCAGCATCTAACTGTGCTGCAGAGAATGTTTTTTCTTAACCAGCTTCTCAAGAATGGTTGTACTATGATGGGAGCAGAACGTGTATGTAGAGCTCGAAGAAAACTGTTCCTTTCTATTATTATAGCTTTTGAAAACAAAAGGAAAGAATTAGGCAATACACTGCAGCAATAATCCCACAGTCTCAGAATGGTAGGGGTTGGGAGAGACCTCTGAGGATCGTTCATCCCAACCCACCTGCTAAAGCAGGCTCATGCACAGCAGGTTGTCCAGGATCACAATGTCGAGGTGGGTTTGGAATCTCTCTAGAGAAGGAGATTCCACAACTTTTTGGGGCAGCCTGTTCCAGTGCTTCTGCACCCTCACAGCAAAGGAGTTTCTACTAATGTTCAGACGGAACCTCCTGGGTTCCAGTTTGTGCCAGTTTCCCCTTGTCCTGTCACTGGGCAACACTAAAAAGAGTCTGGACCCATCCTCTTGCACCCTGCCCCTTAAGTCTTTCTGTGCATTGAGGAAATCCCCTCTCAGGCTGCTCTTCTCCTGGCTAAACAACCCCAGGTCTTTCAGCCTTTCCTCCTCACAGAGATGATTCAGTCCCCTCAGCATCTTTGTAGCTTCCACTGGACTCTCTCCAGTAGTTCCCTGTCTCTCTTGAACTGGGGAGCCCAGAAGCGGATCCAAGACTCCACACATGGCCTCACTAAGACTAGACAGAGAGAAGAACCTCCCTTGACCTGCTAGGCACGATGTTCTTAATGTACATCAGGACCCCAATGGCTTTTTTGGCCAGAGGAGCACATTGCTGGTTCATGGTGAACTTGCTGTCCACCAGAACTCCTCCCTGGAGCTGCTTTCCAGCAGGTCAATCTCTCATCTGTACTGGTGGAGGGGATTATATCTCCCCAAGTGCAGAACTCCACACTTGCCTTTGTTGAACTTCATGAAGTTCCCCCTGCCCAACTCTCCAGACTGTCCAGATCTCACTGAATGGCAGCACAGCCTGACAGGGTGTCAGCTACTGCTCCCAGTTTTGTATCATCATCAAACTTGTTGAAGGTCCACTCTGTTTATCCACATCACTGATGAAGGTTTTGGAATAGAGTGCACCCAGCCCTGACCCTTGGGGAGCAGCACAAGCTGAAGGCCTCCAGCCAGACTCCCAACCATAGCCTTGATGTGCTCCATGATGAGTCCTTCTCAAGACACTCATGCCCATAATTCCTTCTGGAGAGCTCAGCTGAGGCCTGAGTTTTAGCAACATCTGCTTAACATCGCAGTGACTGAGTGATGAAGATAAGAGTATCCCCTGGTCAACATTTATCCTCCTGAGGCATTTAGGGGGCTTCTAAAACAAGTGCTGGCAGATGAGTTTTGTTTCAGATGTGAAGAATAAAAAGTCATTTTTAAAAAATAGTGCTAAACATTGCCATGACCTCCCATTACCTCTCTTTTTGGTGGCCACTTTTTTCAAAACTTATGCAAGATACTTCCACTTCACTCTCAAAACTTTTCTGTTCTAGAATGAAATAATATTTTTTTATGTGATCCATTGCATTAAGATCACTTAGGAGCACCTGTGACAGTGTGAAGTTGTTTTGTATTCCGAGGAGTCAAAATGTTTTCTCAACAAGGGGCCAAATTCAGAAGAGATGTCAGTCAACTGTGTCTATTTTGGAAGCTGCACCTGCTGATACTCAGCTGGAATGGGACCCTCTGGCTTTGCATCTTAAACATTCATGCTTATCTTGAAGTCAAAACTGAGGGAGCTTTCTTACAGACTCTTACAAACACATCATCTCTTCTGGCAGTCTTGACACTAGAAAGAGCCTTGTCTACCAATTCATAGAAAACTGTGTCTGAACAGAATAAGAGAATCACAGACTGACAGGGGTTGGAAGGAACCTCTGGAGATCATCTAGTCTAAGCCCTCTGCTAAAGCAAGGTCACCCATAGCAGGATAGCAATGTCCAGGCAGATTTGGAATCTCTCTAGAGAAGGAGACTCCACAACCTCTCTGGCAACCTGCTCCAGGGCTCCAGAACCCTCACAGCAATGAATTCTATCCTCATGTTCAGGTGGGATTTCATGGGTTCCAGTTTGTGTCTGTTGCCCCTTGCCCTATCTTTAGGCACTACTGAAAAGAGTCTGACATCACACTCTTGCACCCTGCCCTTTAGTTCCTGCTGAATTTTGAGAAGATCCCCTCTCAGGCTACTCTTCTCCAGGCTCAGCAGCCCCAGATATCTCAACCTTTCCTCCCCACTGCTCCAGTCCCTTCAGCATCTTTGTAGCCTCCACTGGACTCTCTCCAGTAGTTCCTTGTCTCTCTTGAACTGGGGCGCCCAGAACTGAACCTATGAGTCCAGATGTGCCCTCACTAGGGCAGAGCAGTGGGAGAGAAGAACCTCCCTCCTGCTGGAGACACTCCTCTTAACATACACCAGGATACTGTTGACCTTCTTGATGATGATACTAGCACGTTGCATGCTTGTGGTGAACTTGTTGTCCACCAGGGCTCCCAGGTCCTTTCCCTTGGAGCTGCCTTCCAGCAGGTCACCCCCTCCCCTGTACAGGTGGAGGAGGTTATTCCTCCCCAGGTGCAGGACTCTACACTTGTGCTTGTTGAACTTCATTATTTTCCCCTCTGCCTAACTCTCCAGCCCCTCCAGGTCACACTGAATGGAAGCACAGCCTGACAGGGTGTCAGCCATTCTTCCCAGTTTGGTATCATCAAACAAGTATTTTCCTTTTATTTAAATTCTCTCTTGACATCTCCATGGTGAATAAGTGTGGAACATCCACTGACTCTGAATCTTCAGTGAACAGAGATTTGCCCACACTGCTGAAGTTATTAAATGTACATGGTAGAATTTATTAACTGAAAGCCCATTAGTTCCTGACACATCTAGGAAAAGGAATCACAGCATAAATATTTCAAGTACAAATTCAAAGAACTTTTCAGGAGCACACAGATGTCACTGGAGTGTAGGACCCAGGCTTGGTATAGGGCTTGGTCCTCTCTAAATCACTGAGTATCCTCATAGAGCACCAAGGAGCCTTTGCAATAACTATGGAAGAATGTAGCAAAACGTATGGATAGTTCAGTAGTTGCAATTTTATTGATTGCCTCAAATCACAGAATCACAGAATTTCAGGGTCTGGAAGGGACCTCAAAAGATCATCTAGTCCAACCCCCCTGCCAGAGCAGGATCACCTATACCAGATTACACAGGAACACATCCAGGTGAGGTTTGATTATCTCCAGAGAGGGAAACTCCACAACCTCCCTGAGCAGCCTGTTCCAGTGCTCTGTCACCCTCACTGTGAAAAGAATTTTCCTCACATTTATGTGAAACTTCCTATGCCTCAAAATGGTGATGTAATTCAAACATGCCATGTGAACATGATGTGGTTTCAGGAAATACTTAAGTTCTGCTTGTATTCAGATAAGAAAAAAAAAAATCCTACAATGGTTGGGTTGGAGGGGACTTTTATAGGTCATCTAGTCTAATTCCCCTGCACCAATCAGGGACAACTTCAGCTAGAGCAGGTTGCTCAGAGCCCCAAAGAATGTGACCAGGAAAGGTTGCAGGAATGGGGCATTTACTACTTCCTTGGGTAACCTGTGACAAAGTCTCACCACCCTCAGCATAAAACATTTCTTGCTTCTATCTAGCCTAAATCTCTCTCACAGTTTAAAACCATCACCCCTCGTCCTGCCACAATGGGTCCTGCTCAGAAGTCTGTCCCCATCTTTCTTATAGGTCCCCTTTAAGTACTGAAAGGCCACACTAATGGCTTATGGCATAGCCCATCACTAGCTCTGACTGTGCTCCTTGCTCTTCCAGTTGGATTGGGACTGCTTAGGAAAGCTTGGCCCCACACCTTGTTTTGAAAAGCTGAAAAGCCATGGCATGTGCTTACTTTGGTGTTTCCAAAACAGGTGGTGCTCTTTATAAACATACTCAAAAATAAACTTTTTGCCCTGGTTTGGGCTAGAGCAGAACCAACTCTACTCAAGGATTTGACTTCTCAGCTCAGTCTCTGCTCGATTTTGGCACTTTCTGAAGATCAGGGCATGACCACACAGCCAGTGGCTGCTTCTAGCAGTGAGAACGCTGATGAGGAGAGTTACTGCCAAGGGTGCTGATTCTGTGTGCTCTGACAAGAGAAGGTAACTCAAGCCCAGAAGCAGCATCTGGTCTGCCTTTAAATCCTACCCCAGTCACAGCTACCTCTTCCTCCTCTGTCTCTGAAGGTGAGGAAGGCAAAGCCTGTGCAGAGAAGGAACAGGATGAGCAGATGTGCTCTACATGGTGGCATGAGTGTGTCTGGGAAGCTGAGAGCTGAGAGCAGAGCTGTTGGGTACATGTGACCTTTATTTCAGAGGAATTACTCCTGGTTTAGCTGTGCATCTCCCAGTTTATGTGGCTTGTATCCTTGATAAACTGGTGGATCCCACTTTGTTTTTCCCTTGGGTGTAGTTCTACGTGTCCAGCATTTCTACAACAGGAATTTAGTTGGCGTAAGGCTACTCCTACCCTGTAAGTGAACTCCCTCACTGAGTCAATGGACATTTTCTACCTCTGCCCTGGGAAATCACATCCATAAAGTTGAAATCTGGGACATTGTCTCTTCAGAGAACAGGGCGAATTGTGACAACAGAAATAAAAGTGCTCCAAACCTATTTCCTCCAAGTGCCTCAGTCCTGATTCAGAAAGATCATTTTTAGAGATAAAAGGATAATTCAATCATCATTTAGTTTCTCTTCCTCTGAGACTCCCAGCCAGGGATGATTGATTGAAAAGTGTCATGACAGCTGCTGTGTTTCAGATGTTCTTGGAAAGGCTCTTTCCTAGTGTGGAGCCAATTCACATGGGCATGAAAATTAACTTTATTTTAAAGACAGGTGTTTTAAAATATGTATTAAATCCCCAGAATAAATAAATAAAATAAAAAAAAAAGAGACAGATTTGAATTTAAACTGAGCACCTTTTAGCTTCTCTTGACAGTCTTTTTTTAGCAACAATCGCCTATTAATTATTTACTGCCAGGAAAAGATTTGATCCCAACCAAAATTCTTTGGATTTCACAGAATCACAGAATGGTAGGGCTTGGAAAGGACCTCTGGAGATCATCAAGTCCAACCCTGCTACCAAGGCCAAGAAGCACACCCAGGCAAGTTTTGAATGTCTCCAGAGATGGAGACTCTACCACGTCTCTGAGCAGCCTATTCCAGTGCTTACATCAAAGAAGTTCTTCCTCATGTTCAGCTTGTGCCAATTCACCCTTTGTCCTGTCACTGGACACCACTGAAAAAACACTGGTCACATCCTCCTGACACCCACCCTTGAAGTATTTAAAAGCATCTCAGAGATCCCCCCTCAGCCTTCTCTTTTCCAGACTCAAAAGACCCAATTCTCTCCATCTTTCCTCATAAGAGAGATGATAGAATCATAGAATCAGTCAGGGTTGGAAGGGACCACAAGGATCATCCAGTTCCAACCCCCCTGCCATGGGCAGGGACACCTCACACTACATCAGGCTGGCCACAGCCTCATCCAGCCTGGCCTTAAACACCTCCAGGGATGGGGTCCCAACCACCTCCCTGGACAACCCTTTCCAGGCTCTCACCACTCTCATGGGGAAGAACTTCTTCCTCACGTCCATCCTGAATCTCTCCACTTCCAGCTTTATTCCATTCCCCCTAGTCCTATCACTACCTGATAGCCTAAAAAGTCCCTCCCCAGCTTTCTTGTAGGCCCCCTTCAGATATTGAAAGGCCACAAGAAGGTCACCTCGGAGCCTTCTCTTCTCCAGACTGAACAGCCCCAACTCTTTCAGTCTGTCCTCATAGGAGAGGAGCTCCAGCCCTCTGATCATCCTGGTGGCCCTTCTCTGGACACGTTCCAGCATGTCCATATCCCTCTTGTAATAGGGGCTCCAGAACTGGATGCAGTATGTATGGAAATGTTCTTGCCCCCTACTCATCTTTGTAGCCCTTTGTTGTACCCTCTCCAGTAAGTCCCTGTCCTTGAACCAGGGTGCTTAGAACTGGACCAAGTATTCTAGATTTCATTGGTTTCACTGTGGTTTCTACTGAAAAGTCTGGCACATGGTAATCTCAAACTCCAGGGTCATTTATTCCCTTGCTTTTTAGTTCTGTGCTGAAGTTCAAACTGATTTTAATGAAAGATTGGCCTCAGGAAGGGATGTGGAATTTTATTGTTCAGTCAGAATTGCACAATATTACAAAGAATGTATAAAAGTAAAACCTTGGCAAAGAATGTATAAAAGTAAAGCCTTGGCAAAGTGATCAAATCCATGAACTTCCAAGGCATCCAACTTGTAGAACACAATAAACCTGTTCATTACAGTGCCAGGAGGAGCTCAGTATCAGAATGGCACTGAGGTGCTGGAGCAGGTCCAGAGAAGGGCAACAAAGCTGGTGAAGGGTCTAGATAACAGGTCTTATGAGGACTGTCTGAGGCAAGTGGGATTGTTTAGTCTGGAGAAAATGAGGCTCAGGGGAGACCTTGTTCTCTGCAACTCTCTGAAAGAAGGTTGGAGTGAGGTGGGGGTCAGTCTCTTCTGCCAAATAACAAGCAATAGGACAAGAGGAAATGGCCTTAAGTTGAACCAAAGGAAGTTTAAGTTGGACATGAGAAGAATTTCTTCACGGAAAGAGTTCTCAAATACTGGAAGAGGGTAGGTGGTGGAGTCCACGTCCTTGGGAGGTAGACGGGTTATGTAGATGTGGTACTAAGAGGTTTGGCTTAGTCAAAGACTTATTAGTATTAGGCTAATGATTGCACTTGATGACCTTAAAGGCCTCTTCCAATCTAGGCAATTCTGTGATTCTGTGAAATGTGGAAGGAACTCAATTTTGAAGGAATAAAAGGCTCCACAAAAGTCATTTTCATTCGATCTTCAAAGATATGATGCTAATGTGACATTTAGATGAAGCTAAAGATAGATATCGTGTCCTTAATGCAGCCATCGTCCTTGGATTTGTTATTAACCTTGCATGTGAGCTTCTGCACCCACCAGTACCTCTTCCACACCCTGCAACCTGCCATGGACTCTCCTTCTTATAGAAATGCCAGCAGGAGAACAGAGCCTGGAAAAGAGAAGACCGAGAGGAGATCTTATTAATGTTTAGAAATATCTGAAGGGTGGGTGTAAAGAAGGAGGGGCCAGTCTCCTTTCAGTGGTGTTCAGTGATAGGATGATGGGCAATGTACACAAACACAACATTACTGTAAGGGTGACAGAGCACTGGAACAGGCTGCCCAGAGAGGTTGTGGAGTCTCCTTCTCTGGAGAGGTTCCAAACCCACATGGACATTGCGATCCTGGGCAACATGCTCCAGGTGACCCTGCTTTAGCAGGGGGTTGGACTAGATCTCCAAAGGTCCCTTCCAATCCACACCATTGGTTTGCCGATTCATGCATGCTTCATGAAACAAGCTAATGCTAAACCATTCAGGAGCAGGAAAACTCCCCTACAGACAGCCTGTCTCATCATTTTTTCCATCAGAGTGACTGTTTTGTTTGCCCGAAGCATCTAGAGCTGGCCAGCCTCCCACCGGGTCCCGTGAACAAGCCCCAGCCTGAGGCAACCAGCAGCAAGGTCTGTGTAAAACTGAACTTGGGGTTTCTGATTTGCTTGGTGAAACGCATGAAAAATGCTCCAAAGTTACCGGTAAGGAGGGAGCTGGTGGATGAAGCTCTGCTTTGGAATACAGGTGGCATTGTTTTCTGCAGTACGTTCAAATGGGCTTTAGAAGAAAAGGAGTTAAACGAGTTTTTCTTGCAGTTCTACAGTGCCATCCTGTGGGGATATTAAATGACTGCAGGATAGAATCAACACAACCTGGAGCTTACTGAAGATTTCATTATGGAGCAAGATTTTGAGTTGGACAAAACAGAAGAGAGCTTAAAAGTGAAATTACATTAAATTCTATAACTGCATTTTTGGTTTTCAATAACAATAATTGTGAGGTACATTCAGAAGAGTGTGGCCAGCAGCTCAAGGAAGGTTCTCCTCACTCCCTACTCTGCCTTGTGAGGTCATGTCTGGAGTACTGGGTCCAGTTCTGGACTTCCCAGTTCAAGAGATACAGGGAGCTACTTGAGAGTCCAGTAGAGGCTACAAAGATGCTGGGGGGGCTGGAGCATCTCTGTGAGGAGGCAAGGCTTAGAAACCTGGGGCTGTTTAGCCTGGAGAAGAACGGCCTCGGAGGGATCTTCTCAATGCTCAGCAAGAGCTAAAGGGTGGGGGGCAAGACAATGGGTCCAAACTCTTTTCAGTGGTGCCCAGTGACAAGACAGGGGGAAACCCAAGAGGTTACATCTGAACATGAGGAGAAACTTCTTTGCTGTGAGAGTACTGGAGCCCTGGAACAGACTGCCCAGGGAGGTTGTTGAATCTCAATCTCCAGAGAAATTCTAAAGCCATGTGGATGTTGTGATCCCAGGCAACATGCTGTGGGTGACCCTGATTTAGCAGAGAGGTTGGACTAGGTGATCTCCAGAGGTCCCTTCCAACCCCCACCATGCTGGGATTCTGTGATGCTTGGAATCCAGGAGTGATAAATCCAACACTAGAGTGTGGCTGCAGATGGCCATTGACTAAAATTTGATAATGTTTTCTTTTGTTTAAACTCAGTCATTTCTTGATTTAAGTCAGCACTCACCTCCTAAGCTCTCCCCTCATTAAACTGATTGGCTTTGTGTCTCATTCTCCAAAACAAACCTCTAATTAGCAATAGAGTTTACATAGAAACAGCTACCTTAGCAAGCAGAGCCTGATGATCCATCCATCAAGTTCATAATATTTACGTAGACACAGAGTTGTCTCTTCTCACTAAGCAATTCAGATTGGAAACATTTCCAGTCTCTTGTGAATTTTTAATTGTAATTCTTTTTCAAGTACAGCAGACACCTCACTAGATGCTCTAAAGTCTTCTTCACTGATGAGCATTTGTCTGCACAGCACAAAAGAGACACAAATGCAACTGTTGGGATCAGTAGCATGTAGCACTGCCTTTGCACTGTAGGTCACTACATCAGGAGAAAGGGAATCAGAAAACAAATTCTAGTCATTGAAATTGAAATTGAGAGCAGTTAAAATAATATTGCCCTTTGAACTTTGTCCCTTTTGCCCATATTTATTTGTTTATGAATTAATAGGATATCTGATTTCCTCTATTTTCCAAGTCAGGGCATTCTTTCAACAGTTTAAAGACCAACTCATAGAATCACAGAGTGGTTTGGGTTGGAAGGGACCTTTAAAGGTCATCTGGTCCAACCCCCTGGAGTCAGCAGAGACATCTTCAGTAACTAGCTGTAGTTAGCACAATGTAAGTGTATTGAATTCAAAAATTAAACACTTCAAGTAATTCAGAATTAATATTAAAGATATGAATATAAGCATTAGCTCTGCTTCCATTCCATATATTAATGCCATATATTAATGTGGACCTGGCGCTTAGGGACATGGTTTAGAACTGACCCTAAACTGGGTAGAAGGTTGGACTGGATGATCTTTGAGGTCTCTTCCAACCAGATGTTTTCTGTGATTCTGTGATTCTGTAATGACTGAGTAGCAGAGGATCTCTCTAAACCGTATTAGGAAGGTGAAGCACACAGACTTCCAGATTACATTTTTTTCTTCACTGAATCACTGAATGGTGCAGTTTTGAAGGGACCCCTGGAGATCATCTAGTCCAACCCCTCTGCTAAATCTGGGTTACCCACGACAGGTTGCCCAGGATTGAAATGTTCAAGTGGGTTTGGAATCTCTCCAGAGATTGAGACTCCACAACCTCCCTGGGCAGCCTGCTCCAGGGCTCCATCACCTTCACAGTAAAGAAGTTTTTCCTCCTGTTCAGATGGAACTTCCTGGGTTCCAGTTCGTGCCCATTGTCTTTGTGTTACTGTCAGGCATTATCAAAAAGAATCTGGCCCCATCCTCTTGATTCCCACCCTTTACATATTGTCTGAGAAGATCCCCTCTGAGGCTGTTCTTCTCCAGGCTCAACATACGCAGGTCTCTCAGCCTTTCCTCACCACAGAGATGCCTCAGTCCCTCAGCATACTAGACTCTCTCCAGTAGTTCCCTGTCTCTCTTGAACTGGGGAGCCAAGAACTGGACCCAGGACTCTGGATGTCGCCTCAGTAAAACAGATTAGACAGGGAGGAGAAACTCCTTACCCCTGCTGGCCATACTCTTCTTAATACACCCTAGATACCTTCTTGGCCATGAGAGCATATTGCTGGAAGGACATTTAATAAAATTAATTTAAAATCCATCAGGTAGGCACATTCCCCTGCTTTTATAGACAGAAAGAGTTTGTGCTGCTTTTGAAACTACAATTTGTGAACTCACAGGACATTTCTACTGTTCCTCAAGTCCAGAACCTGACACTTTTTTTTTTTTTCCCCGGGGCTTGTGGTTTTAGTTCCAGACAGGGCTAATAATCCCTTGAAAACTGAAATTGATAAATAATTCAGTCAACTAAAAATGGCTTTCCAGAGAGGTATAAGGAACTTCCTTACCATGGCAGGAATGGCAGTTAAAATGAAAAAAATAGCTCACAGTATGCACATATTTCCTCCCACATTAATAAAGTTAAACTGCTTCTTGAATTACATTCTAGGGCAAGTTTCTATAACAGCAGCTTAAAACTGACATCAAATTGATGTTTAACCATATAAATAAATTACTTCATTGTCAAAGCTGCAGAAGACAGCTGGAGATGCTCATTGTGCTGCAAGTTGGACTAAGGTCATGTGGTTAAGCTCTTGGCTTTCACCTTCTGCTTTCTCAAAGCTTTGTTTCTTACATGATCAGTAGATATTTTATAAAGAAAAGGAGATGTTACCTTGTTAGCCTCACAGGAAGATGCCTTCTTTTAACACAGGTTTGCAATAGGTAGGTATAGAGAATCACAGAATTGTTTTGGTTGGAAAGACCTTTAAGATCATAGAGCTCAACCTTTAACTCTGCATTGCCAGTTCACAACTAAACCATGCCCCTCAGCACCACATCTACATGGCTTTCAATCCCTCTAAGGATGGAGATTCCTCCATTGCCCTGGGCAGACGATTCCAGCCCTTGACAACCTTTCTGGGGAAGACATTTTTCCTAATGTCCAGCCTAAACCTCCCTTGGTGCAAGCTGAGGCCATTTTCTTTTCTCCTGTTACTTATTACATGGGAGGAGAAATCGAACCCCACCTGGCTTAAACCTCATTTCAGGGAGCTGTAGAGAGCTACAAGGTCTCTCCTCAGCCTCCTTTTCTCTAGGCTAAACAACCTCAGCTCCCTCACCCATAACTTGGAGGACGTGTGTGCTAGACCTTTCACCAGATTCATTGATCTTCTTTGGACATGCTTCAGCATCTCAGTGTCCTTCTTGGAGTGAGTGTCCCAAAACTGAAGACACTATTTGAGGTGTGGCCTCATCAGAGATGAGTACAGAGGGAAAATCACTGTCCTACTTCTGCTAGACACACTATTGCTGATCCAAGCCAGGACACTGTTGGCCTTCTGGGCCACTTGGACACACATTGGCTCATCTCCAGCCAGCTGCCAACCAACACCCCCAGGACCTTTTCCACCAGGAAGTTTTCCAGTCACTCCTCCCCAGGTCTGTAGCATTGCAGGGGGTTGTTGTGACCCAAATGCAGGACCCAGCACTTGGCCTCGTTGAACCTATACGTCTCTGAGCAGCAAAATCTCAGCGCTAGCTGTTAAAAGCTCAACCACCAGAACAACACTGAAGTCCTGCAGATCTTTTCCCAACTTCACACCTGACTGCACTTGAGAAGAAATGTAAATTCACTGAAGAAAAGATCAGAGGGCATGATTAACTGATTAACTCCTATTAATTTTTTTTGATAACAATAAGGAAGGAAAATTTTATCACAAATTTTAATATGATCTCACATAATTATAAGTTCTCTATCCACTGAGAACTATCTGAGGTCTTAGGAGCACAAATTAAAAATGCTATTCAGATTGGACATCTCAGCTCATCAGTCTTGGGTTTAGGGTTGGATTTGATGATATAAAGGTCTTTTTGAACTGAAAAGATTTTTCAGTTGTATAAGTTAAATTATTTCTTCTCCCTAATACAAATTTGGAAGGGATCCATTAGGATCCTTCAAGTCCCACAAGTCTTTTCCACTAGTCCACAAACAGTTTGGAGAAAATTGGTAGGATTCTTCCTGCTTCCTGCAGTGAGAAGTGACATCTTAAAGGTCTTTTCCAACTGAAACAATTCTATGATTCTATGATCTTCAACTAGATCAGGTTGCTCAGAGCCCCAAACAACCTGATCTGGAATGGTTCAAGGGTCAAGGCTTCTACTAGGTCTCTGGGCAACCTGGGCCAGTGTTTTACCACCCTCAGTATCAAAAATTTATTCCTTCTCTCTAATCTGAATCTTCCTCTTTTAGTTGAAAACCGTCACCCCTTGTCCTGTCACAACAGGCCTTGCTAAAAGGTCTGCAGCTTTCTTATGGGCCCCTTGAAATAAGCACAGAAATGTCACAAGAAGGTCTTCCTGGAGCCTTGTTCTTCTCCAGGCTGAACAATCCCAACTCTCTCAGCCTGTCCTCACAGCAGAGGGCTTTCATCCCTTTGATCATTTTTATGTCCTACTGTGGCCCTACTCCAACAGGTCCATGTCTCTGCTGTGCTCAGGACTCCAGAGCTGGATCTGGGCATCTGCAGTGCTAGGTCCATCTCTGGACTCCTCAGCAGAGGAGCAGAGGGTTTGCAGCCCAGAACATGATTGATTCTGAGCTGCGAGCACATTTCTGGCTCATGCCCAGCTCTCACCCACCAGCATCCCGAAGTCCTTCTGCACAGCCTTTTCTTGTCAAAGCAAAGTGTCAAGCTACCAGCTGAGGAATAGCAGGAGGGAAGTGGGAGATGCCCTGGCCTACACCTCTTCTCTTTGCTTTCGTTTCCAGCCTGTCCAGCTGCAGAGGTGGTGCGTCCATCAAGAGGAAGTTGTGGGCAGAGTGTGCTGTGAAGGGCATTTTGCTTTGAATTTGCTTCTCTTTTTGGTCTGTTGCAGCTCAGATTTATTAACCTCTGGACATTCTTCTGTGAGGGAAAGAGAGAAAAGGACTTGGAGGGTTCTGGGGAACAACTGAAGCATTATCTAAACCAGCTTTCAGCAGTGGCTGAATGTTTATTACAGTCAGGCAGGCAGTTTACTGAATAGTTTTTCCTCTCTGATTACAAGTGACAATTATTTCCAGAGAGCTGTTTCAGAACGCTTGGGTGGTGCTTACGAGATAATGAAGCACAGAGGCAGAATGAAGAACAAATGCATGCAGCAATTCCCCCTCCAACCCCCCCCACCCCACCCCTTTGTTGTATGTTAGAGATGCTGATAAAAACCTTATTTAGCCATTAAGTTCTGGGTGGGATCATTGACTGTTGTGTCCGTGTTCTGTTCCAAATTCCTTACCCCAGTTCCACCAGATGCTCTGTCAACAGTGTTCACGTTGTAGAAGTCATAGAATCATGTCATCGTTTTGGCCAGAAGAGACTGTTCAGGTCATTGGGTCCAACCATTAACCCAGCACATCCAGCTCACCACTAAGCCATGTCCCTCAGCACCACATCTACACAGCTTTTCAATCCTGACAGCGATGGGGATTCCACTACTTGCCTGAGCAGCTTGTTCCAGGGCTTGACATCCCTTCTGGGGAAGAAATTGTTCTTCATGTCCAACCTAAATCTCCCCTGACGTAACTTGAGGCCATTTCCTCCTGTCCTATCACCTGTTAGCAGGGAGTAGAGACTGACTCCCACCTTGCCACAACCTGCTTTCAGGGAGATATAGAGAGCAATAAGGTCTCCCCTGAGCCTCATTTTCTCCAAGGTAAACAACTCCAGTTCCCTCAGATACTACTTAAAGCACTTGTTCTGTCCTTCACCATCCTGTTTACTCTTTCCAGGATACACTCCAGCATCATAATGTCCTTCTTGTAGAGAGGGGACAAAATGTCCCAATATGCAGAGAGGAGAAAGGATCACTGAGTGTGGAATCAGTGGTAAATTGGGATGGTGGGACATCAAGTTATTAAATGCTATGGATGAGGAAAAGCACGTCACCCCTGACAGCTCTGTGTGCCCCTGCTGCCCTCTGGGGTCAAAGGTGACCTGAAGCTCCTGAGGGGCCTGAAGGGAACCTGCCATCAACACAATAGCCCTGCCTTAAGCACAGGGACACAGACAAAAGCTGAAAAAACATATTTGGTGTCGACTTGGAGTTTACTTAGGTGCAGAGTGGTTCCATTCAGACTCTGCATATTTGGGCTTTCTCCCATTAAAATTCTCTCTAACTCCTGGTTTTGGCAAAGGCAATGTTTTTATGCACAGGTTGTTAGCCACAGATGGGTAGATTAACTGCTGACTTTGTGCTATATCATCCTCAATATTAGGATTTTCCATTCCTTTGTCACTGAGACATAAAGTCCTGAAGGCAACTGTAATTCATAGAAGTTGGTGAGAGAGAAAAGAAGACTCTAAGGAGTTCACTGTAATCACATCTTCACATATTTAGTGGGTAGAATTATATTCATAGTGCCCTGACTTGAACCAGGGATCGTTTTCACTGCCTGGTACTTTGTGAAACTGATGAACTGTGGGAGAAGAAATGACAGGAAACACAATAATATTCTTCTCCATGAAGGTACACACTCATATGAAACTGGAGAAGAATGACTTTTCTTAGGGAGTGATTCTAATGGACTCTGAAGGACTGTAATCACAGAATCCCAGCATGGTGGGGGTTGGAAGGGACCTCTGGAGATCATCTAGTCCAACTCCCTGTTAAAGCCCACAGCAACCCACAGCAGGTTACCCAATGTTCAGGTGGATTTGGAATTTCTCCAGAGAATGAGACTGCACAACCTCTCTGGGAAGCCTGCTGCAGTACTTTCCTGTTGCAGTGCTGCAGTACTTTCCTGTTGCAGTGCTCCAGCACCTTTAGAGGAAAAAAAAATTTCCTTATGATGGGATCTAGCCCTGCAGACAAATTCAGTTACACATTTTGGTTAAGAGTTGTATAGAGATGTTTAATTAACCTCTAGTAATTGAGTCAGATGATAAAGTCCAGAGCTGGATCTCAACATACGTTGTGTAGAACTTGTGGGACATCCTGATGAGGACAAATGTGTGTAATAACAAACTGACACTTAATGTTGCATAGATGAACAATAGTGCTCTTCAGCTTACTGGAGAAACAATTAAATGCATTACCAAGCTGTAAACTGGCAGGATTTTCTGCTGCACAGATGCTCCCTCTTCCCTTTTCCTGTGTACTTGACTCCCAGCTGGTACTCATGATCCCTCACAGAGGATTCCTTAACCCGACCTCAACGATTTTAGACCAAATGACACTTTGGCTCTTGAAATGTGTTGACTTTTCTGTCCACAGATGTTTTTCTTTCCTCCTCCTTGCTTTGTCCTGAAATTTAAGAAGTTCCTGGTGTGAGCAAAGGACAGAGCTGTTGGAAGAGGCAGATGTGGAGGATTATTTATTTGCAGCCTCGAAGGACTTTGATAAGGTTTTAGGGCAGAAACTTTTCATCTTTTATCTCCTTGACCCATGGATTTTTCCTCTTTGTCTGTTTTGAATGTAAACATTGCTTTGCCCTCAGGCATAACTCATAACTCCAAGTTATATGATAAGAAATAGCTTTATCTTTTGTAAAAAAAAGTAAAATAATCTTCCTGAATTTCTTCACTATAATCAATGAAAACAACCAGCCAAGAACTTGGTGTTGGAAAGAACCTTTAAAGGCACCTCCTCCAACCCCCCCTGCAGTCAGCAGGAATATCTTCAACGAGAGCAGGTTGCTCAGAGCCCAAACCAACCTGACCTGGAATGGTTCGAGGGATGGAGCTTCTTCCACCACTCTGGGCAACATGGACCTGTGTCTCACCATTCTTAGTGTAAAAAATATCTTCTGTTTAGGTTAAATCTCCCTCTTTCAGTTGAAAACCATCACCCCTTGTCCTGTCAGTCTATCTCCATCTTTCTTCTAGGCTTCAAAATCCAAGCAGCATATATTGCCAGTGGAGATTTGCATTTGAGAGACTGAAAATCCCTCCATCTATTTTGGGCATGTGGCTTTCTTTTCCCCAGGAAAATATCATTGCTTGCTACAACATTAAGAAGAACTGTAGATACGACCTCTGGGACCTGCAAACCTTAAAAAAGGAATGAACTTCCCCAGAGTGTCAAATAAATGTCTCCGTCTTTAGGAATTTCTACACCAAATTCATTGAGTTTCGTGCTAGTTTCAAGAGGCAGCAGGTCATTAAAGAGTTGCAAAGACTTCCTAGGGGACCAAAGTCATCAAGCTTTTCATTTAGTGTTTGAGGAGAGAACAAACATGGCTGATGGACCTACTGGAGCAGATCCAGAGGAGGGCCATAAAGCTGATCAGAGGGCTGGAGTGCCTCTTTTATGAGAACAGGTTGAAAGAATTGGGGCTGTTCAGCCTGAAGAAGAGAAGACTCCAGCAAGGCCTTATAACTACATTTCAGTATCTGAAGGGGAGCTACAGGTAGGTTGGGGAGGGACTGTTTAGAAGGGCCTGTGCAATAGGACAAGGGGCAATGGCTTGAAACCCGAGCAGGGTAGATGTAGGTTGGACATAAGGAGGAAGGTCTTTAAAATGAAAGTCATGAAATATTGTTAACAGGTTACCCAGGGATGTGGTCGAGGCCCTGTCCCTGGAGACATTCAAGATCAGACTCAATGTGGCCCTGGACAATCTTGATCTAGTTGGAGATGTCCCTGCTCACTGTAGGAAGGTTGGACAAGATGACCTCTGAGAGTCCCTTCTAACCCAATGCAATTTGTTAATCTGTGAATCTGTTTATGTGGAGTCTTGAAGAGTTATCACCACAGGAATGAGGTCCTGCATAATTAATTACAGCTTTCCAGGAAGATTTAGGTGCTGGACTTGGACTTGTTGCACATGCCAAACATCTGAGGCTGCTGTGCATCACCTGGGGATGAGAGTGCTTCAGGGGTGGGTTTGTAGTAATGGACACACGTGGTGTGGGGCACAGGGTTCCTGAACATGTGAGGATGTGTGTGTGAGGGTGTATGTGTGGGGGTGTGCATGTGTGAGAACATAGGATTGTGTGTGTGCGTGAGGTTGTGTGTGTCAGTGAGGTTGTGTGTGTGAGAGGGTGCATGTGTCAGGGTGTGTGGACATGAAGGGTTGTGTGGGAGGGTGTGTGTGAGTGGGGGTGTGAGGTTATGCACATGTGAATGCGTGTGTGAAGATGTGAGTTCATGTGTGGGGTGTGTAAAGGATGTGTGTGAGTTCACGTGTGGGGTGTGTCGAGGATTTGTGTGTGAGTTCACATGTGGGGTGTGTCAAGGATGTGTGTGTGAGTTCACGTGTGGGGTGTGTCGAGGATTTGTGTGTGAGTTCACATGTGGGGTGTGTCAAGGATGTGTGTGTGAGTTCACGTGTGGGGTGTGTCGAGGATTTGTGTGTGAGTTCACTTGTGGGGTGTGTCAAGGATGTGTGTGTGAGTTCACGTGTGGGGTGTGTCAAGGATGTGTGTGTGAGTTCACGTGTGGGGTGTGTCGAGGATTTGTGTGTGAGTTCACGTGTGGAATGTGTCGAGGATTTGTGTGTGAGTTCACATGTGGGGTGTGTCAAGGATGTGTGTGTGAGTTCACGTGTGGGGTGTGTCGAGGATTTGTGTGTGAGTTCACGTGTGGAATGTGTCAAGGATTTGTGTGTGAGTTCACATGTGGGGTGTGTCAAGGATGTGTGTGTGAGTTCACGTGTGGGGTGTGTCAAGGATGTGTGTGTGTATGGGAATGTGTGTGTGTGTGCACATGTATGAGTGTGTGAGGGTGTGCGTGTGTGAAGTTGTGCATATCAGACTATGTGCAAAGTTGTGCATGTGAGGGTGTGAGTGTGTGTGAGGAGGGGCAGGGAAGGGCATGTGTGTGTGAGGAGGGGGTGGGTATCAGAGTGTGTGAGAGTGTGCAGGAGTTGTGTGCCTGGAGGGGTGTGTGCAAGGGCATGTGTAGAGTGTGCATGTGAGGGTATACATGAGCATGTGTGTGTGAGGGTGTGTGCACGTGAAGAGGGCTGTGCAAGGCCATATGTGAGCATGTGTGTGTGAGGGTGTGTGTAAGAGGGAGGGTGTGCGTGTGACGGGGGTGTCTGACGGCATGTGTGTGTGTGTGTGTGTGTGTGTGAGGGGGTGTGTGAGGTTGTGTGTGTGAGGGTGCGTGCGTGCGTGCGGGGGATGTGTGTGAGGGGACGTGTGACCGTGTGCATGTGAGGATGCGTGCATGTGAAGGTGTACGTTCGTGTCTGAGGGGTGTGTGAGGGCATGTATGTGTAAGAATGTGTGCGTACACGTACGAAGGTGTGTGTGAGGGGTGCATGGCAGGATGTGTGGGTGGATGTGGGGGCGGAGCGGGCAGAGGGCTGATATAAGGCAGGCTGCGGGCCGGTAGCCTCCCTCCGTCCCTCCTTCCACCCCGCTGGCGGCAGCAGCGGCAGCGATGGGCAGCGGCGGGCGGTGGTGGCTGCTTCTGGCCCTGACTTGGCTGCTGTGGGTGCCGGGACAGAGCCAGCCCCGAGGTGAGTGCGGGGCTCGGGGGGTGCGGGTGCAGTAGGGACGAACCGGTGTAGGGATCCGTGCTATGCTACCGGGGCTGGTGTCTCCACGCCTCCATCTCCTTTATCATTCCTCTCTCCTCACCCCCACACTTTGCAGCCTCTCGTCCCCCCTCCTTTCCTCTCCCGGAGCCTTTTCTTCTCCCTCAGCGGCGGGGGCCACTCCGCCCGGCCTCTCTGGGGCCGCCCACTCCCTTTGTGGGAACCGAGAGACGCTATGGAGCGGCTCAAACCCGAGCGAAGGGGCTGCTCGGCTCCCCGGGGCAGGGGAGAGCAGGGTTAAGGGTGGCCCCAGGCTCCCCGGGGCAGTCCCGGATCAGGGAGAGGAGCAGGCGGACCTTGAGAATACCTTATGCTAATATAAACCAGGTTCAACTCTATTTCAAGGAGTTATGATCAAAACCACTTTGCAGGCTACAGAGATAGCATGAGGATGGAAGTAATTTAGCGAAGTTTTCTCTTTTTCACACGTGGGTTTGGCCAGTACAGGGCAGCCGGGATCCAGTGAGTTCGTGCTTTGCCAATAACTTCCATCACATGCATCCTCTTTGTTCAAAGTGCCCTAACTTGGCTTTTCCCAGTGAGCCTGGAGTTAGCACCAGCGTTTCCCTGACCATGCTGGCTTGTGAGGGGTGGACACCGCATGCTCTTAGTTTTGTTCAGCTCCTGGTAGGCTCACCAGCAGAATTTCTATTGCTTCTTACTCCCTAGTCCTCAGGCACGTTAGGGTTCCGTTAAACAAAGTTTGGAATGGAAAATGGTTGGAAGGCATGTGTTGAGCAGATGTGTGACTTCGTGCTCCTTGTGGTGAAGTGCGGTGTTCAAGACGGATGTAGTGTGGGAGATCAGCATCTGAATGTGTTTATTGATATCAGCATGTATACAAAACTTCATTCTCCAGGTAAGGAGGACAAGATCAAGCTCAAGTAAACTGCTGAGGCCATATGTTTCAGCCTGTAAATAAAGACACTATAGCTTGATTATGAAAATTGAGTCTTGGAAATTAAAATTCAGACAAAATTATGCAAAATTTCCTTTTTACTACCTTTTTTGGTTTGCTTGGTAAGGTACCATACTTTGTAAAGTACCACTGGAGAGCATGTCTCATGAGGAGAGGCTGAGGGAGCTGGGATTGTTTACCCTGAAGAAGAGGTGACTGAGAGGAGACCTTGCTGCTCTCTGCATCTACCTGAAAGGAAGTTGCAGTGAGGTGAGGGTCAATCTCTTCCCCCAGGTAACTAACTACAGGCCAAGAGGAAATGGCCTCAAGTGGTGCCAGGGGAAGTTTAGACTGGGTATTCGAAACAATTTCTTTATTGAAAGAGTGGTGGGGCATTGAAATAGGCTGTTCAGGCAGATAGTGCAGTCACCATCCTTCAAGGTGTTTAAAAAAAAAAAAAACAAGCATATGTGGCACTTTTAGACGTGGTCTAGTGGTGATGAAGGTGCTAGGTAGGAGACTGGACTTGATGATCTTAAAGGTCTTTTCCAACCTTAATGATTCTATGACCTTATGCCCACTGAATAACCTTAATTCCCTACTAACTTCTGTTTGACTCTGCATGTTAGCATGCATTTTTAAAAGGTAGGAATTCTCCCAAAGCTGGTAAAATATAGGTGACAAAAATACTTTTTTCTCTCATATGCTATGATCTTACTGCAGTCATCTGCTGCAGCTTTTTAGTGCTGATATTCTAGCTCTTATGTAGCATCTCACGTTGTTAAAGGCATCTTAACAGGCTGCATATTTTTCTGTCAGAGATTGAAGATACCAGTGTATTTGATTGCTCCTAAACCACCCTTCCTGGGCTGATTAAAATTCATAATTATATTTTCTAGTTGAAAAATTGGGTCATGAGACCATTATTTCTTTTAGACTAAGTTGATAGAATTCTTTTTTTCTCAGCCTGAGAGCACAGATCATCTGAGGAAACAGTGAGCAGCAAACTCTTCTGGTGGGTAACTGCCTTAGGATAACTGATCCTAAAACAATGTGTGGAATGTGATGCAGATTAGGATAGCCATGTTGCTTTTGTGGAAAGTAAACAGCTGAAGCTCATACTTGTAATCATGGTGATGATGCAAAAGCATGGTTTGTGGTGAGGCTAGAAAGATTTCTTGAGCTGTTGCATTGGAGAAGATTTTGGGGAAAGGATCATGGCATGCCCATGGAGAATACCTCAGTAGAAATCTCAGCATTTCTTGTTTTCACAGAATTTAAGCATGGTGGGGGCTGGAAAGAACCTCTGGAGGTCCCACAGCAGGTTACCCAGGATCACAATGTCCAGGTGGGTTTGGAATCTCTCTGGAGAAGGAGACTCCACAACCTCTCTGGGCAGTCTGCTCCATGGCTCCAGCACCCTCACCCAAGAAGTTCAGATGGAACCTCCTGGCTTCCAGTTTGTGCCCATTTCCCTTTATCCTGTGACTGGGCACCACCGAAAAGAGTCTGACCCCATCCTCTTGCACCCTGCCCTTCCACTGTTCATGAGCAGTGAGAAAAATCCTCTCAGTCTGCCTTTTTCCAGCCTAAACAGCCCCAAGTATTCCTTCCTCTTACTTTTTCTTCATTCTTGCTTTTGTCCTGTCAGAGGAAACTGCAATGTAGGATGGTTGCAAGAGTCTGACAAAATGCTGAAGTCCACTACAGAGCAACACAGAACATTAAAGTCACTGCACTGACTAACTTTGAAGGTTAATAATTGGTTCTTTCAGCCTACAGATTAATATCTGCCTACCTATTAAATGTAGTTGGTATTTTAATTGCAGGTGTTCTGCTAAAGTGTCCTCAACATGTTGAGACTTTGGGTTTGCATTTTCAGGTATAGAACTGTAGAACCATTTTGGTTGGAAGAGACCTTTCAGATCATGAAGTTCAACTGTTAATCCAGTACTAGAAGTTCAGTCTCTTGTATGGACTAATGGAGTAGCTCTTCATGAAGCACAGAATGATACAATTGTTTAGGCTGGAAAAGACCTTTAAGATCATTGAGTCCTATGATTAACCTAACGCTGCCAAGTCTACCACTAAACCATGTCCCTCAGCACCATGTCTATGTGTCTTTCAAATACCTCCAAGGATGATGATTCAGCCACTTCCCAGGGCAACTTGTTCCAGGGTTTGACAATCCTTTCAGGGAAGGTTTTTTCCCTAATATCTGACATAAACCTCTCCTGGTGCAATTTGAGACCTTTTCCTCTTGTCCTGTCACTTGTTCCTTGGGAGAACAGACCAGCACCCACCTACCTACAACCTCCTTTTTGGTAGTTGTAGAGAGTGAGAAGTTCTCTCAGCATGTATCACTAAAGTCAGGATTGAAATGAGTTACTTTACAACCTCAGAAGCAGAGAGCTTTTTTTGGAAGCTTACGTAGCAGCTTTGCTCCTCTGGAATGTGTTTTAATTACACTGAGTTTTGGAATTGACAGTCTTTAAGTGCTGATGGGGGATTGAGTAGCCCCAGGAAGGCGCCTGAGGTGCTGGGCAGATCTGAGCATGGATAATTCTCACCCTTACCATTATCTGAGTTTCAAACTTACCTTGCTTCAAGAATCTGGTTTACTAAGTATGCTTGGGCTATGACTAATACACAAATTAAGACCTTATGGTCAGCAGCCACATTTTTGGCTGAAACATAAATGAGGTAGTTTTCTTAGGAATCAGATTGTTCCAGCACTTGCCCAGGAAGTGGGAGATTTAGCTTAATCTCCTTGGACTGAGATGGCTTGAACCCACATCTCCAGTTTCTGAATACAGTGCTGTATTACCAAGCTGCCATGGCAGGTAATGCAGAGGAAGGGGAGGGGGGTGTGTGTGTGTGTGTGTGTGTGGTTGTGTGTGTAATCTCTCCAAACCTCTAGTTGAAACTGAGCTACTGTGCAGCCAAGAATGTGAGGTTAATGGGTGCAGAAGGAGAATGGGCAAGAAAAAAAGCTGATGATATAGTTAGCAGTTAGGTCTTTGGGATGGGCAAAGATGGAAAGACAACCAAATGCACACCTTCCTCTAACTGCAACCAGCAATCAGGTGCCTGAATTAAGGAGAAAATGTTTTTGTATTTAACCTGTTTGTCCTGGATTCTTTACTGGGTTGTTCAACTCTGGGCACTCTCACCAGAATGACTGCTCCTTCCACTTAGTGCAGAAGGACTTTCTGGTGTCTGATTCAGGATGGTATATTCCACCTCAGAGGTGATGTGTTTTAATTGTAGGTGTGACACCTTTTATCAGGAAGATACTCCAGCCCTTTTGTTTTTTTGGTTTATTTGTTTGTGGTGGGTTTTTTTTCAGATCTAGCCTTCAGTCTGGAAGCCCAGATAGGTAGCTCTTACACCCTTCATTGCCCTGCTACAGCCAGACTTCAAGAATGCACTTGGATCTGTCAGTTCTGTGACCACGAAAGTCTTGGTCTTCAAAGAAGAAAGTCTTCTTACACTTGGAATATGAGCGGGATGTTGCATCCTAAAATGCTGTCTGAGGTGTAAAATAAAAAATCATAGGTACTTTGCTGCATTGCATCATAGGTTGGTGTATGCCAATGGCTTGTTTCTATCAGTCTTTTTCATGAGGTCAGCAACAAAGACTTAAGTGATGGGGAAATGGGAAGGTTTCTATCCCCTTCCTGAAAGGGGGTTGTAGCAAAGTGGAGGATGGTCTCTTCTCCCAAGTAACGAGTGATAGAATGAGAGGTTTAGGTTGGATATTAGAAGTTTCTTGATGGAAGGGTTCTCAAACACTGGAAAAAGCTCCCCATGGGGATGGTTGAATCCCCATCCCTGGGGGTGTTTAATAGATGCAGAAATACGGTGGTGAGGGACATGGCTTAGCACCAGACTGGTAGAGTTAAATAATAGGTTGATCTCTATGATCTTAAAAGTCTTTTCTGACCAAAACAGTTCTATGATACTGGAAGGAGCAGGAGATCAGCTACTGGAGGTCTAGGGGCCAGCCAAGACATTTGTCTGCATGTATCTGTGGCTGCATTAGGCAAGAGGGATGAGAAGATTGAGGGCCAGCTATGAGGCAGAGGTTGGCTGAGTATCCTGGCTAGTAACTGGGGGGATCCATAGTGGATATGTGTTGGGTACAATAGAGGTAGATCTTTCTACTTGCAGGTTTTCATCCTGATCAGCTGGAGTAGGGAGCAGGATAAGACCCCTGGTGGTGATGGTGGCATTTGTGTGGTTCTGTCTTTGATCTATGTGGCTGGACATGTGCATGTGTGTTGCATTATGTGTATATGCCTGTTGGGAATACAGGCTCAGCTTTACTCCAGACTGGTCCTGGGAACATGGAGCTGCAGCAGCTGCTTTGCAGTTGGGCTTCAGGACTAGGCATACCCCACAAGGCTCTGTGAAAGAACAGATGTAATTCTGGAGCTTTTGTTTCCTTTGACACAGTTTGGCTGTTGAGGCCTTAGTGTGATGGACCTTGTTCTGTATAGTACACTACAAAAGTCAATTTTAGATGATGTGTCTGTGGAGTCATCTTGAGGAGCGGCCACATTGCACATCCCCAGGAATGTGGACTTTGTAGATGCCATTGTGTTAAGAAAAGGTTCCCTAAATTCATAATAAGCAGCACAGATGTGTTTTGAAATGTTTATTAACTGAAAAATGGGGCTCAACCCTGCTAAAATGGTGAGGATTTTGGGTAGTGATAGGGGAACGGAACAAAACTAGAAGTGGGTAGATTCAGATTGGATATTAGGAAGAAGTTCTTCACCATGAGGGTGCTCAGACACTGGAACAGCTT
Source organism: Indicator indicator (assembly GCF_027791375.1). Lineage (NCBI taxonomy): Eukaryota > Metazoa > Chordata > Aves > Piciformes > Indicatoridae > Indicator > Indicator indicator. The sequence goes on from NC_072015.1 coordinate 30,589,698, forward strand.
GCCCAGGGAGGAGGTAGAAGCCCCATCCCTGGAAGTTTTTAAGGCCAGGTTGGATGTGGCTTCAAGCAATCTGATCTAGTGTGAGGTGTCCCTGCCCATGGCAGGGGGGTTGGAACCAGATGATCCTTGAGGTCCCTTCCAACCCTGACAGTTCTGTGATTCTGTGGTTCTGTGATTCTGTGAAAATGAATTTATAGTGTAAAAAGGGCAATGTAAAAGGTAATGAATCTCTGGTAGGTGCAAACTTGGCGGATCAAGGATTGACTTGAGGATGGGAGAGAAGGAATGTGCAAAAAACATTTCTGGCAGTCTGTAAAAAATACTTTGGATATTCTGGGGGGAAAGGTTGTACTTGGTCTTGATTAGAAAGTACTGAATGTCTTTTTTCACTCTCTTATTTGAAAAGAATCAGCATCTACAAGCCACATATTGTTTCTTTTCTCAGACTGCTAAGGTATGTAGCAGAGAAAAAAAAACCATGAAAGCATTCTAAGTAGATTAAGATAAAAAAAAACCCAACATTTCTGTGTCATAAATATTTTCTCCATTCCCTGAGGGCTTAGAAAATGCATCTCCAGCATTCAGGGCTATCAGCATGTGTTGATCATTTGTTGGTATTTACAGCAGTCTGGCACAGGATCTTCAGGTGGAATTTGCTGCCTTCCACATCTTTTTGCTGTCCTCTAGGCATCCCTTGATGACCCAACAGAAATAGTGTGTTAGAAAAGCTTTTTGAGATGAGATTGGTTATATCAGCTTGGATTGTTGTGATTTGTTGGCATAAACCTTAGATGCACATAATCAAACTTCCTCTTATATATGTTTTTAGATACTTGAGTGGTACCCCAGAAGCTGTGTTTCTGGGCACTGAGGTATGGGTACAGCTCTCCTTAAGGATGGTGGTGGGGTCCCCATCCCTGGAGGGATTGAAAAGCTGTGTAGAAGTAGTGCTGAGGGACATGGTTTAGTGGGGACCTGGCAGTGCTGGGTTATCAGTTGGACTTGATGCTGCGCCAGGGAAGGTTTAGGCTGGAGGTGAGGAGAAAGTTCTTCACAGAGAGAGGGGTTGGCCATTGGAATGTGCTGCCCAGGGAGGTGGTGGAGTCACCATCCCTGGAGGTGTTCAAGAGGGGACTGGACGTGGCACTTGGTGCCATGGTTTTAGATAGTCGTGAGGTTTAGGGTGACAGGTTGGACTCGATGATCTTTGAGGTCTCTTCCAGCCTTCTTGATTCTATGATTCTATTCTATGATCTGCAAGGCCTTTTCCAAACTTAATGATTTTATGATTCCAAAATCGCTGCTGCTGTAATGACTGTGTGAGCCCAGAGGGCTGTTGGAAGGAGGGGGAGCTGTAGGGCAGGCAGCCTCACCCACTGCCCTTCCCAAAGTGGTCCAACATTGCTGGCTGTGTGAAGCAGCAGCTGATGTGGGTTGATGGACTTGGGTTGGTTTGTCTTGGCTTTTCCTTCCAGACAAGGCCATGATAGTCCCACTGCTGCTTTGTGTAGGCAGAGTAGATTTCAGCCTTTAGCAATTCCTTCTGGTCTATCATCTAACTTGATTTTTTTGGATGACTTTTAACTGTCATTTAATATCTCTGACCCTGTCAGAGGTATTCCCCAACCAATTCTTTCTGGTTGAAGTTTCAGATCTGGAAATTGTTTTGCAAGCATAATGTAATTCCTTGCTGTGAGCTCATTGTTGAAAGATCCATCCCCCACCTCTTGATTCCTGTCTGAGAATTGAGGTTAAAAAGCTTTTCTAAAAAATGTTCTTCCCGAAGTGGAAACTTTATTTTCCCTTCAGCTCTGCCTGCATTTTTTACTGTTGTTTTGCTCCAAAATGACCTTGAAGATAGGTCTGTGTCCACTGCCTCTTATCATATTGGTATAAGCTTTAAGAGGATCATGCAGAACTTGTATGGGTAATTCAAAACATCTTCTACAGTCTTGATTTAATAATTGGACTATACCTTTTTTTTTTCCCTTGTGGACTTGATGAAGCAAGAAGTCTTTAATAGCAAGATCATAGCTTTTAGAATCATAGAATGCATTGGATTGGAAGGGACCTACAGAGTTCGTCTAGTCCCAACTAGATCAGTTGGGGATGTGCCTCTTCACAAGGCACAAGTCCTGCTGACCATAATAAACCTTGGAATTCAACCATGTAAGCTCCATTAAGCATAAATGGAAATTGGAGCCAGCACTGATGCTCCCTTAGATAAGTATTGATACTTTTTTATCCTGTTTTCTGAAAGCACAGCAGGCATTTTGTCTTCTGTCACAAATCATCTGATCAAGAACTGTTTGGGCGGGAAGGAGAAGAAAAACTCACTAGTGACTGGTGCTTCTGGTGCAGTTTGATTGTGGCCCAAAGCTGCCTAGCCAGGGAGGACTGGAGTAGGGACCTGAGTTGTCCCTCATTTAATTTATGTGGGCATGAGCAAGATGAAGCTTTTCAGTCACAGCCCAAGGTGGGAGGTGAGCTGGGTGCATGTACAGGTACAGTTTTGAGCCCCTCACTCCAAGGGTGTTGAGGTGCTGGTGTGTGCCCAAAGAAGGGGAAGGAAGCTGGTGAAGTGTCTGGAGAACTGGGTTTGTAAGGAGGAAACTGGGCTTATTTAGGGTCAAGAAAAAGAGGTTGGAGCCAGGTGGGGATTAGTCTCTTCTCTCAGGGAGCAAGTAATAAGGCAAGAAGAAATAGCCTTAAATTACACCAAAGGAAGTTTAGGCTGGATATTAGGAAAAATTTCTTCCCCAAAAGGGTTGTCAAGCCCTGGAACAGGATGCCCACAGCAGTGGTTGTGTCTTCATCCTTGGAGGGGGATGTGGAAGAAAAAAAAAAAAAAAGCCGTATGGATGTGCTGAGGGACGTGGTTCAGTGGTGGACTTGGCAGTGCTGGGTTAATGATAGAACTTGCTGAGTTGGATGCCCTGGATGATGGTAGGCTGGAGAGCCTGTTTGAGCCTGCTGCTCCTCCACCACAGGGCAGAGCTGCTGCCAGGCTGGATGGAGCCTGGCCAGTCTTCACTGACTTCTCAGCGTTATTCCAGACCCATCCAGGAGTATCTAGACAGTGAATCCATGGAAGTCCAGGACTAGCTTTACCTTGTACAGTTTCTAAAGTGTTCAAGGGATTTTTTTTTTTTATATTAAGAATAAACCTCACAAAAAGTTGACCAGAACTTTTGGAAACACTAAATTTATCTTGCTAGTACACAGCTGAGAGCTGGTTGCTGAAATGGACTTTAGAAGTAAACATGAATTTTAAGCTAAAACTCGCAGGAATAAATCCTTCAAAGCCCTGTCCCAATTTATATTCCTTGAAGTTGGTTTACAATGTGTTTGCCAATGTCCTCCAGAGTGAGTTTATGACTGCTAAAGGCATGTAGTGAATGCAAATACTAGTCAAATGGATGGCCACTGAAGAGTGGTCACCAAGGGGGCATCTTAGTTTCATTGCCTGTTGGGTAATGTTGTAATGGGGACATTTTTAACTGAAGAAATGATTTTGTAAAGCATGGTGCAGGTTTTCTGTGAGGTGGAAGAGGCTGCTTTATTTCAAGCAATGAGAAATAGTTGTATGTGACTGGACAGGGAACTTCAAGATGGATTTTGTGATGACTGAAGGAGAGTAGATCTTTCCATAGCAATGAATGATGGCATATGACCTGAAGATGGTAATGAAGCAGCAGGTACAACTCATGATTGCTTGGCATGGTTGTCACACTGATGTTTAGCTCCAGTGATACAGAATCAGAATTGTTTTGATTGGAAAAGGCCTCTAGGATCATTGATTTGAACCATTAACCCAGCCCTGTCAAGTCAACACTAAACCATGTCCCTCAACACCACATCTACCTGGCTCTTAAATCCCTCTAGAGATGGAGACTTCTCTGAGCAGCTTGTTCCACTGCCAGATTGCTCAGAAGCTTTCTACTAGTGGGCATTTGGTGTAAGGGATCTGCTACTGATGTCCTTGCCGTGGCTGATGGTGTAATGGACAAATCCAAGCTTCAGTATCTCTGGAAGGCTGAAAATCCTGCTGTAGTGGTGGGAAAAGAGGGTAAGAAATTGCTGATCAGTGGTGCAGTGGCAGAGGTCAGGATGATTGCTCCAAAGGTGAAAAACCCTATGTACCACATGCCATCAATGGAGGATGCAGAATCCCAGCATGGTGTGAGTTAGAAGGGACCTCTGGGGACTGTCTAGTCCAACCCTCTGCTAAAGCAGGGTCACCCAGAGAGTAGGTTCCCCAGGATCACATCCACTTGGGTTTTGAAGGTCTCCAGAGAAGGAGACTCCACAACCTCTCTGGGCAAGCTGGCCACAGCACCCTCACAACAAAGAAGTTTTTCCTCTCAAAGTGATGATGTTGCAATCTAGCTGTAAAACTTGAGCAGCTCCTCCTTATCTTTTCTTATCCTTAAGGACAATGAATATGATTAAGCCAAAAGGTTTGAGATGTTTCAGGGTAGGATCCAAAATGCCCTTCAAAGGTTTTGGTGGGAGTTTGGCTTTTTTCTTTTTGGTAGTTCTTTTTTTTTTTTTTTTTTGTGGTTGTGATTGTGTGTGTTTGGTTTGGGTTTTTTTGAGTACTGTAGCATTGCTGAATTTGATATTAAATTACTTCAACTCTTAGTCCTGGTCTGTTAGACTATTCTTTAAAATTTGCCCTTTGGGCTGAAATGCATCATTCTTGTTTTCAGGCCAAAGGCAAAATACTTTCAAGACACTTGATTAAAGTTCCATGCTGCTGCCTGAGTTATGGAGCAGTGATGGGCAATATACAAAAGAACTTCTAATAAGGTTTGCAGTAATGATTATGTTTTGGTTTGGTTTGGGTTTTTTTTCCCCTATTTATTTTTTTGTCCTTAAAAATCACACTTTTTCAGGACTTTACCTTAGGACACAAATGCCTTTGGCTTTCGTGAAGGCATTTACTGTCAAATAGAGCAGAAAAACTGCAGAAGTTGCTTCCCAATTAACCACTGAAATCAGTTTGCAAAATCTTGTCAGTAGAGATAAGGAATGATCAGGTTTTGCATGTCTTTGGTGTACACAGTTGCAAATCCTTTCAGCTCCATTCAAGCTCCATTCAAGCTGCTCCCTCCTCCTCCCTAGGAAGATCTGGCAGTGATTCAGCCTTGTGTGTGCCCTGATAATGGCTTTGTGCCTGCTGGAATGAGAACATTTTTCTGCTGTGTCTGGAAAAAAAAATATGTAAAATAGGAGAGCTGGTAGCCCTGATGTGCCAAAAACTCTTCAGCATTGGTTCATTAATGGAAAAATTCCACTTATTTTAAATATAAATTGAACTTCCATCTAAGGCAGCTGCAATTTGTGGTATTTAGACAGTTCATTTATATTAGGAAGGTGGAAAAAAGAAACAGTTTTTGGAATTGGGGAAGTGAAATAACTTTTGATTTGGTATTTAAAAGATGTGTATTTAAAAGATGTGTAGATATGATGCTGAGGGACACAATTTAGTGGTGAACTTGGGAGTGCAGGGTTAATATTTGGACTTTGAATCATAGAGTCATTTAGGCTGGAAAAGACCTTTAAGATCATTCAACTGTTAGCCCAGCACTGCTAAGTCTACCACTAAACCATGTCCCACAGCATAACAACTACAAAGCTTTTAAATACCTCTAGGGATGAGATCTCCACCACTGCCCTGGGCAGCCTGTTCCAGGTTTTGACAATCGTTTTGAGGAAGAAATTCTGTCTAATATTCAACATAAATGTCCCCTGCATCAACTTGAGGCCATTTCCTCTTGTCCTATTGCTTTTTCCTTGGGAGAAGAATCCAACCCCTACCTGGCTCCAACTTCCTTTCAGTGAGTTGTAGAGAGCAAGCTCTTCTCCCCTGAACCTCCTTTTCTCCAGACAAAACAACCCCAGTTCCCTCAACTGCTTCTCAAGGGACTTTTGCTTTAGACCCTTTAACAGCTTTGTTGCCCTACTTTGGATCCACTCCAGCACCTGAATGTCCTTCTTGTAGTGAGAACTTGATTTTAAAGGTCTTTTCCAACCTAAGCTCTTCTATGATTCTGTGATATGACTGGTGAGTAACAAGCTTGAATAAACCAAGTGAAAAATGCATTTAAAAGTTCCTTTGTAGGGCAGCCACTTCATTTATGATCCCAAGGAGATGCTGGTTGTCTCAAGAGGTTCTTTATATTTGCATGGGGAATTTAAGTTTTGGTTGGGAAAAGAACCAGTTTTGTTTGGTTGTGATACTGGGTTGTACTGCAGAAGTTGCTTAAACCACTAAACCTTTAAAATTCTTTTCAAGTCCAGGTCATAGAATCACAGAATGGTAGGGGTTGGAAGGGACCTCTGGAGATCATCTAGTCCAACCTCCCTGCTACAGCAGGGTCACCCAGAGCAGTTCACCCAGGTGGGTTTGGAATCTCACCCAGGTCCAGGTGGGTTTGGAATCTCTCTAGAGAAAAAGACACCAGGACCAATCTGAGCAACCTGTTTTAGTACTCCATCACCCTCAAAAGTTCCTCCTTAAGTTCAAATCAAATTTCCTAGGTTCTAGTTTGTGCCTGTTACCCCTTGTCCAGTCACTGGGACCACTGAGAACAGCTCAGCTCCATCCTCGAGCCCCCAGCCTTTAGGGGATGAGGCAATCTTAGAGGTTACAGAAGAAAAACAACCCCCAAACCAACAAACACCACAATGTAGACTCTTCAACATGGGCAAAGAGCATTGGTTGAACAAGAAAGACCTAATTTCATGGTCTGGCAGGTTTGTTGTTCCTTGGCAGCCTGCCCATCTGTCAACTTGTGGCTCTTTTGCTTTGGCATGACAATTTTGAGGTGAATTCTTGAGCAGGCCAACACTGGATGAAAAAAAAAAAAAGCCAGTCCTTGGAAGAAAAGACTTGAATGAAAAGATACACAGACCTCATTATCAATACAGGCATGGGGGTGAGATGTTAAAAACCCTAGCCCTGCAGAAAGGGACTTGGGAGTTCTGGTAGAGGAGGAGCTGGACATGGGCCAACGGTGTGTGCTTGCAGCCCAGAAGGCTAATGGCATCCTGAGCTGCATCAACAGAAGTGTGGCCAGCAGACTGAGAGAGGTGATTCTGCCACTTTATTCTGCTGTGGTGAGACCTGACCTGGAATTCTGCATCCAGCTCTGGAGCCCTCAAGACAGGAAGGACATGGACCTGATGGAGTGGGTCTAGAGGACAGCCATGAAAATGATCAGGGGGTTGGAGCACCTCTGCTATGAGGACAGGCTGAGGAAGCTGGGGTTGTTCAGCCTGGAGACCAGAAGGCTCTGAGGATTCCTAATAGCAGCCTTCCAGTACCTGAAAGGGGCCTGCAAGAAGGCTGCAGACAGACTTTACACAGGTCTGCAGTCATAGGATGAGGGCATCCTGTTGGAGTGGGTCCAGAGGAGGGCCACAAAAATGACTGGGGGCTGGAACACCTCTGCTGTGAGGACAGGCTGAGGGAGCTGGGGTTGTTCAACCTGGAGAAGGGAAGGCTCCAGGGAGAGGCCTTCCAGTACCTGAAGGGAGCCTACGAGGCTGCAGAGGGACTGTTCACAAAGGTCTGCAATGGTTTTAAATTGTTAAATTAGAGAAGAGTAGATTTAGATTGAATGTTAGGAACAAGGTCATTACTATAAGGGTGGTGGAACACTGGAACAGGTTGCCCAGGGAGGTAGCTGAAACACCACCCCTGGAGATATTCAAGGTCAGGCTTGACAAGGCTCTGAGCCATCTGATCTGGTGGGAGGATTTCCCTGCTCACTGCAGGGGGGTTGGACTAGATGACCCTTGGAGGACCTTCCAACCCAAACCATTCTATGATTGTATTTTGAAAAGGTATGATGGAGAGTACTGAGGTCTTGGGCAACCAAGTCTAGTTGGGAGGTGTCCCTGCCCATGGCAAGGTGGTTGGAGTAGATGATATCTGAGGTCCCTTCCAACCTAAGCTGTTGTACAATTCACAAATTCCCCACCTTTTATACCAAGTTGTACTGTCTGATGCTGAAAACTCGTGTTAAAGTTCAGTGGAAGGCTGTCATGGCTGATGTGCACTCCTTTGGGAAGCAAGGTAGCTCATTTGTAGGAATCTCCAGATAAGGCTGCAAATCAGTTGCACAAACTCCATCAGTGTTAGGTATTTGCACACTGACTCATGTCTTTGCATCCTTATCCTTTCTACTGCCAATTTGAGTACGTGTCTTGTGACAGAATCATAGCATGTTAGGGCTTGGAAGGGATCTCTGGAGATTATCTAGTCCAATCCCCCTGCCAAAGCAGGGTCACCTAGAGCAGGTCACAGAGGAACACATCCAGGTGGGTTTTGAAAGTCTTCACAGGAGACTCCACAAAGTCACTGGTCTGTGTTTGCAAGTTCTGAGCACAAGAAGGTCTTGGAACCACAAGATCCTAGAATGATGGGGTTGGAAGGGACCTCCAACGATGTCGGAGCTCTGGAGGAGGCTGCCCAGAGTGGTTGTAAAGTCTCCATCTCTGGAGAGATTCCAAACCTGCCTGGACATTTTGCTCCTGGGCAACCTGTGTGGGTGACCCTGTTTTAGCAGAAAGGTTTGACTAGATGATCTCCAGAGGTCCCTTCCAACCCCCACCATGCTGGCTTTCTCTGTTTGATGGAATTTTAAGAAATTGGAAGACAAAAGCTGATGGGAAATAAAGACAAGAAATGTGTCCAGAAGGTGATAACAACATTTTCTGGGTGGTAGCTCAGTGTACCCCATCAAGACTCCTAACTAGATTTCTTTGAGCAACTCAAAAGCATTGAGCAACGCAACAGCCTGATTCTGCCCCTAAGTATTTTGGCTTTTTTTTTTTTCTGCTGAATGTAATAAAGCAGTGAACAAAGTAGATGTGATTTCAAACATAAAGAGCTGATGTGTGCAGCAACAATGAGCTTTCTGTGTCATTTCTCAGAACACAGACATACTTGAAGGAGTCTAGAAAAAAAATGTTAAGGCTCCCAGTGGTTCTCAAGAAGCAGGAAAGTTTGCTCACAAAGAACATTTAGAGGACACAGTGACAGTTGTTCAGAGCAGTTTGCTGCAATAAAGGGCTAAGGAGAAAATCTAGTGAGATGTCACAGAGTATTAGAAGGTATAAAATATGGAATAGTGTTAAATGGAAGTAGTGGAGGGCACATTCTTCACAACGTTCCCAGGCAGTTTTCAACAGCCACAGATTTGGTTTAGTTTTTCTGTCTTTATTCAAGTTTGGGATTAAATGAGTTTACTAAATATCAGGCTTGAGTTCAGATTCCTGGCCTGCTCAATAGATTCAGCCTCAAGATACTTTAACACTGAATGTCCCTATCTTAACCTTTTCTACATGCTTTCATCAAATCCCAATGAAAATTCAGGTTGATTTCCCTAAAATGAAAGGGTGGCAATGGCTGAACTCTAACAGCAGCTATTTAAGCACTAATTCCCTTCTCTTAGAGTCAGCAAGAAAACTAGAATAGAACACTCCAACTGCCTTATAATGCACTGCCTAAAAATATGCTGCATCATTCACTCCTTTGAAAGCTTCACAGCTTACACAATGATCTTAGAACAAGCCAAGAGGAATCATCTGGAGAACTGATCACAAATTTTTCTCTAGCCCTGCAGAAAGGAAAATTTCTGCTAGAACAGAGTTTACAGGAGCTAGCTAAGCAGCATGCTTGTATTAGCAGAGCCACTGCAAACTTTCATCTGCAATGTTCAGATTAATCTAATTAAGATTAAAATGAAGCCTCGCTGCCATTACAGACCACTACCACAGAATCACTTTGGTTCGAAAAAACCTTTACAATCAACTCCAACCACTATGCAACTCTAGCAAATCTCGTGTTAAGCCATCTCTCAGCACTGTGTCTCTGCATCATTTAAACACCTCTGGGGGTGGGGATTCAACCAACTCCCTTGGCAGCCTGTTCCAGTGTTTGAGGACCCTTCCACTGAAGAAGTTTCATCTAATATCCAACCTAAACTTCCAGTGGTGAAACTTGAGTCCATTTCTTCTCATTATGCCACTTGCTACTAGGGAAAGGAGACTATTGCCCACCTTGATATGGCCTCCTTTCACGGAGTTGTAGAGAGTGAGAAGGTCTCCCCTCAGCCTCCTTTTCTGATGGCTAGACAACAGCAGTTCCCTCAACTGTCTTCAGAAGACCTGCTGGGCAGCTTTCCAGCCACTCTTCCCCAGGCCTGGAACATTGCATGGGGTTGTTATGATAAAAGCACATGACACAGTAATTGCCACTTTGGTTATCTTCTCCTAAAACCTGTTCTCCATTTCTCTCCTACTGCCTACTAACCGGGGAATATTATGATTAATTCAATCAGTTATCAATAAAAGAAGTTCACAATGAAAGAATTACAAAGTTTGTTTCTTCCAGTGTGGGATACTCCTCAAAATCCCTGACAAGTCTTCTCTGGTGCATTATCCCTTTACAAGTTACGTGTTGTTAGTCCTCTCTACTGCATTCCTGATTTTCCATCATCTTGGTTACAATTTTGGATTACCTGAAAGGCTGTTATCACACACCCTTCTTTGTCTCTTTTCCAGACTAAGTAAACAACCCTTTCAATCTCTCCACAGTCAATCTTCTAAGCCTCTTATCCCAGGGAATTCTTGGCAGTTTGCATCTCTCCAGCAGTGCAACTTCTCAGCCCTCATCACCATCAACTTGAATAGAATAATTTGTCTTAATACTTGACTGTTTTGTTAACACACTTGAGAATAAGTTTTGCTTTCTTTTCAGGGCACTAGAGTGTGGTTCCCATCACACAGTAAGGTTAAAAAAACAAAATAACAACAACAACAGAAAAAAAACCAAGCAAACAAACAATAGCAATAACAACAACAAAATCCCCAACTAAACAAACAAACAAACAAAAAACCAACAAACAAACAAAAAGCCCCCACATATTTTTCTGTTGTACTGTAGCCTGGATAGTCATAAGAGAGAAGTCTGTTCCACACCAGACTCTGAGATGAGCTCATGCTGTCTGTAAAACAGATTTCTTTTGCTGAAGGCTCATAACCACTTGCTTTTAGGATAATCTGCTGATTATTTACAAGCTCTGTCAGGATTTTGCAAAAGAAGAACCGAAAGAAAAATACTCATTACAGTGGTTAATCACAGAACCACAGAATGGAAAGGACCTCTGGAGACCATCTAGTCCAATCCTCCTGCTAAAGCAGGGTCACATCCCACTGCAAGTTGCCCAGGATCACAGTGTCTGGGTAGGTTTGGAATTTCTTCAGAGAAGGAGACTCCACAACCTCTCCAGGCAGCCTGCTCCAGGGTTCTGGCACCCTCACAGCAAAGATTTTTTTCCACATGTTTATGTGGAATCTACTGGGTTCCAGTTCGGGCCTGTTGCCCCTTGTCCTATCAGAGAGCACCACTGAGAAGAGTCTGGCCCCATCCTCTTGAACCAGCTCTTGCTGAACACTGAGAATATCCCCTCTCAGGTTGCTCTTTTCTAGGCTAAACAGCCTCAGGTCTCTCAGCTTTTCCTCCTCACAGAGATGCTCCACTCCCTCCAGTAGTTCCCTGTCTCTCTGAAACTGGGGAGCCCAGAACTGGACCCATGAATCCATATGTATCCTCACTAGGGCAAGAGTAGGAGGGGAGGAGAACCTTCTTCAACCTGCTGCCCACTCTTCTTTGTGCTCCCCAGGATACCCTTGGCATTCTCGGCCACAAGAAGCCAAGACCTCCCTAATTTTTTCAGCTTTCAGAGGATATTAGACAGATTAGTGAATCTGGATTCAGAGCAGGGCTGTCTTAAATGTGGCCTTCCTGTAAGAAGGTCAATACTTACTTTTTTTCAGTCAGCTCCTACACTCATCTAAATCTCCTCTGAAGTCATCAGTCCCACCTCAGCAGATTGCCTCTGAATTGGGTTGTGTTGAAAATCAAAGTTGAACCTACTCAGCTAGATTGTGAAGAGATGCAAGATGAAGTGAACAATCTCTTGCTTTTTGTTAGGGTCCTGGGGCAATGCTACAGTGGATTTAAATGTGCTTTCTTCTTATCTCTGTGGCACCTGGAAAACTCATCATGAGAACTTAGTGTCACCACGCCATTATTTAATTAACATTCAGTGAGTTTATTACAAGTCAGTGTGATGCTTGATGTTCAGCATCTCCAGGCTCTTCAGCCTGGAGAAGAGAAGGCGCCAGGGGAGACCTAATAACAACTTTCCAGTACCTGAAAAGGCAGGGATGGGTCTACAAGAAGGGTGGAGAGAGGCTGTTTACAAAGGCCTGTAGTGATAGGATGAGGAGCAATGGCTTCAAACTAGAGAAGAGCAGATTTAGATTGGATGTCAGGAACAAGTTCGTTACTGTGAGGGTAGTGGAACACTGGAACAGTTTGCCTGGGGAGGTGGTTCAGGTCCCATCCCTGGAGATCTTCAAGGTGAGGCTCGACAGGGCTCTGGGCAGTCTGATCTAGTTGAGGATGTCCCTGCTGACTGCAGAGGAGATTGGACTGGATGACCTTTGCAAGTCCCTTCCAACCATGGGTTCAGCCATGCTTTCAATATCTGAAGCCAAAGTTTTAGCACTAGAACTTGCCTTGAGGCCTTCCAGGATAATGCAGTTACTGGGCAAAGACACATTCATAGAATCACAGAATTTCTCAGGTTGGAAAAGACTTTTAAGATCATTGTGTCCAATTTTTTAACTTAAAGTTTAAATTAAAGGAGTATTTCATGTTGCCTTGTTTAATTTGATGTATATTGTAGGTGGATGAAGTAAAAGAAGTCATTTCGTTTTGCTAGTGGAAAAGGCATTTATTTTCACAAATAAAACTGAATTATTTGCTTTCAGATTTCCTTAAAACAGAAGCAAAGCATGATTTTAATACAATTGTGTTTAATCTCTGAAGACAGGACTCTTTATCCAAAATAATTTCTCTTTTTCAGAGTTGCTTCTGAGTGGAAATGGAATATCTTTGTTATATCATAACCATGCAAGAAGTGAAAGCATTTTAGCTGGCCTGTATTAGAAACACAGTGGCCAGCAGGAACAGGGAGGTGATCATCCCTCTGTACTAGCATTAGTGAGGCCACATTTCAAGTATTGTGTTCAGTTCTGGGCCCCTCACTATAGGAAGGATATTGAGGTGCTGGAGCTTGTTCAGGGAAGTGCAAAGAGGCTCATGAAGGGCCTGGAACACAAGACCTACAAGGAGAATCTGAGGGAGCTGGGGTTGTTCATTCTGCAGAAGAGGAGGCTGAAGGGAGACCTCATTGCTCTCTATGACTACCTGGAGAGAGGTTGGAGCGAGGAGGGAGCATCCTCTTCTCCTTGGTGGCAAGCAACAGGACTAGAGGAAATGGTTTCAAGCTGCTGCACCTGGGGAGGTTCAGGTTGGATATTAGGAAATATTTCTTCACTGAAATGATTATCAATATTAGATTGGTCTGGTGGAGTCACCATCCCTGGGGATGTTCAAGCAGCATATGGACCTGGCACTTAAGGACATCGGTTTAGTTTGATCCTTCAGTGCTGAGTCAAAGGTTGGACTGGGTGATCTTGGGGGTTTCTTCCAACCTGTGATTCTGAGAGCAAGAGGGAAGGCTGGGAACTGTCAACAGTGTTGCTGAGAAGGTCTACACTCTTTCTGTTGTATGCAGTATTGTTTAAATTTCATCAGTAACTTTCAAGCCAAAGTAAAGTTTTACTCCTCTTAGAAAATCCTAAGGATTCACAGTCCAGTAGCATGAATCTTGAGACTTCAGTGCACAAGAGCAACACCATTTGGGAGGAACCACAAAGTATTTGTGTAAAGAGTAATAAATTGTCAGGAAAATATCCTCTAGACTTTACACAGCCTGCAGAAAGCCCCAAGTAAAAGTCTGAAGTGCAGTCCTTAAAACTTGTGAGTCAGAGGTGTGTTGTGTGATGCTGCTGCTGCTGCAGAGAGCTCCTGCTCAATGCTGTTTTCCACACCAGCTGACTGTGTGCTCTGCAGTTCCTCCTCACGTCAAGCAGTGTGCTGGTTTTCCTCCTGGGTTTGATGAGTTGACAATGTGAAGAGTGGGATTGACTGTACCCTCAGCATGTTTGCAGATGATACGAAGCCAGGTAGTGTATTGGACACACCTGAGGGACAGGATGTCACCCAGAGGGACCTGGACAAGGCTGAGAAGTGAGCCTGTGTGAATCAAATGCAAGGTCCTGCATATGGGTGAGGGCAATTGCCAGTATCAATACAGGCTGGAAGCTGAAGGGATGAAGAGCAGCACTGTGAAGAATAATTTGGGTGTAACGGTGGCTGAAAAGCTGGACATGAGCCAGCAGTGGGCACTGCCAGATCAGAAGCCAGCTGTATCCTGGGCTGCATCCCCAGCAGCATGCACAGCAGGTAGAGGAAGGGGATTCTGCCCCTCTGCTCTGCTGAGACCTCACCTGCAGTGCTGCGTCTGGTTCTGGAGTCTTCAGCACAGGAGAGATGGACCTCTTGAAGAAGGGCCAGAGGAGGACATAAAAATAAGAGTGGAAGCCCTTAGCTGTGAGGACAGGCTGAGAGAGCTGGAGTTGTTCAGCCTGGAGAAGAGAGGGCTCCAGGGAGACCTTCTGGTGGCCTTTCAGTGCTTAAAGGGGCTTAGATGGAGACAATCTTTTTATCAGGGCCTGTTGTAACAGGATGAGGGGTGATGATTTTCGACTAAAAGAGGGAGATTCAGACTAGAGAGAAGGAAGAAAATTTTGACACTGCGGGTGGTAAAACACTGGCCCAGGTTGTCCAGAGCAGTGGTAGATTCCCCACTTCTGGAACCATTCCAGGTCAGGTTGTTTGGGGCTCTGAACAACCTGATCTAGTCGAAGATGTCCCTGCTCACTGCAGGGGAGTTTGGACTATATGACCCTCAAAGATCCATTCCAACAGAATACAGAAATTCTGTAATTCTTGTTTCTCAGCAATAAAGCACGTGAAGGTGGAGTGAAATAGCAGGTCCATTATCAGCCCAGTTGCAGCATCCCTTAGACAGGGACAGCTGGCCCTGGAAGGACTGAAATGGGGTCATGTACAAGGTGGAGAGGACCCCCGTGAGGCTGAAGCAGGGACAGACAGGGCTGCAGTGCTGATGTCCATGTGGTGTGATAGTATTGTATGTTCAGAGATCTGTGTGTCACGCTCAGGTTTGTATTTTGCTTACCTTGTGATGAGGCTGATAATGATTTACCTCCTTCAAGGCCTGTTCCCTGCCATTTTGAACCTGGCCAGCAATGCTCACATCTCCACTAATGCCACCTGTGGGGAGAAGGGACCAGAGATGTTCTGCAAACTGGTGGAGCACGTCCCGGGACGGCCTCTACGCAATGCCCAGTGCCGTGTCTGCGACCACCGCAGTCCCAATCCCAAAGGCAAGTCTCATTTGTTGCTTTTTTGTTGTTGTTTTTAGTTTGTTTCAGTGGTTTTGTCATTCTTTTTGACCATTTCCTATGAATATGGGCTCTTCTGGGGTCAAATACTTTTAAGTCTCTTACATGAGTGAAACTGTTTGAGCAAGGAGCTGACAGAGAGCCCCTTCAACTACTGTTGAGCACCACCACAGTGACTTTATCAACTCCAGCCTTTTTGTCTGAAGGCTAAATTTCAGCTTTTAACTCTTTATCACAGGAAGAAATTGTGCTCAGTGTGAAATAAAACCTCTGGGTCTGAGAAAATATGGTATTTTCACAAGATGTTTAATTTTTTGCTTTAAAACAGAGCAGCACCCAATTTCCAGTGCAATCGATGGTACCAATAACTGGTGGCAAAGTCCCAGCATTCAGAATGGGAGGCAGTACCACTGGGTCACCATAACTTTGGATTTAAGGCAGGTGAGTAACATTTAGGTGAGCATCATTTATTGTGTGTAGGATATAAACTGGTGCAACTGATTGCAATTCTTCTGAGCTAGGGTATTTAGAAGTTAACCATTTAGCACCACATAGTTAAACATGGGGAGTTAAAGCCATTATGAATTGAATTTTGAACAGATCATAATCAGTTATGATTCAAGAGCATCTTGGAGATTTCATTTTGTTCTGGTTTGAGCTAGAATAAAACCAATTCTGTTCAGTGGTTTGACTTCTTAGCTCAGTCTTTGCTCAGTGAAGACACTTTCTGAAGTTCCGGGAAAGTTTGCACAGCTGCTTCTAGCAGTGAGAACATTGATGGGGAGAACTACTGCCAAGGGCTGGGCTGCAGAAAGACTCTGGTTTAAACTTGCTCCTGGGCAGAGCAAGGGCACTGCCACTTCTTGTGCCCCATCTTGGGGGACAGGAAGTCAGAGGTGGCACCTGCAGGGAGGAGTGAACAGGACAGGACAGGTGACCGTCAACTGCCCAACAAGAGATTCCATCCCATGGACAACATCTTCAGGATCAAGGTGAGGGATCACCAGGGTAAAGCCTTTTCCCTGGCTGGTGTCCCAGGAGGACTGTCCTTTCTACCTTCCATCCTGACCCATGTGTTCCTGAGTCCAGTTTCTGAATCCAACTTCAGAATCCTGCCACTGAGTGCAGTCTGTGACTCCCCCAGTGCTTGCCCTCAACACCAATGATGACGATGGTGTGGTCATTGCCATCAGGCACTGGGTTCCAATAGTTCCTATCTCTTTGTCTCTATTTCATTGGATTCTTCTTTCCATTCCAGCTGCTTTAGTTTTTTTCTCAGCCCATCTGTCTCTCCCTTATTCCCTTTGTCTTCCCTTAGGGATAGCAGAGGGGTTCATAGAAAGCCTCTAGCACTCATCTGGTGGGTGGCTCAGCCCTGAACCCTTGACACATTCCTATCAGACTGGAGCGTAAGGGACCGTGTCTATAAGTTTATAGGCCCCAGGCTGTTGGAATTCATGGCACAGTAACAGTTTTATATGTGTGAATGAGAAACATTTGTCATTTGCTTTAGGAGGACATAGCACATTATGCTTTCAAATATGAACTCCTTTGATCTGTAGGTATTGGAACTCTGATACTGAGTTTCAGAGGAGGAGAGAAGGAGGCAAGAAACTGTAGGGATGTTGTATTCACAGCAGTTACGTCAGTAGATCTTAAGTTAAATTCTTCTCGCTATTTTTGCATATTTGTATTAAATATCTAAAGCTGATAATGCAAAATATTGATGAGATTAAAGCATAAAATGTTAGAAAGTTCATTTGCAGGATCTTCAGAACCCTGGAAACAGACTTTCCTCAGGTCAGGGATGAGAAGAGTGCACAAAAAATGGGGTAAAGTTGATTTGCCACTTTCTGTGCTTCTGACTGATTCTCATGATATTTTTGGAAAGAACACTGGGAAGAAATGTTCTGTATTATGTCTCCTATGAATTTTTACTCTCAGTTCTGAATATTTAGGGAATATATCTCTAAACCACTGATTTCTGACACTAGACTGGCTGGAAGTGTCTGGGCAGAAGTTGGCTTCTCTGTCTTGGGACATTATGTTAAAGCTAGGAGGGATTCATCACACTGGAGGGTGCTAAGCTGTTCAAAATATTTGCTGATTTATTAATTTGTTTGACATGGAAGAACCAGAAGTCTCCCACCCTCCTCCAAGAAAAGACAAAAAGATTTGTGGAGAAGATGTGTTTGTCTTGGCTTTTCCTTGCTGATCTTTGAGAAGATCTATGTGTTGGCCAGTGTTTGAAAATCATAGCTCAGTACTCCATTTTTTATATGGGGATGCTTCCAAACTCTGGAAGAAGCTCTTATTGCTTAGAAATACTTGGGTGTATAGTGTGTAGCAAGCTTTTGAAAGATTTCTGGACCCTGCTTGAAAGTTATTTTGCATATTAAACCAAAAGGCTTACGTTTCATGTTGTGAACTGGAGCACAAGTTAAATGGGCATGTGATTTCTTCCTTAATTAGAAAGTAGAACTGTTTGGGAAAAAATCACAGGGAATCTTTGTCAGAGACAGAAGGTTAGGATAGGAGTTTCTTGTTAGAAGAGTTGTTTGGTTTGTAAATGGGCAAACAGGAAGGAAAAATGGAGGAGGAGAGGTTTAGTTTTAATCCTAGAACATGCTCACTTTGGAAACACCAGCTGAGCTGTCCTCTATCTCTTTTCTTCTCCAGCCTTAGTGCTATTGATGTTTCACCAAGTACATATCTTCCCTTCCCTGACCCATGCTCAGTTTCACTAATTCAATTTGAAAAGTTTTTCCGGCCCAAAGGGGCCTTTCTTCTGTGTTTTCCTTGGAGTTCCAGAGAAAAGGCATGGGGGGGCTATGCAAACTGAATGTAAATTACTGTGCTGTGAGAAAGGATTTGGTTAATAGAGACTGCTTCAAGTCAATGAGTTATTAGAACTGACTTGGTGTGCTGACTTCAAGCCAGTCAGCATAAGTAATGAAACCAAAAGAAAAGTCTCTGAAGGACCTTAGTGATTTTTAGGAACTGTTTACTTCATAAATATCCTTGAGAATGAGTTGAAATACTCTTGTAAGACATTTAAAATTCCTGCTGGAAGTCAGTACCTGCACGTTAGTGCTGGTGTTCTGTTTGCATTTCTGGCTCTGTGCATGACATCTCTCAAGTACTGTATTAAAGTAAAGATGTCTTTTAGCTTTCCTTGCCAGAATACAGACTATATTCACACCCTTTTGTCTTTTGTGATGTGAAGAATGACCATCTGGGGTTTTTTTGTTTGTTTGTTTTGTTTCCTTTCCTTTTCTTTTTTTGTACTTATTAACAGAATCACTGAATGATTTAGGTTGGAAGGGCTCTTTGTAGGTCATCTAGTCCAACCCCCCTGCAGTGAGCAGGAACAACTGCAAATTAGAGCAGTTGTTTCATCAACCTCTTTATGATTCTCAGTCTAAAACAGTGCAGACTTTAGAATAAGATTAGATAAGCACAGAATCACAGAATGGGTTGCGTTGGAAGGGACCTTTAAAGGCCACCTAGTAGGGACATCCTCAAATAGATCAGCTTGCTCAGAGCCCTGACCAAACTGACCTAGAATCTTTCCAAGAATGAGGCATCTGTCACCTCTATGGATAGTGTGGGACAGTGTCTCACCACTCTCAACATGAGATAGTTTTTCCTTCTTCCTAGCGTGAATCTCCCTCTTTTAGTTCAAAACCATCGTTCCTTGCCCTGCTAAAAAGTCTGTCTGCAGCTTTTTTATTGGCCCCTTTAAGTACTGAAAGGCCACAAGAACGTCTCCCTGGAGCCTTCTCTTCTCCAGGCTGAACAATCCCAGCTCTCTCATACTGTCCTCACAGCAGAGGATGTTGGATCATTTTTGTGGCCACCTCTGGATCCACTCCAACAAAGCCATGTCCTACCAGTGTGGAGTTGAGAGATACAATCCAGCAGCTGGGTTGGTGGCTGCTGGAACAAAGCCTTGGTTGGCAAATCTGGGGAAGCTTTCTTTAGCTAGGGAAAACTGGCTCCACTCCAATTTACCCCAGGTGAATTTCTGTCCACAATGTGTCCTTTATTTGACTGTATTCATCCCTTGGCTCGAAGATGAAAGGAACAAAGGATATTCTTGCAGCTAATATTCTACCTTGCACTTAGTTTATTTGGTCTAAAACCAGCTGGACCGAAGATCAGTTTGATGGAATCTCACTGGCTAATGAAAATATGTTTTGAAATTGCTGTGTTGATCATTTTTCTTGTCAGAGTCTGTGCTACTTATAACTAATTTTAAACATTTTGTTGGAGTAGCCAGTGAGTATGTCATGGATGAGTTGTACACGAGGAAAAAGCTTTTCCTTGAAAGGGTTGTCAAGCCCTGGAACAGGATGCCCAGGGAGTCATCATCCCTCAAAGGATTTACAAGGTGTGTAGATGTGGTGCTGAGGGACATGGTTTAGTAGTGACCTGGCACTGCTGGACTTGATGATCTTAAAGGTTTTTTCCAGCCAAAATGGTTCTATGAATTTTAGCTTGCATGGGCCATAACAACTATGTACATGTATCCTGATGTGCCTTTCAGTCTGTCCAGGACCCAGATGTTTGATAGTTGTTTTTTTCCTCCCCCTTGCCATTAAATATACGGCAAAGATCCAAAACTAGTGGAAGTAGTTTGGCAATGAGGTGTAGGGTTGATGTACAAGATCCCAAGATTCATTTTATGATCTTGTGCTTCCTCCACTGCCAGTTCTACAGAAACAAAATGTGCAGCAGCAGCTTTAAGTAAAATCTGTATTTTTGCCTGCGTTGGACTCTTGGACTAACTACTTTGTGAAATTACAATGAATTAAAAGAGATAGTGGCTATTGTGAATATCAGCAGGGTACATGAGCCAGCTGTAGAATTCTATCACACTATGAAATGAGGAAGACTTTCCTCACTTTTATAACTGTGCTTCAGAGTTTTAAAGGTGTTTAAAGATACTTTGTACCAGGCATAGCAGAAAGGTGAGAGTCTGCATATCACAAAGTCTTAGAATGTAAAGCAGGAGCAGTTCTTGCAACACCCACAGTGTTGAATAGAGACAGCATTTCCCCTCCTGGTTAAATTGTAGCTCATGAATATTTCATGAGTAGTGGATTACCACTTAGAGGCTGATGTAAGAGTGATTTGTAGAGACCTTACTGTGGCCTTTCAGTGATGTGGCTTTTTAAAACCAGACTTTTTGACAGGGTCTGTTGTGACAGGACCAGGGATGCTGGTTTTAAACTAAAAGAGGGAAATTTAGACTGGGGAAAAATTATTTCTATTTAATGAGGTTGGTGATGAAACACTGGCCCAGATTGCCCAGAGAGGTGGTAGTTGCCCCGTCCCTGGAACCACTCCAGATCAGGTTGTGTGGGGCTCTGAGCAACCTTATCTAGTTGAAGATGTCCCTGCTCAATGCTGTGAGTTTGGACCAAATAACCTTTAATGTCCCTTCCAACCCAAACCAACTTGATTCATGATTCTGTGATTGCTGCTACAAAGAGATGATTCTTCCATACAAGTTTATTTGGTTGATCTTTACAGTCAGGGTTGAAATGCCTGTAAAATGACACTTTTAATGTATGGCTACTTGAGAATTACTAACTGGCTTTGACTTCACCTTTTTACCCTTGTAGCTCAATAAGGAAATGAGTTCTGGGAAAGCTCCACAGTCATATTAAAGTGTAGAAATCATTAGCTCTTGCCACACAGCTCAAGTTTATCACGTGGCTGGTTGGTGGGCACTGAAAAGATGTACCTCTGTACTCAGCACTGCTGAGGCCACACCTCAGATATTTGGATTCGGTTTTGGGGCCCCCAACTCCAAGAAGAAGATTGAGGTGCTGGAGCGGGTCCAGAGAAGGGCAAAACAACTGGTGAAGGGTCTAGAGCACAAGTCTTGTGAGCAGCAGCTGAGGGAACTGGGGCTGTTCAGTCTTCAGAGAAGGAGGCTGAGGGGAGACCTTTTTGCTCACTACAACTCCCTGAAAGGAGGTTGGAGCCAGGTGGGCATTGGTTACTTCTCTCAAAGAACAAACAGTAGGAGGAAATGGCCTCAAGCTGCACCAGAGGAGGTTTAAGTTGGACATGAAGAACTGTCCCCCAAAAGAGTTGTCAAGGCCTGGAATACATTGCCTGGGTTCACCTGGAGGGATTTAGATGGAGATGTGGTACTGAGGGGCATGGTTTGGTGATTGATTTGGCAGTGCTGGATTAAAGGTTGGACCTGATGATCTGAAAAGTTTCTTCCAACTTAAATTATTCTATGTTTCTAAGGCAATGGTTTTTCTACTCTCTGCATACTTGAATGTTTATAGAACCACTCACTGATTTTTGAATGCCTTGTTTGGGTGCACAGTGTCAATTGTTTTCATTTCAGTCATTGCTGATCTGCATGCACACAGGAAAAATCAATCCCTATATACACCAAACATGACTGCTGCTTTTCTGGGGAGCAAGTTGTGTCAGTGTGGACTTGAAAAGATTTAATTTATGGAATGGTATATTGAATATTTTTATATTTAACTGATTTTTTTTCCCCTTCACAAAGAAACTTGATATTTAGAAGGAATTTGACTTGCATACTCTTGTGGCTATCTTCTGTTTCTGCAGCAGTGGCTGCAATCGGTTTGTGATGAAGGATAGCTCATTGTTACTAGTTGAAACTGGATTTAAAACCAGCTACATCAGCTGCAGACTTGAATGGGTCTTGGAAAAAAAATCTCAATGTAATCAAAAGTAGACCATTTGTTGTTCAGCCAACTGTGTAATAAGCAGGGAAGTAGTTTAGTTGATGACAGCAAGTGGAGAGGAAAAAGAAATAAATAAAAGACAAAGAAGGGTGTTTGAGGAGACTTTTCTACCATGGCATGGGAAAAAAAAGTTGAGATTCCAGTCTTGAACCTGTTAGGTATTTAAGGGAAATACTGACTTAGAGCTTGGAGGTATGTAGCAGTTCTTAAGTTCAGTCAATAAAACTGAAATTAAGGAAGTACTTTTCTGTGTATAGAAAATACCCATAGAAGTGACTCTTGTCACCTACAAGTGTCTTCAGCTTAGGGGTACAGCAATGGTGATACCTCTGATTCTGCTTGTGCATAGCCCAGTGTGAAATACATAGAGAACTCAGCTACCACTGTCTGAACCAGTGAAATCCTGGTTCTGTGTAGGGAATGCAGTTGCGTGATTTGGAGTCTGAGTTGTGTTCCCCTCTCTTGAAAAGCAGGTATTTTAGCTTTTTCTAAATTATTATTATTTAGCTGGAGTTTCCTGGCATGGTGGAGGTTTTATTTAAAAGGGGCTCTTTTTTTTTTTTAATGAAAATTGTAAAGGCTCAGGGCTGGGCCAGTCACCAGACAAGTGCCTATGAACCACTCTGCTTTCCCAAATGGAAGAGAAAGGGAATAAGGGAGAGAGAGAGAGAGAGAGGGGCAGGGAAAGAAACTAAACCAGCTGGGGTGGAAAGAAGAACAATCCAATGAAACAGAGACAAAAAGATAGAGACCAATATGGAACACAACCCTTGATGGCCATGACTGTCATCATTGTCATCACTGATGCTGGGGGCAGGCGCTGGGAAGTTCCAGTCTGGACTCAGCAGCACAATTCTGCAGATGGAGACTGGAACTGGATTCAGGCATACATGGGTCAGGATCAAAGGCACAACAGACTCCTCCTTGGACATTGTCCATTGAAGAAGAGGCTTGACACTGGTGATCCCTCAGCTTGATCCTGATGATGATGCCAAAGGTGGTGCACAAGATGTGGCATTGCCCATGGTCTGTGCAGGAGCAAGCATAAACCAGAGCTCTTCTGCAGCCCTTCCCTTCAGTGTTCTCATTGCTAGAAGCCACCACTGGCTGTGCAAACCTGCCCTGAACTTCAGAAGGTGTTGGCACTGAGGAGAGACTGAGCTGAGAAGTCAAATGCCTGACCAGAATTGGTTCTGCTCTAGCTCAAACCAGGACAATATTCCCTTAATTTTCATCCCATTTTAAGATTGTGCTGAACAACAGAGGATTTAGAGACCCCAGAGAAATTCTGTCTCTAAGGCTGTAAGGCTATGACTAAACAGTGAGCTGTCTTCTCTTTTTATTTAATTCTGCTTACATTGATGAAATGTCATACAAATCCATAGACAAAATCCTCAGTTTGTTGAAATTTTCCTATTTACTGGAACAATTAGAAATGTTGCATTTGTATGTCTTAAATGATAAATCTGGACCAAGTGAATATCATGTTTTCAGTTACATTTGATTTTAATAGAAAACTGAGATAGTTTGACTATTTAAAGGTATTAAATTTAATAACACCTTTACTAAGTCATTTAAAAATAAATATCACAAATTATTTTAAAATATCACCAATTATTTTTCTTTCTCATGTCTGCAAGATCTCCTAAGCAAAGCTCTGTTCACTTTTCTTTCCAAAGGAGTTATTTGAACAGTGGGCAGAATACAACTATTGATTATTTCTCTGTATTTATTTACCTGTCTCACAAGATTGAAATCTGATTTTATGTGGCAAGTGCTAATCTTGTTCTGCTTTTAATCTGTATTGCAGAAAAGAAAAACTGTCCAACCAAATGTAAAAAAAAAAAAAAAAGGTGTTTAAAATGTCTGGAAGAACTGATAGTGGCTTAATTGGAGCTCAGCTGTATTAATATTACACATGGAGACAGGAATCACAGCTGACAAGGAAGCCTGCTCAAGCAGGGATAGGAACCCCTGAGCTGGTTGAATTGTACAACTTTTTTCTTTAATCTAAATGTGGCTTGATCCTACTGTTCAAGAGAGTTCAAGAGAGACAGAGAACTACTGGAGAGGGTCCAGTGGAGGTCCATGCTGAAGGGTCTGTAACACCTCTGTGAGGAGAAAAGGCTGAGAGCCCTGGGGCTTTTTAGCCTGGAGAAGAGCAGCTTGAGAGAGCATCATCCCAATGCTCATCAAGAGCTGAAGGGTGGAGAGCAGGAGGATGGGACCAGACACTTTTCAGTGGTGTCTAGTGACAGGACAAGGGGCAACAGGCACCAACCACAACCCAGGAAGTTCCATCTGAATATTGAGTAGAATATTCTTTGCTGTGAGGGTGCTGGAGCCCTGGAGCAGGCTGTCCAGAGAATTTGTGGAATCTCCTCTGGAGAGATTCCAAACCTGTTTGGATGTTATGATCCTGGGGAACCTGCTCTGGGTGACCCAGTTTTTCGCAGATTGGTTGGGCTAGATGATCTCCAGAAGTCCCTTCCAATGCCCACCATGCTGGTATTCTATGATTCTGTAGTACTTATAAAACATAAAACTCCTTTATAGAAATCTTACTAATCTTTAAAGACAGCCTTTTAAAGTGAAATGATGTAGTAGGTGTTAGGTAAGGAAGAGGACAGTAGCTTTGTATTAAGAGCACTTCAGTGCTGGTGGCTAATACTGTGGCTTGTTATCCTGCTACCACCACAAGGTCATTTAGAAAGAGATACAAGTTCATTATCTCCCTACTCACAGAAGTGTTGAACAGTGGATGAGGGTTTCACTTTGGGCCCAGGATTGTTGCAATTAGTCAAGATAACTTCTAGAGAGTACACATCTTAAGAGATACTATTCTTAAATAGCTTCCTTGTGCTTGTTTTTCATGTTCATCTTATTTTGTGCTTACAGCAGTGTCTGTAAATGACCTTCTGCTTAAATAACTTTAATGCAGAATGGAATGCACAGAGATTTTTAATGTAGAGTGTAAAAAGCTTATCAGAAATGCTGTTACTTAGAGGATTAAGCTCCCAGCTAAAATGTGAAAGAAAGAGTTGTTTGGGCTGTAGCTGCTTTGAGAAGAAGCAAAAAAAAACCAAACCAACAACCCACTTCTTTGAGGCACTCCGTGATTCAGAATAGCTAAATACCATATTTCCCATAGAAAGAATGTGATACCCACATAATTCTTCAATGTGCAATATGGATATAGATTTCAGCTATTGCATTGACTCAGAATCATAGAATGGTTGGGGTTGGAAGGTCCATTTGACCTTTAAAGGTCATCTAGTCCAGCCCCCCCTTCAGGGACATATTTTAATGATGCACTGACTACATTTAGTCTTCTTTTTTTGTTTATTTTGTTTTCTTGTAATGTTCAGAGTTTTGACAAGAAATGGTACATATTTCTGCTGGTAAAAGATTAGACTGTCCTTTTTGTGTAAAAATTTTAGCTAGATTGACCAAATTTTACCTACATTGGCCAAATTTTACCCTTAACCCCAGGCAAACCATTTATATGGTACATTTAACATAGAAATTTAGTACCCAGTTGGCTTCTGGTGGTATTTTGCAGCATAATGAAGTGTTAAATTCTTCTTCTTGCGTTTTCTTTTTAGGTCTTTCAAGTTGCCTATGTCATTATCAAAGCTGCTAATGCTCCACGACCTGGAAACTGGATTTTGGAACGCTCCATAGATGGCACCGAGTTCAGACCATGGCAGTACTACGCAATTAGCGATACTGAATGTTTAACTCGTTATAATATAACACCAAGAATTGGGCCACCAACTTACAAGAGAGATGATGAAGTGATCTGCACCTCTTATTATTCCAGATTAGTTCCCTTGGAACATGGAGAGGTAGGTTTGCTTTTGCACTTTTGGGGTCTGTAAGAGTGTGGATTGATAGTGATTGGAAAATTGTAATCCAAACAACTTTGGGCAACAGGTAGAGTTCGTCACCTTCAGCACTACCTGATGATCTGTTACTCCTCTTTTACATCATGTACCACTATAGCTAGCATTTAAATGTTGGGATGAAACATGTCTTTGGCTCTACATGCTCCTGTTACTAAACTCTTTGTTCGTTCTCTCTCTCTCTCTCTGCATAATTTGACAGTAGCTATTAACTGTGAATTATTAGTTGCTTTATCCAGAAAGACTCTTAAGAGAGGCTCTGTTTTGCCAGGTTTTTGATGTAATAAAGAACCCCCCTGTGCTGGGAACACCTGGTTGTGTGAGATAAAGCTGCAAACACTGTAGAAGTGCTGGGCACAGCTGGTACTCCTAAACAAGCCTTGGCATTGTTTCAGAGATGGAGCATAATTAAAAGAGCTACGCGTTGTGCAAGCCTCTCTGTGGGTTGTGCTTTCTTTTAACCAACTCTCTGTTCATGGTACTTGTGTAATTTATTGCTCAGAGGCAACCACATAATGAAATGATACATTAAAAGCAGTGGTTAGTCTACTCTGAATGCTATAATGTAAGACTGTGATAATAAATGCAGTGTTATCTTGTGCTGGTAA
This sequence comes from Indicator indicator, assembly GCF_027791375.1. Lineage (NCBI taxonomy): Eukaryota > Metazoa > Chordata > Aves > Piciformes > Indicatoridae > Indicator > Indicator indicator. Next base: position 30,616,374 of record NC_072015.1, read on the forward strand.
CACTTAGCTTAATAGAAGCCAATATATTTTTATTCCTTGGTGAAAAATAAGACTGGAGTAGATGCAGCTAAGTCCTAAAGTGTGTCAAACCTTCACATAAACTTAAAAATACATTTCAGCAAGAAAATGCCAATTAAATTCAGTAATATCAAGTCCCATGCCCTTCAATCAAATGTTTATTGCAGTGATGTAAGTATATGCCCCACAGATCAAATGGAAGAGAGAAACTTGTCTCTTCACATAAAGCAGAAAACCCTTAGGTTGACCCTTGCGTTGCAGGGCTGAAGCCAGCTGTATCCTAGGCTGCATCCCCAGCAATGTGGGCAGCAGGAAGAGGGAGGGGATTCTGCCCCTCTGCTCCCCTCTCCTGAGACCCCACCTGCAGTGCTGGGTCCAGCTCTGGAGTCCTCAGCACAGAAAAGACATGGGCCTGTTGGAACAGGGCCAGAGGAGGCCACAACAATGATGCAAGCACTGGAATGCCTCTGCTGTGAGAACAGGCTGAGGAAGTTGGGGTTGTTCATCCTGGAGAAGAGCAGGCTCCAGGGAGACCTTCTTCTGGCCTTTCAGTGCTTCAAGGGGCCAATCAGTAAGATGGAGACAGACTTTTTGGCAAGTCCTGTTGTGACAGTGGTGATTGGTTTAAACTACGAGAGGGAGATTCACACTGGAGAAAAAGAAGTAGTTTTTTCTGCTGGTGGTGGTGAGACACTGTCCCAGGTTGCCCAGAGAGGTGGTAGATTCCTGTAACCATTCCGGGTCAGGTTGTCTGGGGCTCTGAGCAACCTGCTGACTGCATGGTGGTTGGATTAGGTGACCTTCAAAGAAAACTTGAAGGTAAAACCTTTGCTTATGGACAGAACTACACGTTCCATCTCAATAAGGTAGAGGAGGGAAGACCATGGGAATTAAGGACAAACTTTTGATACTGTTTCTCTCTTCATGCAGTCCCCTCATAAGTCTGGGAGATTTGAGACTATGATGAGCCAGGAGTGTTGGTTTCTTAACTGTGTGAGTCAGGAAGCAGAAATTCTGCCTGCAGGTAGAGGGTAGGGAAGAGAAAAGAATTCCAGGGAGTTTATCATAGAATCAGAATGTATTGTATTGAAAGGGACCTTTCAAAGGTCCAACCCCCCTGCAGTGAGAGGGAACAAAGTAACTAGATTAGATGTTAGCTAACATCTCACTGTGCTGAGTTGTTGGAAAACAACCCAAAGTTCTGTGGTTTTTATTCACACACTAAGATGTTTGTTATTGGAAGTGAATTACAACTATCACACAGAATCACAGAACGTTAAGGGTTAGAAGAGACCTTGGAAATCATCTAGTCCAACCCCTCTGCCAGAGAAGGATCACCTAGAGTAGGTCACACAAGAAGATGTCCAGGTGGGTTTGAAATGTCTCCAGAGAAGGAGACTCTGCACCCTCTCTTGGCAGCCTGTTCCAGTGTTTTGTCACCTCACAGTGAAATAGATTTTCCTTATGTTCATGTGGAACATCCTATGCTCCAGCTTCCACCCATTGCCCCTTGTCCTATCATTGGACATCACTGAGAATAGCCTGGCTCTGCCCTCCCAACACTTGGCCTTCACATATTTGTAAACATTAAAGAAAAGAAGTCACCGCTCAGTCTTCTCCAAGCTAAAGAGCCCCAGCTCCCTCAACCTTTCCACCTTCCACCACTCCTTTCATCATCTTTGTGGCTCTGCACTGGACTCTTTCAAGCAGTTCCCTGAGGCCCTTCTTGAGCTGAGAGGCCCAGAACTGGAAACAATATTCCAGATATGGCCTCACCAGGGCAGAGTAGAGGGGGAAGAGAACCTCTTTTGACTTATTAACCACAGCCCTTTTAATACACCCCAGGATGCCGTTGACCTTCTTAGCCACAAAGGCACATTGCTGGCTCATGGTCATCCATATCCTCACCAGGACCCCCAGGTGCCTCTCCTCTGCGCTGCTCTCCAAGAGGTCAGTCCCCAACCTATACTGTTTATGATTAAGTCATTCTCTCTCTCTAGATTCACACATCCCTGATCAACGGTAGGCCCAGCGCTGATGATCCTTCACAGAAGCTTTTGGAGTTCACTTCTGCACGATACATTCGCTTGCGACTGCAGCGCATCCGAACTCTTAATGCTGACCTCATGACACTCAGCCATAACGATCCAAAAGAGCTAGACCCCATTGTCACCAGAAGGGTAAGTGGATTCTTCATGAACGACATTCCGTGTCATACTTTGTCAGAAACACCTTCAAAAAAATGCTTATTAGAGATTGTTTGTTTGCTTTTTGCTTTATTTGCTTGTGTAAATTACTTATGCTATTTGTAATGCTTTGTCAGCAAAATAAATGTGCTTTGGCTGTTGAAAATGTCACTTGAGGTTGCTCTTCATTCAACTATTGCTGTACCTTTTCTGGTATATCAAGGATTTTAGGACCCAACGCTCTGATTCATAAAAATAACTCTTTGGCAACCATGTCATTGTGGATTTTGATTTTTTTGATGAGTTTTGATGCCTCAAGTTGCACCAGGAGAGAGAGGCTTAGGTTGGATATTAAAAGAATATTCTTCATTGAAAGGGTTCTCAAAGACTCGAGAGTCTCTCCAGGGCAAGTGGCTGAATCCCCATCCCTGGAGGTGTTTCATAGGGGGAGAGATGTGGTGCTGAGGGACATGGTTTAGCACTGGAGTTGGTAAAGTTAGATAATGGCTGGACTTGGCCTTAACGATCTCTTCCAACCACAAAGATTCATACAAATACTTGATGTGATGACCTTGCCACCATGATTTTTGGTGTCTTATGAGGGGTTTTTGTTTGTTTTTTTATTTGATTTTTTAAGGGTGTTGCAGTCAGTTGTTTTAAAGCCCATAAACTAATGTAAAACACCCGGGTTAGAATACTGAGAGTATTGACTGATCTCTACTTGTCAGATTTTTGAACTGAGGAACTGAGGCACTAAGCACTTAGGCTGACTTCTTCAAAATCTCATGGAAATTCAGTGCTGGAGCCCCTAGTACCAGTACCCACCAAGACTGAAGTACTATGCAGTATTTCTGCTTTTGTGCTTTGCTGTCTTGGCCCTCTTTTTCATTTACCTGAGAGTCAGAGATAAGGACATCAGTGCCTTCAAGTTTTTCTAGAAGGCAGAGCTTTCTGATGAGGACAGAAGAATATGAGAAGTGTTTCCTCTTCCCCTTCCTTTGTAGCTCTTAATACTGAAGAGCATCCACAGCCAACTCTTTGTGCAGCAACAGGACTCTTGCAATTTGTGGCTTCTCTGATATATGTGATCCTTGTGTGTTGACACTGCTTCTATGTGGTCTGATAACTGGGGCCAGAAAGGAGGAAGGAACAGGGATTTGGTCAGGGTTTGGTGGGTACTTTTAAGGCTAACCTTGATTGTGGAACTATCCTTTCAGCTTCAGCATATCTGAGGCATAAAATATGGACGTTCTGCTTGTTCTGCATGCCCCATATGGGACTTGGTTAGCACTATCCCACCAAGCACTACTTAGTCCAGTTTTGCATGAAAAGCTGCACATCTTCATCTTCAAGATGAGTTTTACTGGGCAGGGCTCTCAAATCCTGACATCTTTCCTTGTTTTGTTGTGCAGTCATCTACAACCAAGATCTTCACATTCCAACTTTCTAGGTTGTGTTTTGAAGACTTCACATTGGGTTGTTGACACCCATTTTGTCCAGTTTGTTGTACACAATCTTATAAAAGAGCTGCTGCAGAACTTTTCTAGCAGCACCTTTACTTCCATCTTCTATTTATTTATTTCTGACTGAAGCATTTGCTTAGTGTTGGCCTCCCATTCAGCTTCAAGCTGCACACAGCTGCTGTTAGCCAAACTCTGAGTTTTAAGAAAACAAGACAAAGGAGGTGAAGCAGGGAACACAGTGAGAAATGGAGCTCTGCTTTTGTCCTGCTTTTCTCAATCTTTGCCTCCTTCTCAACAGTTAAGGACCTTCTGCTCCGGAGTCTCCATATTATTCAAGCCCATAATATGAAAACAAAATAATATTAAAATACTAAATAATAATTTTAAATACATAGAAAATAAATCAGTAGGAAGTCAAAGAGGATAGTTTGCTCCAGCTCCAAGATCCTTCAAAGAAATAACAGCCCAGGAGGCAGCATGTCTGACCACCCAGGGCCATCTCCTCTCCCTGAACCAGATGGCTGTAGGGTTATTAGGTCTGAGAGGGTCTTGAACTCTTTCCTTAGAAGTATCCTCAAAAAGTGTTTCTTTTTCATCTCACTGTAGTGTAGATACTTCGCAGCACACCCAGCAGGCCAACCATGTTGATACTGCAGCTGTAACTGAATGCAGATGGTCATTTCCTGCCTCTTCCTTGACTTGAAAATTAAATCCTTTCCTTGTGTATGTTACTCACCACCTGGATTCTACTCTGCTGATTTTTTTAAGCAAGGAATTTGGATAGAATAACACACTGATGGCAAAGAGCTGGTCTGGAAGTGTGTGCACAAGCTGGTTTTAAGGGAAGGGAGAGTTCCCATTTTAGGAAAACAAACTCTTACTCTTCAGACTGAAATTTGAATATAACAACTACTTATGCTTCATGGTGTCTCAGAAGGTGGAAAAAGGATTTTTGTACAGGTAAATTTTGGCTGAGACCATACTTGGTGATCTTTCCTGAAGCTGAGGAATTGTGCATGCTTACTTAAAAGTCAACTTTGTACAAATGAGTTAAAAACATGAGAGGAAAAAAAAAGCCAACATAAAAATCACAAATTGGGAGGTTTCCCCAAGCAGCAGAAATTCAAAGCTTCTTTTGTTTTCAGATATTTCTTAGATCTTTTTAAGACACAAAATAGTCAAATGCTAGGAATTTTGTTTTCCAGAGTAAGTAGGAAGATGTACATGCATGTAAACATCTTTTATTCATCCATTTTCAACCTTTTTTTTTTTTTCTGTAGTACTACTACTCAATAAAGGACATCTCTGTTGGTGGCATGTGCATTTGTTATGGCCATGCTCGAAGCTGTCCTCTGGATGAAGTCACAAAGGTATCCTTCAATTTCATTAATGCAATTTCACTAAGCAGCTTTTCTAATTAAGAGGGGAAAAAAATTGCCTAGGAGGAGGAGACAGAGGAGGTTCCCTCTCTGGAGGCTGTGCAGGGAGGTTGTGGAGTCTCCCTCTCTGGAGATACTCAAAACCTGTCTGGATGCATTCCTGTGTGATCTGGTACAGGTGATCCTGTTCTGGCCGGGGGGTTGGACTAGGTGGTCTTTTGAGGTCCCTTTCAGCCCCTAACATTCTGTGATTCTGTGATATGGTTCAGTTTTGGGATCCTCACTCCAAGAAGGACATTGAGGTGCTGGAGCAAGTCTAGAGAAGCTGGTGGAGGATCTGGAGAACAACCCCTGTGAGATGCAGTTTAGAGAATGGGGCAGAGAAAAGGAGGGTGAGGGGAGGCTTTCTGGTGCTATATAGTTCCCTGAAAGGAGCCAAGCAGGGGTCAGTCTGCTCTCCCAAGTAACAAGAGGAAGTGTCCTCAAGTTGCACCAGAGGAGGTTTAGATTGAACATTAGAAGAAATTTCTTCGCTGAAAGGGTTCTCAACAGCTGGAACAGGCTCCCTATGGAGGTGGTTGAATCCCCATCCCCTCAGATGTTTAAAAAATGCAGAGATGTGGTACTGAGAGGCATGATTATCACCAGAGTTAGGTAATGACTGGACTCAATGATCTTAAAAGTCTTTTCCAGCCAAGAGGATTCTATGATTCTAAATTGTTTGATATAATTTTCTTCCCTTTCTGCGCAGTCTTAGCTGGCTGTCAGGTAATGTAACTTTCTTGAAGCAAATTCTTCTTATTTGGTATTAAATTGAAACAGTTTAAGGGGCTCAATAAGTAACAGTCTCTCTTGCAACCCAGGAGATCTGTCCCTTCTTTTGTAGAAAGGCTGCTCCCCAGCAGCTGATACAACTTGGTTGAGCAGTTTAATGCTAATTGTGAGATATTTGTGATTCCTGATGTTTTTTTGGTGGCAAAATTTTGACAACATGCATCAAATTTATTTTTTTTTAAATGGATAATTTAAAGAAGTGATTTTTTTATTGTTAGAAATTGCAGTGCCAGTGTGAACACAACACATGTGGAGAGAGCTGCAACAAGTGCTGTCCAGGCTACCACCAGAAACCCTGGAGACCAGGAACCATTTCTGCTGGGAACAAATGTGAGAGTAAGTATGTGCAGAGGCTTAGGTGTTTCAAAAGCTTATTATTTTCTTCCTTGAGGTTGCTTTTCATACAGATCTACACTAATACCAGAGAAAAAAAAGATCTATACCAATAGCAAAGGAAAATCTACAAAGTGTCTTCATAGGTAGAGGAGCTACTTCTTATCATATCTGTGTAGATCATTTCAAGCATGCAGTAAAGTTTTCAGAATCTCTTTTTCAAAGAGACTTGGGGGTTGATTTTAGTCCTGTAAAAATACCAGATTTAGATTAATCCTTTTATATATAGCCACTTTGTTCATATAACAAGTGGTGAAGGAGACTCCCTATTGGCCACTAGTATTGTAGATTACCTGACTGACTTAACCTGTGCCATTATGGCTGAGGGTGTTTCTAGGACTAGTTCTTTCTCTTTTTGTTGATGATGCATAAACTGTAGAGATTTAAGAACTTAATGGATTAAATCCTAAATGGATTAAAACTAAATGGATTAAAAAAAGTTGGAAAAATGTTGGGTTTAGTTGAGGTCTTGACACAAGCCTGGATGTCCACAAGATGTTTTGTGTTCAAGGAAGGGCAACAAAGCTCATGAAGGGTCTAGAGCAAGAGTCTCATGAGGAGTGGCTGAGGGAATTGGGGTTGTATAGCCTGGAGAAAAGGAGGCTGAGGGGAGGCCTTCTCACTTGCTACAACTCCCTGAGAGGAGGCTGGGGCAAGGTGGGTGTTGGACTCTTCTCCCATGTAATAAGTGATAGGACAAGAGGAAAATACCTCAGGTTGTTCCAGGGGAGGTTTAAGTTGGACATTAGGAAAGACTTCATCCCCAAAAGGGTTGCCAAGCTCTTGAACAGGCTGCAAAGGGCAGTGGTGGAATCCCCAGTCCTGGAAGGATTGCTGTGTAGATGTGATGCTGAGGGACATGGTTTAGTGGGGGTCTGGCAGTGCTAGGTTAATGATTGGACTTTCATGATCTGTAAGGTCTCTTCCAACCTAAACGATTCTATGATTCTGTGTCACTCTATGACTGTCTGGAGCAAAGTATCCTCTAACCTGAATCAATGTCACACTCGTGTCCTGGCATTGCTGACTACTCAGATTTTTGTGTATAATACAACTAAGAGAAGAATTAGGCAGATTTTCTTTAATGCAGAGGACAGAAGATTAAAGAATAATTATTACTGAAAGCTCATATCACTATTGACATCAAGACTGATGGGATTGTCTTAGGTCTGCAGAATACTGTTACAGCAACAGAGGTTTTGAAATGTGCTTACTTGCTAAAAAATTAAATGTGTCAAGACTGCCAAGTCCTATAGCATGGTTAAAGGGGAGGAAAAAACCCCACATTTTTGAGATGAATTGATAGGCTCTTCTACTTATATTTTCTACTTTGAGGAATGTCAGTGTTATAGGAATTGTTATACAATGTAAACAATAATAATAATAACAACAAAAATCTGGTTTCTTTTCCATTCTTCCTCAGAGTGCAACTGTCATAACAAAGCAGAAGATTGTTATTACAACCAGAGCATTGCAGAGCAAAAAAAGAGCATGGATATTCATGGCCAGTACATAGGAGGTGGTGTCTGTTTGAACTGTACTCAGCATACTGCTGGGATCAACTGTGAAACATGTGCTGATGGATATTTCAGACCACACAAAGTAAGACCTGGAAAATGTCATTCTGATGTCTTGGTGAATGACAACATGGTATGAGGATGTTATTTGAGTTCATTGTTCATTAATATTAATCTTTTTATCAGTGGCAGGATAGCTGAGATCTATAAAGGATTTATTTTTTTACAGATGACACTGCCAAAACTTTCAGAGAAAAACAAAATGCTTATCCAGTTTCATGGGAGGGCTAGGGCAAGGTATTGGAGAAAAAAAGAATAAGATGAAACCTGAAGTCTGGTATGGAAATATAGATGTATAAGGAAAAGGGTGATGCTTTTAAACTAAAAGAGAGGAGATTTAAGCTAGATACAAAGAAGAATTTTGTGCTGAGGGTGGTGAAACCCTGGCCCACGTTGCCCAGAGAGGTGGTAGAAGCTCCATCCCTGGAAACATTCCAGGTCAGATTGGACTTTTGTTGGATGTGTGTTAGCTTTTCCAATCTTCATTCATTAGTTCATTGAATCCTAGGATGGTCTGAATTGAAAGGGACCTTTAAAGGTCACCTAGTACGACCCCCCCTGGAGTGAGCAGGGACATCTGCAACTAGAACAGGTTGCTCACAGCCTATCCAAGCTGTAATGTTTCCAGGGATGGAGATTCTACCACCTCTCTGGGCAACTTGGGCTAGGGTTTCACCATACTCACTGTAAACATTTTTTCCTTCCCTCCAGCCTAAATCTCCCTCTTTCAGCTGAAAATCATCACCTCTTGTCCTGTCACAACAGGCCAATATACAAAGTCCATCCCCATCTTTTGATCTGCCCCTTTATGTGCTGAAAGGCCACAAGAAAATGTCCCTGGAGCTTTCTCTTCTCCAGGATAAACAACCTCAACTTTCTTTTCCTGTCCTCATAGGAGAAGTGTTAAACTCTGCTGATCCCAGACAAGAAACAGATGTAGCTTTACTTTTCCCAGTGAATAATTTGAGGCTTTGACAGAGAGCATTTGTTTGGCAGGTTTCTCCCTACGATGACCATCCCTGCTACCCCTGCGGCTGCGACCCCTTCGGCTCTGTGAGTTCTGTCTGCATTAAGGACAAGCACCATTCTGACTCACAGCATGGTAAGGGAGTGGGAAGCTCCTGTCCTCTAAGATCCACATCTGGGTATATTTCTAGACATTGAGGTTTGAGGGAACACTGTCTACCTGTGAATGGCTGCCAGTTAGGTACTTCTTCAAAACAGTAGGAAGGAAGGAGAGGTGAGACATATCACACTTCTAGGAATTTGAGGTTTGTTAGATCCCTGGATGTGTTCTTGTGTGGGGATTGTGGGCTCTGACTGTGTGAAACAATGTGAAGGATTAATACCTATTGGTTATGAGTAGGGAAAGACTAAGGCAGTGATTGTCACTCTGTACTGGGCACTAGTGAGGCCACATCTCAAATATTGAGTTCAGTTTTGGGCCTCTCACTCAAAGAAGGACATTCAGGTGCTGGAGGAAGTCCAAATAAGAGCAACACAGAACCACAGAATACATCTGGTTGCAAGAGGTGTCAAAGGCCCTCCTGTGCACCCCTTGACCCTGCAAAGGGTCAACCATGTCCCTAAATGCCAGATCCACAAGTTGCTTAAACACTTGCAAGACAGTGACTCCACCTCTACCCTGGGCAGACAAATGGCAGGCCATTCTGATGTTTGACAACCCTTTCAGTGAAGAAGTATTTCCTAACATTCAGCCTAAACCACTCCTGGTGCAGCTCAAAACCATTTCCTCTAGTCCTGTCACTTGACACCAAGGAGAAGAGGCTGCTCCTACCCATCTCCAAAGCTGGTTGAAGGCACAAGTCTTCTGAGGAGTGACTGAGGGAACTGAGATTATTTAGTCCATAGAAAAGGAGGCTGAGGAAAGACCTCCCTCTCTGCAACTCTCTGAAAGGAGGTTGGAATGAGGTGGGATTCATCACTTCTCCCAACCTCAAGTTGCACCAGGAGAGGTTTAAGTTAAACATGAAGAACAATTTCTTCCACAAAAGGGTTGTCAAGCCCTGGAAGAGGCCACCCAGGGCAGTGGTGGAGCCCCTATCCCTGGAGGGATTTAAAGGCCATATAGATGTGGTGCTGAAGGACATGGGTTAGTGGTGAACTTGGGAGCACTACGTTAACAATTGAATTTGATGATCTTTGAGGTCTTTTCCAACCAAAACTACTTCATAATTCTATGAATGCTGTTAGAGTTGTCACAAAATCCATTTTGCTGCAGCTTCCACATACATCTGGTACTCAAAACACGAAGAAATAGAATCATTTAGGTTGGAAAAGACCTTCAAGATCATCAAGCACAACCATTAACCCTGCTCTACGGAATCCACCACTAAGCCATAAAGATGATGAGATGTTATGCCACACGTCTGGGTGGAATATAGCATGGAGTGTAATAAAAAAAGGAATGCTAAATTACCTTGAATCCATCCTACTGCCTTCTGGTTTTTTATTTGTACCTCTGTTTACTTTTCAAGGGACTTGGCCAGGTCAGTGTCAGTGCAGAGAAGGTTTTGCAGGAGAAAAATGTGATCGCTGTGCGTTCGGGTATCAGGGCTTTCCAAACTGCCTGCGTTGTAACTGCAGCCTGGTTGGGAGCATTAATGAAGATCCTTGCACAGAGCCTTGTCTTTGCAAAGTGAGTATTAAACTGTCATTTTTAGGTCAGATAAAATCTGTTGTTGATTTGTGACCTTCTTAATAAGGGAATTATTTCATTAACTAGAGAGATCACTTCTTTTGTAGCAAGTAGCCTGGTATAACTGTGCACCTGATGACCTAGAGCTTCAGACTAACTGTTCTCTGTACTGAAAAGCATAACTCCTCCTTTCCTGCTTTCCTCCTTTTCCCCCTTCTCCCTTCCTCCTTTCCCCCTTCCCCCTTCAACCTCCAATTAGTGTTTCTGTAAATTACTGATACATTATTTTCTACACTAATGGGCCACACTTCCACTAAAAAGACCTGGACAGACTAGAGAGTTGAGCAGAGGGGAACCTCATGAGGTTCATTCAATAAGGGCAAGTGTAGAGCCCTGCACCTGGGCAGGAATAACCCCCTGCACTGGTACAGTAAGGGGGTGACCTGCTGGAAAGTAGCTCCATGGAGAAGGACCTGGGAGTGCTGGTGTTCAGCAAATTCACCAGGAACCAGCAACATGCTCTTATGGCCAAGAAGGCCAAGGGTTTCCTGGCATGCATGAAGAAGAGACTGGCCAGCAGTCTTTACTCTGACTGAGTGAGGTCACATCCTGAGTCCTGGTTCCAGTTCTGGGATCCTCAGTTCAGCTGAGACAGGGAACTACTGGAGAGAGGCCAGTGGAGGCTACAAGGATGCTGAGGGGACTAGAGCATCTCTGTGAGGAGAAAAGGCTGAGAGACATGGGGCTATTTAGCCTGGAGAAGAGCAGCCTGAGAGGGGATCTTCTAAATGCTGATAAGTAGCTATAGGGTGAGATTGAAGAGAATGGGGCCAAACTCTTTTCAGTGATACCCATGGACAGGACAAGGGACAAAGGTCATAAACTGGAACACTGGAAATTCCACCTAAATATGAAGGGAAAGCTTTTTGCCTGTGAGAATGGCAGAGCCCTGGAGCAGGCTGCCCAGAGAGGTTGTGAAGTCTCCTTCTCTGGAGAGATTCCAAACTCACCTAGACATTGTGATCCTGGGAATCCTGCTGTGGGTGAGCCTGCTTTAGCAGGGGGGAGTTGGACTAGATGATCTCCAGAGGTCCCTTCCAACTCCCATCCTGCAGGGATTCTGTGAAAGGATATGTTTGTAACATCTGCTTTGCACGAAGAAACAACATGCATTTGGAAAGACCTCTTGGAACAACTGCATTAGATGCATGTATGAAATAAGATTTAATTATTTGATTACAAAACACAAACTGTAAGAAATGTTTGAGAACATTTTTGTAGCATTCTTTTTTAATTTTGGTAAATATCCAAACTCCTTGAAATTTCTTGCAGCTGTAGGTTCTGCTGAACTTTATTACAGAGTTCTGTGTCAGTATTTAAAGCAGTAACAGTTAATTTTCTGAGCCAAATGTTAGGTGGTATTTGTGTACCGGTTGCCAAGTGTGGCAGTAAGGAGAAGCCAAAAAAAATGGTTTGTTTGACAATTTTTCTGACACTTCTTAGGCCTTTTGTGTAGTTTGTCTGATCCAAAATATCAGACATGTAAATAACTTGAATCTGGAAGAAAGCAAGTGCTCAGAATCACAGAATGGTAGGGGTTGGAAGGGACCTCTGGAGTTTATCCAGTCCAGAAGGGTCCCTTCAAGTCCTGCTATGCTGCTATTCTTTGAAGCTAACTGATTGCTCCAGGAGCCTAGTCTTAAAGGCAAGCTGTGCTGTTTGTAGACCATCTGCCTTTAGTAAACATGGGAACTTTTCTCCAGAGCAATCTGCAAATTCCAGGTTTTCAGACAAGTGGAGTGACAAGCTAGCAGAACCTTTTCAAACCCTGCCCACGTGCTGAAACCTCATTGCAATGAAGGCTTTGCCAGAGCATGTGTAGATCTTGATGAGCTGGCAAATTCTGATGATTTTTTCCAGTCAGTTTTAGTTTAAAGCTCTGAGTCTTATTCAATAATCCTGCTGTGCTGAAATCTGTTTTCTTTTATTACCTTCTGAGTGTTGTTATGCCTAAATCCTGTCTAATCCACCGCATTTGTTACCATAATAATGCTGATGCGAACCAAATGTTGTATGCCTTTGACAGGAAAACGTAGAGGGTGAAAACTGTGATCTCTGTAAACCAGGATTCTACAATTTACAAGAAAGAAATCCTCAGGGCTGCACAGAGTGTTTCTGCTTTGGGGTTTCTGATGTCTGTGACAGCTTACCATGGCCCATCACTCAGGTATGTCCACGAGCTTATATTCTTTCCTCAGGCAGCTGAAAAATGTCCTGCAGTTCTCTTTGACATGCGTCCAACTTCAAGTTCTGGCGTATCTCCTAACAGAGAAATGGATTTTCTCTGTCCTTCAGCATATCCTTTGGCCCCTACTGGTTTGTAGTGGAGTGCTGTGGTAATGCACTGGAAAAAAAGCAATTTTTTTCTGACCTTGTGCTGTTAAAGTTTCTTTGCATTGATGAGATAAACCCAAACACGTTTCCTTGTACTCTGGCAAGTCCAGAGTGACCTGGCAATATTTCCAGTACTGTTTTGTAGTGATTATAAATAACATTTTCTTCTGAACTTGAGCTTTTAACTTGATTTGAGGATGCTATTTTTCTACCAAATTCCTTCAATATCTTTGCAGAACTGGTCAGACTTTAGTCCCCTGTTATGTGTGCTGATAAAAAGAGAGGAAAATATCAAACTGACCAAAATTCTGAGATGCTTGTATAAAACTGAGTGAGAAGAAAACAGTTTCCTCATCTTACTTTTTCCTCTGGACCTCTGAATTTAGCTTTCCTCCAGTTCAACCCTACCTATAAATGGAGATGAGAGACCTCAAAGTCCTTGAAGTTGTGTAATTCTCGGAAGACTACTGGTCATAAGTATAATAATTTTATTGAGAGGATGAAAATTACACTCATTATACTTTTGTTCCCATGTAATACAGAAGTAGCCACAATCCACGCCTGCAGTGCTTTAGTTGCATGCATTGGATGTCAGATTGAGCTACTGAAAGTGTTGCAGGACCATCAGTTTGAATGAATATCTAGAGAGGAGTGAGGTTTGGTGACTGTTTCCCCCGTGACACAAACCCTGACTCCATTAATATTCCTGTTCCTTCCTTGCAGATATCAGACATGACTGGATGGCTTGTTGCTGACCTGTTTCATGCCAGGAGTGTGCAGCCTCAGCGGAGCCAGTTTGATGGACCCCAGCAAATAAGTATCAACAACACTGAGGCTGTGAAAGTGCTGAAACACACTTATTACTGGTCAGCACCTCAGACATACCTGGGAAATAAAGTAAGCTCTCAGCTAACAGTCAAAACTCCTTCTTCACTGTTTTCCTCATAAAATATTGCTCTAAATATGTAATTACAAATTGCACATAAAGCCCAGTCTTACCAGACTTCTCCATCTACAGTGTTCATAGTGTTCATGGCCAGACATCGCCAGTACCCTTCTCTTGCTGTTTGAGCTCATTTATCTCCCTACTATTTCTCTGCTTGTTCTTGACCCAATGTAATATTTTTTGGTTTGTTTTGGTTGTTTGGTTTTGTTTGGTTTTGTTTTGCTCTTGACTGTTACTAATTTATATGCTATATTCCCTATACACTTTGGCTCCAAAGCTTAGACCCTTCACACCTTGTCTAATACAGGTGACACGACTGTTAAATTCCTCTTACCTGCCTTTTGGCCGTCTCCCATTTCACATTTATCAGTATCCAAGCAATTAGTCTTTACGTTTTTCTCTTGGTACTACCTAAAGCTCTGGGTCTCCCATCTTTTGCAGCAGAATCACAGAATAACTGAGTTTGAAGGGACCTCTGGAGGTCAGCTAGCCCAACCCCTTTGCTCAAGCAGGGTCACCCAGAGCAAGTTACCTAGGACCATGTCGAGATGATTTTCAAATAGCTCCAGAGAATGAAATTCCACATCCTCCCTGAACAATCTGTGCAAGTGCCCTATCACCCTCACAAGTGTTTTCTCATGTGCAAAGGGAACCTTCTGTGTTCCAGTTTGCGCCCATTGTCTCCTGTCCTGCCACTGGGCACTACTGGAATGGCCTTTAGCCATTGATATAAATTGATGAGATCTTCAGGCTGAACAGTCCTGTACTCTCAGTCTCTCCTCATATGAAACATGTTCCAGGTTCTTAATCATCTTAGTGGCCCTTGGCTGAGCTCTTTCCAGGGTGTCCATCTTCCTGCTACTAGGAACCCCAGAACTCAAAACTGCTGTGGACTTACCAGTGCCAAGTAAAGAGAATCTTTCAGCTTCAACTTTAGTTTCAGTCCAGTCTTTTTGCCTATGCAGCTCCCTATTTTAGGATGGTGACAAAGGAAATGAAAATGAATGTGCTCCAGGTCAACCTACTTGAGAAGGGGCTTGGATTAGGTGATGTCCAGAGGTCCCTTAAAATTCCCACCACACTGGTGAATGTAACTCCAACATGCTGTGCCTCTTGGCTAGGGCTGTAGTGTGAACCTCTGCTGCTTGTTGAAAGCCCTGTAGGTGTATCACTGAATGAGGGCATTTGTCTGAATCATTGGGAGAGCCTTTAGCTACCTTCCCCACCCACACAGCAACAAGCCAGCACTTGTCCCTGTGCTGATAGACACAGCACATGAAACTTTTCCCCAGAAAGTGGTGTTTTTAAGCCAGGTACTCCTATAACTTGAATGTGGGTCTGTCTCATGTCACCACTTCTTGTTGGTTGGAGCTTATTGTGTTGTTAAGACTTTGCTCTCTGTCATTTCAGCTCACAGCTTTTGGTGGAGACCTGAAGTATACAGTATCTTACGACATTCCTATGGAGAGTGTGGACAGTGATATAGTCTCCAGTGTGGATGTCATCATTCAGGTGGATTTACTTTGTTACTTTATTTTCAGCTTTTATTCAACTATTCAACACCCTGGAGGTTTTTAAAAGCCATGGAGGTGGGGTGCTGAGGGATATAGTTTGGTACCAGACTTGGCAGAGAAGATATGATTGCACTCCATGATCTCAAAGATCTTTTCCAACCAAAACAATTCTATGATTCTATTCAGACGTTATTAGGAATCTATGAAGGGGTTAAAAAAATGAAAACAGAAGAGCATTTCTACAAGCCCCTTTTTAAAAGTCATGACCAATATTTTCTGACTACTCATTTCTCTGATTTTCTAATCCATTTGTGTGCAATTTTAGGTATAAGAGATTAGTTTAAATGATAAATATCTAAATTTTAACTTATCTTTAATGAGTTGAGATGTTTGTCACTAGACATACAAAGCTCTGTTTACTGAAGAAGCGATAAGAAGCTGGAAGGACTTTGATTTATAAAACAGATAAGTGTTCTTGCTGACTGCTTCTCTGGCTTTATGGTGCAGTTGAAAAGTAAAGCTCTGCTCAACACTAGAACCTCCAAAAAACCCCAATATTTTGTAAATATATACTTAGCAGAACAAAGGAGGAAATAGATTCTGGTTTTACAGGAGTTTGGGTTTTGAAATCTAATTTTTTTCCAAAAGAAAACCAATTATTTCTGCAGACTCTGAAGCAAAAGAGAAATGAGATTGTGGTCTTCCTGGAGCCATGGAAATTACAGATCTTCTACTTATTTTGTAGTCCAAGAAATCTAGTTTAAATACCTTTTTTTTTTCCCTCTGTGATCTGGACAAAAAAGATATTGAGGCACTGGAGCAGGACCAGAGAATGGCAGCAAAGCTGGTGGTAAAGGGTCTAGAGTACAAGTCTTGTGAGGAGCAGCTGAGGGAACTGGAGTTCTTGAGCCTGAAAAAAAGGAGGCTCAGGGGAGACCTTCTCACTCTCTGCAGCTCCCTGACAGGAGGTTGGAGAGAGGTGGGGGTTGGTCTCTTCTCCCCAGTAGCAAATGATAGGACAAGAAGAAACAGCCTCAGGTTGCACCAGAGGAGGTTTGGGTTGTATATGAGGAATGAATTTTTTTCCTTTAAAGAGTTGTCAAGCCCTAGAACAGGTTGTCCAGGGCAGTGGTGGAGTCCCCATCCCTGGAGGGGTTTAAATGCTGTGCAGATGTGGTTCAGTGGTGACCTAGCTGTGCTGGGTTAAGAGTTGAACTCAATGATCTTGAAGGTCTCTTCCAACCAAAAGGAGTCTGTCATTCTGTATCTAACAATAACTGTAATTACTTACTAAAATTTGCATGGAAATATGGAAAATGTTTTGCTTTCTTTTCAATTCCAGGGAAATGGGCAGATTTTGAGTACAAGAGCAGCAGGCTTGTCCTTACAGCCGTACGAGGAATACTCAAACACAGTCAGACTTGTGTCAGAGAATTTCATAGACTTCAACACCAAAAAAGCCATAGACAGGGAAAGGTTGATGACTGTTCTGGTAAATGTGACCCATCTTCTGATCAGGGCCACCTACAACGTTGCCAAAAGAGCTGTGTACAGGTGAGGGAGAGAAAAAAATTCGAGTTGATCCATGTATTTCTGTTTGCTGAGGGTGACCTGGCAGTGCTGGGTTAATGGTTGGAATTGATGATCTTTTTTTCAACCAAAAAGGTTCTGTGATTATTTCTGTGCACATGAAATGCATTTCAGTGGCAACATTCCTACAGCTTTATGTTAATATCTAAAAAAAACCCCACTTTATATTGAATTTTCTCAAGACCAGTCTTGTCCCCAAAATATATTCATGTGGAATGTGTGGAAAAGGGCTTTTGTTTTAAAGATATCTGTTAGCAAAGACACTATTTTCTCCTTTAAATGAACACTGCATTAAAAGCTTCTTACAGTGGCTGCTTTGTTAGAGGGAAATGCCTCTGAAATTCTCAACAGTGTGCTGCTTTTGGTATGTGGCAACTTAATTCATCCTTAAGTGTTGAAAACCTGCCAGTAAAAATGTTGGCTGTAATTTCTTTTCATCTCTGTCTGGAAATGTTACTGACAGTCATCTCTAAGGGAGATGAGCAATAGGTAAATTGGGCTGGAATGGATTACCTGTCCATTCCATAGTCTTCTCAGTATTAGCTGCATCTGCATCAGACCTTGTGGGTCTGTTTTACCTCTTCTCCAAAATATTGCTCTCAAGGGAATCATTTTGAGTGCTTCATCATTTATTTACTTGATCCCCTGAGCCTCACCAAGAGTCTTTCTTCCTCAGTCCCTAATTTGGTATCACTTCTATGCAAGGACTTTGAGGTGCTGGAGCATGTCCAAAGAAGGGCCATGAAGCTAGGGAATGGTCTGGAACACAAATCTTCTGAGGAGTGGCTGAGGGAACTAGGGATTGTTTAGCATGGAGAAAAGGAGGCTGAGGGGAGACCTTGCTGTCTACAACTACCTGAAAGGAGACTGGAGTGAGGTGAGGATTGGTCCCTTTCCCAGGTAACAAGTGACAGGAAAAGAAGAAATGGCCTGAAGTTGCACCAGGGCAGGCTTAGGTTGAACATTAGGAAAAAAAATCATAGAAAACATTGTGAAGCCCTGGAAGAGGCTTCCCAGGGCAGTGGTGGAGTTGCCATCCCTGGAGAGATTGAAAAGATGAGTAGATGCTGTGCTCTGAGGGACATGGTTTAGTGGTAACCTGGCAGTGCTTGCTGAATAGTTAGACTCAATGATCTTAGAAGTTTTCTTCCAACCAAAACAATTCTGTGATTCTATGATTTCATGTCAGTAACATTGGACTCAAAACAAAATTACCTGTGCCCTTTTTTGGCCTTGAGGATTTGGTGATAGTTATGTCCATTTAGGGACAGCGTGTCCATCTATTTGGACTGCTTATAAAGATTTAGATCATTTTGATATAGGGGAAAGAGGATTTTTTAGACCTCTACACAAGAGAAACAAAGGTAGTAACAGTCATGATAACAGGAGGAGACCACAGCTACTCCCAGAAGTGAAAATGCAGTGCTAAGACTATGATCAAAGTCCTTTACAACAGAGAGCTGTTCCTCAGCTGTCACTGCCAGGGAGCAGCACTCAGCAGTGTCTTTAACCTGGAAGCAAACTCTCCTGTTCAAAACTCAATTTTGGGGGAAATAAATGATGTGATGTTTTCCTGCTTGATCCTAGGCTGGACTCTGTGACCCTGGATACTGCAAGTGGGAATGTCATAGATATTTCTTCAGCACCAGATGTGGAATTCTGTGAATGTCCTCACGGTTACACAGGAATATCCTGTGAGGTAACTTCTTACAATGGTTTATGTATGAAAAAGAATCTTCTGTCTGGAATAGTTTAAAGGCAAGCTGTCTGAAATTATAACACTATGGGAGTAAGTTCTGAGATGAAATGATGCCTACTGTACAATTTTCTTCCAGAAACACTACTAGGGATTTTTAACTTATTTCTTGAATGCTGCTCGGTGACACTAAAAGATGGTGATACACTTTAGAAAGTCACTGCTGCAGAGGGATTAACTGGAAAAGCTCTGTGAAGTTTTGTGGAACTTACCTTACTCATCAATAATTAAAGGATAGGGGACCAAAGGATGGAGCCAGACTCTTTTCAGTAGTGCCCAGCAACAAGACAAGGAGCAGTGGGCACAAACTGCAATCCAGGAGGTTCCACCTGAATATGAGGAGAAACTTCTTTGCTGTCAGTGTGCCAGAGCCCTAGAGCAGGCTGCCTGGAGAGGTTGTGGTCTCTGCAGAGATTCTGAACCCACTTGCACATTGTGGCGCTGGGCAATGTGCTGTGGGTGACCCTGCTTTAACAAGAGAGTTGGACTAAATGATCTCCCAGAGGTCCCTTCCAACTCCCACCATGCTGGAATTTTGAATTAGCCTTTTATTTCCTGGATCTGAATCCCATAGAGTTTATTTCTGGTTTATATCATTAGGTTTATGGAGGCAATAAGGACTCTTAGCAGGGAGCCTTTGGAAGATCTCAGAGGGGTCAAATGTGTTGTGCAAGTTGATGTCTTAGATATCTGTGAATAGAAGATTAGGGAGGCTGAGCAGCCTCTGCAGAAGAGCAGAAATTATTTTGACATCAGTTTGAAACCTTGTGCCACAGCATCATGAGTGATTCTGCAGGGGAGGTAGAACATCTGGTTTTTATTGGTCTTTAATAAAGAACTTCACATTTTCAGCTGCAGAAAACGTAACTACTTTTGCTTCTGGGGAACAAAGGGCTGAATGGTAATTTTATGGAGTTAATTCTTATCCCCTTTATCCAGCACAAAGTTAAAAACATGCACCAGAACAGAGCTGCAGTAACATCAAGAGAGTTGAAAGAGGATTCAGTTACCAGAGTCAGATGGTGGGTGGTCAGAAGTGGGCTCTTGGAAAACCTTTTCATGTGTACGTTTAACACACATGACACGTTGTGTCCCCCCCCCCCTTGTTTCTTCTCAGTCCTGTCTCCCTGGGTACTACCGTGTGGATGGAATACTCTTTGGAGGCATTTGTCAACCCTGCAAGTGCAATGGGCATGCAACTGAGTGTGATATTCATGGTGTTTGCTTTGTAAGTCATCCTTCAAGGTGTTTATTTTAATCATCTGTTTAGGAATTAGGAGAGCATTTTAACTGTGGGAGATGCTTATAGCATAGGTAAATGTCAGCCTATGGGTACCAAGTGTTTATTTTTCTTCCTTTTCATTCTTTACCTCAGACTATGTTCATGGGGTTCCATTGGCACGTTCTGCCACAAGGGGTCTGCTTCAGTTGATCATTTCATGTGAGGAGCAATCAGGAGTAAAATAAAAATGTCGCCATATACTGGATGATAAAACCTTAAATTTATTGCAAATGACAATAAAAACTTTTCCTGAAAGGAACAAAATTAGGCAGTGTTTTTGGGAAGTATATGGATTTGGATGTATGTGCCACATCTGGAGTACTGTATCCAGTTCTGGGCTTCCCAGTTCAAGAGAGGCAGGAAATTACTGGAAAGAGTTCAGCAGAGGTTACGAAGATGCTGAGGGGACTGGAGCATCTCTGTAAGGGGGAACAGCTAAGAGTCCTGGGGCTGTTTATCTGGAGGAGAGCAGCTTGAGAGGGAATCTTATCAATGCCCAGCAATATCTAAAGGGGAGAGGCCAGACTCTTTCCACTGGTGCCCAGTGACAGAACCAGGGGCAACGGGTGCAAACTGGAACCCAGGAAATTCCATCTGAACATGAGGAGAAACTTCGTTGTGGTGAGGATGTCAGAGCCCTGGAGCAGGCTGCCCAGAGAGGTTGTGGAGTCATCCTTTCTGGAGAGATCAAAACCCACCTGGATACTGTGATCCTGGGCTTCCTGCTGTGGGTGACCCTATTTTAGCAGGTGGGTTGGACAAGATGATCTCCAAAGGTTCCTTCCAACCCCCACCATGCTGGGATTCTATCATAAGTAACATGACTGGTTTAATGCTGTAAATTCTATTCTGAAGTATAGGAAAGAAACAATCAGGATCTGTTGATACAGTTCAGGAAAAAAAAATTCTCTCTGTTCTTCATGGCTCTCTCCTTGAATGTTAAACTCCATGCTGACTCCTGCAGGGATCCCTCAGGAGCTGAGAAACCATCAAGAGAAAATATGAAATGATTATTATGTTTCTCCCCATGTCTCACAGGCTTGTCAACACAACACAACAGGACCTTCCTGTGATCAGTGCTTGCCTGGTTTCTATGGAAATCCATCCCAAGGAACTTCTGAGGACTGCCAGCCCTGTGCGTGTCCTCTGAGCTCAGCTGCAAACAAGTAAGATGCTTATGTCAGATTTTCTTTTGCATTTTCAGCAAAATCAAAGTGAGATAAAGAAAAAATGTCATGAAACCTAGGAAAGAGAGTGTAAGACTTCTTTTCTCCCTCACAGAAACATTGTTTTTCCAGGTAGGCTGAGCCAAGACAAGCTGAATGGAGAAGTATAATTTCTACATGAAGGTGGAAAGTGATATTTCACATTCTCCATGTACTTGGCAGCAAAACCACAGTTATCTTTCATGTTATTTCAGAAAACAACAGAAGGACACAACTGTGTGTGGAATGTGAAAGAGGAGCTTGGTGCAGAAATTGGATAGATTTGCTAGAAAGAGGGGCAAGTTCTCCAGAAGTTTGAATATGTCTCTTTCCTTTAAAAGTTAAAAGAAAATCAAGAAGAGTTTTTGAAAAAATACTTTTGAGAGGGGATCTTATCAATGCCCAGCAATATCTAAAGGGAAGGGGTCAGACTCTTTCCAGTGGTGCCCAGTGATACAACAAGAGGCAAAGAGTGCAAAATGGAACCCAGGAAATTCCATCTGAACATGAGGAGAAACTTTGTTGTGGTGAGGATGCCATAGCCCTGGAGTAGGTTGCCCAGAGAGGTTGTGAAGTCTTCTTTTCCGGAGAGATTCCAAACCCACCTGGACATTGTGTTCCTGTGCAACCTGCTCTCCCTGTGACCTTGCTTAAACAGGGGGGTGGATTGGATGATGTCCAGAAGTGCCCTCCTACTCCCACCATGCTGGGATACTGTGATACTGAATGTTTGCAGAAGTCTTGTGATTCTGTGTATTGCTGCTGACTGCTATCAATGTTGTTGACAGTTTCAGCCCTACTTGCCAGCTGAGTGAAGGAGGTGGAATTTTCTGTGACAGTTGTCTTCCAAGCTATACTGGTTCTCAGTGTGAAAGGTATGTACAGTAGCTTTGACTATGATATCTGTATTACTGACATCCCTGAAAATGTTCCAGGTCAGGTTGGACAGAGCTCAGAGCAACCTGCTCTAGGTGAAGATGTCCCTGCTGACTGCAGGGGGGGTTGGACTAGGTGACTTTTAAAGGTCCCTTCCAACCCAAACTATTCTTTGGTTGCCATAAGTAACTGTTCTTGAATTGTTGACACCACACATGCAGCACATCCCTAATCACAATTGCCTCTCCATTTTGTCTTTGCTTCTGGAACAGGAGACACTTTAGATAAAAATACTCTTCTTGGGTGGGGTGAGTGATCGATGTGACCCCATTCCAGCTGATGAAGTTCTTAATCTCTTGTGTAGGTGTGCTAATGGTTTCTATGGAAATCCACTCATTCCTGGACAATCATGTGCTCCTTGTGAATGCAATGGCAATGTAGACCCTGGAGAAGATGGCCACTGTGATACCTCCACAGGCCAATGCCTGAAATGTCTGGGGAACACAGCAGGTCACCACTGTGAAAAATGTGCTGATGGGTTTTATGGGGATGCAGTGGTTGAGAAAAACTGTCGTGGTAAGCTCTTATTAGTACTCTTAAAACTTAAACAACACAAAAAAATGTGTAGCAGAATGGATGGGGAGGTGTGGCCCTTGGTTGAAAGAGCTAAACTTCAAGTTGTGAGTTGGGAAGAGCAGGCTGAAAGCTATGGGCTTGGGAAAGGGATGTGTTATCCTAGGATCTGACCCTTCACATCCCAGAAACTTCCTTGTTCTTGCTTCATGTTATTCCTCCAGTGACCTGCTGTGGTCATTTCCTACTTCTGCATGTCACATTTGGGGATGGAAGAAATAAACTTCTCAAATCTATTTATTCAGAAAGCTGTTTTTTCTCTTTATCTTTCAGCCCAAATGTGTAGTGCAGTTATTACTGCAGCATAGTAACATCTATGGGACATAGAGTGGTGAAAGAGTGCAGACCTAAGTAGGAGTTCTGTATAATGATGCATATAAATAGAAATTAATCTGTTTTAATTTGATTTCTTTTTGTCTAAACATAAGCTTGTGCCTGCCATGTGAATGGTTCCCTGTCAAGTACTTGTCATCATGAAACAGGCTCCTGTCACTGCAGGTCGAATGTGATCGGAGAAAGATGTGATCAGTGCTTGGTAAGCAACTATTTACCTGTTCCTTCTATCTAGAAGATCCTTAAGGTCCCTTCCAGCTCGAGCCATTCTGTGATTCTATGATACCTACATTTTCTTGTGTCTTCATCCTTATTTATCTCTAGATATTGACTAGAACAGATACAGAGAATAGCAGCAAATATATTCAGGGGAGAGGGGTCCTCTCGATGCAGCAGAGTCCAAAGGTTTGCTGCACAGGCTTTTGCAGTGGCAGATCTGTGCTTTTTGCGGATGAGAAGCTCTGTAGTTCACTCAGCACTCTTCTGAATAGGGCTGTTCAGGCTAGAACTGCCCTCAGTTAGGTTTAGATTAGACATGAGGAAAAATTTCTTCTCCAAAAGGGCTGTCAAGGCTGTCCAGGTCAGTGGTGGAGTCTACATCCCTGGAGAGATTGAAAAGCCATGAAGATGTGATGTTGGGGGATGTGCTTTAGTGGTGGACCTTGTCAGTGCTGGCTTAATGATTGGACTTGATGATCTGAAGGGTCTCTTCCAACTAAAATGATTTTATGATTCTGATTCACTGACAGTGTGCAGTCATGTGAAGTCAGCCAAACTGAACACTGCTAACCTGAAGGGATTTTAGCCCTTTGCTTCTCTCAAAGGAAGTCTGAGTGGGAAGATCTGAATGTATGTGGTTGGTGATAATAAATAGATCATGTGGTTGAACAACAAAAAATTGATTCAGCTAAAAGGCAGGCCTGTTACAAGACGAAGTAAATGTTCAGTGGTGGTACAAAGCAGCAGTTTCCAGCCTTTGCTAAGTGTACTCAGAGGCCAGAACTGTGCCCAGTTACTGCCATTGTTCCAGCCCAGCTCAATGCTTTTCAATCCACATGTCCCATAGGTATCTGACCTTCTCTATTCTGGGCATGATCAGCACAGCCCACTTCATCTCATGGAAGTCTTCAAATTAAAATAGCCTCAGATATTAAGACAGAGTCTCACTGATGAAATGGAAAACCAGCAATACGTTTCAGTGTTCACTTTTTCATCCCAGTGCATGCTTGTATATAAGGTGGGAACTGTGAAGAGATAAGGACAGTCAAGAGGATGACAAAAGCTAAGAGGATGGGACCAAACTCTCTCTCAGTGGTGCACAACAATGGGACAAGGGGGCAACAGGCACAAGCTGGAACCCAGGAGGTTCCATCTGAACATGAGGAGAAACTTTGCTGTGAGTGTGCTGAAGCCCTGGAGCAGGCTGCCCAGAGGGGTTTTTGAGTCTCTTTTTCTGGAGAGATTCCAAAACCCCCTGGACACTGTGATCCTGGGCAACCTGCTCTGGATGTTTTTGCAGGTTGTTTGGACTAGTTGATCTCCAGAGGACCCTTCTGCCCCCACCATGATGGGATTCTGAGAGTCCTACCACAGCAGTCACACAATGCTGACCAATATTGATTGATTCAGGTCAATAGCAGGGAAAGTAAATGAGAGAAATTAAGAATGTGCATTGTTTCCAAAAATGTGTGAAATATAGCTCAAATATATTACCTTCCTGTCCCACAGAATGGTTATTACGGGCTGCTTACTGGAATTGGCTGCATTCCCTGCAACTGCAATCGATCTGGCTCTGTCTCTGGGGACTGTGACCATCATGGCCAGTGTCACTGTGTACCAGGAGTGACTGGAGAAAAGTGTGATCGTTGTGCTCATGGCTTTCACGCATTCCAGGATGGTGGCTGCACACGTAAGCTCTAATCCATGATCCACCCAGGGTTTGTCAGGAATTTCTTTCAGCGATATATTTTGTGCTAAACTCTGGCAAAGGTCAGTTGTTTTGATGAGTATGGGGAAAAAAATCCATAGAATGATCCCCTAATGCTTTGATTAAGCCAGGGAACAAAACATCTCTGTGATGGCTTATTGTTTGGTTCCTCATAAAAGGAGGTGACTAGGGAAAGACAACTCATAAAGTTTGCCTCAGAGAAATGCTGCATCCTCCTCAATAGCTTCTTTGTCTCTTTTACAAAACCCTTCAGTCCTTCAGAGAAAATATGAACGTTTTATTTCCAATAGCAAAAGAGCTTCTTTTACAGATTATTACCTCTTTCATTTAATACACATCAAAGTATAAAATATTTTTAAGATGTTACTGATATTTTCCCACCATTACCTGAGTATGTACAATTTTTAGTTATGATACAGAAAAAAATGTTTGTCCAACCATAGAGCTTATCAAAAAAAAAAAACCCAAATGTATCATGTTAATACAGTATAGCTAAAGGAAGGCCTTTTTCTAACCTTGCAGAAACACTTTTTTGTGCCTCAAATAATACAGTAATGAGATCTGCAGTGAGATTATGTGTTAGGATTATGTTTTGGAACATATATACTGTGCCTTTACTGAGAATCGAAGATCCCTTGGGTTCCTTGAACCATTTCAGTCTCAAAAATGTTATTAAAGCAATTATCCCACTTTTCTGAACTTTTGTTTTTTAGGGAGAACAATATTGAGTTTCTTAAATAAATATTGAGTTTCTTAAATAAATAAAAATTCCTCCAGCAGTTAATTTTCCATAATTTTCCATCCCTATTATCCACTCAGCCAGTCTTGAAAAGCACTAATTCCTGAGAGTAATCCCTTCACCTACTTAAGAACGTTATCAAATCTCCTGAAAAGTTTTGTATCCTCTACAATATATTTTTCTTTTCCTACAAATCTACTCAACTCCACAATACCTTTGGTTTCATTGTGAAAATGCTTTGTAAACCACCAAGATGGAGAAGAAATAATGTGCTCTCAATAAAGATGAAATGTCACTGTGGTCTTTATCTATTTCTCAGTGATTAGGGATGCCAGGGAGTTCCTGGTGGAATGGATCAACTGGATAACTTAGAAAAGTACAACTATCTTACCACCTACCATACTGTTCAAAGCCAGGTTTCATGGGGCCTTGAGCAATATGGTCTAGTAGAAGGTGTCTCTGCCCATGCAGGAGGGTTGGAACTAGATGATCTCTAAGGTCCCTTCTCACCCAAACCGTTCTACAATTCTACCAGTGGTCTTGGAGTTTCTTCTCTGTAGCTAAAGCAAAGATAAATTTAATCGTTTGGACCTATTTCTCTTACAGCCTGTGACTGTGCTCATACTCAGAACAACTGTGATGCTGATTCTGGCCAGTGCATTTGTCCCCCTCACACTCGGGGTCCAAAATGTGAACTCTGCGAAGAAAATCACTGGGGACTCTCTCCTAAACTTGGCTGCAAGGTATGGTCAGCTGGGCAAAAAAAACCCATGGCTGTTAAAAGCATTTCACCTTATGTTAATGTCAGAGTGGATCTTGTTTTGAGAACCTCTCGTGGATGCCCCCTCCATGGAGATGTTCAAGGCCAGGTTGAACAGGGCCTTGGGCAACCTCATTGAGTGGAAAGTGTCCCTACCAGTGGAGAGCAGGTTGGAATTAGATGATCTGCTACGAGTGCAGGCTGAGGGAGCTGTGGTTGTTCAGCCTGGAGAAGAGCAGGCTCCAGGGAGACCTAATATCAGCCTTCCAGTACCTGAAGGGGGTCTACAAGAATGATGGAGAGTTACTGTTTACAAAGGCCTATGGTGATATGATGAGGGGCAATGGCTTCAAACTAGAGAAGAGCAAATTTAGATTAGATGTTAGGAACAAGTTCTTTACTATGAGGGTTGTGGACCACTGAAGCAAGTTGCCCAGGGATGTGCTTGGGGCCCCATCCCTGGAGACATTCAAAGTGAGGCTCAACAGGGCTCTGGAGCAACCTGATCTAGTTGAGGGTGTTCCTGCTGACTGCAGAGGGGGTTGGACTAGATCACCTTTGGAGGTCCCTTCCAACCCAGACCATTCTATGATTCTATGATCTTCAAGGTCCCTGCCAACCCCAACCATACCATGATTTTATGTTAAGTCTCAGTCTTGATTCTCTTTCTCCAAGTGTTGTTGCAGCATGCTCACATCAAAATCAGACTGTAAAGATTTTGAGAAACAATCTAAGAAAGCTGTCTTGAAAATATTGATCCAAATACCTATTCTGGATAGGTGCAGAGGTCATATTAACAATTTGAAGTGTGTGTTCCAACCTATTTATCAATTGCTTAAATAATGATGCTGAGCCAGCTTCTTAGCAACAAGGAACACAGTTTCTGTGCTGTTAAAGGAGTGAGGATGTTATGGTTTTAAGCACAAGGAAATCTAGCTTGTCTTGGAAATCACTACACACTCCTGAATGTTTAAAATTAAAATGGTATAAGGGGGTTTAATGTTTCGTGAAAGTAAAACTGGTGACTCCCATTATCTCAGCTTAATATTTATGATTAAGCAGTAAAATGCCAACTCAGAGTAACAACCACTTATGCAATTAGGTTCATGCAGTGAAATCCTGACAGATCTGGCACTGGGCCAATCTTTATTTTATAAGTGTTGAAATTTTAAAAGCCTTGCAGGAATATAATGGGTAATTTCAGTGGAGAAACCACAAATATAATCAACTTGACAAGGTCTGTCATTATACAAAGTGCTTGTTGATAAGTACTTGACAAGTACAAGAGTCAAAGAAATTGTTGGGGTTTTTTTTTCCTTTAGAGTAAGAGTAAAATAGACCTATATATCTCTTCAGAGTTTACTATCTTAGTAATTTATAACAATTTATACAGCAACCTAAACCACTGCTCTGTCAGCTACCAGCCAGGGTCATTCTCACCTCATGTTCTGCCAATAAAATGTCCTGGTCCACCTCCATTTCCCCTTGAAGTGTGCCTTTCATGGAGTGACTCCACAACTCTTGCCAATGATTAAGATCATTTAAATATGTAATTGCTCACTTCTAAGTTGGTTAGCATTCCTTTTGGTTACAGCATCACAGTAATTAACATGGAACCATTCCAGGTCAGGTTGGAGGGGCTCTGAACAATGTGATCTAGTTGAAGATGTCCCCACTCAGTAAAGGGGGGTTGGACTAGGTGACTTTTAAAGGTTCGTTCAAACCCAAACCAGTCTATGATTATATGGATGACTCTAAGTTATTTTAGTTAATTTCTTGATGCAACAAACAATACTGTGATCTGCAGGTCACAGTTCCAGCAGATGCATCCCTGTACTGAATGTAATCAGCTGTGGCAGGTTGAAGCCACAGAATTCCGGTATGGTGGGGGTTGGAAGGCACCTGTAGAAGTCCATCTAGTCCAACTGCCCTGCTAAACCAGGGTCACCTACAGCAGGTTGCCCAGGATCACAATGTCCAGGTGGGTTTGGAATCTCTACGGAAAAGGAGACTTCACAAGCTCTCTGGGCAGCCAGCACCCTCACAGGAAAGAAGCTTTTCTGCATGTTAAGTTGGTATCTCCTTGATTCTAGTTTGTGCCTCTTCCCCCTTGTCTTATCACAGGGCACCACTGAAAAGAGTCTTGCCCCCCACCCTCTAGCTCTTGATGAGCATTGAGAAGATGCCCCCCTCGGGCTACTCTTCTCTCAGCTGAACAGCCCCAGGTCTCTCAGCCTTTCCTTTTCACAGATACTCCAATCTCTTCAGCATCTCTGTAGCCCTATCCACTCATGGCTCATCTGGACTCTCTTCCAGTCTCTTGAACTGAGGAATCAAAATTGTTAACTTGTTTGGTCACGAAGTGTATCAGACCAGGCAGTGGGGTTCCTAGTCCTTGAGTACAAAACTGCTTAAAACAAACAGTACCAATAGTGAGCAGCAAACTTGTGAAAACCAATAAAGGATCCATGGTGATGCTAAGAGATTTTGTGGGTCTTTATGTAGAGTTCTTTATGAGGTAAAACCTTTCATTTTAAAGAGGCAGTGAGGCAAGAAAGCTCAGGTGAAATGTTCAGTCAGGTGGTGATAGATGGAATGTATCTGCGCTGTTAGAAATAACCACCTGCACTGTTAGAAATAACCACAGGGCAAAACTGGACTTGTTAAGTAACCACAGATATGAAATGAAGACAGAAGATTAGATGTACTTTGCTTGGAAAAAAAAAAAAAAAGACAAATTGAGTACATCCACCTTAAATATTTGTAATATTGCTGAGTGCCTAATGAAGGATGTGCTCTGCCACAGAGCAGTGTTCCTTTGGTACTGAGCTACAGTGTGTGCTGAGCTTCCCAACTTTTGGATGCCCTGAGATTCTTGTTTCCTCGTTAAATAGGAAATGAAGCTAGAGTAAGATGTAGAGCCTTCGTGAAATCTTAAAATCACTGGTAAAGATTTTTGTATCTATTGTATTTATTAAATTATTGTACTTACAGATTTCTGTCATCCAACATTTATAGAACAATATTTTCATTTGCTTGCTGTACTCAATACCCAGCATTTAACATAAAGTCTTTTGGATTATTTTTGTTCATGGAAGGAGATTCCTTCAACTTCTTTATTCCCAACCCATATTTAGGAATCAACAAAGCTTCTTCCTGCCGCCCACTGGAAATGCAGGTTTTTGTTCAAACACAAACCAAACACCCCCATTTCTTTGTGGATTTTCTTCCCTTTTGTTTTTACATGGTAACTGTTGACAAACATTGAGTTTCAAGGGCCACTCTCAATTTAATATGCTGTTTCTCTTGTAACAAAATTGATTTTAAAGGTATGCTATTTATGAAGATTTTTCTTTTCATCCAAGGCTTGCAACTGTAGCCACACTGGTTCAACCCATCTCCAGTGTGATGTACTGACAGGTCAATGCCAGTGCAGAGCTGAGTTTGGAGGACCAGACTGTTCCAAGTGTGCTTTTGGCTACAGAGACTACCCAGACTGTGTTGCCTGTGACTGTGATTTCAGTGGAACCAAAGCAGAGATGTGTGATGGCACCAAAGGACTTTGTGGTTGTGAAGAAGACACTGGCATCTGTACCTGCAAGGTACTGAAGTTTCATACCATTTGGGGGCAAAATTAGAGGTTTTTGGACTTTATTACATAAAACCCATGGAGGGTTTATGGATGAAAGGACTTCAAAAGGCAGCCTGCATTCCGTTTTTGAGGCATTTTTGAGTACACCTAAATCACTCTTTAGCCAATGCTAAACAGGTCCAACTGTTAATTAATGGGGTTAAAAACTGTGAGAAGGTGCTCCCCACTTTGGAGTGACATGACACAACAACAGCTGTTGGCTGAAGAGATACCAAAATGGCTTTGGTATTTCTGTCCTCAGAAATTCTTGTGATGATACCAGGCAATTTCTCTCCTATCCCCCTTTCACAGCATCATTTTGGTTGAAAAAGACCTTTAAGGTCATCAAGTCCAACCATTAACCCAGCACTGCCAGGTCAGGGAATCGGTCTCCTGATTCCTATTCACATGACTAGTTTCTTTGGCTTGCAAGGCCCCTTTTCCAGATGGGAAAGGAGGGAAAAACCTCAAACCAACCCTCCCTTCCCCACCCCCCCAAACAAACAAACCCCAACCAAACAAAAAAAATCCAAACAAAAACCCCCAAACAACCAAAACTCTCAGATTTTTCTGTCTTAAATGGAAATGTATAGCTGTTAATATTTGCTAGAAAACTTGAATCCATGAGTTCAGCTTGAATGTTCTGTGGCTTTTTATTAAAAAAACCCCAACAAACAGCATTGGAAAACAATGATAAGGATGATGTACTGCTTAGTAAAAGAGAACAGTTACAATAATTAACTTCCTCTTAAGAATCTTACATAGAATAGATACAATAATTAACTTCCTCATAAGAATCTTACATACAATAGATACAATAATTAACTTCCTCATAAGAATCTTACATAGAATAGATACAATAATTAACTTCCTCTTAAGAATCTTACATATCACCCAGTTTTTCTTGCCAAGAGAACCATCTTTTATTCAGCTAGCAAAGTAACACAAGTGTGATGTTGTGTGTTTTTTTTTTTATTTCCTCCAGGAAAATGTATTTGGTCTACAGTGCAGTGAATGTAAACCTGGAACTTTTGCCCTGTCTGCTGACAATGCATTAGGTTGTACTCCGTGCTTCTGTTTTGGGATATCCACCTCTTGTTCAGAACTAGAAGATCATGTTAGAATTCCTGTAAGTACAGTGACATGAATATAAGCACACAGTCTGGAGTCATCCTCAGGTTAGGTGCCACAGTGGTATGGCTAAGGTCACCTCCATGATTCGTGGCTACCGTAGAGGCAGTGGCATATGGGAGAACGAAAAAGAAAGCAGATGATAAGTGGTCTTAGTCTGATTTTTGAAACTTTGTGTTTCACTTTTCACTTCTTTATAACAAAATACAATGAAACATGTTTCCCAGTCTTTTGGTTTGGGTGTTTATGATGCTATTCTGCATTGGTGAGACTCCACCTGCAGTCCTGGGTCCAGCTCTGGAGTCCTCAGCGCAGGAGAGACATGGACCTGCTGAAGCAGGTCGTGAGGAGGCCACAACAATGATGTGAGGACTGCAACCACTCTGCTGTGAGGCCAGGCTGAGAGAATAAGGGTTGTTCAGCCTGGAGAAGAAAAGGCTTTTTGTGGCCTTTCAGTACTTCAAGAGGCCAATCAGAAAGCTGGGGACAGACTGTTTAGCAGAGGCTGTTGTGACAGGACAAGGGGTGACAGTTTTGAACTAAAAGATGGTGATTCAGACTAGAGAGAAGGAAGAATCTTTTTAAACTGAGTGTGATAAGACCCTGTCCCAGGTTGCCCCAAGAGGTGCATCATCCCTGGCATCATTCCAAGTCAGGCCGTTTGGGGCTCTGAGCAACCTGATCTGGTTGCAGATGTCTCTGCTGGCTGCAGATGAGCTTTAGAAGTCCCTTTCAATGTCTCTTCTGTTCTTTGTGTTGCAGATAACCTTGACTCCAGATCAGTCCGTTCTTCATGTGGTAGCTCAGAGTAACCTGACTGGAACAGTGGAAGGAGTATTTTCTCAGTTTCCTGATGTTTTACTGGATGCTGCCATAGTCAGGAAACACTTAAACACAGAAACATTTTACTGGAGGTTACCAGAGCAGTTTCAGGGAGACCAGGTAAGATCATGAAATGATTAGAATGCTTTGTAGATTATTTCTTTATTGTCCAACAGTCACTTTTTTATTGTATAACAGTCATTTTGTCTCTGTGTTAGTTCTCTTCTTGTAGAAGTATTCAATGGCTTGAATGTATTTGGATTGGCTTAGATGACATTTAAAGGTGCCTTCCAACCTAAAGCATTCTGTGATTTATAGCAAACACAAACAATGGGTTTGCATTGCCCTTTCCTAATGAGGTTTTTCCTGACCCTGCAAATTGGTAAAACCCACATTTAATTACCAAGTTACCCTGAAGACATTGTGCAGTGAGGAAAGAGTGATGATGTATTCAGTTTTAATTTAGAATCCTGAAAGAGGTTTCAACCTTGATGCTGATTTCAGCAGATACATCATGGAATCCCTGCTGCTTAAGAATTAAATGAAAATAGAGTGCACACCTTGGAAAGGCCTAAAAGAGGAAACTGAGATGACTTTCTAGAAATATGCATTTAACCTTGGAGCAGAAACTGCTGAGTTCAAGTCAGGTTTTGTGTTTTATTGCCAATTCTTCAATATTCTGACAGTTTTCAAGCCTTCTGATGATGCTGAATTATTTTCAGCTAGTAACTGTAACCTTGGAATAAATAAAAGTAGTAATTTTTTTTATCCAAACAGCTCATGGCCTATGGAGGGAAGCTGAGATACACTGCTGCTTTTTATGCTTTGGATGGCTTTGGAACATCAAACTTTGAGCCACAGATCCTAATGAAAGGAGGTCACACCAGCAAGTTGGTCATCTACGTAGATGTCCCTTCTCCAGAAAATGGAGTAAGAACTGACAAGGAAGTAGAAATGAAGGGGGTAAGTCAAAAGATTGATGTGGAAATCACAAAATCCCAGCATGGTGGGGATGTGAGTGACCTCTGGAGATCATCTAGTCCAACCTCCCTGCTAAAGCAGGGTTGCCCACAGCAGGTTGCCTAGGGTCAGAGTATCCAGGCAGATTTGGAATCTGTCCTGAAAAGGAGGCTCCACAACCTCTTGGAGCAACCCACTCCAAGGCCTCAGCATTCTCACAGGAAAGAAGTTTTTCCTCATGTTCAAATGGAAGGGTTGAGGGAAGACCTTCTTGCTCTCTACAACTCCCTGAAACGAGGTTGGAGTGAGGTGGGTGAGGTGGGGATTGATGTCTTCTCTCAAGTAACAATTGATAGGACAAGAGCCTTAAGTTGCACCAGGGAGGGCTTAGGTTGGACCTTAGGAACAATTGCTTCCCAAAAAGGGTTGCCAAGTCCTGGAACAGGCTGCCCAGGCCGGCAATGGAGTCCCCATCCCCAGAGAGAATTAAAAGCCATATAGATGTGGTGCTGAAGGACAGGGTTTAGTGGTGACCTGGCAGTGCTGGGTCAGTGGTTGGACTTGATGATCTGAGAGGTCTCCTCCAGCCAAAGCAGTTCTCTGACTCTTTTCTGTGAATTTAGATTAACGCTCATGATTTTAATGATACATGTTTTATTTCCCTAGGATTCTTGGAAGTATTTTAACTCTGTGTCTGAGGAGCCTGTCTTACATTCTGACTTCATGTCTGTGCTAAGCAATGTGGAATACATCCTTATCAAGGCAGCTTATGGCCAAGGATTGCAGCAAAGCAGGTAGAGCAATCTCTGATTGCATTTACTTCTCATATTGCATTTAATTTAACCAAGAAATATTTCCAATTCAGCAATACAGTAAAGATTTCACTCAAATCAGAGCAATTTCTAAATGCCCTTTTTTAAGTGCTGTGAAGAATTCTGGTTCCACCTCCAGATTTGGAGTTATTTTTGATTCAGAAGCTCTCAATTTGCTTGTTAGTTCTGTCCAAAAATCTGTGGGACAAAGCAGATATGTTTCTGTCTCATGCTTCTGAGGCAGAAATACTCTTGCATAGTCAAGTTTTGCAGGTCAATGGGAATCAACCTCTATTAATTTGAAGTGCTTTTGTTTGTTGAAGGTCCCAAAATCCCATAAATAAGTAACGAATCTTTGGATTTTATGAAGGCATTTGCATGGGGAAAAGGGGATCTGGGAGATAACGCATCATAGAATGGTTTGGGTTGGCAGGGACATTGAAAGGTCACCTAGTCCAACTCCCCAACAGTCAGCAAGGACATCTTCAGCTGGATTCTATTGCTCAGAGGCCTGTCCAGCTTGACCTGGAATGGTTCCAGGCATGGAGTTTCATATATGATAGCCCTGACCCTGAAGCACAGAATCATAGAATCACCCAGGTTGGAAGGGACTTTCAAAGGTCACCTAGTCCAACTCCCCTGCATTGAGCAGAGATATCTTCAATGAGATCAGGTCACTCACAGCCCCATCGAGCCTCACCTTGAATATCTCCAGGGCTAGGGCCTCAACCACCTCTCTAGGCTCAACATCAAATCTGTCTTCTCTTCCCTAGTTTAAAACCATTGCCCCTTGTCCTGTGACTGCAGACCTGTGTGAACAGTCTGTCTGCAGCATTCTTGAAGGCCCTTTTCAGATACTGGAAGGTGGTGATTAGGTCTCCTCAGAGCCTGCTGGTCTCCGGGCTGAACAACCCCAACTCCCTCAGCCTGTCCTTGTAGCAGAGGTGCTCCAACCCCCTGGTCATTTTCATGGCTGTCCTCTAGACCCACTCCATCAGGTCCATGTCTTTCCTGTATTGAGGGCTCTGGACCTGGACACTACTTCTGGTGAGGTCTTACCAGAGCAGAGTAAAGTGGCAGCATCACCTCTCTGGATCTGCTGGCAGTGCTTCTTTTGATGCAGCCCAGGATGTGATTTGCCTTCCAGGCCAATTTTGATGCTCAGTTTTGGATCTCAATTTTGGTACTAGGACTTCTCTAAGATGTTCACACTCTCTTATGCTTCTGCCTTGTAGAATTGCAAATATCTCACTGGAAACTGCAGTGAAGTTTGAGGAAATGCACCAGGGTAGAGCTAGAGCTCACCTTGTGGAGCAATGTAGATGTCCTACTGGTTATGCTGGATTGTCCTGTCAGGTACAGAATCTTTTGTGTGTTTAATACCAAGACCATAAAAGTTACTTAAATGACCTTACAAACTGTTTGTACCTTTTGAGAGCTGTGATTATGTATCTTTTAATTTTGCTCCTTTACAAACAGAGCTGTGCTCCAGGATACTACAGGGGAAAGCACACAGAGCTCGGCGTGAAAGAGCCTCATGCTCTGGTAGCACCTTGTGTGCCATGTCAGTGCAACAACCACAGTGATGCCTGTGATCAGGAAACTGGGAAGTGCTTGGTATGTGCAATTTATACATTCTCCTGTTGAATCCCCATCCCTGGAGATGCTTAAAAGAGACAAAGATGTGATGCTGAAGGACATGGTTTAGCACCAGACTTAGATAACGGTTGGACTCGATG
The DNA here is from genome assembly GCF_027791375.1 of Indicator indicator. Taxonomy (NCBI): domain Eukaryota; kingdom Metazoa; phylum Chordata; class Aves; order Piciformes; family Indicatoridae; genus Indicator; species Indicator indicator. Next base: position 30,651,954 of record NC_072015.1, read on the forward strand.
ACCTAAGAGGTCTTTTCTAGCCAAAATGACTCTATGATTAGTTGGATAAAGTATAATTTCCACCTAGACACACTCTAAAAAATGGGAAATCTGAGTAGTATATCCCTTTGTGTCTATTCTGTAAAGTTCTCAAGCTTTTGGGGCAGTAACATCTCCAAAATCATCAATTATTTAAGTTTTAATTTTACTTTAAAAACAATTCATGTATAAGTTCAGCTTATCTGTTTTTCTGTGACACTTTTTGGGCTTTTGGCAAAGGTCTGCTTAGTCCCACAAGGAGCTAAAGGAACCTGTTAAGCCATACCATACCACAGACTTGGTCCAAGTCAAATTTGTTGTCTCTTGGGAAGCCAGTTCTCTGGGCAGCTTTAAATGAAGCTTTTTTAACTCCCAGGGATTTAAGTAGTATAAGGATACACCTCAGGTGAGTTAATTTGCTCAGGTCTCTCATTTTATGCCTAGGGATGCAAAGAGGGGCCAGATCTGACACATTGCCTCCCTTTTGTGGGCTGACAGCCCTGTGGACAGCAAGTTCTCAATTCTAAATAAGGGACATTAAGTCTGTTCTCTGGCATGGCTCAATATTGTTTCCTAGTCTTTTCAGTTGCTTTGGTTTTCCCATGAGTTGATGGTTCTGTGGTACTGTTGGTTAGTTCAAAGTCAGCTTCTGCTAAATTCATTCTTCAGGTCAGTTTTCAAAGTGAATTCCTCAGTCCTTCAGGCTTTTTTTTAACAATTCTTTTGCTGTCAGGTTTGTATCTCATGGATAACAACTCTGGTTCTCATTTCTCCAAGACCAAGACACGAAGGTCTTTCACACTAGTGACTACCAGTCTTTCTTCTCAGTTTGTGGTAGGGGTGACAAGTCACCTATGTGTTGAGATTACTACTTTACATTCCCAGCAGAGTAGTATAAGCAGGAGAGATGCCAGGGGAGGTTTGCATTGGAAATAAGGAACAGTTTCTTTCCAAACAGTGTTATCAAACCCTGGAACAGGCTGCCCTGGGGCAGTGGTGGAGTCCCCATGCCTGAAGGGACTTAAAAGCCCTATAGATGTGGTGCTGAGAGTCTACATTGGTTGGAAAAGATGTTTAAGATCATCAGTTCAAATCATTAACCCACCACTGACAGATCTTCTTTAAACCATATATCCATTAGCACCACATCTATACTGGCTTTTCAACCCCCCCAGGGATGGGGACTCCACCACTGCCCTGGGCAGCCTGTTCCAGGCCCTGACAACGCTTTTGGAGAAGAAATTGTTCTTAATGCCCAACCTAAACCACCCCTGGCACGACTCGAGTTCATTTCCTCCTGTTGCAATTTAATGTTGTAATATAAATAGCAGTGCCTGTGGCTCAGTACTGCTGACAAATTAATAAGTGTCTGTGAATCCTGACTGGGGGGGCTCCTTGCTTTGTAGCATTCAAACACGTTTGCTAAGACATTGAAACTTCTGATTTTCATCCAGGTACCCTGTTTAATTTTAATTTGCTGGAGTTTTTTTTTGGTTTATTTATTAGTTGTTTTATGTGGGACTTATTTTGGTTTTGTTTGGTTTGGTTTGGTTTGGTTTGTTGGCTTGGAGGTGGGGCTTGAGAATTTTTGGCTTTTTGCTGTGATTTCCTGGCCTGGATTAATAGCAGCAGAAATCTATAAACCTTAATGGAAATTTAGAACAAAATTTAGGTCAGTTTTGCCTGAGGGGGCACTCACAGAGAAGAAAATATGTTTGAATTCTGCTTGGTTTTGCATGAAATGTTCCTCCACTCAAAGGATGCTGTGCAATGTGTAGGGATCATTGAAAATTGTATTCTTTTATTGACTTGAGTGGGGAAGATAAAGTTCCTCTTGTTGTTTGTGGTGGTTTTAAACTGTCTGAATCCTTTTTTATGCCACAGAACTGCAGAGATAACACAGTTGGTGATTCCTGCAGTGCTTGTGCCCCGGGCTACTATGGGAGAGTGCTTGGATCTATCAACGACTGCTCCCTTTGTGCCTGTCCCAGAGCCAACCCTGTCAGGTAAACCGAAATTTACTAAATCCAATGTACATTTATCATTCTGAATTTGTTGTGCTGTGTCTCACCTCCTCCTCCCCTAACGCTATGACAACAGGAGTTAGTTATCAACACACATAGTTAATTTTTAGGCCTTTTAGACATTTACCTGTTTTAGGAAATGGATGAATTGTTCCACAGCTCATGGTAGCTCCTTGAGGTTGTAAAACAAAAAGATCAACTAACAGATAAGTCATTTTTTTCTCCAAGAGTAGATCAGTCACATAGAATATTTTATAGATAATGCAGTAAGTTGCTCTGGCATGTTTTAGTTTCAATTGTGGATCTCTTCCTCATTCAAAAATTTATTGTCTTGCCTTTTAAAAGGAAGGCCAGAAGGTACTTGATCATGTTAGGCAGTGATGGGGTCCCATTGAGAAAGCAAACTCTAAGAAAAAATTAAAGTACAAATCACAGAATCCCATCATGGTGGAGTTTGGAAGGCACCTCTGGAGGCCATCTAGTCCCATCAACCTGTTAAAGCAGGGCCACCCACAGCAGATTGCCCAGGATTGCTGTGTCCAGGTGGGTTTGGAATCTCTCCAGAGAAGGAGACTCCACAACCTCTAAGCCAGCTTGTTCCAAGCCTCAAAATATTTTTTTTCTTTATGTTTAGGTGGAATTTTAGAGCACTGCATCAGTTCGGGCAGAGGATGCTGTTGCTTGCAGTATTTAACCTGTGGCTGAAGGTTTTCTCTGCCTTTGTATGGTCTTCCATTTATGTTCTAACAGGTATTTGTTTCTTCTTCCTCCAGTTTTAGTCCCACTTGTGTCCTGAAAGGTGCTGAAGATTACCACTGTGATGCTTGTCTCCCAGGATATGAAGGACAGTACTGTGAAAGGTGAGTCACACATGATGTCTCCTTTTATTTCCAATGATAGTTTGACTAATATGAGCCATATTTGTACCCAGAATATTCAGTGTTCACAAATCTATGGGTGAGTCCTGAAGGACTTCGATTTATTACTGTTATGAAGCCATCAGTCAAAAACCTCTCAGTGATCTCAAAGATAGTATCCTATTTCATGATGCATCTGGGGGTCCTAGTGGATTGGTTGACCATGGGAAGGTTGACCATGAGCCAGCAATGTGCTCTTGTGGCCAAGAAGGCCAATTTCATTATGGGGTGCATTAGAAGGGGTGTGGTTAGTAGGTTGAGAGAGGTTTTCCTCCCTCTCTATTCTACCCTGATCAGCCTGCATCTGGAATATTGTGTTCAGTTCCGGGCCCCTCAGTTCAAGAAGGACCTGAGGGAACTGCTTGAAAGAGTTCAGCGTAGAGCCACAAAAATTATTAAAGGAGTGGAACACCTCCCTTATGAGAAGAGGCAGAGGAAGCTGGGGCTCTTTAGCTTGGAGAGGAGACTGAGGGGTGACCTCATTAACATGTAATGTCAAGGGTGAGTGCCAAGAGGATGGAGTGAGGCTCTTCTTGGTGATGCCAAATGACAGGACAAGGGGCAATTGGTGGAATCTGAGGCATAGGAAGTTTCATGTGAACATGAGGATTTTTTTTTTCACTGTGAGGGTGACAGAACACTGGAACAGGCTGCCCTGGGGGGTTGTGGAGTCTCCCTCTCTGGAGATACTCAAAACCTGCCTGGATGCATTCCTGTGTGATCTGGTATAGGTGATCCTGCTCTGGCAGGGGGGTTGGACTAGGTGGTCTTTTGAGGTCCCTTCCAGCCCTTAACATTCTATGATGTCTCCTGATGTTCACTGCCCCATTCCTCCTTCTGTAGGTGCTCCCTTGGCTATTATGGTGACCCTCAGCTTCCTGGTGGCAGCTGCCACCCATGTCAGTGCAACCCAAGAGGTTCTGTTCACTTGAATTGCGATGGTGCCACTGGCCAGTGCCTGTGTAAGCAAGGTGTGACAGGACAGCTCTGTGAGGAGTGTGAGCCAAGACATCTTCTTGTGGAGGACGAGTGTGTTTGTAGGTGACTCTTAAATGCCTTACTTTTCTAATGTGCTTTGGTCTATTCCAGTGATACTTGCATGCACATTCCTTGAATGTTTTTGTGATGTCAGGCCTTGTTCTTTCTGTGAAAGGAAAGAAATATTAATGACTCCATATCTATAAAATAAGGAGGTGGGATTAGAAAGGCCTAGAGGTTCAACCTCAATCATGTTGTGAACATAGAGGAAACTGCAGTAGGCATTATGATGTCAATTGCAGCAGGCATTATGGTGTCAACTGCAGTAGGCATCGTGATGTCAACTGCAGCAGGCATTAGGGTGTAACCTGCAGTAGGCATTATGATGCCAACTGCAGTAGGCATTAGGATGTTACCTGCAGTAAGCATTATAGTGTCAACTGCAGCAGGCATTATGGTGTCAACTGCAGGAGGCATTATGATGCCAGCTGCAGTAGGCATTATGGTGTAATTTAGCCAATAATTAGTCATATTCCACCAATAATTAGTCATGTAATTCCTTACATTACATCAATAATTAGCCTTGTAATTCCATGTAGGATAGGGATGGATAGCAGAACAACACAGGAAGTAGAGAAATGTGCTTTTATGATTCATTGGGATTTGGGACTTAGACTTAAATAGTCTGTGGGGTGTAGATATGATGCTGAGGGACATTCAGGAGTCACCTGACAGTACTGGGATAAAGGTTGGACTCAATGATCTTAAAAGTCTCTTCCCACCAAAACAATTCTATAATTCTATGATTTTGCTTTGTGTAAGTGAAAAACAACACAAGGAATAAATAGAATTACACTGCTAATAGGCTTAAATTTCCTTTCTTCCCAATATTTTTGAGCGACAGTGGCATCACCCTGGATTTCTGACAGTGTAGCTAAATAGTAAGCAGTAAAATAGCCAGCAGGGTCAATAAGGCTTGAATATGTTCTAACCTAAAGAGAATGGAACAGGTCCACTTTTGGGGCAGGAAGGAAGGGGAAGAGAATACAACAAAGCTGGATATTCAGAATTATACTTAAGCTCTCTTAACTCAAAAGGTGAAGGCATGTGGGGTGTGAAGCAAAATAAATGTCAGGATTTGGTGATTTTTTTTTTAATGCTAATATTTCTTCCTCCTCTTCAAATGGTTTATTTAGCTTGTGATGACAACTGCACAGGAGTCCTTTTAACCAGTTTGGATAACCTCAACAAGGCCATACTTTCAGTGAACCTCACTGGTGTTGCCCGTGCACCCTATGGAATATTGTCAGAGTTGGAGAATGCAACCAAGCATCTGAAGGTGAAATAAACTCACAAATACCAAAAATACTGAAAGTGTCCAACACTGAAACAGTCTACTTGACTTTTTTGTCCTGAGGTCACTTTCAGGCTGCTTATGGCAAACTTTCCTTCTAGTTCTTCTCCCCCTTAAAGCATGAAAAAACACATTTTATGTCTAACCATTTCAGTATTTCTGATTTTTCTAGTTAAAAGCTTTATGCTTTACTCCTTGACATACTTTGACACACTTGTTATCCCATTCTGGGTTTTTGAACTGGGATATTTTTCTGTTCTTTATCCCAAGAGGCTCAAGAGCTTCAGCTTCCACTTCTCTTTCACTTTTTTTTCACTCCTGCTGAAGAAAAGACTTGGAAAATCCCATTTGACACAATGCTGCTGGGTAATCCTGTGTGTTGCTCCTTTAAAATCATGGGGGAAAACTATGCTTATTATGGTGTTGGCTCTGAAACATATGAAATCTAAAAGTAACCTTTCCCAGGCTTGCTCTCCTTGAAAGGAATGCTGTAAGTTTCTTTGCATCTGTAGAGAAAAGTCAAGTGCAGGCCTTGACTGTATCAAACATAATACACATGTCTACAATGGCTTCTTTATTGCTATACAGAGCAGCTCTAAGGTGACCTTGAAGCCAAATATAGCCTGGTATCTTCTCTTATTGGTAAGAGGATCTGCAGGGCTGCTTGTGTTGCCTTATTGTGTCTAGAGAAACCAAATCCTGAACTCCTGGGTGCCCTGCATTGGGTTTCAACATGGAAACACAGAGCCCTCCAGGGTCATCCTCACAGTATTCCCTGGATGCAGCTTTTCTGGCAAGACCAGCTGCTGGAAGAGCAGCAGGTGTGTAACAGGCTGATAGACCTTGGAACCTCTCAAAGACTGAGAGACCTGGGGCTGTTTAGTCGGGAGAAAATCAGACCAAGAGGGGATTTTCTCAATGCTCAGCAAGAGCTAAAGGGTGTAGGTCAAGAGGATGGAGCCAGACTCTTTTCAGTGGTATGCAATGATAGGAGAAAGGGCAACAGGCACAAACTGGAACGCAGGAGGTGCCGTCTGAACATCAGGAGAAAATTCTGTGCTGTGAGGATGTTGGAGCCCTGGAGCAGACTACCCAGAGAGGTTGCGGAGTCTCCTTCTCTGGAGAGATTCCAAACCCACCTGGACATTGTGATCCTGGGCAACCTGCTGTGGGTGACCCTGCTTTAGCAGGGGGGTTGGACTAGATGATCTCCAGAGGTCCCTTCCAACTGCCGCCATGCTGGGATTCTATAATTTGAGCCCCCCAGAGTGTGGAGAGACTGAGAATCAGGAAAGCAGAAATTAGGCTTCCTTCTACTTGATTGAAAGTACAGTGTGGCTGGATCCTTTTTATTCAAGATCATATTCTCTTATGTGTTTTGCAAGTGAGTCATTTAAAAACATATAAATAATCTGAATGTGCATAGTTTGTTTCTTCTCAGAACTTTTCTGGACACACATCAAAGTCTTTACAGTATGTTGTTTCTTCTTGTTCCTCATAGAGGTCTCTAGTTCCTAAAGGAGATCCAACTTACTCATTAGCTACAGCAGAAGAAAGCCTTCAGAGTTTATCAGGAGGAATTGATCAGCTGCATGAAGAGGTGAGTGTTGGCTTCTTTATTCTTAGCCTTTCTGGAGATAAATAAATGCCAGAGAGCTGCTTAGAAATTATTTAGGGTCTATAGAGGTCAGTGAAAAAGTTCAGTGAAAGAATTCAGTCCATTCTGTAGTCTTTCTGAGGAGAGGAGTCAATGTCTGTGGAATTCTGTTAAGTACAGTGCTTTACAGTGCTTTATGGTATTTTACAGGAGTTTTCTCAAGGAAGAGTTTGTAGTCAGGTTGGGGTTAATCTGTTCTGATAAGTAGCATGCAATAGGACAAGAGGAAATGGCCTCAAGTTGCCCCAGGGGAGGTTTATATTGGACATTAGGAAAAAGATTCTTCTGCAAAAGTGTTGTGAAGCCCTGGAACAGGCTGCTCAGGGAAGTGGTGGTGTCCACACCTTTTGAGTGATTTTAAAAGTGTATAGATGTGGGGCTGAGGGACGTGGTTTAGTGATGACCTGGCAGTGCTGGGTTAATGGTTGCACTTGATGAGCTTAAAGGTCTTTTCCAACCAAAATGATTCTGTGTTTCTGCTCTATGGTTCCTGTTATGGTTCAGAAGCTTTTTGTCCTGTCATCGTTTAAGATTTTAAAACTGGAGAAGGGAAATACTTTCTTCTGGTTTGAACATGTGGAGCTTATTCAAGATTATATCATAGCTGAATATTCACCAAAAAAGTCTTTGATACCTGCTTAAAATGATCTCAGCAGGAAACTGTTGAAAATCCACATGAAAACTAGACATTTAAATTGTAGGTAGAAAATTGGCACCATTCTTCAAACATGAGATCTCATTTGTTGGCTGTGTGTAGCTAAACCCTTCTGACCATGGGTAATCTGCTAGGTGGTGTAATTACTGATAGTGATGTAACCAGAAGAGATTTTCTTAAAATGCCTTAGCTGCAGATAAAAAAAAAAAAAAACAAACTGTAATGTTTACTTTATTCAGGAAATAAATGTGATAATTATGATCTTGGTTGCAAAAATAATTGCTAACACAATTCTTGAACTGGAACTTTCAATATAATTATAAGGCATCAGAGATATCTGAATCAGCTGGGTCTCACTTCATGAAAAAACATGGAGAACACTTTGTGAGAGGAAATAATATTGGGGGGAAAAAAGTGCTAGATGTCATTAATTAACCAGTGTTTTAGGAGAACTGTCAAAAATTGTCTCTGATTTTATTCTAGTCATCTCAATTTTTGAAAAAAGCTTGGCAGCTGGACAAGGTGACCCAGGAAACCAGGAATAAAACTCAAGAACTGACTGGATTTATTGACACCATACATACAACCATCAAAGGTATCCTACTCTGAAGATAATTCCACTTCTTTGCAGCACTTAGAAGGTTATTTCCTTTGCAACTCTTAAAGACCTCTTGTGGCAGTCTGAAGCTGATCATCTTTAAGAGGGACACAGAGTTGAGACCTCCAGAGTCCGTTGCGTCCAGCCCAGTGGGTGGACACAGGAAATAGTGTATTTCTTCCCATAAATCCTTCATCCCTATAAATCTGGCTGCAAAGTTATTCTTTTCCCTTTCTTATCTCTCTTATCTTCTGGTACTTTTACTGCACAATTATGGCCTAAGCATGGAGGGGGGGGGGTGTAGTGTGGCCCTGATGGGCCAAGGGAGAGAGAAATGAGGAGAGCCTAGCAGGAAGGGGGTAAGAGCGAGCCCTGGGGCTTATGGTAAACCCCAGGTGGGGGAAGGTTGGTTTTGCTCTGAATTGGTTAGCCTGGAGTAAAAGGAGTTTTGTGTAAAGCTTTGGCTTAATGAGCTTCTGTGTTAAGCCTGGACAGTGGATTTCTTTGTATTTTCTGTACTTTGCTGTGCTCACCACTATGTAGCTGTAGCATTGTAGTTTGTGAATAGCCTTTCCATTTAAACTTCCCATCACTATCCAATCCATTGTGTGAGCATTATTCTTTTGCCCCTTTTGGAGCAATAGAGCAACCTCTCCACGACACCTCTTGACATGGGAAGTGCTGCAGATTGCGCAGAGGGTTCACATGTATTCCTTTCCTTAATGGTATGACTAAATTCTCTCTAAATACCCTTCTACTTAGTGCTTGCTGAAGTTGCCATGTCACTAAATGCAACACTGGGCCTGGACCTCCCTCTGTCAAATGCTACATCTCAGAGCCTGCAGGATGATATTTCTGCCTTTGTGGATGCGTTGCGCAAGAAAGATTTTGTTCAACATCAGCACAATGCTACCAGTGCCCTAAAGTAAGTGTCCTCTTCTACTCAAAACCTTTTTTTGCATCTCTCTTTACTATGCAATACTGCTTTTGGAGAGAGATATGGAGATTTACTGCCACTTCAGTAAGTATCACACAGATTTGCAAATCATAGAATCAGTCAGGGTTGGAAGGGACCACAAGGATCATCTGGTTCTAACCCCCCTGCCATAGCCAGGGATACCTCACATTGTATCAGGCTGGCCAGAGCCTCATCCAGCCTGGTCTTAAACACCTCCAGGGATGGGACCTCAACCACCTCCCTGGACAACCCATTCCAGGCTCTCACCACTCTCACGGTGAAGTTCTTCCTCACGTCCAGTCTGAAACTAATCATAGAATCATAGAATGGTCCAGGCCAAAAGGGACCTCCAAAGATCATCCAGTCCGACCTCCCTGCAGTCAGCAGGGACATCCCCAACTAGACTAGGTTGCCCAAGGGCTCGTCAAGCCTTACCTTAAATATCTCCAGGGAAGGGACCTCAACCCTCTGTACTCAGCACTGGTGAGGCTGCAGCTTGAATACCAGGTTCAGCTTTAGGCTGAACGACATTGAGGTGCTGGAGTGTCCAGAGAAGTGCAGCGAAGCTGGTCAAGGGTCTGGAGAACTGGTCTAGTGAGGTGCAGCTGAGGTAGCTGGAGTTGTCCAGACAGGAGAAAACATGGCTGAGGGGAGACTTCCTCACTGCCTCCCTGAAAGGAGGTTGTATTGAAGTGCATGTTGGTCTCTTCTCTCAGGTGACAACTGATAGGACAAAAAGAAGTAGTCTCAACTTGTGCCAGGGCAGGTTCAGTTTGGACAGGAGGAGCATTTTCTTCCCTAAAAGGGTTGTCAGGCCCTGGAACAGGCTTCCTAGGGCAGTGGTAGAGTCCCCATCCTTTGGGAGATTGAAAAGCTGTGTAGATGTGGTACTGAGTGGTGACCTGGCAGTGCTGGGTTAGTGGTTGGACTCAACTGTCTTAAAGGTGTCTTCCACCCAAAACAATTCTATAGTTGCATGATAAAACAAAGCATTTCCTTCAGCATTCTGAGCTATTCTAAGAATTTATTCCGTTGTCTTGATTTGTCCCCAGTTCAAGGCTATTAAAAACTGTTGTAATCATCAGTAGTGCTTATTGCTAGAATAGGCAGTATAAAATACTGACTGTTCCAACAGTCAGCAAAATTTTTGCTCCAGCTTCAGAAATACTAAGGCTTGCCCTAACCTACAAAAAGCTGTAATGTTAACACTGGCTTCAAGGGAAAAAGATTTAGACCAGAGTGGAATAATTCTGGAAATCAGATTTCTCTCTAAGTGCATAGGCAGGGTGGAATGTTTATGTTGTTAGCATGTCTGGTTTTGTTCAACAGACTCCTCTGCTTGTCCTTGTGCAGAACATTAAATAGTATAGAAGCTAAATGGATGTGAAAATAGACTAGAAATGTATCATTTGGACTTGAATTTATTAGGAACTACAAATAGCTTTATTTTAGCAATTAAAATATGCCTCCAAATGTACTGTTGCATAGTAACAGAATATCCTGACTTTCAACATCAGCTTCTGAGCTTTTACACAAGGAATTTGCAAATTAACTTTCTCAATTACAGGCTCTGTTGAAATTTCTGGTAGTTCTCTGATAAGTGTCCTTTGACACATAGAAAAGGAGAGGTAATGATATCAGAGCATTTGCTCTGCAGGAATTATCATGCAGTGCAGCTGGAAATTCAGAACTGATGAAAAGAAGCAGCTTGCCAGTCCATTTTGCAGGGAGCAGAAGTCACCAGATGGCTCACAATGAACTGAGCTGGAGATGACATAAGGCTAAACAACATTCTCATAATCGTAGACTGGTGGGGGTTGGAAGGGACCTCTGGACATCATCTAGTCCAATCCCACTGCTAAAGCAGGGTCACCCACAGCAGGTTGTGAAGGATTGCAATGTCCAAGTGGGTTTGTAATCTCTCTCCAGAGAAGGAGACCCCACAAACCCTCTAGGCAGCATACTCCAGGGCTCCAGCACCCTCACAGGAAGGAAGCTTTTCCCCATACTCAAGAAGACAAGTGGTCTCCTGGGGTGCATTAATAAGAGTGTGGCCAGCAGGACAAGGGAGGTTCTTCACCCACCTCTACTCTGCCCTAGTGGGGCCACATCTGGAGTCCTGGTCCTGTTTTGGGCTCCCCACTTCAAGAAAGACAGGCGACTACTGGAGAGAGTCCAAGAGAGGCTACAAAGATACTGAGGGGACTAAAGCATCTCTGTGAGGAGGAAAGGCTGAGAGACCTGGGGCTGTTTAGCCTGGAGAAGAGCAGCCTGAGTGGGGATCTTCTTAATGCTCAGCCAGAGCTAAAGGATGCAGGGCAAGAGGATGGAGCCAGACTCTTTTCAGTGATGCCCTTGGACAGGACAAGGGGCAATTAGAACCCAGGAGGTTCCATCTGAATGTAAGTAGAAACTTTTTTGCTGTGAGGATGTTGGAGCCGGCTGCCCAGAAAGGTTGTGATGTCTCCTTCTCTGGAGAGATTCCAAACCCACCTGGATCTTTTGATCCTGGGCAACCTGCTGTGGGTGACCCAGCTTTAGCAGGAGGGTTGGACTAGATGATTTCTAGAGGTGCCTTCCAACCAGCATCATATTGAGATGCTGTGATATTAACCCCTTTTTCCTCTAGTCACCACATACAAAGTTTTGTAATCTGTATTACTGCTCTCTCCCCCAGGCAATCATCTTTTGGTGTGGTAAGATGAGCATCCATGTATACTTACGCTTTAGAGAAACATTGCAGACCTTTACATGATGATGCAATTACATGAACTTCACATCATCCCATTTTATCCCTGATAAATCCATGCCTAAATTTCTCCTTCTTTGCTCATTTATTTTCTGATTCCTGTCTTTGGCAGAGCTGCAGAAAATTTGCTGATCCACGTTCAGAAGGAGTATCTTAAACCCCAGCAGGAGCTTGGTGAGCTAAAGAATAATACAAGGCAGCTCTTAGCAAAACAAAACAGCAGACTGCAAGATGCCCAGGACCTGGTGAATGAGGCTCTCACTAACATCGAGGAGACCAATCGCTTGTTCCCTCTTATCTCCAGCAACCTGGCTGAGTTAAATGTAAGACTGGATAATCAGTGTTGTTGCATAAGAATTGTGAAGTGAAAAATTGCTTAAAACATGCTTTTTAGACTTTATTAAAATAATACATCTTTAAACATGATAGTATTTGCAGCTCCTTAAACTCAAAGCAAACCAGACCCTTGTTTAGAGAGACAAAAGAAATTGTGATATGAACTCATCTGCACTAGCTGATTTTGCACACTTTGGTTTATGCTACAGGACAAAAAACTAAATATAAAGGAAGATGAAGAAGTCTCAACTGCACTCATCAAAGATGGGAAGGTCCTAGTGAACACTGCTGCTGCTCTTGCCCAAGATGTAAAGAACTCGACATCTGTAAGTTCTAACATCCTCTTTAATGCCATCAGGTGTGTTTTGCTTTGGAAAAAAAAAATAAGAGGAAACCATTTTGTTGTGCAGAACCTGGAGGTCCACCAGGATGAGTTTGTCCTCTGGAGCACCAAGCTGAGACACCACGTGGATGAGCTGGTGATGCAGATGTCCATAAGAGGAGTGCTTGACCTGGTGTACAGAGCTGAGGAGCATGCTGCCCACTTCCAAAGACTTGCAGATGCACTGGAGAGGTGATAAGATCAACAAATATGAAATTGGGAGAGATTTTATAGCAGCCAGCAGGTCAAGGGAGGCCATCTGCCCCACTGCTCTGGTTGAGACCCCACCTGGAGTACTATGTCCAGCTCTGAAGTCCCCAAACAACAGGGACATGGAACTGTTAGAGCAGGTCCAGAGGAGGTCATGGAGATGATCAGAGGGCTGGAGCACCTCTTACAAAGACAGACTGAGAGAGTTGGGCTTGTTCAGTCTGGAGACGAAAAGATTCTGGGGAGACCTTAGAGCAGCCTTCCAGTTTTCAAAGAGAGATACAGGAGAGCTGCAGAGAGACTTGTTATAAAGACATGGAGTGACAGGATGAGGGGTAATGGCTTCAGATAGGAAGAAGCTGGTAGACATTAGGGGATATTCTTCCCCATTACGGTGGGGATGCCCTGAAACAGGTTGTCCAGAGAAGTCGTGGAGGCCCCAGCCCTGCAATTGTTCAAAACCAGGTTGGATGGGGCTTTGAGCAACCTGATCTAGTAGGAGGTGTCATGCTCGTAGCAGCGTTGTTGGCCTAGATGATCTTTAAAGCTCCCTTCCAACTCAAACCATTCAATGATCTATTTTTATTCCTTATTTAAAGTGCTTTTTACTTGTAATGTGGTGTTCCTTTACTCAATAATATGAAGGGGGTGATTAGTCTTTCATGTAGTTGGTTTACACAGGAAACTGTGAATACCTGGTTAATATGTCATGGTATGGCTTGAAAAGCTTTTGGTCTCTGTGTGAGTGCTTCCTGACAATGTATCTCTGAATCTCACCCAGAAGGTGTTCCTACTATGCCTCCATTATTGATGCATCTTTCAGAAAGGAGTGGGTTCCTATCTCAGATGCACTCAAATTCCCTCTTAGAATTTGAAAGCTGGGAAGTCATTCCCATCAATTCCTTCATAAGAGCATGAAACCTTCAAGATACTTTTCCAGATGTTCCACTTGAAGACATCATAGAATGGTCTTGGTTGGAAGGGATTTCCAAAGGTCATCTAATCCAACCTCCTCTGCAGTCAGCAGGAGCATCCTCAACTAGATCAGGTTGCCCAGAGCCTCACTTTGAATATTTCCAGGGATGGGCTCCCAACAACCTCCATGGGCAACCTGTTCCAGTGTTCCACTCCCCTCATAGTAAAGAACTTGTTCCTGACATCCAATCTAAATATACTCTTCTCTAACTTCAAACCATTGTCCCTTGTCCTGTCCCCACAGGCCTTTGTAAGCAGTCTCTATCCTTCTTGAAGACCCCTTTCAGGTGCTGGAAGGCTGCTACTAGGTGCCCCCAGAGCCTTCTCTTCTCCAGGCTGAACAACCCCAGCTCCATCAGCCTGTCAATGGGTTAAAAGAACATTTTAAAAACTAATTTTGAGATAGCCCACTTTAAATGGAAGTTAATCTTTCATCCCAGGAGTCCTTCTAAGATTCTTGCTGCTTTGTCTTTTTAAGTCAGCAGATGTGTGTTAAAAGATATCAGATTGGAAAATTTATGTCTACTTTCAGTTTGAGACCAGAAAGTTTTGCTCTGAGTAACACTGAGGAACTTTTCACTGCAGCCAGATACATTTCATAAAGCAAAATGAAATACAAAATAGCTTTCAGATGCTTATAATTTCCTCTATTCTATATTTCTTTAGTTTTGAGCTCCATGTAGAAGCCTGTTCCTCTTCTGCTTCTATGATGTGTTTTGTTTGTTTTAAATTACTTAAGTCAATAAATTGAAGAACTGGTGAGAAACATGAAGGAACAAAATAGAAAAACATAATAGCTGAAAAAGAACTAAACAGAAAAACAAAGAACAAAACAGGGGGAAATAGAGTAAAAGGAATTAAACAGGAAAAAAATGAACAAAATAGAAAAAAAATGGTTAAAAGGAACTAAACAGTAAAAAAAAAAAAAAACCAAAATAGGAAAAACATCAGTATAAGCCTTTGAACTGATTTTTGGTTTTAGTTCAAAATAATGAATTTAAAGCCCCTTATGCAATACTTTTTCAGAGGGCATCGTGTGTTGAGGAAAGATGTGCATGTTGGAACTGAAGACATGGAACTCTGCTTAAAATACTCTCATGAAAACAGATTAGTTTTTTGATTCTCTTTTTTAGTGGCCTGTCTCAAGTACGAAACGTGACTCTGAACACAACTGCTGCTCTCTCTGCCCACTCCAGCGTGAAGAGTGTGATTGAAAGAACAGAGAGTTTGGCAGATGATGCATCTAGAGTAGTCAATGGCCCCTTGGATATAGTAAGTATCAGCATCAGTATTTTAATTAACATCTTTGACTTTCCCATTTTGCAATATTTGTTCTAATTTGTTTTGTGCTTGATGAAATTTGAGTCTTCTTGATAGAGGCTCTTGGTGAACATCAACCTGTCCTACCAACTGGGATCTCCTGAGTCTCTGCTCTCAAAGCAGTAATGGTATGAGGTTTCATGTTTTCTTTACCTTGCTTTTCTCTGTGCCATGGAACCATTTTGCCATTTTTTTATTGTTTCATGTATGGTTTTTTTTTGTATCATGTATGGTTAACCAGACTGGACTTCATTCTGTGAGTCTTTTATCAGTCATCTGACATACGTTCCTGTAGAACTTAAGTTTCCAAACCTCCCACTCCATTCCATCCTTGGAATTACTCACAGCAGGTTGCCCAGGGTCACAATGTCCAGGTAGGTTTGGAATGAGACATCTCCAGAGAAGAAGACTCCACAACCTCTCTGGGAGACTGCTCCAGGGTTCTGTCATCTTCATAGGAACAGTTTTCCTTCATGTTAGGGCGGAACTTCCTGCTTTCCAGTGTGTGTCCTTCATCCCTTGTTCTGTTGCTGTGCACCAATAAAAAGGGACTGGTGAGACCCTCTTGCCCCCTGCCTTTTAGATACTGATAAGTGTTGATAAGATCCTCTCTCAGTCTGCTCTTCTCCAGGCTAAAGAGCCATCTCCTACTCAGTCATCTCCTTATCTGACCTGTCCCTCTTCCATGTCTATCTAGCTATTCCCAAACACAACTCCTACTTAGTCAAGGACATTTCGCAACCAGTTTCTTTTTCATGTGCCATCCTTTTGCTTTGTAAGGTTATCATGTTGACCTGACCAATTACCAGTTCAGGATTATTGCTTTCATATTATTCTATTTCCCCTCTTTCACCTCTTTCATTTTCCTGAGTGCAAACTCAAGGGTGGAATGGGCCATGTTCCACAACTGTAATCTACATTATGCATGGAGAAACACATCTGTGACAATGCCTTCCACAGCATTCTCCGTCAGAAACTCCTGGCACAAGGCCTGGATAAGTGCACTCTGCACTGGATAAAAAAATGGCTGGATGGCCAGGCCCAAAGAATGGTCATGAATGGAGTTAAATCTGGCTGGTGCCCAATCGCTAGTGGGGCCCCCCAGGGTTCAGTACTGGCACCTGTCCTCTTTAATATTTTTATTAATGATCTGGATGAGGGAATTGAGTGCACCCTTATTAAGTTTGCAGATGACACCACGCTGGGTGGCTCTGTTGATCTGCTAGAAGGTAGGGAAGCTTTACAATGCAATCTGGACAGGTTAGACTGATGAGCCAAGGCTAGTTGTATGAAGGTTAAGAAGGTCAAGTGCCAGGTCCTCCACCTGGGTCACAACAGCCCCATGGTAACCTACAGACTTAGGGATGTGTGGCTGGAAAGCTGCAACTTGGAGAGGAACCCGGGGGTGTTGGTTGATAGTCAACTGAACATGAGTCAGCAGTGTACCAGGTGGCCAAGAAAGCCAATGGCATCCTGGCTTGTATTAGAAATGTGATGGCCAGCAGGAACAGGGACGTGATGGACACCCTGTACTCATCACTGATGAGGCCGCACCTTGACTATTGTGTTCAGTTCTGGGCCCCTCACTACAGAAACAATATTGAGGTGCTGAGTTGTGTCCAGAGAAGGGCAAGGAGGCTGGTGAAGGGCCTGGAGCACATGATCTATGAGGAGCATCTGAAGGAGCTGGGGTTGTTCAGTCTGGAGAAGAGGAGTCTGAGGGGAGACCTCATTGCTCTCTACAACTACCTGAAGGGATGTTGGAGCAAAGAGAGTTCCAGCCTCCTCTCCTTGGTGGCAAGTCACAGGACAAGAGGAAATGGGAAATGTGCCAGGGGAACTTCAGGCTGGATGTTAAGAACTATTTCTTCACTGAAAGGGTTATCAAATATTGGAATGGTCTGCCCAGGGCAGTGGTGGAATCAACATCGCTGGGGGTGTTCAAGCAGAGTGTGGACCTGGTGCATAGAGACATGGTTTAGTGTTGACCATTCAGTGCTGGGTAGAGGGTTTTGTTTCACAGTTGTTTTTTTGTTTTGGTTTTGTTTTAGTTTGGTTTAGGTTTTATTATTATTATTCACTCAAAAAGATTCAATGTTGCATTCTTGGACAAATGTTTGCAACTTGTATTTTTTTAATTGATGCCTCATAAGATAATTAATATAGTGTAAATATTGAGAATATTCAGTAACTCAAAATGGACATCTGCAGATACTTAAATGTTTTCAGATTAATTTCTGCTCTTTCTAGGTGACAAGTTGTGTCTTTGTTTTTCAGCCAGATGAGTCTCTCAGTATTCTTGGAAAAGAAACCCTGCTGCTTACCTCCAAATTTCAAAGTGAAGCTAAAAATCTGCAGAAAAAAAATGATGGTCAGTTCTTCAGAGTTCACATTTCTGTTTCTATTTCTTTTTCTGTATTCCTGGATTTTTAATGAGTATTTGTTTTGTGATTTGTTTGTGTGTTTGTTTGTTTTAATAAGCATAAGCTAAGGTAAGATACTGCATGTGATTATTGTCAAGGGTTAGGGGTGGGCCAGCCTCTAGACAAGTACCAGAGGCTCTCCATGAACCCTTCTCCCTTCTCAAAGGAAGGAAAAAGGGAAGAAGGGAGAGAGGTGTGGGAAAGAAACTAAACTGTCTGGAATGGAAAGAACAATCCAATGAAATAAAGAGATACAAACCAATATGGAACCCAATCCCTGGTGGCATTGACTTCACTGTTGTCAACACTGGTGCTAAGTCCCAGACTGGACTCAGCAGCAGAACTGGATTCAGGAGCCTGGATTCTGGAACTGGATTCAGGAACACAGGGATTAGGATCAAAGGCAGAAGAGACAGAGTCCTCCTGGGACACCTGCTATTGAAAAGAGGCTTGACCCTGGTGATCCTTCAGCTTGATCCTGATGATGCCAGCCATGGGACGGAGTCCCTTTTTGGTCAGTTGAAGGTCCATCTGTCTTCTCTGCGGGTGTCACCTCTGAGTTCCTGCACCCCAAGGTGGGATACAAGATGTGGCAGTGCTCTTACTCTGCACAGGAGCAAGTCTAAGCCAGAGCCTTTCTGCAGCCCAGCCCTTGGCAGTAACTCTCCCCATCAGTGTTCTCACTGTTAGAAGCAGCCAAGGTGCTAGGCTGTGCAAACCTGGCCTGAACTTCAGAAGGTGCCCTCACTGAGAAGTCCAATCCCTGACCAGAATTGGTTATGCTATAGCTAAACCCAGGACAAATATTTACAACTCTTTCATACAATTAAGATTATTATGTTACGGAGTCATATCATTTTTTACTTTTTTTCAAGTAAGAAGTTTGCCTTCACTAGACATCACCTCCAAGTAATGCTTTAGATGAGTGTTTTCCCATATTTCATTAATTAAATCATTTGAGATCATGCAGTAGATGGAGAACAAGTATAATTCTGGACAAAATCCATGCATCCAGTTTTACCTAATGAATCATGAATTACACAAATATGTAGGTTGTACAAATAGTAATTTTCACCTGTTTCTTCTACAAGGTTGAAGTATAATAACTAACTGAACTTTTTTTGTCTCTAGAAAGTGCCTTTTGACTCATAATCCTTCTACAAATGCTCAAATCCTTTTGGTTTTCTATTCTAAAAATATCAGTAAGGCACTAAAGCCTGCACCACTCAAAAGCATTTTGAACGCAGTTTCTATGTAGAAACAGAACTTGGCCTAAAGGACAAAATTTTAGACAAAATTAGGCAGAAAGTGAATATTTCAGAGATCAATTGTAAGTGTAAATTGAGTTTTGGTTTTAGTATCAATGGCTTTTGAAATATGCATGTATTTTATGTAGCTTATATCCACCAAACACACACCTTCTATTGTTCCTTCAGTTCTAATATTTTTATTTCTAGTGAGAGGATTCTACAAGTAGATCACAAGTAAAAGCAAAACACTTGACTCCTGTCAGATATCACAAAGGGAACATCATAAGAATTATAAGAGTCCACTATGATGGAGAACCTCATAAAATTATAAGACTCCACAATCATGGAATCACTTTAATGTTTAGCCTTTCCCTTACTATATTTCTACAAATTCAAGCTGATGGAATTGACCAAAAAGGATAATTTTGAATGGAACAAGTTCTCACAGTGGCCTGCTTGTCCATACTGCATTCATTTTGCATTCCTTGTTTGTAAAATGTTCTTTCTGTTCAAAATAACCAAAAAAAAAGGATCCTTTAAGTGACTGCTTGTTATTCCTATTCATAGGATTTGTGTGGGTTGTATGGTATTTATTTATGCATAGTAAAATCAGTGCTGTTTCTTCCAACAGGTCTGCTATTTGGATTGAGTGGGTTAAAGAAAAAGGTAGAAAAGATGCAGGAAGGTACTCATAAGCTTGTCACCCAGCTTAATGGGTCCCTGTTGACACTAAGAACATTGCCTAATGGTAAGTGGAATTTATATTCACAGAATCATAGAATGGTTTAGGTTGGAAGGGGCCTCAGAGGTCCCATGGGCAGCTAGACTTGGCTGCTCCAGGGCTCATCCAACCTGGCCTTAAACATCCCCAGGGAGGAGGCGTCCACAACCTCCCTCGGCAACATGTTCCAGAGACTAACCACACTCATACCGAAGATCTCCTTCCTAAGATCCAATCTAAATTTATTCTCCCTCAGCTTGAAACCATTCCCCCTTGTCCTATTGCTAGACACCCTTATGAAAAGTCCCTCTCCAGCCTTCCTGTGGAATCCCTTAAGGTATCGGAAGGTAGCTATAAGGTCTCCCTGGAGTCTCCTCTAGGCTGACCAACCTTAGCTCCCTCAGCCTTTCCTCATAGCAGAGGTGCTTCAGCCCTTGGATCATCTTTGTGGTCCTCCTCTGGACTTGCTCCAACAGCTCTGCGTCCTTCTTAAAATATATTTGAAGGTTCATTTTTGTTTTTATGCATATTCTGTAGATTCAATGCTATGAGCATTATTGGCATCCTCCTTATTGCAGAACCACCGAGTACAGTTGTGATAATCCTGGGTTTTGTCTGATTGCAGAGATTCAGCAATAAATTATACTATAGACTCATTTAGCCTCCTCCCTTTTGAGGAATATATCCTATTAGATTTAGTAAGCCCATGAAACATAACTTTATGAGTTCTCATAAGGTATGTAGTCAAATTCCCATTCCACACCAAATGAAATCAGGAAGGGGTATGAAAGCAAAATAATTACACTGATATGAAAAGAAAGTCAAGCCCTAGAACAGTTGATCCCACAGGGAAAGAAACTCATATATGGAACTCTGAAGTTTTACTTTCTTTTGATAGCTTGCTTCAAAATTGTTTATACTGTGCTGTGAAGTTTATCATCTATGTCTAAATGTTTTCTTCAAATGCTGGCTTCATTTAATTGGTTTGAATGTTCTTTCTATGCTTTTCTGAAGGAAAATAAATGGGGTTTTAAAAAAATAGTTAATTTGGATAAAGGACCTAGAGTTCACAGAATCCCACCATGGTGGGGATTGGAAGGGACCTCTGGAGATCATCTAGTCCAATCCCCTTGCCAAAGCAAGGTCACCATCTAGTCTGCCCTAGTAAAACCACACCTGATGTATTGTGTCCAGTTCTGGGCTCCTCAGTTCAGTGAAGACAGGGAACTACTGGGGAGACTCCAGCAGAGGCCACAAAGTTTCTGAGGGTACTGGATCATCTCGGTGAGGAGGAAAGGCTGAGCACTTGGGCTGTTCAGCCTGGAGAAGAGCAGCCTGAGAGAAAATCATCTCAATGCTGATTGATAGTTAAAGAGCAGAGGGCAAGAGGATGGTGCCAGACTCTTTTCAGCAGTGCCTGCCAACAGGACAAGGGGCAGTGGGCACAAACTGGAACACAGAAGGTTCCATCAAAATATGAGGAGAAACTTCTTTGGTGTGAGGGTCCTGGAGCCCTGGAGCAGGCTGCCCAGAGAGGTTATGGAGTCTCCTTCTCTGGAGAGATTCCAAACCCACCTGGACATTGTGATCCTGGGCAACCTGCTATGGGTGACTGCTTTGTCAGTGGGGTTGGACTAGGTTATCTCCAGAGGTGCTTGCCAAGCCCTACTAGTCTGTGATTCTAAGATCACTTCATTCTGTGTTTGCATTGTATTCCAAACTGATCCTGAAAAATTAAACCGTTTTTCTACAGTTAAAAACTTTAATTCATCAGGTCTTTTGACTAGATGATCTCCAGAGTGTCCTTCCAGCCCCCACCACTCTGTGATTCTGTCCAAAACTAAACTTAATTAAAATTGTTGCAAATTCTGTTCTTTATATATGTGTTTACATAAACTTCCCAGTCTAAGCCATGATGTATTCAGCAGTTAAGCAAAGTAAGAACACAGGTGGTCTTGGTTTGGAGCTGCCTTCCTAGACTCATGAATACAAACAAAGCTGTAGGTTTTTACAAACAAAAATTTAACTTTCTACTGTGAAAGGAACATAACTGGAAACATTTCTAGTGTTTCCACTGTGTTTGGATAGTGATAGGACTGCGGGGAGTGCAGCAAAACTAGAAGTTTCAGATTGGATGTTAGGAAAAAGTTTGTCACCATGAGCGTGCTGAGACACTGGAACAGGTTGCCCAGGGAGGTGGTAGAAACCTCATCCCTGGGGGTTTTTAAGGCCAGGCTGGATGTGTCTCTGAGCAACCTGATCTAATGTGAGGTGTCCCTGCCCATGGCAGGGGGGGGTTGGAACTAGATGATCCTTGAGGTCCCTTCCAACCCTGACCATTTTATGATTCTATGTTTGTAACTTCATTGCTATGCCAGGAATTTATTACTCCAAAATATTTATGAAAGCTGTGATTTTATTTTTCTTTAACTTTGGGACTGTTTCAGATACAAGGCAACACATGCTTGAGGTGAAAGAGCTGGCTGTGTCTTCAAACATCAGCACTGTAGTGGGTTTAAGTCACTTCGGGGATTTCAGTCAAAAGTTGCTGAATGCTTCTTCTACATTGTCCCGAGTTAATGACACGTTGAGGAAAACTAGTGAACTTCTAACTGATTCATCAAAAGCTGGTGAGTTTGCTGCTTCATTGCTCTGTGGAAATGTCACTGCTTGCAGAAACAGTTTAATACTGTTTGAATAGATGTTAAATATGAGTCTTATAGACTGGGAAAGTTTCTCCTAACACAATAAAAATGTGCTAATTTTTTAAAAGACCTCTAGAAGGAGCTCTAGAGGTTTAATAGTCTCTGTGGGATGCTCCTAAGGATGCATTTTCCTTTCTGATGTTTAAAGTCATTGTAAGTAATGATTCGAAGCAAGGCACCTTGGCTCAGCCTTTCAGCAATGAACACTGCCTTTCTCCTTCACCCTGCCTCAACATCCCATTTCTGTTTTGGTAGCAATCACAGCTGAGAAGCAAGTGAAAGAAGTTGAAGCCCAAGCAAGTCTGTTGCTGGATAGGCTGAAACCTTTGAAAATGCTGGAGGACAACCTGAACAGGAACCTGTCTGAAATTAAAGAGCTCATCAGCCAGGCACGCAAGCAGGCAGCATCTGTAAGTTCCATCATCTCAGACTTAGCAGGTTTCATTGCCACTTTTGGCAGAGAAGTTATAGGTAAAAAAACTGGCTGAATGGCCAGGTCCAAAGAGTAGTGATGAAAGGAGTTAAGCCTGGTGGGTTTACAGGTGGTGTTCCCCAGAGCTCAGTATTAGAACCACTTCTATTTAAAGTATTTATCAGTGAGCTGGACAAGATGATTGAGGCACCCTCTGTAAGTTTGCAGATAGCACCGAGCTAGGTGGATATGTTGATCTGCCTAGAGGGTAGAGAAGCTCTACAGAGGGACCTGGACAGGCTAGATCAATGGGCTGAGGCTAGTGGGATGAAGTTCAACAAGGCCAAGAGTCATGTCCTGCACTTGGGCCACAACAACCCCATGAATGCTCTAGGGTTGGAGCAGAGTGGCTGGAAAGCTGCCCAGTGGACCTGGAGGGTGTTCATGGACAGCTGGCTGAAGATGAGGCAGCAATGTGCCTAGATAGCCAAGAAGGCCAACAGCATCCTGGTTTGGATCAGTAATAGCGTGGCCAGCCGGAATAGGCCAGTGATTGTTCCCCTGTACTCAACACGGGTGAGACCACACCTCAAATACTGTGTTCAGTTTTGGGCCCCTCAGTCAATCTTCAAGGTCTCACTGAAGTGCAAGAGCACTGACTGTTGGTGCATATTATAGTGCCAGCCTCAATTGGTTACTTATTTACCGTTTGCTTTTGTTTCCTATAAAAAAAATGATCACATTCCTGATGTCAAAAAGCAATCACAGAGATACTTGGCTGTCAGAGAAGAGAGGAGGTGGTGCTGCCATTCTGTTAGAATGGTTACAAGCTTGTTTTAGAGATTGATGTGGGATATTTCTGTATAACATCAAGTAACATTACACGTTTTACCAAAATACTGATTCTATCAATAAATTTGTAGTCTATTTCCTTGCCATATCCATATGTTCGCTGCAAGAAGCTGCCATGCATCCAAAACCTGCTCTAGCTGAAGATGCTCACTGCCAGGGGTTTGGTCTAGATGACTTTTAAATGTTCCTTCAACACAAACCATTCCATGATTCTTTGAGTACTTTAAGACAAATATCCTTGTTTATAAATTTGTACTCCCCCTCTTAAAGAGTGAATCAACTCTACTATGGACCTCATTAAACTGTGAGGGGAACATGAAAATGACTTTGCACTCAGTGATTTCTGGTATGCCTTTGGCTTTAGTGTAGGGATGTTATTGTAAGCTTTAGGGAGGCTTCTATTTTAAAAATTAAAAAGCTTTCAGTTCTTTCTGCAAATATCTTTAATTTTATGGTTATTGCTTCTCTGTCACAGTCAACTGAAGCTTAATGAATCCATTGCAGAAGAAAGGGAGGAGTATTTTCAGACATGCCATAAATCACTGAGGTTCCTGGCAGGGTGAAAAGAATTATTAGCAAAATCCCCTTTTCTTATTTTGACAGCTTACAGAAAACCAAACCAAACTTTGAGCAGAGAGAGAAACTTTCTATACCTCTGTCCTTTATGCAAATGTGTGCTTGATGTGTTTACTTGTTCCAGGCATATTAGAGGAATCTGAAGTTAATTCTTTTGTTAAAATGAGTTTTCTGTCATTACAATACCAAATTCCATAGAGTTGGGCTTCATTTATGTCATTTGGATCAATATCTTATCAACAGCCTAGGCAATATTCAGAGGAGCTGGTGGGATGACAACAGGAATAGGAATTTCTCCACTTCAAGATTAAAGTTTCAAGATTAGAGCAATAGATTTTCTGAGTCTTTATTTTCTGCTATTGCTACCATGGCTTTTAGTGATATATGGGGTTCTGACCTAAGATTTATTGTTATTTTCTGAGGTAATTAAATAGTTTTACTTTCCTTGCTTCATATCTCCTAACTGAATGAGTGACTTATGACAGATTTCATTCTTCTCTATTTGTCAAGTGAAACCTAGGAGATCTAACCCAGGCAGCAATAATTAGATGGCATGAAAGTATCTCAGCAAATGGCTTGGTCTGAAGCTAAGGACATATTTCAGAAATAAGTGTACTCTGAGACTCCTTTAAATTCCATCTTCTCCTTCTCCCCCCAGATTAAAGTTGCAGTGTCAGCAGACAGAGATTGCATTCGAGCCTACCAACCCCAAATTTCATCTACCAATTACAACACCTTGACACTCAATATGAAAACTGCTGAACCAGATAACCTTCTATTCTACCTGGGGAGCAATGGAAAGGTAAGTTTGTGGCATCCATGTGCTGAATATGATGACAATCAAATATTTTAAATGATCATAAAGTTTTTTCCTACTTTACTTGAAACTAAATATCTGATTGAGTCTCCGGACAAATGTGTAGAGTAGGGGTAGAAATACTTGTGTGCCTTAGATGGTACCAGAAAGATGATCTCCAAGACAAAAAATATAAGAATCTGATTCCTTAGCATTGCCTCTTGGCCATGTCATGAAAGTCTTCCTTCTATGATGGAGTGACTGTATCAGTGGACAAGGGGAGATCTCTGGATGTCATCTATCTGAACTTCTGTAAGGCGTTTGGCTCTATGCCCCACAACATCCTTCTCTCTAAATTGCGGAGAGAGAGGTCTGATGGGTGGGCTTTTTGGTGGTTAGTGAATTGGTTGGATGATCATATCCAGAGGGTAGTGGTCAACACTTTTATATTCAGATAGAGATTGATGACAAGTGGTGTCCCTCAGGGGTCTGTACTGGGACCAGTGTTGTTTAACACCTTCATCAGTGATATAAACAGCGAGATGAAGTACACCCTTAGTGAGTCTGCAGATGACACCAAGCTGAGTGCTGAAGTTGTCACATCTGGGGGATGTAATATCATCCAGAAGGATATGGACAAGCTCAAGAAGTAGGTCTATGTGAACCTCATGAGGTTGAACAAGGCCAAGTGCAACATCCAGCACCTGGGTCAGGCCAGTCCCTGGTATTAACAGAGGCTGGGGAAAGAAGGGATGGAGAGCAGCCCTGTGGAGAAGGACTTGGGGTGCTGGTGATGAAAAGCTAGACATGAGGCAGAAATGTGTTTTCACAGTTGAGGAGACAACTGTCTCCTAGGCTGTATCCCCAGCAGCACGGGGAGCAGGTGGACGAATGGGATTCTGCCCTCCTGCTCTGCTCTGCTCTGCTGAGACCTCATCTGCAATGCTGGGTCCAGCTCTGGAGTCCTCAACACAGAAGAGACATGGACCTGTTGGAGCTGGGCCAGAGCCCACAACGATGATGTGAGGGCTGGAAGCCCTCTGCTGTGAGGATAGGCTGAGAAAGTTGGGGTTGTTATCCTGGAGAAGAGAAGACTGCAAGGACACCTTTGTGTGGCTTGTTGGTATTTAAAGGAGGTCTTATAGGAAAGATGGGGACAATGTTTTTAGCAGGACCCAATGTGACAGGGCAAAGGGTGATGTTTTTAAACTACAGGTGGAGAGATTTGCACAGAACAGAAGCTATACGTTCAGTGCTGTGTGTTTGAGCAAGCTCTGCTGTTTTTCAGACAGACTTCCTTGCCCTGGAGATGCGTCGGGGTAAAGTAGCTCTTCTTTGGGACTTGGGCTCTGGACCAACAAGAGTGGAATACCCTGATTTTCAAATCAACAACAACAAGTGGCACAGAATACATGCAACCAGGTAATTAAAATGAGAATGGTGCAAGTGTTGATTAGGAAAATTGGTTATTAATTTTTTTTAATGGGGGCTGTATTGTAGAAAAGTCCAGGTGTTTACTGAGTGAACATAAGAAGAACACAAAACCGTCTTCTAAGTTCTCCATGACAAGTTTTCTTTATTGTCCTTAAAGAGAAGCCATAGAATGTGTTGATTAATTGTGATGCTCCC
Source organism: Indicator indicator (assembly GCF_027791375.1). Classification (NCBI taxonomy): domain Eukaryota; kingdom Metazoa; phylum Chordata; class Aves; order Piciformes; family Indicatoridae; genus Indicator; species Indicator indicator. The sequence continues at coordinate 30,678,449 of NC_072015.1, forward strand.
TTCCTGCAAGTGTTCAAGTCCAGTCTGGATGAGGCCTTGAGCAACTTGGTCTAGTGGAAGGTGTCTGTCCTGGTTTCAGCTTCCAGCTTGGGACAGAATGTAGACTTACCCCAAAGGAGTAAATAAAAACACTTGCACAGAATTGGAAGTTAATAACAGCAATATTTACAAAGTAAACAAAGTACAAAAGGTAATAAGGTAAAAGGAATATAAATACAAACCCAGAATCGGCAGCAGACTAGGGTCTCCCCATGGACTAGGCGCCACTATGCAGCAGAAAAACAGCTTCCCACCAGCAGAGCCTCCCACCCACACAGCCAAAGCAAAAGCAGGAGTCAAGAGAGAGAAGCAGATCCGAAGGTTTGCCTCTTAAATAGTCAAGATGCAGGAAAAGGAAGGGAATAACATATGGCATGATCCGGTGCCTCCCCCTTGGGTTGGACTTTCCATCCCTCCAGGAGGAATTCCATCATTATGGTACAGCACTTAACCCTTAATCTACAACAGCATCCCTACCCATGGTAGAGGGGTTGGGACTAGATGATCTCTGAGGTCCCTTCTAACCCAAACCATTCCATCCCTCCAGGAAGAATTCCATCTTTATGGTACAACACTTAACCTACAACAGTGTCCCTGCCCATGGTAGGGGTGTTGGAACTAGATGAGCTCTAAGGTCCCTTCCAACCCAAACCATTCCATCATTCTATGATACGATTCTCTGATTTGTAAAAGTATTCATTAATAATTGTACTTGGCAGGTTTGGAAGAACAGGTACCCTCAGCATAGAGGAAACCAACTCAAACCAGAAGCCTTCACCTAAATCTGGGACCTCTCCAGGGACGGCCACCATCCTGGACGTTAACAAATCAACCCGCATGTTTATCGGAGGGCTTGGAGGGCAAATCAAGGTTAAATCCTGAGAGCAGCAATCTATAAAATGTTTTTTACCATGTTTGAGATACACTTTTGGTTTAAGAGTGGTTGCATGAATTGATTGCACAGGACACTCTGATGCAAAGATGTTCTAAGGATGTCCTAGCATCCTGAAGTTAATGTTCCCTGGAAATTCCCAGGAGAGGCTATGTGTTCATTAATGATCCATAGACATTACACAATGAATTTGGTTTTCTTTTCCTTCTTCCATGGTTTCTTTTAGTTTCCCATTGTTATTCATGCCATGAAGCATCTAAGTAGGCCAAGGACATCATTATTTTTACTTTTTCACTTGATGCAGAGCTAATTTATTATGATTTAAATGGCCACTGTTAATAGTTATGCTCAAACATGTTGTTCTTCTATTATGATTTATATCTAATAACATTAGAGTTCAAGGAAAACAAGTAGGAAAAAATTATGCAGCATAATTTACTGAGTTCTTGACATTAATTGAATTCATGAAGGATTTCTTGTCTGGCAGAAATCTCCTGCTGTTAAGGTGACCCACTTCAAAGGATGCATGGGAGAAGCATCCCTGAACGGCAAATCCATTGGTCTTTGGAACTACATGGAAAGAGAGGGCAAGTGCAATGGCTGTTTTGGAAGGTACTTCATCTCATTCTCTTTATCTTTTGTCATAGATTTAGATTCATTTACATCTGGAATATAAATTTCTGTCTTAGCTTAAAATAATGAACTCAGAAAAAATGCAGTGTTTCATTGATCATCAAGCTCCAGTTCTGAATACACTAATCTGCATGTGCCAGCAGTGTCAAATGATTTCATTTTATGGAATTTTATCACTTTGTCAGAGGAATTCTGGTTTATGCATTGAAAGTAGGGACTGCCAGTGTACCAAACCATTTTGGAGCAAATTTTTTTGCTTTCCAGAAAGACAAATTTATTCTTTCCAAAGTAAGAAACAGTATAAAGCACTCTTAAAAATAAAATAAAGTAAAATAAAATAAAATGGAATACGATACAACACAATACAATACAGTAAAATAGAACAGAATAAAATAGAATATAATTTAATTAAATTTAGAGCCACGAGGATGATTAGGGGACTTGAGCATCTCCCCTATGAAGAGAGACTAAAATCCCTGGGACTGTTTAGTCTGGAGAAGAGAAGACTGAGAGGGGATCGGATCAATGTCTATAAATATCTGAGGGGTGGGTGTCAGGAGGAGGGGGCGAGGCTCTTTTCAGTCGTTCACAATAATAAGACAAGGAACAATGGGTTCAAACTAGAACATAGAAGATTTCACCTCAACATGAGGAGAAACTTCTTTACAGTGAGGGTGACAGAGCACTTGAACAGGCTGCCCAGGGGGGTTGTGGAATCTCCTTCTCTAGAGACTTTCAAAACTCACCTGGATGCATTCCTGTGTAGACTATCCTAAGTGATCCTGCTTTGGCAGGGGGGTTGGACCTGATGATCTCTTGAGGTCCCTTCCAACCTCTGATATACTGTGATACTGTGGTACTGTGAAATTAAAATAATAAAATAAAACAATAAAATAAAGCCATAGCAAAACTGGAAGCACTGAGTTTGCTGTTGATCCTGTAAGGGGATTACAGTCTGTACTTGCTTCATGTTGAAGGAACTGAAAAGAAATGTACTGGACCATATCCCCTTTTGCAGAATGTTTCACGTGTAAACAGCAGATGGTGCTGCTTGATTATCTGAGATGTTTTTTCCAAGTGTTATATTGCAAGGAAAGGGGCTGATAAAATTTAGTGGATCATGTTTGATAAAAGCATCGCATGACTTAAGTAAGAGGATTTTCAACAATGGCAAGTGAGGAGTCCTGCACCTGGAGAGGAATTTCTCCCTGCACCAGTACAGGTGAGGGGTTGGCCTTCTGGAAAGCAGCGCCAAGAAGAATGACCTGGGAGTACTGGTGGACAAGTTCACCATGAGCCACCCAAAAAGGCCAGTGGTCTCCTGGAGTGCATTAACAGAAGTGTGGAGAGCACTGCCCTAGTGAGGACACATCTGGAGTCCTGGGACCAGTTCTGGGCTCCCCAGTTCGTTAGAGACAGGAAACTACTGCAGAGTCCAGTGGAGGCTACAACAATGCTGAGAGGACTAAAGCATCTCTGTGAGGAGGAAAGACTGAGAGACTTAGGGTTGTTTAGCCTGGAGAAGAGCAGCCTGAGAGGGGATCTGCTCAAAGCTCAGCAAGAGCTAAAGGGTGGGGTGCAAGAGTGTGAGGCCAGACTCTTTTCAGTGGTGCTCATGGGCAGGACAAGGGGCAGTGGACAAAACCGAAACCTGGAAGTTTCCATCTGACCAGGAGGAAAAAATTCTTTGCTGGGAGGGTACTGGAGCTCTGCCTAGAGAGGTTGTGGAGTCTCTTTCACTGGAGAGATTCCAAACCCACATGGACATTGTGATCCTGAGCAACCTGCTCTGGGTGACCCTGCTTTAGCAGGGGAAGTTGGATTAGATAATCTCCACAAGTCCTTTGCAACCCCTACCATACTGGGATTCTGGGATTCTGTCTGTTGCAGCAATTATTTTTTCCATTAAGAAATTGATGGAGTTTTGTGATGTATCAAGAAAGAACAATTTTTTCTTGTATACATCCTTCCCCACAGCTACCTTTTCTTCACAGAATCCCAACATGCTAAAACAGACGTTCTGAGATTCTGTAATAAAAATGGCCTTTGGCTGGAGTCATTCAGTTATTCATCACATGGATTCAAGTCTCTTTCCACAGTTTCTAATCCTGATGCCTGGGGCCTGCACAAACCAATGCAATTTTTAAGCTAAGATTTTTTTTACTCTTGTTTTCTGCTTGTGTAGCCCACAGGATGAGGACACTTCATTCCATTTTGATGGCAGTGGATACTCTGTTGTGGAGAGGGCACTTCGCTCAACAGTGACGCAGATCATCATGTTTTTCAGCACCTTTTCACCTAATGGGCTGCTTCTGTATCTTGCTTCAAATGGCACTGTAAGGAAATAGATCAGATCCTTAAGCTGTACAAATCCCTTTCTTGAGATCACTTGATGCTTTCTTGCTCTTTGTTATTTTGAGGGTTCAACTCCATCTCCAGAGGTCCCTTCCAACCCCTACCATTCTATGATTCTGTGATTTTTTTTTTTTTCAGCCTACATATATTAAATCAAGTCTTTGTGTAGATTGTTGCCTGTCACTGACATCATAAGCAAAAGAAGTAAAGACAGGAGCAAATCTTTACGTATAGTAAAGGGCAACATTATCAATGTGAAAAGTTCTTCATCAGTTGTTTTAATTCTAAACTAAAATTAATGATTATTTAACTAAAGGCAAGAAAAACAAACATCAGGGACCACAAACTAGTTCTGTTTGACTTTGTAGGATATAAAATCTTTTGGAACTGAGCTTGCAGGAGGACAATGTAATATTGAAGAGGTCTATTGAATTAAATCCGTAGGGTGGGAACTCAGTAAATTGAAATTAATTAAATAAAGCTCTCTGTAACAGCAATACAACCTAGACCCATCTCCAGACCTTCAATGCCATATCATGCACTTTACTGCATGCGTAGCTGGTGGTTGTCCTTCCCTGAAGGAGGACAAAGCTTTGTTCAGGTACAAATTGTTTCAGAGTCACTGCATTATTCTTTTGCTTTATGTACTGACTGCCTGAATACATTGCATGATGTATTTCCACATTTGCTGTGGAAAAAGACCTGGGGTTGATGGTTAACAGCTGGCTGAAGATGAGCCAGTGTGTGCCCAGGTGGCCAAGAAGGCTAGGATCATCCTGGTTTGGATCAGGAACGTTGTGGTCAGCAGGATTGAGGAGCAGCTGAAGGACCTGGGGTTGTTCAGCTTGGAGAAATGGAGGCTCAGAGGAGACCTCCTCACTCTCTACAGCTCCCTGAAAGGAGGTTGGAGCAAGGTGGGTATTGGTCTCTTCTCCCAAGAGACAAGTGATAGGATGAGAGGAAGAGGCCTCAAATTGCATCAAGGGAGGCTTAGGTTGAACATTAGAAACTCTTTCTTTCCCCAAAGGGTTCTCAAACTCTGGAGCAGGCTACCCAAGGCAGTGGTGGAGTCCCCATCTCTGGAGGGATTTAAAAGCTATATAGATGTGGTGCTGAGGGGCATGGTTTAGTGGTGGACTTGTCAGCACTGGGTTAGTGGTTGGACTTCATGATCTTCAAGGTATCTTCCAACCAAAACAATTCTATGGTTCTGTGATACCTGACTTAAGTTTTACACTGCAGAGGGAGCACTTTTTTATAAAATTCAGGAAGTCTTTTTTTACAGTGTGAAAGCTCTTTGCTTCTTGCAGAAAGAACATGGTCATGTTTGATCATATGCCAAGCACAGTCAAATAAAATTATTCTCAACTTCATCTAAATAAAGAAAAAAAAGAAAGCAAATGTGGCGTTTATTTAAACATTTCCTCTGCTGAATAATCAAGACCAATGCTGCATTTAAGTAAAAATAACAACAAAACAAAAAGTCAGCCTTGGCAGGTAGGTGTAACTTGATTTTCCTAAACATAGTTTGGGCCAGACAAATAGTGCAGATACAGGAGTTACCAAACCTTATTCTCACTGTAGGCCAAACCTGCCAAGGAAGAACTTATTTTCAGGAATTTAATCTGTTTGTTTCTGTGTTTGGTTTTTGGTTGTTTTTTTTTTTTTTTCTTTTCTTCCTCACAGAGAGATTTCTTGTCCCTTGAACTTGTTGATGGCAAAGTGAGACTGACTGTTGACCTGGGTTCAGGACCTCTTGCTCTGACAACAGAAAACCGCTACAACAATGGGACGTGGTATAAAATTTCATTCAGTCGCAACAAGAAACAAGGTAGGCTATAGGCTGAAAAAAAAAAAAAACAGAATCAGATTTGTTTGTGTTCTTCTTCTAGTGGATCTTGTCTTTAGTGGTACAGTTTTAGTTTTACTAATTGGACACCAAGCAGGATCATGGAAGTGGGGGGAAGTGGTTTAGAAGGACCTCTCTGATTCTACTGATGATGCTGCCCACAGATCTGTGATAAAAAAAAACCAGATTTAGAAAGGTTACTTCCACACGAAGGGGGCCTGCAAGAAGGCTGTTTACAAAGGCCTGTAGTGATAGGATGAAGGAAAATGATTTTAAATTAGAGAAAAGCAGATTTAGGTTGGACATTAGGAGGAAGTTCTTTACCATGAAGGTAATGGAACGCTGGAACAGGTTGCCCATGGAGGTAGCTGAGGCCCCATCCTTGGAGATATTCGTGGTCAGGCTTGACTAGGCTCTGGGCAGCAAGATCTTTGGAAGTCCCTTCCAACCCAAACCATTCTATGATCTGCACATATATAAATTTCTTTACTGAAAGAGTGTAAAAAGTGACAGACTTGGATTTTAGATTTGGAAGAATTTATTTTTTTTTTTTACAGTGAGGGTGGTGAGACACTGGCCCAGGTTACCCAGGGAAGCGGTAGATGCCCTATCCTTGCAAACATTCCAGGTCAGGTGCTTTGGGGCTCTGAACAGCCTGCTTTAGTTGAAGATGTCTCTTGCAGGAGGGTTGAACTAGATGGCCTTTGAGAGTCGTTGTAGAGTGCCTTCAGGATATTAGGAACAATTTCTTCCCCAAAAGTGTTGTCAAGCCCTGGAACAGGATGCCCAGGATAACGGTGGAGTCCCTGTTCCTGGAGGGTTTTCTAAAGCATTCTATGATTATCTTTTATCCAAGTCTATACCAAGGATCATCTTTTCTGTCCTGAGTTTTAATAGTCCCTAGCACAACCATATTTTGGGGGCTATGCATTTTCGGGACGATATGCATTAAAAATAATACATGTTAATAGCTATAACAGGTTCTCAGATATATCTTTTTTTTTCCTGTAGACCTCTCCAAATTTGGATTTGGCAGAGAAACACTAATGACATAAGCAGAGTAGATGGAAGTACAATAAATTACTCACTCTAAAAAATAAGAAGATTGTCCATACATGTTTGAGTCAGTTAATACGTTTTCCTTTATTAAAGAGAAGGTTGCCAAAATGGAAGATTGTCTATTTGTGTCTTTCTCCAGATCTTTACTTTCTTCTCTTTGCAGGAATTTTGGCAGTCACGGATGCATATAACCTTAATTACAGAGAAACCAAACAAGGAGAATCTCCTGGGGTTGCCTCAGACCTGAACCGCTCTGATAAGGACCCAATCTTCATTGGTGGGCTGCCAAGATCAAGGGCTGTGAGGTAAAGTGTCCTTTAGTTGCTGCTAAGAAAAGTCATGTGGAAGAAAGAAGCTTATAATATGTGGGGAAAGGGACTGGTCACTTGGCAGAATTATAGCAACATTGTCAGGAAATGTAGGAACACAGCAAGGATGGCCAAAGCCCTCTTGGAATTAAATCTGACAAAGGAAGTGAAAGAGAACAAGAAGAGCTTCTGCAAATACATAAATGGCAAAAGGAAGAACAGGGAAAATGTGGCTCCACTGCTGATTGAGGTGGGAGCCATGGTGACAGAACATGCAGAGGAAGCAGAGTAACTGAATGTCTTTTTTGCTTCAGTCTTTGCTGCTAAGACCAGCCCTCAGGAATCCCAGAGCTTGGAAGTAAGAGGGAAAGCTTGGTGGAAGGAAGACTCTCCACGGGTCAGTGAGGATTGGGTTGTAGATAATTTGAGCAAACTGAACACCCACAAATCCATGGGCCCTGGCGAGATGTACCTGCAAGCGCTAAGGGAGGAGGCTGATGTTGTTGCTCTACCACTCTCCATTTTCAAAATATCATGGAAAATTGAGAGAGGTGCCTGAGGACTGGAGGAAAGCCAGTGTCACTCCAGTCTTCTGAAAGGGCAAGAAAGAAAACTGCAGACCAGTCAACCTTGCATCCTTGATGGTGTGAATGAATGGGTAGGTACAGGGAGAGCAGTGGATGTTGTCTACTTCGACTTTAGCAAGGCTTTTGACACTGCCTCCTGTAGCACCTTGTAGGCAAGCTCAGAAAGTCTGGGTTAGAAGAGTGGACAGTGAGGTGGAATGTGAACTGCCTAAACAACAGAGCGCAGAGAGTTGTGATCAGTGGTGCAGAGTTCAGTTGGAGACCTGTAGCTAGTGGTGTTCCCCAGGGGTCAGTGCTGGGTCCAGTCTTCTTCATCTTCATCAATGACATGGATGAGGGGATAGAGTATACCCTCAGCAGGTTTGGTGACTCTGCTTTAGCAGGGGGGTTGGACTAGATGGTCTCCAAAAGTCCCTTTCAATCCCCACCATGCTGGGTTTCTTGAAATTCAGTTTTGAAACTTGGACCAAATCAACAACAAGATAGAGATATTTTAGAATAGATAGAAATAAATATTTTAGAGTCTGTCTCTAGTTTATAATTTTGCATTGCACATCCCTGCTGAACTTGTAAAGTCCCACTTCTTCCAGTGGCTTCACTTTGAAAGGATAAACATGGGCAAAAAAAATCCAATTAAATTGTCTGAATGCTCTTGACAGTAAGGTAAATTCCAGGACAATATTTGTTTCCATGCAGTTACAACAGAGGTGCAGACTCACTAATCTTTGCTGGCAGAGCAGCCTGTAAGGGATTATGCCAGGGACATTGGATTTCTCTAACTTAAGCCTGCAACCCAATTAGTCATCACCTTAAAGGTCTGGAAAATGACCTGACTTGGGCACACAGCACTGCAAACTGTTTCCATTTGGGAATGATGTTATCTGACTCTTTTTAAGGTTAGAGTTCATGCCTGCTGAGAGTAAGACCCAAATTACCTCTGTTTTCACCTGCACAGGGCTAACTGCTTTCTTCAAAACAGGTCATGCTGCTTCTTAGTGAAGACAACTTTAGCTTTTCACCCAGGAGATTAAAAAAAAAGCCTTGTTTTGTGTTTCAGGAAAGGTCTTAGTAGTAGAATGTATGTGGGATGCATCAAGAACCTGGAAATATCCCGTTCAACGTTTGACTTGCTTAGAAATTCCTACGGAGTAAGGAAAGGTTGTTTGTTGGAGGTAGGAGGCTTTTAAGCTTTGTGACTTGATCTTTATTGTTATTGAACAATGAATAGTAGTTAGTGGTAAAATGTAGTAAGCTGAAATGGAATATTTTGAGAAATTCAAAGATCATCTAATCTGTACTTGAAATTTTGTGTTCTTCCTGGGTGGAAGATAGAGATCAAGTTTGTAGTTATTTCTCTTCCTCACTGAACAGCCTATTCGTAGTGTGAGCATCTTGAACAATGGCTACATTGAGTTGGTACCCAAGTCCTTAAGCCCAGAATCAGAACTGATGGCAACTTTTGCTACAAAGAACAGCAGTGGCATCATCCTTGCTGGACTCAGCAGGGGACTGGGAAGGCGCCGACGTAGACAGGCACATTTGGCAAGTACTGAAAAAAACAATTATTTGGATGTGGTTTTGTCATCTTTATTTTGTAATATCAAGTCAGATTTTTATGACTCTTAACTTGCAAAAAATGAGAAAAAAATTTATTTGGCTTAAGAAGGCCCAAATACAGAGGCTAACTGGGGAGTAGAGGGTAGTGGTAGAAGACATATCTCTTCAGCTATTCCAGGTCAGGTTGGACAGGGCTCTGAGCAAGCTACTGTAGTTCAAGATGTCCCAGATGTCCTGCTCGCGGCAGAGAGGTTGGACTAGGTGACCTTTAAATGTCCTTCCAACCCATGCTATGATACTGTAGCAGAGGAGAGGGAAGGATCAGTTAACAGGGACCTGTTACGATTGCTAGGGCTCAAAATGTTTTTTTGCAATAGGGAGGAAAACTGCATATGAAACACAAAAAGAGTATTGCTTTCCACTTCTGTTAGTCTGAAGAAGTTATTGAAGGGTTTGAGAAGAACAGCCTTCTTATATCTGGTAGACTTTTGGAGCTACTGGGATCCAAGAACAAAGTCTTTGAAGGAATATCTGCCTTTTCTTACTTCCTTCCTCAAATGGGAGGAGTAAGGTGGTGATAGTGTAAAAACCTGCAATTTAACCTGATCTTTTATCACAGTCAGAGACATTTCCATCTCTCATGTTTTCTGTTAGAAGGCTTTGCCCTCTCAGAGGTACCAATGCATCACTACTAGTTTTTGAGTTTCATTTATAAGTTTGTTTACAGCTCATTTGGAGGTATTTTGGGTTTGGTTTTGGCTTTTTTTCAAAGTATGTTCTAGTTAAACCCTGAGTGACGGAAAATTAAGTGATAGTTAAAATCGAACCTTCTGATTAAATCCACAGCCCTTCTTTTCCATCATGCTGATTGATGGCCAGCTTGTGGTGCATGTTAATGCTGGAGATAGAGCAAGTACTAGGAAAGTAACTCTTCAGGCTGCCAATGGAACATACAGTGATGGACAAGAGCACTCTGTCATCCTGATCCGGAGTAAGAGGTAGATGTGACTCTGAACAGTACTACCTGGTTAATTATTGTGTGCCTTTGTTGGCTCACTCTGTTCCCCGAGGGACTGCCTTTGCCAGCTCATTAGGTGGAACAATCAGGGCTATGCCTTTCTGCTGTTAATGGAGATGTTCTGATTTACATGGTAATTGTGTACACCATACAGCCACTGATGAAGCTGTAGTTAAAAGCATCTTGGGCCACTTGAGTAAAGGATACTAAATAGTATTAGAGACAAATAGAGCTTTCAAAATAATTTAGAAAGGCATTTGACTATACTCTACATGCTAAACATTATCTAAAAAGAAGATCTTCTAAGACATTGAAAGGATTATCAAAGTGTTGGAGTCTTTATTTCTCAGGATGTTTTTGAGGCTGAAAGGATTGCTTTTCATTTGCAAATGAGCGTCTGAGGCACTCATTGAATGTTTTTCCCTACTTTTATCTTTTTCAGGATCATAACTGTTCAAGTGGATGAGAGTAACCCTGCAGAACTGAGGCTTGGTTCATCAGCAGAAATGAGCCCTATGAATATTTCCAACTTCTACGCGGGTGGCATTCCAGCAGGAGAGGGCATTTTAGGGCTCAAAATGGCTGGCTCCTTTCATGGCTGTATCAGCAACCTTATTTTTAACAAGGAGTAAGTCAGAGAGTAGCTGCCCTGCTTTGGAAAACGTTCATAATTTCCAATTATTGCAGTTTGTAACCTCTTCCGTGACGGTGTCTATTTACCTGGCTTCTAACGTAACCCAAACATGATACTCGATGATCTGGGTCTTATAACAGGCAGAAAATGGATGTTACCAACTACATTTCCAAACAGCATTAAAAATGTCTTCAATATGTGTAGAGACACTGCAGAAAATCTAATTTTCTCTACTATAATTTCATCTACATTCACAGACAATCCTTTTCTAAAACTACTGTCTGTTAATACTGTTCCATGAACAGATCATTTGCCACTACTCAATCTTTGTGTGTCACCACAACACCACTTCTTTTCATTTCTCCTCTTAGTGCTGAAAGACCCTGTAAAATACTCTCCCTTGTGCTTGAGGACTCTAGAGTTTGGGATTTCACTTAAGATGTAGGTTTGTTTTTTTTTTTTAAAAAACACAGGCTTTTGTATTTCACCACTTCCATGAAGTATGAACATGTGGATTTGGACACCTGCTTTTTGTCAGAGAAGCCTAAACCAGCTATACAGCCAGAAGACATGGAGACTCAACCTGAACTTCAGGCTTTCCCACTTCCTCTGAGACCTCTTGCAGACACAAAAAAGGTATGTATTGCATGCAAGCTTTTGCCTCTTGTAAGAAAGTTCAACAGCAAGATGCAGTTGAGCTTTGTGGAGAATTTTCAAACTATGGACTGTGTATGTTTGCTTCTTGTATGATATGATACAGAGACTCAGCTGGGGGTTGAAAGGAACCTCTGGAGATCATCTAGTCCCAGCCCAGCTAAAGCAGGGCTACCCAGAGCAGGTTGCCCAGGTTCACAATGTCCAGACAGGTTTGGAATCTCTCCAGAAAAGGAGATTCTACAACCTCTCTGGGCAGCCTGCTGCAGGACTCCTGCATCCTCACAGCATCACTCCTTTCAGGGAGTTGGGGAGAGCAAGACAGTCTCTCCTCAGCCACCTCTCCGCCAGGCTAAACAACCCCAATTCCCTCAGCTGTTCTCACAAGACCTGTTCTCCTGTGCCTTTACTAGCTTTGTTGCCCTTCTCTGGGCCCACTTCAGCACCTCAATATCTTTGAAGACAGACTTTTTAGCAGGGCCTGTTGTAACAGGACAGAGGGTGATGGTTTTTAACTAAAAGAGGGAGATTCACACTATAGAGGAAGAAGAAATGTTTTACAATAAGGGTGCTGAGGCACTGGCCTGGGTTGCCCAGAGAGGTAGTAGATGCCCCATCCCTGGAACCATGTCCTGCTGGATATCCCTGCTGAGTGCATGGGGGTTGGACTAGGTGACCTTTAAAGGTCCCTTCCAACCCAAACCATTCTTTGATTCTATGCTTTTTGAGCCTAAAGATAGCTCAGAATGGGAGTTTAACTGGTTGATGTTGCTCTGTACTTCGTGATTATCCTGTGGCTCAGTTTTGCTCCTTATAGTATTCTGCATAGGCACATTGTCCCTATTCTTAATAATTCCTTTCCATTAACAGGTTGTTTGTGCAAAAGATGAGCTACCTGGTCACGTTCAAGGTGCCCATCAGTTTGGACTTGCCAAAGGCAGCCACTTAACACTGCTCTTCAATCAGTCCACTGTCAGGAAGAAGTGAGTATATCCTAAATCACACCTGCACAGAGTGTGTTATCTTGTATTGAGCTACCAGAAGCACACTAATGGTTTTCCTGAGTGCTTTTCATTCATTACCAGCTTTGAACATGTCCCTAACTTCAGGTTTCTGTGGGCTTCTCATGGAAGAAGGTATCACAACCACCACAACATCATTAATATGGCTTTCCCAGGTTTGTGATTATGAGTTTAACTCATGGGCAGAGTTCTGCTTTCTTTTCCCTGCAGACTTGAGAGCCCCACTGTCACTTCTGTAAGTTGTTTTGCTGTTTTCCACATACAGAACCCAGCTGGTGTCTGTTCCTTGAATGCAAATGACATCTCACCCTCCCTCTTGGATATTCTGCAATTGCATCTTCTGTGTCTGTGTCATTCTTCAGGTCACTGAAGGAGCTAAAACTCCTGAGAGAATCTTTTTTATTGAGGCTTAAAATGTGACCTTTCTGCCACTCTTATTTGTTTGAGAGGCTCCCAAGAAAGTCTTCAAAATGCAGACTGCAAAACATTTAGAGTTCTTTCATGGAATCAGAATCCTTTAGGTTCTAATTTCAACTGAGGAAGGCTCTGCAGGCATTGAGAAAAGGACCTTTTTAGCTTCTGTTGTAACTATTGAATATAAGGACACTACAGAAGACTGATGCTGTGTAGTCTGAACCTAATGGCTCTATAAGAAATGGCTCAGTCAGTTCCTCTACCTTTTTAAGCCTCCCTCTGTTCTCAGACTGCCCATTATATCCCAGCAAGCTTGGCTAACCATAATGGATGTCATCAGATTATTCTGGAATTGGTTCCTTCCTAGGGGCAGTAGGCAAGCCTGTGGTCACTAACAGCTGAGCCAGTCCGTCTTAAAGCCCAGCTCACTCTGTGCCAAGCGTTTTTCCTGTCTTTGATGGGTACAGCACTGATTTCTATCATGAAAGCCATAGTAGATCGTGCTTTCTTAAAATCAATGCAAACCCTGTTTTTCTGGCTCTTGCAATAATAAATTCCCTTTGGTAATAAGATTTAGCAATGCAGAACACCTCTCAGTAACACCAAGTTGGATTTTTTTTTGTCTAGACTCTCCATCCAGCTGAATCTCCGAACCTTTGCCTCCAGTGGCCTGATTTACTACATGGCACACCAAAACCAGGTTGATTATGCAGCCCTGCAGCTTCATGGGGGACAGCTCTACTTCTCATTTGATCTGGGCAAAGGAAAAGCAGTGGCTTTCCACCCTGCTGTTATCCATGATGGAAAATGGCACACGGTAGGTAGTCACCAATCTTGTACTGCAGTTTGCCTTTCCTGGAGTTACTGGAGTGGCTTTTCTCTGCCTTTCATCTATTTTTTTTTTTCTTGTGTTGCAAAGGTAACAAGGTTTTAAGCAAACATTCCAGCAACTTGGATTTAAGTGTAATTATTTCATTTTTAAATGTTCATTAATTAGTTGCAGAATCATAGATTGTTTTCAGTTGGAAGGGACTTTTAAAGGTCATCTGGTCCAACCCCCCTGCAGTCAGCAGGGACAGCTGCAGCAAGAGAAGGTTGCTCAGAGCTCCATCCAACTTGACCTGAAAGGTTTCCATGGATGGGGCATCTCCCACCAATATGAGCAAACTGTGCCACCCTCAGTGTAAACAATTTCTTCCTTCTCTCAAGTCTAAATCTCCCTCTTTTACTCCATCACTCCTTGTCCTATCACAATTATGCATTGATTCCAGCACTCTACTACTGTGAACTATCTTGGATCATTTAGAATTAAAGTAGTTCACCAACTATGTGCTAATAGTCGTCTTTATCAGAGAAGAACCCAACAGAGAGGTCTAGAAACTCTGACTTTTTTCACAGAGACCATTCACAGAATGTTTGGAGTCAGAAGGGGCCTCTGGAGTCAGAAGGGGCCTCTGGAGATGGTGTAGTCCAACCCTCATGTTACAGGAGGGTCATCCAGAGCGTGTTGCCCAGGATCACAGTGCCCTGGTAGGTTTGGAATCCCTTCAAAGACAGAGATTCCACAACCTCCCTAGGGGATCAGCTATGCACTACGTCACCAGAGATCTGCAGCTGAGTGTGTAAGAGATTTGTGAGTGCAGTTTCTCCTTTCTCCCACTTATTTGATACCTGAGCATGTCATAGCAGCTACGGATACAAGGGAAGCACTTTTTCATTTCCTTGGTTCATGCAGCATGAGAAAGGTAGACAATTGGAATTAATGGGGACTGGAGAGGCAGGACTTGGCCTAAGAAGAGTTTGAAGACAAATTATGGCTACGGCTTTCAGGTGTAATGTAGTATTCAGGGCTTTCAGTAAAAAAGCTGCCAGCTTCTGGGTTCTGTTGGCCCTGTTGTTCTGAGCAGCCCATCTCCTGCTGACCACTGCTTTCTTCAAGAGAAGTGACTCTCTTGTCTACATGAGTTTTAAAAGCCACTCTGGCCACATTACTTTGTCTTAAGGCAGGTGAAGGTGACAAGCTTCCCTTTCTTTTTCCACATGTGAAAACTTAACTCCAAGAAGTGGCTTCTGTGGGACAAAATGTCACAAAGCTGCCACTTTTCCAAGGCACCCTGGGAATCAGCAGAATGTTCTTTTCGCTGTTCATATGTAATCAGTGGAAGAAAAATACAGCAAAATCTAGCAAATGTGAACTTCTGTCAGAGAGAGATGTCCCAGCTAAGCTCTGCTGACTACCCTGAAGGGAGGAACACTCCAGGATTTACAGCTGGATGTTTGTAATTAAACATAAAACTTATGCTCACACTATCCTCTTAAAAAGAAGTGAACAGATTCCATGTGAGTGCTTATCTGCCTTTGCTACCCGGGGCATAAAACCAGAAGCTTGAACCTTTTTGAGGAAATTGAGGTTGAGTCACACCACTTTGCAGCTGGGAAGATTGTTGCAGTCGTTCTACAATGGGTTTAAGCTAATGTGTGCTGCTGCTGAAAGCAGCACTTCCATGGTTCTCTGCCACCTGCTGCTATCACTCCCCTGCATGACTTTATCCCCTGAACAACCCAACTGTTCATGAAACCTCAAGTTGAACCTAGTCAAGATTCTGAGTGGGGCTAAAAGTAAGCCAAGGAAAACTCAATGACTGGACTGGCTGACTTTAAATAAAGTCCCTCACCTGCATGTGGGTCCTGGCTTTAGTGCAGTGAATGCACAGGGGCGTGAATGAACAAAATGGGTAGAAGAGGAAAGCTTTTTTGTCATAGTGAATTCAACACAGCTCATCACAAAATTACCGTGGAGGAGGGTGCACTTCAAAAAGCTGAGATGGCTCAACTGGTGTGCAGCAGACCAGCACAGTACTCCCTCCTTCAAACTCACTGATGTATCCTAAGGCAATGAACTAGCAGTTTGAAATAATCATAGGATAGTTTGGATTGGAAGAGACCTTTAAGATCATGAAGTCCAACCCAGCACTGCCAGGTCACCACTAAACCATGTTCCTTAGTAACACTTCTACACAGATTTTAAATCTCTCAAAGGATGGGGACTCTACCGCTGCCCTAGGAAGCCTGTTCCAGGGCTTGACAACCCTTCTAGGGAAGAAATTGTTCCTCATCTCCAACCTAAACCTCCCCTGGAGCAACTTGAGGCCATTTACTCTGGTCCTTTCACTTGCTGCTTGGGAGAACAGACCAATTTACACCTGTCTCCAATCTTTCAGGGAGTTGTGAAGAGCCAGAAAGTCTCCCTCTCTTCAGTCTCCTTTTTTTCCAGGCTGAACAACCCCAGTTCCCTCAGCTGCTTCTTGCAGGACTTGTTCTCCAGACCACTCACCAGTTTCATTGCCCTTCCTTGGACCTTCTCCAGCACCTCAGTGTAATTCTTGGAAAGAGTGGCCCAAAACTGTACCCAGTATTTGAGGTGCAGTCTCATCAGTGCCAACTTCAGTGGGATGATCCATTCCCTAGTCCTGCTAGCCACACTGTTGCTAATCCAAGCCAGGATCCTGTTTGCCTTCTTGGCCACACTGCTGGCTCATATTCAGCTGTCCTTGGGGAGACAGGGGAGTAGTTTAGCTGCTCAGTTGCATTCTCTGAAATGGCCTCAACCTGTTTCAAAAGGATACCTCAGTGCAGTATGACAAAGCAGTGTAAGCACTCACAAAGTGTCTTGCTTGCTTCTATGGCAGACGATGACTAGGTGACTGTTTCAGCCCTCTCACTGATGTTTGCATTCTCTTTTTTCTTTCCAGATAAAGACAGAATACGTTAAAAGGAAAGGTACAATCATTGTGGATGGACAGGAATCAGCAGCAGTCAGTGCTCTGGGAGATGGCAGCACTTTGGATGTGGAAGGGAAGCTCTACATAGGAGGAATCCCCTTAGACTATGTGCCAAAGAATCTTGGGAATGTAAGAGTATTAGGAGCTGTGGGGTGTCCCTGACATTTTGCAGGACTGTAATAAGTTTGCTGCATCAAACCCACGTAATTCAGCAACCTGTCTGACAGGGGCAAAAAGAAGTACATCATACCTTGGTTTGGGTTGGAAGGGACCTTAAAGATCATCTAGTTCCAACCACCCTGCAGTCAGCAGGGACACTGGCAGCTAGAGAAGATTGCTCAGAGCCCCAAACAACCTGGCCTGGAGTGGTTCCAGGGATGGGGCATCTACCACCTCTCCGGGCAGCCTGGGCCAACCAGTATTTTACCATCCTCACAGTGAAGAATTTCTTCTTACTATCCAATCCAAATCTAGCTTCTCCCAGTGTGTTCTGTTCTTCTCCCTTGTTCTGTCACCACATGCCCTTGTGAAAACTTCCTCTTCAGATTTCTTGTAGGCCCCTTTTAAGTACTGAAAGGCTGCAATAATGTCTCTGTGGAGCCTTCTCTTCCTCAGGCTGAGCAATCCCAACTCTCTCAGCCTGTCCTCACACAGGAGGGATTGCAGCCCTCACATCATTGTTGTGACATCCTCTGGATCCACTCCAGGTGGATATCTCCAGGCCCCTATCTCCCCTGTGCTGAGGGCTCCAGAGCTGGACCCAGCACTGCAGGCTGGGGTATCAGCAGAGCAGAGGGACAAAATCCCCTCCTTGCATCCCAACACAGAACTGGTTCTGGGCTGTGAGTGCACAGTGCTGGCTCGTGTCCAGCTTTTCACCCACCAGCACCTCCAAGTCCTTCTCCACAGGGCTGCTGCCCAGCCCTTCAACCCCAGCCTGTGTTGATACTGAGGTTTGCCCCAAACCATGTGCAAGGCCTTTCACTTGACCTTGTTGAAGTTCCTACTTGCAAAACATCTTTGCAGCAGTTTATACTGCACCTTAACTCTTCCATTTCCATATCTGTAGGTGACTCACAGTATTCCTGCCTGCATTGGTGACTTGACAGTTAACAGCAAGCAACTGGACAACGAGAGCCCTGTGTCAGTCTTTGCTGTGAACAAATGCTATGTAACAGCACAGGAAGGGACTTTCTTTGATGGGACTGGTTTTGCTGCTCTTGGTAAGTGTCGTGAAGTGAAAGCTGTGCCCTCCTGAATGAATGTAAATGAAAGCACACTCCTTTTAGATCTTGCTGGAACTGTGTCGTTCTTTGACTCCTCACACACAGAGGGTATGCCCTGCATAAGTATTTCTGAATCCCTTCAGTCCATGCATCCAAAAGTGGCCGTTTAGGAGCTGCTTTCCACAGATGAAAGAGCTAATGATTCCAGCCCTGGGGAAGAAATGAACTACCTCTCTCTTTGGCTGAGAATATCTGTGTTCATGATGTTAAGTTAGGGTCTGTTGAAGAGCATGAAGATAAAAGAGACAGGGCACCTGTGAGGTAGCTTGCATCCTTGTGCCACCTGCTGTGGGTGAACCTGCTTTAACAGTGGGGTTGGACTATAGAATCATAGAATCACAGAATTGTCAGGGCTGGAAGGGACCTCAAGGACCATCCAGTTCCAACCCCCCTGCCATGGGCAGGGGTACCTCACACCAGATGAAGTTGCTCACAGCCACATCCAGCCTGGCCTTAAAAACCTCTAGAGATGGGGCTTCTACCACCTCCCTGAGCAATCTGTTCCATTGTCTCACCACCCTCATGGGGAAGAACTTTTTCCTAACAGTCAATCTGAATCTACCCACTTCTAGTTTTGCTCCATTCCCCCCACTCCTATCACTACCTGACATCCTAAGAGGTCACTCACCTAGGGAGCTCCAGAGGTCCCTTCCAAACCCTACTATTCTATGATTCTGTGATTGTATTAATATGTGCTCTTTACTGTTCTTACAAATAAAAGAGGATGTATTAATGAGAGAACAGATATCTGATAATTTTTCCAGTATAAAATGTGAATTTGTGACTTTGAAAAGCTTACTTCTCAGAGGTTCTGCTAGTTCTATCCTGGCAGAGTAATTAACAAGGTTTTTGGGCCAAAATGGTGGGAGTTGGATGGGACATCCGAGGATCATCTAATCCAGCCCTCCTGCTAAAGCAGAGTCACCCACAGCAGGTTGCCTGGGATCTCCATGTCCAGGTGCATTTGGAACTTCTCTAGAGAAGGCAAGTCCACAGCCTGTCTGGGCAGCCTTATCCAGGGCTCCAGCACCCCAGCACCCTCACACCAAAGATGTTTCTCCATGTATTCAGATGGAACTTCCTGGGTTCCAGTTTGTGCCCATTGCTCTTCGCACTGTCACTGGGAATGACTAAAAAGAGTCTGACCCCATCCTCTTGCCCCCCACCCTTCAGCTATTGATCACCATTGAGAAGACCCCTCTCAGTCTGCTCTTCTCCAGGCTACAGATCCCCAGGTCCCTCAGCCTTTGCTCAAAAGGACAGTGTTTGTGTCCTGCTTTGTCCTGTGGATCTCAACTCTTCTGTTAGAAGCTTCTAACTTTCTTTTCAGTCAGAGAAGGTTACAAAGTCCGATCAGACGTGAACATCACTCTGGAGTTCCGGACCACAGCGCTGCATGGCGTTCTCCTGGGGGTCAGCAGTGCTAAGGTTGATGCTGTGGGACTGGAGATGGTGAATGGCAAGGTAGGTTGCCCCGTACTGGCACACCCATTTTACAAAGCTTGCTTAAACCAGGAGGCTAGGACTCTTGTTGGGTAGCACTAAATAGCCACAATTAAAATGGAATGGAGACAAAATGTCCTAACCTTCCACCACCCAAGTAGCCTGGGGCAGATTTTCAGTCTCAGGGTTTCTCATCATCGTCCGCTGTGTGAGATTAGCAGAAGCCATTTTTCATTTTTAATTAGTGTAATTTATGGTAGTCTGCAGCCACTGTGACCCTGCAGTACACACCCTGTGTGCTAGACCAAATTTCTTGCAGCTTAATAGTTTTCCTGTCACAGAGCTACACTTGTCCTTGATAAACACATCACTGCATGTGCAAAGCACCTTGTTTTGTAATCTCTTCCTCAATATTCATGAGCAATTAACTCACTCTCTGCTTCTACTGGCCATTATGGTCCAGAAACCATTTAACAATCAATACATAGTTCTCCACACATCTCCTGCATAAAAAATGTATACTTGATGGCTCTTAAGTATTTCCTTTTCTCAGAAATGCCTCATTTTCTATTCAGAACTTCCCAGCTAAAAGAAATATCACTGTTCCTCTGGGACATTCTTTCTGGGTTAATATTTACATATTAATCCTCACCAAATAGTTGAGGAAACATCTGCTGCTGTGAAAAATAAGGACATGAACTAAGTCAATACATGTCACTGGCAGTGGCAAGTGCTTTCAGTCCTCTCTTCAGTTATCATAGAATCATAGAATGGTAGAGCTTGGAAGGAACATTTGGAGATTGAGTCCAACCCTCACGCCAAAGCAGGGTCACCTAAAGCAGGTCACAGAGAAACACATCCAGACAGGTCTTGAAAGTCTCCAGAGGAGACTCCACAACCTCTCTGGGCAGCCTGTTCCAGTGCTCCACTACCCTCACTGTAAAGAAGTTTTTCCTCATGTTGAAGTGGAACTTCCTGTGTCCAGTTTGTAACTAACCATTGCCCCTGCTCCTATCACAGGACACCACTGAAAAGAGGCT
Source organism: Indicator indicator (assembly GCF_027791375.1). Classification (NCBI taxonomy): domain Eukaryota; kingdom Metazoa; phylum Chordata; class Aves; order Piciformes; family Indicatoridae; genus Indicator; species Indicator indicator. The sequence continues at coordinate 30,699,021 of NC_072015.1, forward strand.
GGTCCTGTTTTCCTGACACCCACCCTTCAGATATTTCTAAATACTAATAAGATAACAGCCCCAGATCTCTCAGCCTTTCCTCATCAGACAGATGTTCCAGTCCCTTATAATCTCCATTGGACACTCTCTAGCATATCCCTGTCCCTCTTGAACTGGGGAGCCCACAACCAGACATGATACTCCTGATGTGGCCTCACTAGGCAGAGTAGAAGGGGAAGAGAACCTCTGTCAGCCTGCTAGACACACTCTTCTTCCTGCATCCCAGCATACCATTTGCCTTCTTGACCAAAAGGGCACATTGCTGTCCCACAGACAATTTATTGTCTACCAGGACTTTCAAGGTCCTTCTCCATGGAGTTAGATACAGTGGATTTTTTTTCATAGAATGGCTTGTGTTAGAAGTGACATCAAAGATCACCTAATTCCACTGCCCCTGCCATAGGCAGGGATGCCTCCCTCTAGACAAGGTTGATCAAAGCCTCATTCAGCCTGGTCTTCAATACTTACAGGGATAAGGTGTCCACAACTTCTCTAGGCAACCCATTCCATTGTCTCACCACCCTCACAGTAAAGAGCTTCTTCCTAACGTCTAACCTAAATCTACCCTGCCCTAGTTGCCCTCACTGACTTTCAGAGCTGAAGTCTCACCTTCTGTCAAAAAATGTCTTGATTTGTGTTTTTAGAAACATTGAATTCCCAACACATCAGCTTCACCCAACTGAATCACACCAGCTTCACCCAACAATCATGGATAGATCTCAGCCTTTTAGTCTTTAGTCTAAAGTCTTAAATAATAAAGTCTAAAATCTAGAAGTCTAGATTTTAAAGATAGTTCAGTGAGGACACAGTTTATCTGTCAAAGTAAACAAGAGCTTTCCCTATTACCAAACGTCTGTGAAAACAGAAATCTCTGCACCAGCTTGGTTGTGCTTTTCTCTGGTAAATTAATTGGGGTGTTCTGACTTCTGGGCATCTGTCTGGTTTTGCACAGGTTTTGTTTCATGTCAACAACGGAGCTGGCAGAATAACAGCTGCCTATGAACCAAGAGGCACAAACACTTTGTGTGATGGAAAATGGCACAAGCTTCAAGCCAGCAAAAGCAAACATGGCATCTCACTGATAATTGATGGGAATTTGGTTCAGACTGATAATCCCTATCTCCAGTCAACTTCTGCAGATACAAACAATCCCATTTATGTTGGAGGCTATCCTGGTAGGTGCAGTAACATTTATTTTGCCTTCTTTCATAGAATAGAATCATAGAATCAAGAAGGCTGGAAGAGACCTCAAAGATCATCGAGTCCAACCTGTCACCCTACACCTCATGACTAACTAAACCATGGCACCAAGTGCCACGTCCAGTCCCCTCTTGAACACCTCCAGGGATGGTGACTCCACCACCTCCCTGGGCAGCCCATTCCAATGGCCAACCACTCTCTCTGTGAAGAACTTCCCTCACCTCCAGCCTAAACCTCCCCTGGCGCAGCTTGAGACTGTGTCCTCTTGTTCTGGTGCTGGTTGCCTGGGAGAAGAGACCAAACCCCTCCTGGCTACAACCTCCCTTCAGGTAGTTGTAGACAGCAATGAGGTCTCCCTGAGCCTCCTCTTCTCCAGGCTAAACAGTCCCAGCTCCCTCAGCCTCTCCTCATAGGGCTTGTGCTCAAGGCCTCTCCCCAGCCTCGTTGCCCTTCTCTGGACATGCTCCAGCAATTCAACATCTTTCCTAAACTGAGGGGCCCAGAACTGGACACAGTACTCAAGGTGTGGCCTAACCAGTGCTGTGTACAGGGGTACAATGACCTCCTGCTTCCACTGTCTGATAAGAATGACTGTTAACACGTGCCCTGTCTTCTCTCCTCCTCCCATTACTCTCCAATTCATGAAGTTTGTGATGGAGTTATCATAGAATCATCAACTGGTTTGGATTGGAAGGGGCATTTAAAGCTCATCTAGTCTAACCCCCATGCAGTCAGCAGGGACATCTGCTACTAGAGCAGGCTGCTCAGAGCCCCAGACAACCTGGCGTGAAACGATGCCAGGGATGGGGCTTTTGCCACCTTTCTGTGCAACCTGGGCCTGGGTCTCACCACTATCAGCATAAAAAATTTCGTCCTTCTCTCCAGTCTAACTTTCCCTCCTTCAGTTTAAACCCATCACCCCTTGTCCCATCACAACAGGCTCTGTTGAGAAGTCTCTACACAGCTTGCTTCTAGGCCACAAGAAGGTTTCTGTGAAGCCTTCTCTTCTCCAAGCCAACAACTGCAACTGTCTCAGCCTGTCCTCACAGCAGAGGGTTTTCATCCCTCCCACTGTTGTTGTGGCCTCCTCTGGCCCCACTCCAACAGGTCCATGTCTCTCCTGTGCTGAGGACTCCAGAGCTGGCCCCAGCACTGCAGGTGGGGTCTCAGCAGAGTGGAGGGGCAGAATCCCATCCTCTCTCTCCACCTGCTGTCCATGCTGCTGGAGATCAGCCCAGAAAAGTTGTTTCTGGCTGGTTAGCACACAGTGCCCGCTCATGTCCAGCTTGTCAGCCACCAGCATCCCCAAGTCCTTCTTCTCAGGGCTGCTTTCCAGCTCTTCATCTCCTAGCCTGGACTGATACCAAGGATTGCCCCAACTGAGGTGCAAGACCTTACACTTGGCCTTGTTGAACCTTGTAAGATTCATGCAGACCCACTTCTCAAGCTTGTCCACCTCGCTCTGGGTGGCATCCTGGCCCTCAGGTGTGTCAACTGCATCATCTGCAAACATTGGCCAAGAAAATGATCATTTTAGTTCCATTTTCCAAATCATTGGTGAGCTGACAGCATATAGTGGAACATCCCACAGCATCCAAATGTGACTGGAACTTGGTGCTCCTCAGGCATTGTTCCATCTCATTTGGGAAGGGGAGGAAGCAGTGGGATAACAACCTGGATCTTTGTGTTGTTTCAGTTCATGGAAATAGATCCAACACATTTCACTTTTGCTTTTCAGCTGACGTGAAGCAAAACTGCCTCACGAGCAAGAGCTCATTCCATGGCTGTTTGAGGAACCTTGTGTTGAGCAGGGGCCAACAGGCAGAATTATTTGACTTCAGCAGAGCTTTTGAGCTGCGTGGAGTCTTCCCTCATTCCTGCCCTGGGGCTGAGCACTGACCTGCAGCAAAGCCTGTCTGGAAATGAGAAAGAAGGTTTTTTTGTTGATCTGTTATTTCTCATGAAGAAAAGAATTGGTGAGAACCTGCATCTCTGATTTTTCTGGTTGTTTTCCAACTCAGGTAATTTTTTTTTTTCCAGTCAGAAGCTCTTTGTCTGTGTTTTAAATCAAAGGTTTGAAACAACAAATACCTCTACTACAACCTTAATGGCATTAATTGGGTATTTTTGTCTTGGGGGAATTTTTATTAATCAGTGTTTACAGTATGTTTTCTTTTGATTACTTGACAGTATTTCATTTTATTGTGTGTTGGTCATTTTATAAAAAGGCAACAATTTTAGACCAAGTAATAAATACAATAAACTGCATTTTGTCATGGAGTTTCAGTTGTTCATGCATTTCAGTTCGAGGAAAACCCAGCCAGGAGGTGAAGAGGTGAAATGTACCAGCGGGTAAAGTCCAGCAGAGGGAGCAGAAGACTAAAGGCAGGATTTGAAGGTCTCAGATTGAATAATAACTAAATCACAGCATGGTAGAAGGGACCTCTGGAGACCATCCAGTCCAACCCCCCTGCTAAGGCAGCATCACCCACAGCAGACTGCCCAGGATCACAATGCACAGGTGGGTTTAAAATCTCTGGAGAAGAAGAAACCACAACCTGTCTGGGCAGCCTGCTGCAGGGCTCCAGCACCCTCACACCAAAAGATGTTTTCCCTCATATTTAAGCAGAGCTTCCTGGGTTGCAGTTTGTGATCATCTCCCCTTGTCCTGTCACTGGGCACCACTGAGAAGAGACTGGTCCCATCCTTTTGCCCCCCACCCTTTAGCTCTTGATGAGCATTGATCAGATCACCTCACAGTCTGCTCTTCTTCAGGCTAAACAGCCCTGGGTGTCTCAGCCTTTCCTCCTCACAGAGATGCTGCAGTCTCCTGGGTATCTTTGTAGCCTTTGTTAAACTTTCCAGTAGTTCCCTGTCCCTCTTGAACTGAGGAGCCCCGAACTGGACCCAGGACTCCAAATGTGTCTTCATTAGGGCAGCATAGAGGGGAAGGAGAACCTCTCTCCACCTGCTGGCTACACTCTTCTTCATGCACCCCAGGAGACCATTGACCTTGGCCACAAGGGCACATTAGTGGCTCAAGGTAAATTTCATGTCCACCTTCTCCTTGGAGCTCCTTTTCTCACCTGTACTGGTACAGAGGGTTATTGCTGTCCAGGTGCAGGACCCTATGCTCTAGATTCACTCTGAGGAATAGAACTTTCTTATTTATTTAGTAGCTCAAATTCCTTTTCCTTCTGCCTTAATATCCAGTGCTGCCAACCCCCACTGCAGCCCAGGAAGACTGTGTTTATGCTTTCATGTGTGAGTGAAGAAATTATTTGGATCTGGCTTGAGAACAACTGTGTTTTGGCAACAATAATTCATTTATCCTTCTTGGGAGTATAGCATTTCTGAAAGGACACCTGGAAACACCTTTGGTGCTCTGTGATTCCTAAAAATCTTAGCTCTGTCTTTAGCTTTTCCTACTGTGCCTGCTTCTGGGTTTGAAATGAGTCTTCCAGTAGTTGTGTTTGAGCCAGATCTGGGAAACTTGTGCTTCCTCTGATTCAAGTGAGGACATCTGTTTGTCATTGAGCAGTAAGAGAAGTGTCTTGTACTTCAGGGTCATAGAATGGTTTGGGTTGAAAGGGATCTTTAAAGACCAGTCAGAGGGACTGCAGTCAGCAAGGACATCCCCAACTCAAGCAGGTTGCTCAGAGCCCTGTCCAACCTTGCCTGGAATAATTCCAGCTATGGGGCATTTACCACCTCTCTGGGCATCCTGGATCATTTTGTCAGCACCCTCACTGTAAGGTAAGTCTGTAATAAACATCGTTCTCTCTAAGTCACTTCCATCTCTTTTGTTCTCTTGGAATTAGCACAATTTTTGTTTACTCCTCACAATTCTGTTTGGCTTTTATCCTCTTTTAACAAGTTTAAGAACAAAAGGACACAGTCTCAAGCTGTGCCAGGGGAAGTTTAGACTGGATGTTAGGAAGAAATTCTTCACAGAAAGAGTGATTGCCCATTGGAATGTGCTGCCCAGGGTGGAGGTGGAGTCACTGTCCCTGGAAGTGTTTAAAACAAGACTGGATGAGGCACTCAGTGCCATGGTTTAGTTGATTAGGTGATGCTGGGTGATAGGTTGGACTTGATGATCTTGAAGGCCTTTTCCAATCCTGGTTAATTTTGTGATTTGCAAGTCAGTTTTATTCTACTTGAAAAACTGCTGATATCCAATGAAACTACAAAGCAGTTGGTCGTTGATTTCAGAGAGGTAGGATTCATAAAATCCTAGAACTGTTGAGGTTGGAAGAGACTTTTGAGATCATCAAGTCCAACCATTCCAAGCAGCATCATTTTGTACCTTGCATTGAGGCAGTCCAAGAGAAGACCTCCTGGAGCAAAGAACCACTCCTCTTGAGCAAGGATGGCAGAAGATGGTTCTTTTTGTGGCTACCTTTGGGTGTTGCTGATTTTATGACAGATTCCCCACTGCTTGTTTGCAATGTTCCATCACCTGCTTCTAAGCCAAACCCCACATGTTCAGGTTTGAAGAGCTTTCTTTGTTGGTATTGGTTTTATTTTTGCCACAGATACAATACAATGGACACGTTCTGCTGTACAAATACACATACACGTGGGCTTTCTCCAACAAAACACACAACAAAAGGAGGGTTGGAAAGGAAACAGACACACAAACACTTTGCTTTGAGTAGTGGCATCGGATTATTTCCCAGAAGAGACACCCATCAGTGGAAAGCCATTGAAAAAAAAAGAGCTGCTGGAACTCAGTGTGTTTCTATTTGAGGACTATTAAAACACAAGATCTGACCTCATCAGGTTCACATTACAAGCAGTAATTGAGGCAACCTGATTTGGATCAATTTTCATCCGTATCCTAAAACATGTCTCTTAATTTTATTTTATTTTAGTGGTCATTTCCAAATCTTGCCTTTTAGAAGGAGAAACAGTTTATCTAGTGGAAAGGTGGAAGTTGCTAACAGGAAGTTTGGGGATAGTAAACCTCAAAGCCAAAATAGATTTTGTTGTTGTTGTTGTTCCTACAAAACGCAGAGTGAGGTAGTTTAACATTGTACACAGACACGTTTGCACACACATTCTAATGACATTGGCTGCATAAACAGGTCAGAACGTTCCAGTCTGCTTCCAGTACATCCTCCTCTCTCTGTTGTTAGGCAAAAGGCTGCCTTTGTAGAACCATGGAGTACTTAAATGCTTGAGGCATAGAATCACAGAATGGGCTGGGCTGGAAGGGACCTCCAAAGGTCATCTAATCCGACATCCCCGCAGCCAGCAGGGACATCCCCAACTAGACCAGGCTGCCCAGGGCATCTTGGGAGCTTGCTGAATAAGCTTCTCCCTGCCATTTTCTCACTAATTGCTTTCCAATTTTTGTTACTTTGGTAACAAATGATGGGATGACAATCCCATCATGACTGGGGTTTGCCTTCAGCTGCTGTTAGGAGGAACAAGGCTTCAGCCTTTTGAAACAAGGCTTAAAGCTGAGACCTCACAGTCACAGAATCACAGAATTGTCAGGGTTGGAAGGGACCTCGAGGATCATCTAGTTCCAACCCCCCTGCCATGGGCAGGGGCACTCTCCACTAGATCAGGTTGCCCAGAGCCACATCCAGCTTGGCCTTAAAGATCTCCAGGGATGGGGCTTCCACCACCTCCTTGGGCAGCCTGTTCCAGTGTCTCACCACCCTCGTGGGGAAGAACTTCTTCCTAACATCCAATCTAAATCTGTCCTCCTCTAGCTTGGATCCATTCCCCCTAGTCCTAGTCAAAAACGCCATGGAGATTGTTCAGCTTACTGCATATTAAATCAAGAGAAGTGCACCACAAACCAGCTTAATGTGTAACAGTATTAACCACAGTACACATGGGTCATTAGGTCCCTTTGTATCCAAAAAGAATTTTACTCTTCTGCCTCAGAGCCAGCACGTATTTGGTCATGCTGTGCTAGTCTGAGTGCTGGACTTAAAATAGTTCATCTGCTAATATGCATGTCTTAGAAATTAGTCAATTTTAGTGGAAAAGGGTGGATTTTATGACATCATAGTTGGTTTTCACAAGTTGTGAAGTAGTAAAAGTCTTACAACTCTCCCCCACTCCGTATCTGGTACAAAGCACAGTAAGATCTATTATTTCAGGAATTATTTTGATGAAGCCCTCGTTTCAAGGGCCAGACCTTGACAGGAGCAAGAACACGTGGGATGCTCTGAACTTTCCCTCACACCAAGAATCACAGAATGGTCTGGGTTGGAAGAGACCTCCAAAGGTCATCTAGTCCAACCCCCTCTGCAGTAAACAGGGGCATCCTCAAATAGATCAGGCTGCCCAGAGCCCTGTTGAACTTCACCTTGAATATCTCCAAGGGTGGGGCCTCAACTAGCTCCCTGGGCAACCTGTTCCAGTGTTCCCCTACCCTCATGTTAAAGAACTTGTTCCTAAGAACAGAGTGAAGTGAGTGAGCAAGACCTAGAAGTAGAAGATCATTGTGCTTACCTGGAGGTAGAGTAGAAAGTTATATCGTTTGCTATGACATTTCAGAGTCTAGTTAATGTTTAGGCTTTCTCTACAGTCATAAAAGCTCTTTCCTTGGCTATAAATACAATGCTCACCATTTGGATGATGCTTTTCATATTCAAAGCACTTCCCACATCAATTCCCATTTGCTGAGTTTGTCCTTCCTAGATGGATGTTTAGAACTCCTGATCTGCTGAGAGAATTGTTTGGCTGCATCCCAAAGCAAAATTTAACTCAGCTAATTCTCTTGTTGCCTCTATAAGGAAAGTACTAGTCCTGTTTTAAAAGGGCAATGCATAGAAAGAGTCATTTATCGCCACAGAGGGAACTAAAAGGGACTTGGGAACAAAGCACTTGACAAAATGTCAATGTTTTATGACCAAGACAGATCTACTGGCTCTCACACACTTTAAATAAATAGTTGTCAAAACAAACAGTGTATTTTATAAGACAGCTGTCCTGGTCTTTTCCTGGCTGCAATTATGCATGCATTAGTGTTAAGAAAATAAAAGAAAGCTTAAAATTACACTGGTTTAAAGAAAATTAAAAGATAAGGTTGTTAGATTTCACCATTTTTTAGCTCAATAAGGTGGGATCTGCCCTCCTTAGGAATTACTGATTTACTGATCAGTAAAATTACTGCCTCAATGTTGATATCTTTCGCTGAGCACTAATAATGCTCTTAATTACTGGAGAACATGATTAGTTCTGAACCAGAAGCAGGGTTTACAGATGTCAAAGTCTTCATCGAACAGCTTCAGCAGAGCGTCACAAGTCCCAGGCTTTCTCAGCAGGGCAGTGTGCTTTGTGTTCTCCTGGAGGGCTTGGTTCAGAATAGTTCTGTGTGGGTACCTGGTAAACAGAGCACCAGCTTCTGCCTCTTCAGCTGTGTCCAGAGCAGGAACAAAAAACCCTAATCAGGCTGTGGATAAATTCATAGAATCATAGAATATTTTGGGGTGGAAGGGGCCTTTGAAGGGGCATCTTAAACTAGATCATGTTGCTCAGAGTGCATCCAACCTGACCTTGAATGTTTCCAAGGATGGGTAATGTACCACCTCTCTGGGCAACCTGGGACAGTGTCTCACTACCCTCAGTGTCAAAAATGTTTTCCTTCTCTCTAGTCTAAATCTCCCTCTCTTAGTTTCAGTCACCCCTTGTCCTGCTAGTAAGTCTGTCCCTAGCTTTCTTATCAACCCCTTTAATTACTGAAAAGTCTCCTTGGAGCCTTCTCTTCTGCAGGCTGAACAACCCCACCTCTCTCAGCCTTTCTTCACAGCAGGCTTCATTGTGTGATATCACCATCCAAGAACGGAGACATTGCAGAGCAGTTGAAGACATAAGTCCCCATATTTTTTTTATGGAAGATATGAAGATATAAAGAATATTCCGCATTTTTCAGAAACTGGTGAGATTTCCCTACTCCACAAGCACACTTCAGTTCTAGAAAGTTTAGGGTGAGGTGAAGAATGGTGCTCATCCTTGTGACAAATGAGACATAACCACAGAGTGGTTTGAGTTGGAAGGGACCTTTAAAGGTCGTCTAATCCAACCCCCCTGCAGTAACAGGGACATCTGCAACTAGAGCAGGTGTACTCATTTGCTGACCATCTTTAACAAGATCAGGAATGTGCTGTGCTGCATTCCCAAAGCCATCACAGCCCAACGTTCTCTTCTCAGCCTGTGTGTTTCCACAGACCATCTGTAGATAGAGCTGTGCTTTGTGATGTGTTTGTAAACTGCCCCCAACACAGCTGGGCCTAGTTTGACTTTTGTTTAAGAGTAATTGATGTGTAAATGTTAAGCTGGAGGATTAAATCCCTCTGCTCACTGGAAGCTCTTTGCTTTCTCCATGCTGTATCATACAAGATCCAAAGATCTCTCTGCTCAACGCAGCCAAATAGTATAAAAGTTGCTTATGTATTAAAGCTAAAATAAACAAAAGAAAATTAATTAGGTTACAAATGGAGATACTATAATGCTAACAAAAAGGAAAAGAAATGCTGGCTGTAAGTGGCATCACTAATGTTATGGCATTACACAGACTGAAATCTGAGTGTGTCAAGTAAAAGGTATTGCTGGGGAGCTATGCCCCTTCTCACCTGGCTTTTGTCTCCTGAAGCTTGTGTGGTGGGGACAGGAGAAGGAAGGAGAAAGTGGTTTACACCCAGGAATATGATCCAGACAGATGCTTTTGGAAGACTGGTAGTGATCTATACATTAAGCAGTCTAGCTGCCTGTCTATATAGTAGTTCTTCTTCCTGTCTCACTCCCTCTTTCCCTCCCCCAGCATCAGCTCCTTCTGAGGAGTGACTGAGAGACATAAATATCACAGTAACGCACCCTGTACAGGTTTACTTCCAACAGAAAGGTTTGATTCTGTCACCCAGCCATGTCTTGGCACTGCTGCAGGTCGAGCTCTGCTCTTTCATGCTTGACAGATACCTTCTTGAACATTTCCACAATGCTTCTGTGGTCGTTAGCGTTTCATGCATCCTTGGATGCCACTGGATTCTTCTCCCAAAATTCATGTTCTGACACCAGGTCAGGAAAAAAACAACTCCATATGTGACAGGTTGTTTTCTGTGCACCGTACCTTGGTCCATCCTCCTTAACTCCTGGGCCAACTGGCACAAGTGTATCCATATGAAAGCACAACTGATGGGATAATTTCCAGTGGTCCAGAAGCTGGAGTGATAAAGCTTATACCAAAAGTAGTACATGATGACCATCAGTTGGACAGTACACTAGGAAGGAATGATGTCCTGTAGCTACCATTTTGTTTCCTCACTGCCAAGGACTTCTGAAAATGACAGGCATCACCACGGTCCATTTGGCTTTTGTCCAGTATGCCACAGCCTTCAGCTTCAGCTTGCTTTTGGCTTTATCACCCACTCTGCCTGAGGGTTTGCACGGTAAACATCTAACATGTACGCATCTGGATCCAGACAGTGCTGACCTGAAACAGGAATACACAGCTTTAAATCATGGGTCAGTAAATGGGACAGAGCTACCTTAGAATGTCCTTGAATGTATCTCCAACTTGCACATGGCCAGCCTAGGTTGGTGGGCCCGCCTCACGTCTTGCCTGGGTACAGGCAGCATTCTTTGGCTACTTTGCCAGCAATTTTACTTGAAGAGAGCTATGACAAAGAGTATGGAGCCTGTTATCTGAGGAGCAGCTGAGGGCACTGGGGCTGTGTTTAGCCTGGAGAAAAGGAGGCTGAGGGGAGACCTTCCCACTCTCTACAGTTCCCTGAAAGCAGGTTGGAGCAAGGTGGGGCTTGGTCTCTTCTCCCATGTCACAGCTGACAGGACAAGAGGAAAACACTTCAGGTTGTGCCAGATGAGGCTTAGGTTGAACACTGAGAAAAATGTCTTCCCCGATAGGGTTACCAAGCCCTGCAACAGGCTGTCCAGGGCAGTGGTGGAGTCCCTATCCTTGGAGGGGTTGAAAAACCATGTAGATGTGGTGCTGAGGGCCATGATTTAGTTGTGACCTGGCAGTGCTGGGTTAATGGTTGGACTTCATGATCTGGAAGGTCTTTCCAAACCCAAACGATTCCCTGCTTGTATGGATTCGCTTCCAGGCAGGGTGCTCTGTGTTACACCAGGTTATGGACAAGGCATTCAGTCAAACAATAAACAAATACAATTTCCTTAGAAGCATTAACAACACTGTCAGTGCAGGTGCCACAGTCTGGTTTGGGTTTTTTATTTCTTTGGTACTGGGCTGGAATTAAACCTGACTTTGGTTCTACATTATTTTTAAATGCCAGAAAAAGTAGCTCTATAACCATCTGTTCTCATCAATCTGGGAGCTTGTGAAGAAATATAGAGACTATAGCAAGGATTTTGGCAGTTGCTGGATAAAAAGAAAGAGTCCTCTGAAGTCTGGCCATGTGAGGGTTTCCTTAGGTGGTGGCTGGGAAGATGAAATGGATACCTGGGGAGTCCCTGCTGCCTTTGTCATGCAAAGAGGCATTTGGTGGCTCTTAATTGAATAACAAAGCAATAAATTCCGGAGTTAAGTTGATTTGTTGAATTTTATTGCATTAATACCAGGAGATGAAGCCACTTAACTGGTGAGGTTAACTTGCTGTGACACAAAGGATTATGGTAACACTTTTGTACAGTTACTGGGGTCCTGATCATTTTATTCAAGTGAAAGCAATATAAATGACTTAATACACAATCAGTGCACTAAGGTACCCTGAAAGATCTAGGATCATAAAAATATTTGAATGAAGATGCACATTAAAAGTCAAAATTTTGAAAGACATTGGTGGGAATATTGAGAGTTGTTTCACAAAGCCTTAAGGTTCTCCTCCTGCTCATCCTCTTTAGCCAAGCAAAACAAATCACTGATCAAATTTAGCTTTGGGTTTCATCAGTAATAAAGACTTTGCTTCCTAACTGCTGCTGAAGGAAGTCTGTGATCACAGAATCCCAGCATGACAGGGGGTTGGAAGAGATCCCTGGAAATCACCTAGTGCAAACCCCACTGATAAGCAGGGTCACACACAGCAGGTTGCCCAGGATCACAATGTCCAGGTGGGCTTGAAATCTCCTCCAGGGAAGGAGACTCCACAACCTCTCTGGGCAGCCTGCTCCAGTGCTCCAGCACCCTCACAGCAAAGAAGTTTCTCCACATGTTCAGATGGAACCTCCTGGGTTCCAGTTTGTGCCCATTGCCTCTTGTCCTGTTACTGGGGACCACTAAAAAGAGTCTGGCACCATCCTTTTGCCCCACCCTTTACATATTGATCAGCATTGAGAAGATTCCCTCTCAGGCTGCTCTTCTCCAGCCTAAACAGCCCCAGGTCTCTCAGCCTTTCCTCCTCACAGAGATGCTCAAGTACCCTCAGCATCTTTATAGCCTCTTCTGGACTCTCTCCAGTAGTTCCTTTTGTCTCTTAATCTGGGGAGCTCTGAACTGGACACAGGCTAAGCTCCTCTCCTGGAGATGTAGTGGAGGAGAAGAGAGACCCAGCACTGCCCCAAGGTGGTTTAGGAGGTTAAAGACATTGAGAACTGAATTGTCAAAAATCAGACCTACCTATATTTCCTCCAATTTCATGTAAACTTTGGATCTGGCCCCTCATGTTCTGTGATGATCCATGGCTAGGATGGAAAAACAACTTCATTTTATTCTGTTACAATCACTGCTTTATCAGCCACCATCTAGATTAAGCTAAAAATTGGTATTTTTTGCCCCTGTGAACTTAGTTTATCCAAGGCAAGGACTTCTACCAGAGCACTGAACCTGCTGCAGAGGTAGATCCTGATCCTTGTGTCACATTTAACTAAACCTTATACTATTTGGGTTTTATTTAAAGAGTAGAATTTTGTGCTGCCGTGAGAAGACTTTGAAGAAAAGACTTGCAGATAGAATTTAACCATTTCCCATCATGCTTAATAATTGTTACCTTCCAGCAATAAAAGTATTAACGTTTTATGGGCAGACTTAAGAAAATCCATCTGGTTTCTTTACATGGCAAGTCTATAAATTATGCAGGTGGATTGATTCCATGTAGGAGCCAATTATCAAGTGAAATACAACAAATAAACCCGGTAGTTAAAAACTCTTTGACCACTGTAACCATAAATTAGTGATTTTGAGTAGAAAAAGAGTTCTTGCAGTACAAGGAGGCCTTGAAGAGGGAACAATCTGTTCAGGAATGGTCCTGACAGTGTTGTTGAGTGAAAAAACAAAACATTCTGCTTTACCCACCTGTTCTCGCAGTGGAACCGAGCCAGGATGTCCTTGGCTTTTGTTTGGCTGTTAAGCTGAATTGCCATAGAGACTTTTGAATGTAGAGGAGCATAAACTCTTATCACTCCCTCGGGTATGTCAGACTGCAGGTATGGTGGGAAAGTGACACCTCCCTAAAAGCCAAATGTTCAGTACAGTCAGTCTGAGGTGAACATTGCTCGAGCTCTATCCAGTTCTGCAACTCTTCACACAGGATCACAGGATGTTAGGGGCTGGAAGGAACCTCCAGAAATCATTGAGCCCAACTCCACTGCCAGAGCAGGACCATAGAATCTATTGCAGGTCACACAGGAACACATCCAGATGGGTCTTGAAAGTCTCCGGAGAGGGAGACTCCACAACCTCTCTGGACAGCCTGTTCCAGTGCTCCATGACCCTTACAGTGAAGAAGTTCTCCCTCATGTCGAGGTGGAACTTCCTGTGCTGTAGTCTATATCCATTGCCCCTTATCCTATCACAGGGTATAACTAAGAGCCTATCCCCTCCCTCATATGTTTATATACATTTATTAGATCCCCTCTCAGTCTTCTCTTCTCCAGACTAAAAAGCCCCAGGGCTCTCAGCCTCTCCTCACAGGGTGCATGCTCCAGTCCCTTAATCATCCTCGTAGCCCTCTGTTTGGCTCTCTCAAGTAGATCCCTGTCCATCCTGAACTGGGAAGCCTGAAACTGGATGCAATATTCCAGGTGAGGTCTCACTAGGACAAAGTAGAGGGAGAAGAGAACCTCCCTCAGTCTGCTGGACACACTGTTCTTAATGCACCTCAGAATACCATTGGCCTTCTTGGCTGCAAGGGCACATTGCTGAGCCATGAATAACTTACTGTCCACCAGGACTCTCAGGTCCTTCTCCACAGGGCTGCTCTCTACCAGATCACCTCCCAGCCTGTACTGGTGCTGTTTATTACTCCTTCCCAGCTGCAGGACTCTGCACTTATCCTTGTTGAATCTCATTAGGTTCCTCTTTGCCCAGCTTTCCAGTCTGTCCAAATCTCACTAAGGTTGTTTGCAAAAAAATCCCTGTCCTGGATTTACCTGTCTATTCAAAACCTATATTTACAGTCATAGAAATGCAAATTTCTGCACACACTGTAATGAGACGTAATGAAAAGACACAAACTCCTCTGTAATATCACATCACTGCATGAAGAATAAAGTAAAGCCCTGGAATTTTAACTGCTTGGGGTAATATTAAGTCAAGTTATTGCCTGGGATCTTGAGTCAAGTTATTATCTGAAAGTTTGTGTCAGGTTATTATCTGAGATTTTGATTCAACTTTTTGTTGTCAAATCTTGAGTCAAGTTTTTCTTATTGGAGATTTTAAGTCAAGTTTTTGTTATCTGAGATCTTGAGTCATTTTTTTGCTGTTTGAGATCCTGAGTCAACTTATTATCTCAAAATTATTCTTTTTTCCAGTTATTTCTGTCAACATTGATCAGTGACCCAATTGCTTATTTAAAAGAACATTAAAATAATCAGGAATATATCCTCTTCATTTTAAAGGTGGAATTCTCCTCAAGAATGAAGATCCAGTTCTCTGCTTCCATCTCCTGTAGCTTCAACCAGATCGAAGCATATGTGCAGTAAAATATCTCAGTACCATATGGTCTCTGTTAATTTTTGACCTTGTGTTGGGTTCAAACCATCATCTCAGAAGTTTATGCACTCTTCCATGATTAATGGTGGATAAATCAATTAGCAAGGTTTGCATTCCAGTTCTAATCCAGTTAATACCATGCTGAGCAGAGTACAAGAGTCTCTGCAATCTCTGTCCCTGTGTAATGTAGAACATCTGAGGCACAGGCACTGTGTTAAGTGCTCTGAAAATTCAATTCAGTTGTCCAAATAGAGTTTGTCTCCAATTTATCCTTCATATTTCAGCTACCTGCCATGGCTAGTCTCGTTTTTATTAGATGCAAAGACAATAACCATGATCAATGAACTTGTCCTCCCAGAGGTGCAATGACTGCGCTAAGAGGCTCATCACAAGCTCTTGCTTTGTTTCTTCCAGGGTGAACGCAGCTGTGCAACCAGCTACATCATGATTTACAACAAACATCTCTATCTCCATCTGCAGCACACCTACCTGCCATGTATTTCAGTCAGTGCTGGCAAATGAAGGCTCTAAAAGGCTGGAATTAGCATAGATCCACAGTTCATGCCTATCATTTGTCTTTCTGGTTTTTGGCCAGATGTTCCCTTCTGCATTTTCTCTATATTGAGGTGGCTCATTCTTACAATCTCTTCATAACACTCCTTCCTAATTTGCTGTTTCTTGTGTTCTTCAAGACTCTCCTTCAATGACTGTAGAGGTCTTGACCAGTTCCTTGATTGCTCCTCTTCCAATTTACCACTCTCCATTCTTTCACACCTCCATAGAAAACTCTAAAGACTTTCTCTCCAGGTTATTGAAGTTAGTTACTACATGGAGATGCTACACAGAAGATACTATAGGGACTGCATACGTTGTGCATGTGAATGCAACTTAATTTGTTGCCCAAATTCTATGTTACACCTAGTACAAAAGTTAATTTCAGGTGTTTATTGAACTCCAGATAAGTACCCAAGTTCCATATCTAGGCAGTGGAGAGAAGTTGGTGGCTTTAAGACATCCAAAGGAAGAATTTTCTATCAGACTTGGCTAAGTCTGAACTGCACCTGGAACTCTGGAATTCCTTGGATGTATTGAGCTCCTTGGAGTTATCCACCTCTCTCCTCTGACTATATGAGAACAACACAAACTAGGTGCTTAAGATTTAGATCAGTTTCGGTCTTTCTGATAGGCAAACTGGATTTTCTTTCTGCAAAGCTGTAAAACTAAAGCTAATGAGATGGCTAATGAGTGGCCTGGACCAGGGAATGGTAAGCTCAATTGAACTCCATATGGACCATCCTACTACCCAAATTCATGCATTTGTTGGCTGTCTACAGATCATTGTCAAGGACAGTCCAGATACCATCACTTTATGAGATAAGAAGAGGGAAGCTGATTAAAGGTGCCCTGAGAAATGATGTTTTTATTATACCTCTGGTCTTTCAGGTCTTTCCCGTTCCATGGTCTTTCTCCTCAGAAGTTTTCTCACTCCTTTGTCAAACATCAGCTGCCTCTTGCTGTTGTTCATTGCTGCCTCATTCATTTTTCTCACTTGGGAAATCAGGAAAGATGGGACCTAAAGGAAGGAAACTAGAGTTGAGAACATAAAGTAAAAAAAAAAAAATAAAATAAAATAAAATAAAATAAAATAAAATAAAATAAAATAAAATAAAGTAAAATAAAAATAAAGTGAACTTTAGAAAGGCACCAAATTTTAGGAACAAAAAGAGAAGGCTACAGGGACCCCCTTCTCGTGTCCTTTCAGTGCTTAAAAGGGCTGATCAGAAAGCTGGGGACAGACTTTTTAGCAGGGCTTGTTCTGACAGGACAAGGGGTGATGGTTTTAAACTAAACAAGGGAGATTCAGACTAGAGAGAAGGAAGAAGCTGTTTACTATGGAGCTGGTGAGACACTAGTCGTATTGGCCAGACTGGTGGTATGTGCCCCATCCCTGGAAACATTCTGGGTTGGTCAGGTTGATGGGGCTCTAAGCAACCTGATCTACCTGAAGATGTCCCTTCTTACTGCAGAAGGGTTGGACTAGATGATATTTAAAGGTCCCTTCCAACCTAAACTCTTTTGATTCTAGGACAGATACCTTCAAAGGGCAATTCATGCTACAATAGATTTCTGACTTGAGGTAAATGTCCTTCCAGGACTATTTGTCATCCTATCTTCTTTTAGATATAGAAGACTCAAGCCAGTATCCAAAGAATAGCTAACTTTTTCTTCTAGGGAACTCGGTTTACTCTGATTTCTGCAGAGCTGATGCTTCTTTAGTTTAAGGGTGTCAGAACCCTGGAGCAGGCTGCCCAGAGAGGTTATGGAGTCTCCTTTTCTAAAAAGATTCCAAACCCACCAGGACATTGTGATCCTGGATATCCTGCTGTGGGTGGCCCTGCTTTAGCAGTGGGACTGGACAAGATGATCTCAAGGGATCCCTTTGAAACCCCACCATGCTGGGATTCTGTGCTAGCAAAGTGCTTCTCTGTACTGGAGCCATGAAGGGGGAACCATCATTACTCACTGTCCACAGGATGTCCTGGTACCGAATCAGAAGCCGCACGATGTGCGCCGTGGTGGCCGCTGCTTGCATTTCTTGTTGGTTTGCACGTTTCCCCTTGTAGATGAAGAGGTTTGGTGCCACAATCATAGAAACATTCCACAGATTCATTTTATTTTTCCCCTCGTTAGCCACCACCTTCTTCAGGAACTGAAGAAAGGCCTGGAAAAACGAGACTTGTGATGCTGAGACTCAGGAAACTCTTTTCTTCCTAATTGCAGACTTTTAAATGCATGTCTGGCTTGCAAGCAGCTCTGTTTGCACTTGGAGGGGAAATTGGGGGGGAGGGGTTGCATTCTAATTTGCATCCTAATTTGGTTCTTCACCATGAAAGTGGTGAGAGCCTGGAATGGGTTGTCCAGGAAGGTGGTTGAGGCCCCATCCCTGGAGGTGTTTAAGGCCAGGCTGGATGAGGCTCTGGCCAGCCTGATCTAGTGTGAGGTGTCCCTGCCCATGGCAGGGGGGTTGGAACTAGATGATCCTTGTGGTCCCTTCCAACCCTGACTGATTCTATGATAATTCTGATATTTGCTGGCACAACCACATGTGTCAGTCACAAATGAATAGTTACTGTTATCAAAATACACAGTAATCAGTTATCTGTCACTTAAAGTATGATGCTGAATGCATTAGGTTGAGTGTCTGCACTAAGGGTCTGAATCCTGTGGTAGAGGAAAGATATACAGAGGTGGCAGTGGAACAGAAGGTCAAGGGAGGTTCTCCTCCCCCTCTACTTTGCCCTACCGAGGATGTATCTGGTGTGCAGAGTACCGAGAGTACTGGGTGCAGTTCTGGGCTCCTCCGTTCAAGAGAGATGGGGAACCACTGGAGAGCAGAGGCTACAAAAAAGCTATGGGGAATAAAGCATCTTTGTGAGGAGGAAAGGCTAAGAGAGCTGGGGATGTTTAGCCTGGAGAAGAGCACCTTGAGAGGAGATCTTATCAATGTTCAACAAGAGCTAAAGGGTGGGGGGCAAGAAGATAGGGCCAGACTGTTTTCAGTGGTGCCCAGCAACAGGACTAGAGGCAACTAGCACAAACTGGAACCCAGGAGGTTCCATCTGAACAGAAGGAGAAACTTTTTTGCTGTGAGGGTGCCAAAGCCCTGAAGCAGGCTGTCCAGAGAGGTTGTGGAGTCACCTTCTCTGGAGAGATCCCAAACCTGCCTGGACATTGTGATCCTTGTCAGCCTGCTATGGATGACCCTGCTTTAGCAGGAGGTTTGGATTAGATGATCTCCAGAGGTCCCTTCCAACCCCTGACAGGCTGGGATTCTGTGAACAGTGAATTTCTTCCTAGATTTCAAGGTGTCCATGTTGATGTGTTTGGCCAAGGCTTTTTATATTGCAGTTACCAGGATAATCAATCTGTCTTCAAATACACACCAGTCCTATATTTGATGTGAATTTCTAATTAGACAATGAGTTGGACTCAATGATCTTAAAGGTCTTTTCCACCCAAAATTATTTTATGGTTCTATGATCTGAGGAGTTTCTGCCAGCAACCCCCAAACTTTTCTTCTGGGATAATGAAATCAAGAGCTCAGTGGTTGTCCATTGACGTCACTTCTGCGCATGCATGGCAGAGTCAAAGGAAACTTTTTTCTCTTTTGGGCACTGTATTCAGATTTTTCCTTGAGTGACTGAATAAGATGGATTGCAGCTGTGGTTAGAACTGGGGGCTGCCAATTAATTCTTTTGCAACACCATTGTATTAAAACCATTCTCTTTGTACCCTGACATTGCTCTTGAAACATTTTTACAAGCCCAGGAACCACAAAACAAGGAACTATGTTGGTGAAATTTCTAACATCTCATTATAGATAGCAAGTGGAGATGGATTCAGTTTTGTCATCACTTCTATTTTGGTGTGAAAGCCTGGTAATAATTAAGACAACTCATCTACTATGTGTTTTACATATACAGATCCATACTCATATGGCCTTTGGTGGAAGAAGTAACTCACACCTTCATAGAGCACTGGTAGACCTCTAAATGGTTCAAAGAAGGTTGTTATTCTTCTCTCTTCTGATTGCATAAATGCAGGTGAAGAAGCCACCTGGACTCATAAAGCTATATCTAAACTGGAAGACTAGTGGGAGGTATCCCTGCTGGTAGTACAGGGATTGGAACAAGAAGATCTTTGAAGTCCCTTGCAACCCAAACCACTCTATGACTGTCAAAGATGGGGTTTGTTCAGGGTCCTGGTGAGCAGGCAGCTTGGTGAAATGTCTGGAGGCTCCCAGGTGGCTTGTTCATCCTTTGTGTGGAAACAAGTCCAAAGATGCATATGGCCTCTTAGGGTCAGGACATAGCTGCAGCTAGATCTGGGAGATCCCAAGAAAACCCAAAATGCTCATAGCCACCATGTCTGTATCAGGACGTAGTGTGTGGGTGTGGGCATGGGGTTGTGAGGCAAACCAGCAGAGGGTGAGGTCCTGGCATTCACATTACAGATGTACATGCCTTAGGTTTCTTTGCTTTGAACTTTCTCCTCCAGCCTGCTCCAGTGCCTTGGAATTCCCTCAGCACTGGGAGTGGACTAGGGGACAGCTTCTCATTTAATTTCATCCTGGAGAATTCCAGTTATACAGAAAACCCAGAAGCTGGATCTTCTTTTTTTTTTTTTCCCAAACTATGAGAGGAACATGCCTCTTTGAAACAGGTGCTCCAGAATCAATGGTGTCTTGGAGCCCCTTACTGAGGCCAGAGTATCTACTCCAGTATTTACTTCTGACCTGCTCTTAAAAGAAATGAGAGCCAAGGAACTGGAACATCTCTTCAAAGAAATGGCAAAAGACACAGATGAATCCTTTCATGGTGCAATGTCTCCTCACCAGCTGTTAGGAAGATCCCATATCTCTCATTTAAAAGTCACAAGCACCACAGATGGCAGGTGATGCTAAAGGAAGCACTTACCTTGGCTGTATCTCTGTTGGCTTCAGGCAGCAGCATGATCAACAGGTGCAAAGCTTGAAGCTGTAACTTGATCTTGGAGATTTCTAAGAATGTAAAGAATGAATATTCTAAGAATGTAAAGAAGTGAAATCCCAGTTGCAACTGGTTTGTTCCAAACCCCCTGTTGGTCAGCAGTTCTAGAAGCACAGTAACCATTGCTCAGTTGAGGTGAGCATGTTTAGGAGGAGTTTAACCATAGCTTTCTTCCCAACTATAAAATCTATTTAATAAATTGGGGGTTTGTGTTTGTTTGTTTTTTTTTTCCCTCATCATTTTGGCTCTTTGTCACAGGGGGGAGACAAGGCTCCATAAAATTCAATCTAAAAAAAAAAAAAAAGCAATGAGTCAATATTTTTCAGTACCAGCCAGTTTCTTCTTGATATCACAGAATGGGTTGTGAACATGAACCAAGTATTTTCCTTCTTTCAAATTGAAAAGTTTTGGATTAATCTTATTTAGTAATTTGCTGAATGTTTGTGCCATTGGAAATTGATTCCTTATCACTTCAAAAGTCTTTATCCCAAATCTAGCACTCTAGGTCAATGTAGAGCCTCTTGTCAGTGACAAAATATCATGTCTTCAGCAGCTGATAACTGTCCAATGATCACTAAAAGAGATGGAGTGGAGAAGATAGGATGAATAACTGTCCTTTGGAGGAAAAAGAATGTGAGTTACGGATCTTGTTTCTGTTGTAGGGAATAAAGTTACTTTACTCTGCACAGCCACCTCCTCTTCAGTCTTCTCTAGGCCACTGAGCAATCTGAACTCCATGCAGCTTGGGACTCATAAGGAGCATGCTCAGGTATGTGAAGACACAGACCTGCTGGAGTAAATCCAGAGGAGGCCACAAAAGTGATGCAAGAGCTGGAACCCCTCTGTTGTGAGTTGGGGTTGTTCAGCCTGGATAAGAGAAGGCTCTGGGGAGACCTTCTGGTGGCTTTTCAGGACTTAAAGGGGCTGATCAGAAAGCTGGGGACAGATTTTTGAGCAGAACCTGTTGTGACAGGACAAGAGGTGATGGGTTCAAAATAAAAGTGGGAAATTCAGACTAGAAAGAAAGATTTTTTTTTTATGCTGAGGGTGGTGAGACATCAGCCCAGGCTGCCTAGAAAGGTGGTAGATGCCCCTTCCAGATGTGTTCTAGGTCAGACTGGATAATGCTCGAGCAACCTGCTGTCGTTGCCCATGTCCCTGCTGATTGCAGGAGTTTGGACTAGATGACCTTTAATGGTCCTTTCCAACCATAGCGTAATTCTATTCTATGATGGCTAAAGTATGAGTTGACCTTGTTGTGCCCTTTACCTCCTGGAGACACTGAAAACTTATCTGCAACCTTATGTAAAGTTCCTAAGTTTTCTGTATGAATTTGCCTAATAAATTCATCATCCTCTGTCCTGGCTGAAGTAAATTTACTTCATCAGGAGGAATGAGAAGGTGCCACTGTGTTCTTCCTGGAAGAGAAGTGGACAATCTGTACTGAACTAGAGAGTGTTATGTACACTGAAAACAAAACCCAATGGCCTGGTGCTTTCTGTGGTCACACATCTCTTTGTATGAATACTCTAACCTCAGCAAAAGCCTTAAGAGAAATAAATCAGATCTAATAGAATGGGTTGGGTTGCAAGAGACTTTTAAATGTCATCTGGATCAAGTCCCCTGTACTGAGAAGGGACATCTTCAGCTAGATCAGGTTGCTCAGAGCCCTGTCCAACCTGACCTGAAATGGTTTATATCTGAAAAGGAAAGTTTGCAGAAAATTCAAATGTTTGGCAACATACTGGACCTTTTTCTCTCTCTACTTCTGAGTAACAAATGATAAAGCAAGAGGAAATGGCCTTAAGTTGCACCAGGGGAGGTTTAGTATCATAGAATCATAGAATTTGTTTGGCTGGAAAGGACCTCAAAGATCATTGAGTGCAACTGTCAACCCGAGACCACCATGGCCATTAAACCATGTCCCAAAGTCCCATGTCCACACATTTCTTGAATGCTTCCTGGGATGGGGACTCCATGACCTCCCTGGGCTGCCTGTTCCTATGCCTGACCACTCTTTCAGTAAAGAATTTTTCCTTAATATCCCCACCTTAACCTCTCCTGACACAATTTAGGCCATTTCTTCTCATCTACTACCTGATACTAGGGAGAAGAGACTGACCCCTCAGTCTCCCCTTCTCCAGACTAAACCCCAGTACCTGCTTCTCATACAGAATATATAGGTTGGCTGTTAGGAACAACTTATTCACCAAAAGGGTTGTCAAACCCTGGAACAGGCTGTCCAGGGCAGTGGTGGAGTCCCCATCCCTGGAGGGATTGAAAAGCTGTGTAGATGTGATGCTGAGGGACATGGTTTAGTGGTGATCTGCCAGTGCTGGGTTAACGGTTGGACTTGATGATCTTCAAGGCCTTTCCAACGATAATGCAGCTAAGATTCTCTAATTTTATCTAGTTGAGCACATGCTAACTTGATTCCCACTTACTTTCCACCAGTGTGATGAAAGCAGGCAGATATTCCACTGTGAAGAGCGGGCTTGGGAGCTCTCTAATAAACATTTTCAGCAGTCCTGCTGCATCATTGTTTCGTACTTGGTCCCAGTCAAAAGTGTCTTCGTAAAATTTTGCTTCAAGTTCTTGGTGGAGATTCTGAAAGAGAAAAGGAACATCTGACCTTTAATCATTGCTTCTGACCCAACAGTTTGACATCATTTCAGAAACTTCATTACAAACAACAGGTTTACACCATGGCTGTATGAAAGAAGCTCAAAACCAGTAGGAGTTTATGTACAAGCCTGAGGAGTTCAGAACAAGTCAATAAATCCAGTTCCTGGAGATATTTTGCCACGCAGGCTAAATTTGGTTTGCTGCAGTTCAATTTCTGCCAGTGACCCATGTGAACCATTTTCAAGCAAGACAATTTTGTGCAACATCTTGGGGCTAGGACCAGAAAATTCAGTTAAACAGGATTTCTTCTTTTCATTTAAAAGATTCTCTAGGGGTTTTGACCCTGAAATCACAAAGGAGAGGCAGTTCTTCCTCACTGCCAGGAAACTTGCTGGACAGTCTGTTGGCATCCAAGTCCATAGGCCCTGAGCAATTCAGTAGAATTGCAGAATCATAGAATTGTTTTGTCTGGAAACGACCTCTAAGATCACTGAGTCCATCCTTCAACCTAAGACCACCATGGCCATTATACCATGACCCTGGGTGCCACGTGTACATGCTTTCTTGAACACCCCCAGGGATGTTGACTCCACCACCTCCCTGGGCAACCTTTTCCAATGCCTGACAATGGCTTTAACTTCAGGTCTTCCTGTCTTTGGAAAGATATATTCCTTTAGGAGAGCTATAATGAGATTTTATCTCTATAGCTGTAATTAGGTTGAATCACTTAGCAGAAAAATAAAGGTGTCAAACCGTGACTGTCAGAAAACCCCCACTTATTACACACCAAAAAAGGCCAAAAAACCAAACCAACAAACAAACCAGACAACCAAACCAATAAAAAACAAACAAGAAGCATCTAAGGCAGATTGACTGTACCATTTTGGGTGCTCCAGTGTCAGCATTTTGCTCAATATCAGATTAAGGGTGACTAATCAATGTGTCACAGATATGTGGTGGTAGCAAACTGGGAGTAGTGGCTGATACTCCATCAGTGCTGCCATTCAGTGAGAGCTGGACAGGCAGGAGAACTGGGCAGAAGTGAACCCCATGAATTTCAACATGGCCAAGTGTAGAGTCCAGAAGCTGGGGAGGAATAGCCCTCTGCACCAATACAGGTAAGGGGTTGGCCAGCTGGAAGGCTGCTCTGTGGAGAAGGATCTGGGAGTGCCAGTGGACAAGCAGCTCACCATGAACTAGCAATGTATCCTCAAGGCCAAGAAGGTAAGTGGTCTCCTGGGGTGCATTAAGAAGAGTGTGAGCAGCAGGTCAAAAGAGGATCTCTTGTGTGGCAGTTTGGGCTGGGTGCCCCCTGCCAGTGCTGCATGAGATACACCTCTGGTGTCCCAGGTACCCGCCCACTGGGGGTGGACACAGGAAATGGCATATTTCTACCCATAAATCCTGCGCCCTATAAAGCCATCTGCAGAGTCATCCTCTTCCTCTTTCTTCCCTCTCTGCTCCCATGGGAGATGTCCTCTCTTATCGGGTAATGCCGGGGGAGTATCCTCAAGGCCTCTTAGGCCTGACTAGGCCTAATGCCAGGAGGAGAATGGAGGGGGGGGCAGTCTCAGACCTGGCCAGCCTGAGACTTGCCTAGCAATGGGGGGAAAGAAGAGCCCTGAGGGATTGGGTAGACCCTCAGGTGGGAGGAAGGGAGGATTGGGAAGCTTTTGGGAATTCTGTGAGGGGGTTCTGTATGCTTTAGGATGTTCTTTTCCACTATGCTTTGTAGTTTGTAGTTTTCTGTAGCTTCACCAATTTGCTTTTCCATTTAAACTTTTCCATCACTCTCCAATCCGTTTGCATGTGTCATTCTTTTGTCCCTTTCGGGGCAAGAGATGTTCTGGGTGGCCTCAAACCAGCACATCTTGCTTCTCTGCTCTAATCAAGCCACATTTGGAGTCCTGGGTGAAGTTCTGCACTCCCCGGTTCAAGAGAGAGAAGGAACCACCGTAGAGTCCAGTAAAGGCTACAAAGATGCTGAGGGGCTGGAGCATCTCTCTGAGGCAGAAAGGCTGAGAAACCTGGGGCTATGTGGCCTGGAGAAGAGCAACCTGAGAGGGGATCTTGTAAATGCATATAAATATCTAAAGGCTGGAGTTCATGAGGATGAGTGTGGGTTCTTTTGAATGGTGCCCAGTGATAGGACAAGGGACAATGGGCAGAAACTGGAGTCCAGGAGGTTTTGTTTGAACAGGAGGAAAAGCTCCTTGGCTTTGAGAGTGCAGAGGCAGTGGAGCAGGCTTCCCAGGGGGGTTGTGAAGTCTCCTTCTTGGAAGAGATTCCAAACCCACCTGGACATTGCGATCCTGGTCAACCTGCTGTGGGCACCCTGCTTTGGCAAAGGGGTTGGACTAGATAATTCTCAGATGTCCCTTCCAACCCCCACCATGCTGGGATTTTTGTGAGTGGGAAATAACCAGTAAGGTTGCTAGTGGGAACAGAATTTAGCTTCAAATCCTGTGTAGAAAATACAAGCTCCTCAAAAATATGTTGGGTTAACAGAATTGAAGGACAGTATTGTAGTATGCAGATACCATAGAATAACAGAAAACCAACATGGTGGGGGTTGGAAGGGACCTCAGGAGGTCATCTAGTCCAAACCCCTGCTAAAGCAGGGCCACCCACAGCAAGTTATCCAGGATCACAAGTGCAGGTAGGTTTGGAATGTCTCCAGAGAAGGAGATACCATTCCCTCTCTTTGTAGCCTACTTCAAGGCTCCAGTACCCTGATAACAAAGAACTTTCTCCCTAAGTTCCATAGATCTATGAATAAGGCAACCTTCATAATTATTTCTGGCCTAACACTGCCTTATCCATAGGAAATTTGTTGCTGCTTTTTGTGAGACCGTTCATGACAAAAATAGTTGTAGCCAACATTCACCTTTCAGATCAGGTTTTTCTGCAATGTGATTTAATGCTGCACTGAAAAAAAGGTTTAGTTCATGCAGACAGAAAAGCTTTTAAAAATTAATTCTGTTTGCCAGGCTCCCATGAATGGAAGGAAATGACATCTCAGATATGGTCACACATAATGAAGTGGAATGGACACAAAAGGAAGTAGAAAGTCATTCAGGAGTTCCTATCTAATGTTACAATCTCCTTTTTGCCAGCAGCTTTTGCTAGGAGTAAACTGGCCTATCTGAACTTCTGGATTCACATCTTTTGCACATAACCCAGCCAAACACCTGGATTAAATTCTCTCCTGGTGACTGACCAGGAATTATGGAAATTAAATCCTCACCTCGTCAATAGCACAAGAGGACAGAAAAACTACTCCTTGTTTTTCTGCTGAGAATAGGGGGGGGGGGGGGGAGTCATAGAAATCAAAAGCAAGACTTTTGAAGCCTAAACATTTAATATATATATCCACAAATATATTTTATACACTCACACCCACACCCCCCCATACATAAATATATGCACCTAAAACACATTTTAGCAATATTTTAACATAACTAATCCTGCAGCAGAGTATGAAGTACTTTTGGTTCTGGGCCTTTTCATACAAAGCAGATTACAGAGGAAAACTTGTATTTATTTGTGCTGTTCTTTGTTTTATAAAATTGTAACTTTTAATAATTTCCACATGTCTTTTTGTCCTCCAAACACAAGTGAAATAAGATTGGAATGCCCTCAAATCCTAATGTCATAATATAGAAAGGCTTTGAAGGATGAATGCTGGATCTGCTTTGGAATAAAAATCTCTCTCTTGATGGTTGGCTTGTTGGAGAGACTTAAATGAAGCCAAAACTCCTATCATTTCCATTTTTTATATGGGCAGTTTAACTTACCACCCAGTCTAGGAGAGCTACCTGTCAAGTCATACCTCATAGCAGCTCTCTGGATCTAGGTGAGTATTTGGGACATGGTTTAGAGAGCGTTGCAGTACTGGGCTGATGGCTGGACTTGATGATCTTAGAGGTTTTCTTCAACCTTAATGATCCTATGATCCTATTGGGTATGGTGAAGTTGAGTTGATGGTTGGACTTGATGATCTTAGAGGTCTTCTTCAACCTTGATGATTTAATGATGCTATTGAACATAGTGGAGATGGGTTGATGGTTGGACTTGATGATCTTAGAGGTCTTTTCCAACCTTAAAGACTCTATCACAGTATCACAGTATATCAGAGGTTGGAAGGGACCTCAAGAGATCATCAGGTCCAACCCCCCTGCCAGAGCAGGATCACTTAGGATAGTCCACACAGGAATGCATCCAGGCGGGTTTTGAACGTCTCTAGAGAAGGAGATTCCACAACCCGCCTGGGGAGCCTGTTCCAGGGCTCTGTCACCTTCACTGTAAAGAAGTTTCTCCTCATGTTGAGGTGAAATCTTCTCTGTTCTAGTTTGAACCCATTGTTCTTTGTCCCATCACTGTGTACCACTGAAAAGAGCCTGTGATTCTAGGTTGTAAATAAGAAGTGAGCAAGACATAGTAAATAGAAAGACTATGAAAAAGTAATTTCATTAGAGCACAACTCTGCTGTGTAATCTCCCTGAAGAGGTTAGGGTTCCCTCCTGCAAGAAGGTGCTGGGCGCTTTTTTCAGACCACAGATTTCTGAGAGAGCTGGGATGCTACTGCCCATCTTTGGTGCATTTCACCTAATACTGTTTTTTCATTTTTGATGTTCTCCAATGTTTAGCAATCCCCAGCATTTGTATGGATGCCACAATGTTGAGACCCCCAGCTTCAGAAAGCAAGCCTGGATTTCTTGAGGATAAGAAAGTGTCATAGACTATGAGAAAACTTATGAAGAGTGGCTGAGGGAATTGGGGTTCTTTGGTCTGCAGAAAAGGAGGCACCTTTCTTGCTCCTCACTCTCTACAACTCCCTGAAAGGAGGTTGGAGCCAGGTGGATGTTGTTCTCTTCTCCCTGATATCAAGTGATAAGACAAGAAGAAATGGCCTCAGGTTGCACCAAGGGAAGTTTAGGTTGAATATTGCTGAAACAGTGGTTAGGCATTGGAACAGGCTGCCGAGGGGGCTGATGGAATCACCATTACTGGAGGTGTTAAAAAAAATCTGTGGGCATGGTACTTCAGGACATGGTTTAATGATCATGGTAGTGTTGTGTTGACAGTTGGACTTGATGATCTTAGAGGCCTTTTCCAACAAAAACAATGCTATGTTTCTATGATTCTAAGCTGCTTAAACCAGAATAGAAAGAAACAAAAATCTGGGAAGGTTGTAGACACTAAGCCCAGGAAAACTTTCCAGCTCCTGGAATCAAGTTAGTCTAGAGAAACAGTTGCAAGCATTGGGGCACCATAATGTCAGGTTGTTGGATAGCAACAATCCTGTGTTCATAGCATGTGAAAATATGATAGTTGAGGCTGCCAAACAGGGAGTGCAAGCCAAATTTCTCTCACTTGGAACATGGAATTGTAAGATCATGGAAGATAAATGAGATATAAAGTGACACAGAGGTTAAAATTACGTGGAGTGGGGTAATTATCTGAAGTTCACTCAGTCTAGCAACTCTGGCTTTCTGAAAAATAACTCAACCAGAGATAAGATCACAACATTTTTGGATGACAGAAATAAATTGAATGGATCCCTCAACATCTAGCAGTGAAAACTGGATTCAATGTCAAGTCTGTGCTTAATGTAGGACATGAACAAATCATGGAATATGTGCACTAGGCTTTGTTAATTCCCAGGAACCAACCTGACCTTTCACTGGTAGAAATAGAAATGCTGAACTATACACATCAGTAGTTATGTGCAGTGTGAATGGGTGTGTGCTGGGTTATTTGCCATGGAGTCCACAGTCCAGGAGACAGAAAACTGGCAGGAGCATGTACCTTGACTCGAGAGGCAGATCCAGGCACTCGTAGAATTCCTTCAGTTTCTAAACCTGTTTCTTCAAGCTTGAGCAGCAACTGAAAAAAAAATCAAGGAAAAAAGTTTAAAAAAAAACACAAACAAAACCCAACCACCCAAAAAAACCCAACACAAACCAAAACACAAACCAAAACACAAACCATAGGAAAATTGTATCCTGGGCTGCATCAAGAGAAGCATAGCCAGCAGGTCAAAGGAGGTGATTCTCCCTCTCTTCTCCACTCTGGTGAGACCCCACCTGGAGTACTGCCTCCAGTTCTGAAGTCCCTGTTACAAGAAGGATCTGGATGTGCTGGAACATGTCCAGAGAAGGGCCATGAGGATGATCAGAGGGCTGGAGCTCGTCTCCTATGAGTACAGGCTGAGAGAGTTGGGGCTATTCAGTCAGGAGAAGAGAAAGCTCTGAGGAGTCCTCATTGTGGCCTTCCAGTATCTTAAGGGGGCCTACAAGAAAGCTGGGGAGGGACTTTTTAGAGTGTCAGGTAGTGACAAGACTAGGGGGAATGGAGCAAAATTAGAAATGGCTAAATTCAGATGTTAGGAAGAAGTTTTACACCATGAGGGTGGTGAGACACTGGAACAGGTTGCCCAGGGAGGTGGTGGAAGCCCCATTCTTGGAGGTTTTTAACGCCAGGCTGGATGTGGCTCTGAGCAACCTGATCTAGTGTGAGGTGTCCCTGCCTATGTCAGGGGGGTTGGAAACAGATGATCCTTGAGATCCCTTCCAACCCTGACAATTCTATGATTCTATGATTCTGAAATACTCAGAAGCACTTAAAAATAGAATCATAGAATCATTTTGGCTGCAAAAAACCTTTAAGATCACCAAGTGCAACTATTATCTAACTTTACCAAAACTGGTGCTGAACCACATCCCTCAGCACCACGTCACTGCCCCTTAAATACTATTAACTTTTTATCAGTCTAGGTATTGAAACTAATTTGGAAAGATATGTCTCTATAAAATTTGCAAATTAAAATGAGCTAGCTGATGTACATCAACATTCTTAATTTGTTCTTCATCTTCCTGATCCTGAAATAAGGAGTATGAAGAGTATGGAAAACTGAGAATGTTATAGAATCACAGAATCATAGAATGGTTTGGGTGGGAAGGAACATTTAAATGTCATGTAGTTGAACCTCCTTGCACTGAGCAGGGATATCTTCAAATAAACCAGGTTGCTCACAGTCCCATCCAGTCCCTGGAATGGTTCCAGGAGTGGGGCGTCTGCCAGCTCTGTGGGCAACCTGGGCCAGCATCTCACCATCCTCAGTGTAATTCTTTTTCCTTGCACTTAGTCTAAATCTCTCTTTTTTAGTTTAAAACCATCACCCCTGGTCCTGCCATTACATGCCCCTGTAAAATGTCCCTCTCCAGATTTCCTGTAGGCCCCCTTAAAGTACTGGAAGACCACAGGAGCTTGCTCTTCTCCAGGCTGAACAACCCCAACTCTCTCAGCCTGGCCTCATAGCAGAGGGTCTCCAGCCCTCACATCGTTATTGTGGCCTCCTCTGGCCCTGCTCCAGGTCCATGCTTTTGTGCTGTGGACTCCAAAGTTTAGGTTTTTCTGCCCTTTATCTGAGACTTGGCATCGCTATAGAAAAAGTAACTTGGAAACAGGGCAGATAGACTGGGTAGAACACAATGGTATTTTGAGGGAAAACTAACCTCTGAGAAATGTTTAAGTCCTTCCTTGAGGAGCACAATGCAAAGGTCTATAGCTAACATGCGTTTCTGGGACCTGAGAACTCAGAGTGGAAAGTGATCCCAGGGTATTTTGCTTTTGAAATTTCTTTCCATTCCAAGTCTTTATTACAAAATTAAAAAAAAAAATTTAAAAAAAAAAGTTTTGATTTAATATCATTTAGAATGAGATGAAAAAAATACAGTAATTTCTTAGCATTTATTCACACAGCTCTGGATTTTTGCCACCAGCTCTGCTTCGTGCCCTCAGTGTTGGATCCTCCTAATTTCCCATGATCTCTTGACAGTGGAGCTGATTGCAAAGTCATGTCAGTATTCAAGTTGTATCAGTCTTGGCCCTGACACTGCACACCACTTCCCATTTTTTCAGTATTTATCAGATTTGTTTTAGTTTCAAGTTCATAGAATCCTGAGTGCTTGTGTCTGTGTAAATGACTCCAAGACAATATCATTGTACCATCAAATCTAGTTGATCTAGATGAAGATGTCCCTGCTGACTGCAATGAGGGGTTGGACTAGATGACCTTTAGAGGTCTCTTCCAACCCAAAACTTTCTATGAGTCTATGATATTACTTTGATAAATTACTTTATCTTGCCATGCAAACCTCCATGAGAAATATCAATGATAGCTAAATGATAGGTTTAAATTAATGTGAAATTAAAACTCTTGACACAAACTCATCTCTTTCGCTTCTGCAGACTGCCGCCTGCCCCAATTTTCCTAGTTCTCTAATTTCATGAGAAAAGGAAAAAAGAAAGCAAGACCTTTGTTTCCTGAACTTTTCATGCAATTACAAAAATCAAAAGATGTTCCCAGGATAGATAAAACTCACAAAAGCAGCAAATTCTATCTCCTTGTCACAAGATTTTCAAACTATAACATATGGACAGACAACCCATAGGCACCTTCTGAGGCTTTAAAGCCTGCATCTTCTTTTATCTGGTAAGTAGGTGCTGGAATGTGTCCAAAGAAAGGCAAGCAGGCTGGTGAAGTCTAGAGCACAAGTCTTATGAGGAACAGCTGAGGGAGCTGGGGTTGTTTAGCCTGAAGAAAAGGAGGCTCAGGGGAGACCTTATTGCTCTCTATGACTTCCTGAAAGGCGGTGGGAGCAAAGTGAGGTTTGGCCTCTTCCAAGGAATAAGGAACAGGACAAGAGTAAATGGCCTCAAGTTGCACCATGGGAGGTTTAGGCTGGGAAATAGGAAAAATGTCTTCCCCAAAAGGGTTATCAAGCCCTGGAACAGGCTGCCCAGGGAAGTAGTGGAGTCCCCATCCCTGGAGGGATTTAAAGAACACGTAGATGTGGAGCTGAGGGGTGTGGCTTAGTGATCTGGCAGTGCTGGGTTGATGGTTGGACTCAATGATCTGAAAGGTCTCTTCCAACCTAAATATTTCTATGATTCTTTGATTCTTTCGATTGTCAATGCAAATGACATAAAAGTGAATCTTTGGCAGCTGAGTGTTACTCACTTTTTGAAAGATGAGGGGAACTTTTATTCCAGGAACCTTCTTCTGATCATTCTCCAGCAGTATGTTGAGAGGGACCCCAAACAGACCGTTTTCTTAGAAGATAAAAAGAACAAATGTGAGAAAGAGAAAACACAGCCTCCTACACATCATCTGAGCAGAGCCTGGGTGGCCGCCATGGGGATGTCACGAGCTGGTACCTCGTCCCCGCACCCTCTCTGTGCGGTTCCTCTTCAGCTCCACCCCCAGCGCATCATAGAAGGCTGTGAGCTCGATCAGGGAGAGGTAGCGAATCTTCTTCATGTCTTCAGCAGAGAGGTCTCCTACCTCTGTCAGTCCAAACCGGCTCTTCCGAACAAGGAATTTCTACGGCAGAGGTGCACAAAAAAACCTTTCATTTGCGCAGATAGGAGAGGAGGTGAATTTTTGTTGTGAAAGAGATGCCTGCATGTGATGGTGTGCTGGTTTTACACCAGACAGAACCAGGAGTTTGCCCCAGAAGGGTAGAATAACCACAGGCACTCGGAATTTGGAAGTTAAATGAAAATAATATTTACAAATGTAGATTAAATACAAAAGTAAACTAAATATAGAAGGGGATAAACATATACATACATATAACCAAACAATGCTCAGTCCCCCCTGGACAAAGCCCTGAAGGCTGTTGCCAGCTAACAAGTTCTCTCTCTTTGGTCCCCACTACTGTTCTTACCATACCCCAAACAGAAGCAATCAAGCCAAGCAAGCAAGGTCAGAAGAAGAGACAGAGGGAAAAGGAGCAAAAAGAGGAAAGAACAATCTGTGCTTCAGATTATATAGAAATTTTGCAGACCAGTGGAATGGGATAAAGACATCTCTTATGTTCTGTTCAGCCCCCTGGCCTCTCATGAATTCACTGGAAAAACTTTCATTTACCATTAAGATATGAGTCTTAAACCTGTTACAGATAGGAAGTCACATTAGGGTAGGTGGGTAACATTACAGAGCTGAACTACAACCCTAAATATTGGTCTGATGTGTTGAGATAAGTGGAATCCAGGAGATTCCATGTAAACGTAGGAAAATATTTTTCATTTGGAGGGCGACAGAGCACTGAACCAGGCTGTTCTGAGAGGTTGTTGAGCCTCTGTCTCTGGAGGCATTCAGAACCCACCTGGATGTGTTCCTGGGTGATTTACTCTATTTGATCCTGCTCTAGCGGGTGGGTTGGACTAGATCATTTTCAGAGGTCCCTTCAACCCCCACCATTCTGTGATTCTCTGAAACTTAAAACTGAGCTTCATCATCATCTTCCCTCACAGCTGGGCTGGTGAGTAGTGGTGGAGCAAAAGTATTGACTTCAGTGCCTGTACTCTAACTGAGATACATCTTACCTAAACCTGTGCCCAGTTTCACCAAGCTCTTGCTCTGCTTCTGCTTCTGCCAGAGCATCTTTGAATGCTGTCAAAGTAGCTAACATATGTCATCAGGGATACAGTTGTAGACTTGGTAGTGTTGGGTTAGTGGATGGACTTGATCTAAACAATTCTGTGATTCTATGATTCTATGATCAATCATATGTGGAATGAATCCACACCTGCTTTACATATTACTATTCATTTATTTGGTCTTCCAAAAGAGAACAAACTAAGAATCTGAAGAAAAGTCCAGAAGCAAAATCACTTAGTCCTAGTGGTTGGACATTAGGACTTGATGATTTTAGAGGTCTTTTCCAACCAAAATAATTCCATGATGCCAACTTGGCAATTTACTGGTACTTTGTGTTTCTCAAAAAGCATTTAGACTTAGAAACAGTGTTCCCAGAAGCCAAGAAATATTTTATTCAAGTGCACTTGACCTAGATGACACTTGGTAATTTGGGGGCATGTGAAGATGTCTACATATCTTTAAAACTGCAGTGTCATGGACCAAAGCCAGAAATGTTCTGTCATGACAGAAACATTTGAACAAATGTCAAAAGGAACAAATATCCATCAGTTCTTAACACAATTTTTAGACATAATAAGAAAGTTGTGGTGAAACCCATGCTGTTCAAAGAACCGTGGATCTTGGGTATTGTATGTTGGGTTTTTAATTTAATTGTAATTTAAACCAGAGATTGTTAGTTGGAGATATAAATAAATAGTGTTACAAGTCATCTCTTCCCACTGGGGAACTGAGTGAAAACCCATCTTTTAATAATGTTTTCTTTCTGGAGGTTTCAGCCCAGTTCTCTCTATTTTAAACAAATTTTGACTTAAGAGGCTTAATTGATCTTCAGATGAAGCCAGTCAAACACGTTAAGGGGAAAACCAAAGCAAATAGCAACAACAAAAATAAAAGAATTAAACTCACAGCGGATTTTAATAGTAAGGAGAACAAAGGACATCTGGATCAAGTAGGTTAAGACTTCCTAAATCGCATTGCACATGGTCTTTCAATGAAGGTTCATCATAATTTGGGAGAAAGAAATTCAGGGGATGGAATAATTAATTTAAACCAGATTCTTGCCTCCCTAGAATGCAGCAATTCTACTTCTGTTGAGACTTAATAATGTAACAACAGCTACATGGAGGATAGCCTTCTGAAGACACTTAAAATACTGAGGAATATCTATATACTTTGGTACTAATGATGCAACATGTCCAAAGAAGTCAAAGCACAAGAAATCACCTTAAATATATATATATGTATATATATATATATATATATGTACAATATACATAGATTTTCTGAGAGGAAAAATATGTTTGCCAAGAAAAAAAATGGCAAATACTCCAGAACCAATTTGACAGTATAACTACAAAAGTTTTCCACGGTGGCTGGTCACCTCCCAGGGTCACTGTGATGTGATGTGGTATCAATATAAGGTTTGGGGTTGAGCCTCTTCTTTCTTGTGTCATGATTTTCTAATGATTTTTCTTACCAACAATGGAGACACTAAATACAGCACTGAAGGAGGCTGTGCTCTTCTGAAGTTATCCAGAAGTGCTTAATGACTCTTAGTTCTGAGGTATCTTCCACTAAGTCATAGAGATCATGGTGCCATGTTGGGGAAATGTTATGTAATCCTCTGCAGACAGTGATGGTGAGTTGGCTCTTCAGGGATATGCAGAGGATGTGCTATTTTGTGACATATCACAGAATCCCATCATGGTGGGGATTGAAAGGGATCTCTGAAGATCACCTAGTCCAACATCCCTGCTAAAGCTGGGTCAGCCACAGCAGCTTGTACAAGATCACAATGTCCAGGTGGGTTCAGAATCTCTTCAGATAAGGACACTCTATGACCTCTATGCCAGCCTGTTCCAATCCTCACAGTAAAGTTGTGTAGACTTCACTCTTTCCCCATTGGCTCACTTTGGGGAAGGAGGGAAAGTCCTTCAGAGTGTAGGTGACTTTCCACTCTGTTTAACAGAAGTAGGTGGGTTTTGGGGGAAAGGGTGGTGTTTGGTTTGGTTTGATTTGTTTTGCTTTGCTTTGTTTTGCTTTGCTTTGTTTTGTCTTGCTTTGCTTTGTTTTGCTTTGTTTTGTTTTGTCTTGCTTTGCTTTGTTTTGCTTTGCTTTGCTTTGTTTTGCTTTGCTTTGTTTTGTCTTGTTTTGTTTTGTTTTGACTGGGACCCATTACAACCTGAGGCATTATGGGGGAAAAAAAAAAAACCACAAATATCATGAGAGGTGGTAGATGCCTCATCCCTGGAACCACTCCAGGTCATGCTGGGCGGGACTCTGAGAAACCTGAACTAGCTGATAATGTCCCTTTAAAGGCCTCTCCCACACCAAACCAGTCTGTATGATGCTGTGGTTTCTCATGTGCTTTTCCAAGCACAAAAGATGATGTCCTGCATGCAGATTAGTTCATCTCCATCATAGTGCTGGCCCTCTCTAATGCTAATCAATTTTGTACCCACAAGTCTATGACACTCAATGTGCCATCTTCTCTACCATGTTTGCCACCAGCTTTCCTTCTTTGTCAACCGGAAATTGCCCAAGCTTTTGTAGAGAACAATCTGTGTGTGTATGCTGTAGTGAAGGCTGGGATCTTAGATTTGTGGCTGTAAGGAGCAAGGATGAATCTTTGGTTTGCCAAACTCATGATGAATGTAGAGATATCCTTGCTCTCCACAGGACACCACATCATCCTCACCACAGAAGAACTCCAAACAAACAGGGAATTCATTCTGGTTAAACTACTTGTTGTCTTATCCCTCTTTTCAATACTGAAGCTTAGTTCTATATTTCAGGTTCTTCCTCCTTGGTGGTGCCTGAGATGGACAAATGGATATTTCTCAGAATTATCTGTGTAGATAGTAACAACTTCTGATTAGTTCAGGACCACAAGACATCATAATAATCAGGAAATTATCCAAGTAATTTACAACTATTTTATCTCCTTCACTAAGAATTTGGTATCTGAAGCACAAGCCTAATGCTGCAGTTTTCGGTACTGGAGGTTGTGAGGGCTGGTGGAAATAGAAACCTGACTTTCCTGACTTCCAGAAAAAATTCCAGATGATGACACAATTGCTCACTGTATGTCTATCAGGGTGACTGATATGATGAAATTTCCTTTAGCCATTCAGGTAACATGTCCTGAAGACTGACTGGAGACAATCAGTCCTGCTGCAGGACTAAGGTTTGCTTTCCTCCCTTCATCTGTGAACGGATTTCAAATCCATGTGTTAACAAAGGCAGATAAAGGAGGAATAAAATAGGAGAGCAAACCAGGAATAAAAATGATTTCTAGTCTTAGTGCCATCGACTCATCTTTACTTCTACCTGAAAAATGTGTGACTGATGCAGTATTTGTGGCCCAAGTTACACACATGTGTCTGTGATGGGTGCCACAAGTATGATCAGAGGGCTGGAGCACCTCTCCTATAAGGACAGGCTGAGAGAGTTGGAATTGTTCAGCTTGGAGAAGAGAAGGCTCCAAGGAGACCTTACTGTGGCTTTTCAATATCTTAAGGGGGCCTACAAGAAAGCTGGTAAAGGTCTTTTTAGGGTGTCAGGTGGTGATAGGACTAGTGGGAATGGATCCAAGCTAGGAGAGGGAAGATTTAGATCAGATGTTAGGAAGAAATTCTTCACAATGAGGGTGGTGAAACACTGGAACACGGAGATGGTAGAAGCCCCATCCTTGGATGTTTTTAAGGCCAGGCTGGATGTGGCTGTGGGCAACCTGATCTAGCGTGAGGTGTCCCTGCCCATGGCAGAGGGTCGGAACTAGATGAACCTTGGGGTCCCTTCCAACCCTGGCAATTCTATGATTCTGTGATTGTTCCCTTGTACTCAGCACTGGTGATGCCACATCCCAATACTGAGTTCATTTCTGGGCCACTCACTCCTAGAAGGACATTGAGGTGCTATAGCAGGTCCAAAGGGCAGTGAAGCTGATGAAGGGTCTGGAGAACAGGTCTTGTAAGGAGCAGCTGGGGGAACTGAGGTTGTTCAGCCTGAAGAAAAGAAAGCTAAGGGGACACCTTCTTGCTTTCTACAACTTCCTGAAGTTTGAGCGATGTAGGAGTTGGTCTTTTCTCCTGAGGAACAATTGATAGCACAAGAGGAAATGGCCTCATGTTGCGCTGGAGGAGGTTTAAGTTGGTCATTAGGAAAAAATGTTTTCCCCAAAAGAGGTGTCAAGCCCTGGAACAGGCTGCCCAAGGCAGGGATGGAGTCACCGTCCCTGGAGGGACTGAAAAGCCATGTTGATGTAGAACATGGTTTGCTGGTGACCTGGCAGTGCTGGCTGGACTTGATGAGCTTCAAGGTCTCTTCCAACCAAAACAATTCTGTGATTCTATGATTCAAAGTTAAAAAGAGTCTTGGACCTAAAGATGAGATTTGGTGCCTCTCTGGGACTTGATCACCAGTGGTAAGCAGGAACATGGGTGGTCTCTGTGAAGCTAACACACCTTACCAGACTCCAATGTGCTAGAGATGCAAAGCAGGAAATGTGTTAAAGAAAACAACTGAGGAAACATGTGGAGAACAAACTTACAGGCAAAGCAGAGTCTTCTTTTTTGAACCTCTGGTTTTTTGGCCATTCTTGAGTTTTTGGAAGGACTGTAATGGATTCTGAGAAGGAGACCTCATAGGAGAGCTCTTCTGTTATGGATGGGCTGCCCTTATCTAGTCCACAGTCTAGACAGCTGTTAGCTGAAAACAAGGGAAATTAGATGTGAGGGCTGGACACGTGCTTGCATTTAACACAGAGACATCAAAACAAACCCTGAACCAAGCTGACAAAAGTCTTGAGAAAGTCATAAAGGAAGTGCTTCAAAGAGGAATTTCAGTGCAAACCACAGCGTGTTCCTGGTTATGTCTGGAGGAAATCACCCCTCCAAAATAAAACCTCAACTTTCAGTTTAGATTACTGAACTTGTTGCTTTTTGTGGGAAAATTAGGCAAGCTGGAACTTCCTGTTTATCAGGGGATCATCAAGGGTTTTTGTAATCCATCCTTGTCTACCCAGGCCAGCAAACTCTGGTGGCATTTCCCTGATAAGCAGTTAAAAATTTCCTGACAGAAAAATGCTGGTGGCACACTTTTGCAGGTCACTGTTGGCTTCTTAAAAATCAAGAAGACATGGTGCCTGTGTTTTTATCTGCTGATATATATTTGTTTCTCAGAGTTGTTAGTTTAGGTGTGTAGCACCAAAGCAGGACACAATGTACAATATTCCAGTTTGAAAAGCACTCAGTTTACTGGAATTTTTGGTAAGTCATTTGCAAA
Organism: Indicator indicator; assembly: GCF_027791375.1. Lineage (NCBI taxonomy): Eukaryota > Metazoa > Chordata > Aves > Piciformes > Indicatoridae > Indicator > Indicator indicator. The sequence continues at coordinate 30,738,043 of NC_072015.1, forward strand.
ATGACTTACTGGTCTGCTCTAAAATCTAGTCACCTCCTGAAATTAGTGGATGCCAAGAAGAAAATATATGCAATCAAGACAATGAAGCTCTTAAACACCTCATTGTCATGGAGTCCAAAGTGTGATAACACCCATGAGTTCCAGCTTTCATGACTGATCTCTGACATTTCAGGGACAACTTTAAGGTTTCCCTTCCCACACTGAGACAATTGGAACAGAATCATAATTTTCCTTGGAGACAAAGTGAAATTTCAGCCCACAGGACTGCAAAGCAGAGTTGACTAACATCATTCAAGTGCATTCAAAACTAATGAAAATCTGAGGTTGGCTTAAAAGCGTTGTGTGCCTTCCAAACATGTCCAGGGCCCAGGAGCTTTGAGTTGTTGCCTTTACAGATACAAGGACTTGAACATTTTTGGCAACACCCTTTGTTTTTCCAAGTCTGGTATGAAAAGGCTTCTGAACCTGTGGCCTTAGATGTTATCTAATGGCCAAGCTCTTTAAGATGTTTTCCATCTCTCTTTTCATCCTTGGACCTAGGACCACAGACTGTCCATGGTCTGGTTTGGTTCTCCACCTGTTCAACTGCTTGCAGCACTGAGGTATCAGCACAGCAGCTTTTGCAACCAAGGAAAATAAATGGGACTATATCCAGAGGTAAATATCTAAGGGACTAGTCTGGAAACTTGGGAATTAATATCCCATTAGTTAAGCCCCAGGCAATGATGGTGGGAAGATCTTTCCAATTAAAGATGGACAATCCCATGGAAGGCTGCTGACAGTTATCCAGATGCTCTGCCAATCACTGTCAGGGCAAAGCCTTTCAGAAGTGTTCAAACTAATGCCATTAGTAGATCAGAATAATGAGACAGAACCACCAAAATGATTAATTTCTAATACTATGGTTTCTGCCGTATGGGAGAAGAAGCAAAAATGTGTCTTTCTTGTCACCATTTGCAAGACCAAATCCATTTTTACGTTCTGAAACCTGCAATCACCAGTACTTTTTAGACACTGATACCCCAAGGGCACTGGTTTTGAATGGGAAACTTTGGTTCCTTCATGACCATAAACTGGCAACAATGATAAGAAAATCAAACAGCACAAAAGAAGGGACTAATCTCCAAACTACACAAGGATCTTTCTGTCTAGCAGCTTCCTAGAAGGAAGTGTACGTTGGTTACATGTTGGCATACTCACAGCTAACTGATTTCCAAACAGGCTTCTGCCCAGGAAGCTGGATACCATTAGAAGAAACTGGTGACACTGGAACTGCCTCAAATGTCGGCTGATGAGCAAGGAAAAATAATCAGACTGCAGTGCAGGTAAACATCTATGGAGAGAAACTGCTACAGTTCAAGCAACAGCATTATCATCCCCAGCTTACAAGTTTAAACAACCTCTTGTGATACCTCTGAGTCCATTTTTCATAGTCAGGCTTGACCTGAGAAGTCATCCTCCCCAGGCTGCACAGATGTAGATTGTGTTGAGATCACTCATATTGCTGTAACTAATGAGTCCTCTCTTATATAACAAGTGAAATTAGCTAAATAAATTGCTGAACATCAGTGTGCAAAGCAAAAGGTCCTCCTCAAATTACCATCCCCCCTGTGACTTTAACCCTTTCGGCCCACAAATCTTTTTGAAGGACTCTCAGACACATGGTCAATGTCCTTTCAGAAACATTCCCTGTCAGGAATTAGGCTATTGGCTGCCTTTGGGGATTTGGGCACCAGCAAATTATTAATGATTGCATGTAGGTTATCTGCTGACACTTTATCAGTGAACTGCAAATCCAGTTTTAGGGTGAAAATAGACCAATCCTACAGTCAGATTGATTTGTTTCTGCTCCAGAAACCATTCTGCAATGTGTGAAAATGGAAGAAGTGTGTGTGGCAGAGCAGAGAAAGGGCTTGGAACCAAGGGGGTGGTTTCAAGCACTGCCACCTCTCTGTGGTAGCAGTTTTGTCCTTGTTACCTGCAGTTTGGGGATTTGTACAGACAAATAGGAGTTTTCATGGGTACAGGAGGCAGTAGCAGCTCATTGAAGGAAGGATTATTTTTATGCTAAGTTTGGTGACACGCTGGCCCAGGTTGCCCAGAGAGGTGGTAGATGCCCTATCCCTGCAAACATTCCGAGTCGGGTTGAATGTGGCTCTAAGAAACTTGCTCTGATTGCAGATGTCCCTGCTGACTGCAAGGGGTTTGGATTAAATGACTAAATTATGTGCGAACTGAACCCCCCCCCTGCTGTGAGGACAGGCTGAGAAAATTGGGGTTGTTCAGCCTGGAGGACAGAAGGCTCCAAGGAAATCTTCTGGCTTTTCAGCTCTCAAAAGGTTCTATCAGAAACTGGGGACAGACTTTTGAGTAGGGACTGTTGTGGCAGGACAAGGGGTGAGGGGTTTATACTAAATGAGGGAGATTCAGACTAGAGAGAAGGACGAAATTTTTAACACTGAGCACGGTGAAACACTGTCCCAGGTTGATCAGGATGGTGGTAGAAGTCCCATCCCTGAAAATATTCCTGGTCAAGTGGTCTGGGGCTCTGAGCAACCTGCTCTAGTTTCCGATGTCCCTGCTAACTGCAGGGAGGGTTGTGCTAGATGACTTCCAAACCATTCTATGATGCTATCCACATGTGCTTGAGTAAAAAAATCCCAAAATTCATTAACGTAAAAACTGCTCTGAAAGGCTCTCAGTGAAAATAACCACAACGTCCCAAACCACTCTTGTTTTTTTCTGCATTACTTTGCATCCTGGTGGGAGGCTTTGGAGACCCCCTTTCCCAAACCTGAAACTTCATCCCCCACCCCCCAAACTGATGGAGCAGCTCCAACTCTCCAGTGAAACCTTCAGCTGAGGGCCCCTTGAGCCATCTATAGCCACTTTTTAAATTGGTCTTTCAATTACTCTTTAAATTGCTCTTTGAATTGCTAAACCGACTGTTTATCAACAAGCAGCCATGCCTCAGGGCAGCAATTTTGTCTTCCCCACTTGAGGAACATCCACAGGAACAGCATTCGGGCTGCTGGAAAATGCCAGATATTTGGGAGACAAGGCTGCTCTTCCAGTTGGGAGCCTGAAATAATGTTGCAGTTGTTTTATTCAATCTTATTCTCTCGGCTATGTGGGTGACAGAGTCAAATGGGACATGAATAAAATCTCTCCCCAGAGAGGTCACTCAGTGGCCTGCGAACTTGAGAGCAAACAGGATTTGAGTCACATGGACTTCTTTTGCCAGGAGGCTGTAGGGACTTTTTTTGTTTGTTCCTTTTTTTTTTTTTTTTTTTTTTTTCCAGAAATGGAGAATGCTTTTATGATAAAATCCCATAATATTTACACAAAAGGTTTTAGGATAGTCAAAAATACCTAAAAAATTCAGGTGGGATTAGGGAGGTGGAGGGGATGATTAAATCTGTCTCAGTAATTTGGGCAAATCAAACATTGCCAAGCACTGGAACAGACTGCCCACGGAATTGACGGAGTCACCATCACTAGAGGTGCTTAAAAAAACATGTAGATGTGGCACTTTAGGACATAGAATCATACAATAGTCACAGTTGGAAGGGATCTCAAGGCTCATCCAGTTCCAACCCCCCTGCCATGGGCAGGGACACCTCACACTAGATCAGGTTGCTCAGAGACACATCCAGCCTGGCCTTAAAAACTTCCAGGGATGGGATTTCCACTACCTCCCTGGGCAACCTGTTCCAGTGTCTCACCTACTCATGGGGGAGAATTTTTTCCTAGCATCCAATCTGAATCTACCCACTGCTAGTTTTGCTCCATTCCCCCTAGGTCTGTCACTACCTAACATAATAAAATGTTCCTCCCCAGCTTTCTTGTAGGTCCCCTTACGATACTGGAAGGCCACGATGAGGTCTCCTCAGAGCCTTCTCCTCTCCAGACTGAATAACCCCAACTCTCTCAGCCTGTCTCAATACTGACATGGTTTAGTGGACATAGTGGTGTTGGGTGGATGGTTGGACTTGATGATCTTAGAGGTCTGTTCAAACCTTAATGACTCTGTGATTCAAAGTGGTTATTCTGCTGCTTCAGAAACAGTAGGAAAAATTAATGGCTCGCATCAGCAACTGTCTCATCTACTTTGACCACTCAAAATGTCTCACCCTGTGAACAGCATTCACAAGAGATTTAGAGCAAGTGAAGTTTATTAAGGAAAAAAAAAACCCAACCCTTCCGGCCTTGGGTGAAACCCTTCACATGGGTGAAACTGGTAGTGAAGAAGTTCTGGTGACCAGTTTCTATTCAAGATGATGGAGCTGATAGCATAGCTCTACTTCATACCCAGGGCTGCTTCAGCTTGAATATCATGAACCAGGGTAAAAAATGTCATATTCTTGCTCTCATTTCCCAGCCTCCACTGTAAAAGTGTGTAAATAAGTCAAATATCTCCTGCAAATCTCCAACAGGACCAACAATTATTATTATTTTTTTCTTAATCTTAGGATATTGTGATAAAAATAAGGGGGAAAATGGGAATAGAAGTTTTTCAATGCCTCAATTGTAAAGATCCAGTGACATAATTTTTATTGAATGAATGGATTTAAGAATGCAGTGAAATAATCCAAATGATTTCTTGAGTGAAAAACAAGATTAAGAAACTTTAGGAGCCCATGGATGTGGAAGGCCAAGGATCAAAATGTGTCCTTAGTTAAGTGGGGCAGGTTTGTTCATCTGGATGTGGCTCCAGTGAAGGCACAACTTCTCATATCCTTGATTTTTGTCTGGATGTGATTCATTGGACACTTCTCATTATCTGAGAAATGAACCCAGTATTTATTGGCACAATGTACACAGGAATTTCAAATGGGAAGAGGAATCCAGAAGCACAAGGATGGAGATGAGGTAGAGTTCTTTAGTAGCCTCATTGGAGAAGATGTACAAATTATTGGAGCAACAAAGCAAAAGGACACAGGCTGTCCATGCTTTGGATATATCCATCTTTCCTAGCACTGTCATCACAAATGTCTTTCCTGATAGATCTGGGTTAGCTACTGATTCTTCTTTCATTAGGGCATCATTTTCTCATGTGTTGCTTAACCAAAACATTCCTAAAACTGTTGAGGGGTTTTAGCTGATCTGGATCGGGGCAATCCCTAGCACTGATATTGGCTGGGCAGTGACTGGCTGGAGAGCAGCCCTGAAGAAAAGGCCTTGGGGATGCTGGTGGATGAAAAGCTCAACATGAGCCACCAGTGTGCACTTGCAGCCCAGAATGCCAATCACATTTTGGGCTGCACCAAGAGAAGCATAGCCAGCAGATCGAGGGAGGTGATTCTCCCCCTCTATTCCACTCTGGTGAGACCTCACCTGGAATACTGCATCCAGTTCTGGAGCCCCTGTTACAGGAAGGATCTGGACAGGCAGGATGAGGGAAAAACAGCCTTTTGCTGCCTGTTGACTCACAACACAGAGGCTTGCCACCAGGCAGTAATAGCAAAACATCTACCATAGAGGTGTTTTCCGAACAGAGAGAAGAAACCAGGGCAAATCTCTCTTCTCCACCCCCTGATGACAACTATTAATGCCTCTTCAGTGGTCCCCTAAGCCTCATTTTAGGTGACCCTAGTGAACTAATCACCTTTTCTCTGCTCATTAGCCACAGAAGAGAGTAATCCATCCCGTGACCCACCCCTCTGGGCTCCCTCAGTGCTTAGGTTGTTGGGAAGAAGCTGTAAATCCGTCCTCTTGATGGGGAGGGTTATGGAGTGATAGGAGGCAATTAAGGCTGGTTTGCCATTTGCAACATGTTTACTTCTTCCCTTCACGACTCAAAAGCAGGGTGGGAAAGCAAAAACTCCTCCACATTATTTCAAAGAGTCTTTAGAGAAGATTTGCTCTTCCTTGTTCAGTAGAGCGTGAGGGGCTGCACAAGCCCCCCTGCCCCGCACTGTGTTTATCCCCGATAATCAGGATAAAGATTTCTAATCTCAGTAGAAGCAGCAGAGAGAGGTGGGAATGCCAAAAGGGTTTGGGGAACCTTGAGAGCTTGAAGACAGACAATCTGATTGCAGCCCTTTGGAGGGAGAGTGCTCTGCAGCTGTGTTTGTGTTTTACCTTTAAGTAAGCACCCTGCAGAGCAAACTATTTTTTGTGGGAAGAGGAGTTAGAAGCCTTAATTACTTATACGGGCCTTCAGACTTTCATGATGGACAACTAGTAAGTGGTATGAACTTCAGAGGAGGTAAAGTAATGATTTGAAGGGCAACATTTCTGAAGCTCCTTAAAAGAGGTGAAAAATAAGATCAAAACCAGATCAATAATGTGACCAAAGAATGGCTACAACAATTGATTTGATGATTAAAATCTTTTAGGAAGTTTGAGATATATTATAATGTTTAAAAATATTCAACATTCAGGTTTAGAGATATTTGGAATCAGAAGTGAGCTCATGTAACAAGAAGTGCCATCAGTTTTTTAATGTTCATGCAAACATGAGCAATGATTCTACATGAAAGAAAGTCTGCCCACAGGAATCTTCTGGATATATTTGTAGGACACATTCAAGAGGTTCAAAAGACCCCAGATACTTCAGTTTGGGTTAAATAAATTAATTCCTCAACCACTGTGACTTTACAATTTTGATATAAATTCCCAGCTACAATCAGCTACAATTTTGTTTCCTTTTTTTTTTTTTTTTTTTTTTTGGTTTTAAGTTCATCCAGGATGCCAAAGCCTTCAGGAGAAGATAGGACAACTAGATAGAAAAGGAAAAGCAATGTCATCATAAAAAAAGAGTTTCTTGGAGTTTTTCAGTGGCAAGAACTATAATAATAATTCAAAGATGTGTTTGTGAGCTTGTGGGTGACTCTCATTTAAGATACCATGACTGACATGTGTGATGTCAGATGTTGCTCTGAAGATAAGGCCACGAGGATGATCAGAGGGCTAGAGCACCTCTCCTGTGGAAACAGACTGAAAGAGTTGGGGTTATTCAGTCTGGAGAAGAGAAGGCTCCGAGGAGACCTCATTGTGGCCTTCCAGTATCTTAAGGGGGATACAAGAGAGCTGGGGAGGGACTTTTTAGTATGTCAGGTAGTGATAGGACTAGGGGGGGTGGAGCAAAACTAGAAATGGGTAGATTCAGATCAGATGTAACGAAGAAGTTCACCATGAGGGTGGTGAGACACTGGAACAGGTTGCCCATGGAGGTGGTGGAAGCCCCATCCCTGGAAGTTTGTAAGGACAGGCTGGATGTGGCTCTGAGCAGCATGGTCTAGTGTGAGGTGTCTCTGCCCATGGCAGGAGTGTTGGAACTAGATGATCTTTGAGGTCCCTTCCAACCCTGACAATTCTGTGATTCTGTGAAGATTGCACTGAACTCCCACAGTTAACTGCATTCAGCAAAATCAGAATGTGCTGAGTCAGGAATTGGTCAGTTTAGAGCTATTGTCTAGGAAAAGTGGATGAAGCCACCAGAGGTAATGCTCATTGGGAGAGACAGGGAACCACTGGAGAGAGTTCAATGGAAGCTACAAAGATGCTAAGGGAACTGGAGCAGCTCTGTGAGGAGGAAAGGCTGAGACATCTGGGGCTGTTTAGCCTGGAGAAGAGCAGCACGAGAGAGGATCTTTTCAATGCTTATCAATAGCTAAAGAGTAGAGGTCACGAGGACAGGACAAGACTTACTTCAGTGGTGCCCAGTGACAGGACAAGTGGAAACATACACAAACTGGAACCCAGGAGGTTTCACTTGACTTTAAGCAGAAATCCATTTACTTTGAAGGTGCTGGAGCCCTGGAGCAGGCTGTCCAAAGAGGTTGTGGAGTCTTCTTCTCTGGAGAGATTTCAAATTCACTTGGACTTTTTGATCCTGCTTAACCTGCTGTGGGTTACCCTGCTTGGGCAGGGGGATTGAACTAGATGATCTCCAGAGGGCTCTTCTAACCCTCACCATTCTGTGATCGTTTTTGAAGCCATGAAGCAAATGAACAGTTGTTAGGTTTTCATTTGCCATGGAAGTGCAAAATAACCACCAATGCCCCAGCTGCAATTGTGCTGGCAACTGTTTAATTGCCCCATTTGCTTCACTAGAGAAGTTTTACTTCACCATTGAGGCTGCTGAGTAAATAGCAAATGTCCCCAGAAGCTAGTAAAAGCATTTGAAGAGCTGCCAAGAGGAATTCACCAGTTTAAAAAAAAAAAACAACAAAGGAGTAAATGTTTGTCCTGATAGGAGATTGCAGGAGGAGGGCTGGCAATGGATACAAGATCACATTACAGGTTAGTTGCAAAGGTTGTTCAGTCTGGAGAAGGCTCCAGGGAGACTTTCTTGTGGCCCTTCAGTACTTAAAGGGGGCCTATAAGAATGCTGGGGACAGATTTTTTAGCATGTCCTGTTGTGACAGGACAAGGAGTGGTGGATTTAAACTAAAAGACGAGAGATTTAGACTGGAGAGATGGAAGAAATTTATTACAATGAGGGTGGTGAGACCCTGGTCCAAGTTGCCCTGAGAGGTGGCAGATGCCCCATCCCTGGAACCATTCCAGGTAAGGTTGTCTGGGGCTGTGAGCAACCTGATCTAGTTGAAGATCACAGAGTCACAGAACTGTCAAGGCTAGAAGAGACCCTTATGATCATCAAGTCCAACTTGCCTAGAGCTCACAAACCCATGACTACTGCTTAGTGATTTCACTACCACTAAACCATGTCCTCAAGCACCACATGTCCTTTCTCAATACATGAGTGTTGATCTAGATGACCTTTAAAGGTTCCTTCCAACCCAACCCATTCTATGATGCCATAATTCTATAATTTCATGATTCTATGATCTATTTTATTCAGCTTCCTCTCTTCCTCTCAACATGTAATGCAGCATTAAAAGCCTGGACTTAGTGCCAGGAACTGCTGCTGGCTGCCTGTACATTGTCAGCAGAAAACACCTCCTGTCTGGTAGAAGCTTTGATGAGCTACCTGCAGAATGCATCAAAATGAAGCACAAAAGCATTAGCTACTTACAGAAGAGTCACTGGGGCTAAAGATGTCTCTCACATCCCGGACTGTGTGCTTGTTCTTCTTCCTCAAGGTCTGAGTGTAGGTGTTGTACCTCTTCTGTACGGCAGCAGCTTGTGTTCGGGTCAGAGTGGACAGCAGGGCTTGGCCATCCTCCTCTTCAGCTCCTGAGATCAGCGTAGACAGACCAACGTCTTGCAGCCATTCTGCCTCCAGCTCCCCTTCTGCAGAGGAAGAGAATGTGTTAGCAGGCCTGGCAAGGTTGGAAGAGGGGCCTGGGGGAGTGGAGGTGGCATGGTAGACCACTGCCTTACTTCAAGAAGACTCCGCTCCCAGTCTTTCTCAGGCCACAAGTGCAAGCTTATTTAATTTGTCAACAGGGTGTCAACATTCAGTTTGGCAACGTCTGCACAGGAGAAGATTGGGAGTAGAACAGTAGGGGTGTTTTTAAGCTGTGCATCACCACACTAATGTGAAGAAGGCATTGGAGTAACTGGACTGACACAGCAAGGTCACAAAATGCTAACTCTCCATTACAGAGCATAAATCCCATTTGTTACCATTTATACCATGTTGTATTGGAGATTTGAGGTGCCACAGTGACAGATGATCATCAGTTACCTAGTGAAGATGCCACACTGAGAGTCCTGGTGTTCACCTAGACCAATAGCCTGTTTAGAACACAATGATTTAGATCCAGAGCTACTCACTAAATAGAAAGGATCAGGTCAGGGTGGAAGATGTGGAAACAGCCATCCTTGCATGGTTCAAGTTCAATGGCTTCAAGTTGTGTCAGGACAGGTTTAAGTTGGACATGAGGAAAAATTTCTTCCCCAGTAGGGTTGTCAAGGCTGTCTAGGGCAGTGGTGGAGTCTCCATCCCTGGAGGGACTGAAAATCCTTGTAGATGTGGTGCTGAGGAACATGGTGTAGTGGTGACTTGGCAGTGTTGGGTTAATGGTTGGACTTGATTTTAAAGATCTCTTCCAACTAAAACAATTCTGTGATTGTGTGATAGTATGACCCTGATTTCTAATAATTAAGGTCTGGCTAGTACTCCATACCCCAGCATTTCTTGATACCTTGATTAGTGACTAATATCTGCTAAAATTCTATTCAGTACATGTTTCTCAACTGGTTCAACACCACAACTGTTTCCACAGTGAGATTATGTACTGTGTAAAAAATAACTTTATTTCTTGGCTCTAACAAACATGGAGGAAGATTCTGGGATCTTCTCAGAGAGTCTCACCTGCAGCCCCTCTGAGAACCTTGCCATCAAATCCAATTTTTAGCTTGCTACCTGTAACATTAAATCATAGAATCATTAAGGTTGGAAAAGACCTCTGTCATCATTGAGGCCAACAGTCAACCCAACACCACCATGGCCACTAAACTATGTCCTGAAGTGCCATGTCCACACATTCCTTGAATGTTTCCAGGGATGGTGAGCCTGGGCAGCCTGTACCAATGCCTGACCACTCTTTCAGGAAAGAATTTTTTCCTAATATCCAACCTAAACCTCCTCTGGTGCAACTTAAGGTAATTTTCTCTCATTCTGAATATTCCCTCTCATTGGAAGATGGGGAGAAGCTTCCAATCTACCTTCTCTAAATTATTTATTAACTTTAAATTTTGCTGTCATTGCCATTTTTCTGTCTGCTTTTTAAAGTCATAGTCTTTTAAAATCTGTCTTTACATAGCAGATTTTGAGGTTCCTTATTTTGAGATTCTTCGTTTATAGGTTCTTCATTCTGGTTCTGTGAGCATTCCTAGCTCAGAAATGTGCTGCTTGAGACCAGATACTGGTTGCATTCCAGTTTTGACTGAAGAAGAGGTATTACAGATAAACATGTCAAGCAGGAAATGGATTCATCTGCTGTAAAACAACCAGTCAATGCTCTTATTGTTCTGGTCCCAGCAGTGGTTTTAATGGCAGGTTGGTATTTCCACTCTCCCTTTATTGCCTCTTCTTGACATTGGAATGCAGACAGGTTGATTGATATCCGTTTGCTGCACTTTGGCAGTTAGATACACACAGACACACACACACAGACACACACACAGCAGGATGGGGCTGTAGGGACAAGAGAAGCATAGCCAGCAGGCTGAGGGAGGTGATTCTCCCCCTCTTCCCCACTCTGATGAGACCCCACTTGGAGTACTACATCCAGTTCTGGAGCCCCTATTACAAGAAGGATCTGGATATGCTGGAACCTGTCCAGAGAAGGGCCATGAGGATGATAAGAGGGCTGGAGCTCCTCTCCTACGGAGACAGATTGAGAGAGTTGGGGTTGTTCAGTCTTGAGAAGAGAAGGCCCTGACAAGGACAGAGTGGAGGGTAGGAAAGAACTGTCCTCAATCTGCTGGCCACCCTTTTTTAAATGCACCCCAAAGTGTCACTGGCCTTTTCCACAGGAGCACATTGTTGGCTTATGGTGAAGTTGCTATCCACCAGGATTCCTGGGTCCTTTCTCTTGGAGCAGCTTTCCAGCAGGTCAACTCCTAACCTGTACTAGTGCAGTGCACCCCCAAGTGCAGGACTCCGCATGTGTCCTTGTTGAACTTAATGATGTTCCTCTCTGCCCAACTCTCCAGCCTGTCCAGGTCTCACTGAATGGCAGCACAGCCTGATGGGTGCCAGCCACTCCTCCCCGTTTGGTATCAGCAGCAGCTTGCTGAAGATACACTCTGTACCTTTACCCAGGTCATTGATGAAGATGTTGAAGAAGACTGGAGCCACACTTTTTATAGCCACAGGTAAGCCTTGAACAAATGGTTCTGCCATCCTCACTCTCCTTTCTAACAAGGTCCCTTCTGGTTGGTAATTCTCTTTTTCTCATAGGGGTTGCTAGGAAAGAGGTGTGCCTTTCCTAACCTCAAATAACTCACAACATCCCAGCCTTCTAACTTCAAGATTTAACACAATTCTGCACACCATTGCCATCTGAAATACTCCATGAGTTTCTCAACCTCTATTTTCATCCCTGGTACCACTTCCTATGACCTTCTCTGCTTTCCTGACCACGGTTGCTAACATCAAAAGAGTGAGTCTGCAGACTTTTTAATTTTTTTTTTAAAGGCCGTCTAGATATCGTGCTCAAAGATATGATTTAGCAGTGGCCCTGGTAGAGTCAGATAATGGTTGGACTAGATGATCTTGAAGGTCATTTCCAATCATAGTGATTTTATGATGTCTTCCCCTGCATATGTAGTCTGGTAAAGATCACCATTGTTGTTGGGATTTTTTTGAGTGTGACCAGAAGGTCAAGGGAGGCTCTTCTACTGCTCTCTTCTGCCCAAGTGAGGCCACATCTGCTGTATTGTGTCCATTTTTGGGTTCCATAGGTCAAGAGAGACAAGGAACTCCTAGAGAGGGTACAGCAGAAGTCATAAAGATGCTGGGGGTGAATAGAGCATCTCTGTAGGCTGAGAGACCTAGGGCTTTTCAGCCTGGAGAAGATCCTCTACAATGCTCAGCAACAGCTAAAAGGTGGAGGACAAGAGGATGGGGCCAGACTCTTTTCAGTGGTGCTCAATCATAGGACAAGGGGCAACAGGCTCAAACTGGAACCCAGGAGGTTTCAACTGAACATGAGGAGAAACAACTTTGTTGTGAGGGTGCTGGAGTCCTGGAGCAGCCTGCCCAGAGAAGCTGTGGAGTCTCCTTTTCTGGAGAGATTCCAAACCCACCTGGACATTGTAATGTTAGGCAACATGATGTGTCTGACCCTACAATAACAGGGGGGTTGGACTAGATGATCTCCAGAGGTCTCTTCCAACTCTCACTGTGCTGGGATTCTGAGATTGTGGTTTTGACACTACCAGTGATACCTGGCTGCTATTCTGCAGACCTTCCTCTCAAAAACACCTCAAAAAGATGATGAATATTTATATTTATTTATATTTATTCAGCCCTGATTTTCACTGATTTTCAGTGTTTTGATCTTCAGCAAGGAATATTATACTATTAGAAGCTTAATAGAATTTACTTTTCCTGCCAAGATTTATAATCCCAGACTGAGTATACGCCTGAAGTTAATAACTAGGACAAGTACTGCCTGGTTGTGTTGGGGTATATGCAATAGATATGTGTTTAAAACAACAGTATGAAGGTAAATGAAGTGTGGAAATGTGTTGCATTGTTCTTTCCACTCTCATTTTTCATTCAGGGCAGAGAGGAAAGAATCAATTCTAGGTAATGAGGTGTAATCAGACAAAGGGTAACATGGGACTGCTGTAGAGTTTGCACTGAGGTGAAGATTTAGCTCAGTGGTGAGGAAATAGTGGTGAGGAAAAGTTTCTGAGAACATGGAAAAAGGGATCCTGTGTTGCTTTATCTTACTAACCTAACCACCTTAATAACTCACATCTATCTGACATTACCCTGACCGTCTGCACAAGCCAGGGACACCCAGTTCACGTTGACACCCAGTTCTTGTTGAACAGGCTGCCCTGTTCTAATGGAGGGTGTGGGAGGTGGTGGAGTCACATCCCTGATAGTGTTCAAGAAACATGTGGACATGGCACTTCAGGACAAAGTTTAATGGCCATGGTGGTCTTAGGCTGATGGTTGGACTTGATGATCACAGAATCACAGAATCAACAAGGTTGGAAAAGACCTCAAGGATCATCAAAATCCAACCTGTCTCCCAAGACCTCGTGAATACTAAACCATGTCACCAAGTGCCACATCCGATCCCCTCTTGAACACCTCCAGGGATGGTGACTCTGGTTTTTCCAACTGAAACAATTCTATGATTCTATTTCTGGGATCCCCAAGCTGAAGAGCACTAGGACAAGGGGCAACACTTTTAAACTGGAGAAGGGTAGATTTAGACTGGACATCAGGAAGAAGTTTTTAACTATGAGGCTGGTGGAACACTGGAACAGGTTGCTCAGGAATGTGGTGGAGGCTCTATCCCTGGAGACATTCAATGTCAACCTTGATGAGGCCCTGAGCAATCTGATCTAGTTGGGAATGTCCTCCCTTACAGGAAGGGGTGTGTGTGTGTGTAATAGATGACCTCTAGAGTTCCCTTCCAAGCAACTGTATTTTATGATTCTATGATCAGGCAGGAATTTTCCCATTAAGGTTCCCTCCACCTGGGAAAGAAGAGCCCCTTGCAATAGGTTAGAGGATGACCTGCTGGAAAGCAGCTTTGTGGAGAATGATCTGGGAGTGCTGGTGGACAAGTTCACCATAAGCCAACAATGTGCTTTTGTGGCCAAGAAAGCCAAGGACACCTTGGGGTACATTAAGAAAATGTCCTTTGCACCATCCTTTCATTCTGTGATCCTGTGAATGTCAGACTGATTAGGGCTGATTGATTTTCTGTCTTCCACAAAAGTAACCATTTTACACCTCAATCTACTTTTATTTGAGACCTCAGGCCAGCACAGAGAAGTGCAGCTTGGACTTAAGCTGCCAGACTATAACCCTCGTAGCAGACCAACACATCTGGTGAATGGAGGTCTTCTCTTTTTGCTTCCAGGAGAGCCCTACCAGGACTTACTGAGTGGGAGGTGTTCCCCACATAGGTGGTAGATAGTTGGAGCTAGGTATGTCTATGTGGGACACTCATGATGATTGATTACTTAATAAAGTTGTATTTCTCCCCCTTTTCCCTCTCTTTCCTGGTAGTAGATTTAATGACATCCCATTGCACACCAAGCTAAGTAAAACACATAGTCACTCATGTTAATAATTGGATGGAAAGAACACACCATTGTTTCAAAATCTGTCTTAAGATCAGCAGTTACCAGACCAGTGGCCATGATCCACAGAAGGGTTACAGCTGTTATCAGTGGGTCATGACCTCAAAAGAGATTTGGTTTCATCCTATAGTAACACCTGGTATGTTGTGTTGCACAATGTAAGTGGGGTCATAGCTGGGGGGAGAATGAGAACTAATGTTCTAGATGTTATCAAATCTTCTAACACGAAGCTGCATTGCAACATGTGTGTGTTTTTCAAAATACATTATGAAAAAGAGAGAGGGCAACTTTAACAGAATGAGGTATTAATACCTTCAGCATCATTTGTGTAAGCAATGAATGCATCTTGACAAGTGAGGAACCTAAGTGATGTAGGCTTCCATATATTCAGATTTATCTCTAATCTGTCCTTAAATTATATCTAAATTGGGCAATCTCAGAGAAATTTCTGATAGCACCAAATGATATTGTCCTAAATGCTTCAAGACTTTCATAACTTATTTGTTATGCCTCATCAAAAGCCAAAAAAAAAAAAAAAAAAAAAAAGGGGGAGAATATTTCGATATTCTAAATGAATATTTTGGTCACAAAATCACAGAATCACAGAATGGTAGAGGTTGGAAGGGACCTCGGTGTATCATCTAGTCCAAACTCCCTGCCACAGCGGGCTCACCCAGAGCTGATTGCAGAGGGGTGGCATCTGCTTTGGTTTTGAATGACTCCAGAGATGGAGACTCCACAACCTCTGTGGCCAGCCTGCTCTAGGGCTCTATCAGCCTCAATGAAGTTCCTCCTTATATTTCGACTGAACTTCCTATGTTCATGTCTGTGCTTGTTACCTCTTGTTCTGTCACTGGGTACCACTGAAAAAAGTCTGGCCCCATTCTCTTGACCTCTACCCTTCAGATATTGATCAGCATTGAGAAAATCCCTTCTCAGGCTGCCTTTCTCCAGGCTAAACAGTCCCAAATCTCTCAGCCTTTCCTCCTCACAGAAATGCTCCACTCCCCTCAGCATCTTTGTAGCCTCCACTAGACTCTCTTCAGTAGTTCCCTGTATCTCTTGAACTGGGGAGCCCAGAACTGGACCCAGTACTCCAGATGTGACTTCACTAAAGCAGAGCAGGGGGGAAGGAGAACCTCCCTCAACCTACTTGCCATCACTCTTGATGCAGCCCAGGAGAGCATTTGCATTCTTAACCACAAGGCACATTGCTGGCTCATGGTGAAGTTGTTGTCCACCAGCACTTTCAGATGTTTATCCATAGAGCTGCTTTTCAGCAGATCAGGTCCTTTGATATGTTTTGGTTTAGTTTCATTAATGCTGGAAATTAAGTTTTCATTTAGCACCTCTTTTTTTTTTTTCTGAATTACACCGTATCTGTCCTCCTGAAGCACAAATCAAACCAATGCAAGAAAACTTCCTTCAGAAGCCAGTTAACAGCCCCAGTGCATAAACCAAACTGAATTATTCTTTCCAGTGACCTCTCATACTTTGACTGTGATGTTCAGAAGTGGAGCTACAAAGATCCTAAGACCAAGCCTAGTATTTTTGCTCATACTGGATAAAAAGAAGTGAGATCAGGACACAATTAAAGAAATGAAACAAAATCAAGGTGTGTGGACAAAGTAGCATTTGTATGCTTACCATCAGCAGGTTTGAACTCCAATAGTGTTGCTTCTTCAGATGCATCTTCACTGCTCTCCTTGATGCTCTCCACTTCACACCAGAAGTCTTCCATGGAGGTGCTGTCCATGGAGGCTTGTGAGTTGGAGCGACTGAACGCAGGAGGAGATGTTGACTCGTTGGAAAGCATCCTGTTAATTCTTCGAGACCGAGGCAGAGACTTCCTGAAAAGAGATATTGATGAAAACTAAAATATCTGTCAGGCTAACTTGGACCATGCAGACAGAGCACACAAAGAGGGCTTCAGGCATGACTGTACCATGGGCCAGGGAACAAGATGCTGAAGGGAACAAGAAGTTGGAGACAATGTACATAGTTATGGTAGTCTTCATGATCTTGCAGTGGTATTCACAGAATCACAGGCCCACAGAACAGTGGGGGTTGGAAGGGACCCCCACAGACCGAACATCTGGTCTGCCACCTAGAACAGTTTGCACAGAAACACGTGCCAACAGGTTTTGAAAGTCTCCAGAGAAGGAGAGTTGGACTAGATGATATTAAAATCTCCCTTCCAACCCAAATGTTTCTATGATTCTATGATGCTGTGATCTCTGTTGCACATAACATTTAAAGCTGGAAATTTATTTTGCCAGTAACAATTTATCTCTTTACCATCTTTGAGTGCTTTCATCCTAGAGAGGGACTCAGAAGATACAATTTCTACTTCTAACTCTGCTATCGATCTAATGAGACACTGAGAGGTATTATAACTTCTTTGAGCCTCAGCTTCTCCCTCTATCTCTTCCAGTTGTGCTTACGGGCTGAAATACTCCAGTACAAACTTCCCTGGGGAAAAAGAATTAGAATTATTTCAGAATTATTCTAGAACCCTGAAATAATTTACAAACCCTTCTTGGCTCCAGAAAATAATTAAAAACTTTAAACGCTTTAATTCAGAAAAATAATTTCCTGTTCTTGGAAAACCCTCTAGAAATAATTCGTGTTTTTTTCTTACATTGCATTAAAATAAAAGAAATCTTAGCAAAATTTCTTTGAAATGAAATAATATCATGAAATCATAGGATTGTTTTGGTTGGAAAAGACCTCTAAGATCACTGAGGCCAACCACCAGGGCCATTAAACCATCCCTCAAAGTGTCATGTCCACACATTTCTTGAAAACCTCCAGGGATGTTGACTCCACCACTGCCCTGGGCAGCCTGTCCCAATGCCTGACCACTCTTTCAGGAAAGAAATCGTTCTTAATATCCAAACTAAACCTTCCCTGGCAAAATTTCAAGCCATTTCCTCTTGCTCTGTCACCTGATACTAGGGAGAAGAGACCAACTCCCTCCTCACTATGACCTCCTGCCAGGTAGTTTTAGAGAGTAATGAGGTCTCCTTTCAGCCTCCTCTTCTCCAGACTAAAGAACCCCCAGTTCCATCAACTGTTCCTCAGAGAGCTTGCTCTGTAGACTCTTCACCAGCTTCATTGCCCTTCTTTGGACCAACTCCAGTCTTTCTTGGAGTGAGGGCCCCAAAACTGAACCCAGCATTTAAGGTACAGCCTCACCAGTGCCAAGTACAAGGAGACAATCACTTCCCTACTCTTTCTGACCACCCTGTTCCTGATACAAGCCATGTTTTCTGGCTGAACAGAATGTTTTGATCATAGATTTAAAAAAAAAAATGATGATTCACTAAAAATCAAATTTCAAGTTAGGTTTAAATACACTGATAGAATCAAAACAAAGAACATAGTTCCTTCCTCTTTTGTTCTTGTCTTTCCTCACTGCAAACTCTTGCAGCTGGCCGTCAGTTATCTGAATGAATTCAAAAGCAATTTCCCTTTCTCTTCCTTTTCTTTATGACATCCTCCCACCAACAGGCCTTTGTTTAAAAGCCACACTTCTACTCCACACACACCAAAAAAAAAAAGATATTTCCTTCTCAGTATTTCCCTCCTTGTCAACGTTTTCATAGTGGATGCATAAACAATACATTTAATAACTAATAATTAAGCCAACTGAATGTGCTGCTGCTTGTACTGCTGCACTCTCCTTTATCATCATAGGGTTGCCTTACTGCATCTGGGTGATCCCAGGTGATTCTTTTTTGGTTAGAATCATAGAGTCATTTTGGTTGGAGGAGATCTTTTGAGATCATCAAGTCCAACCATCAACCCAACACCGCCAAGCCACCAATAAATCGTGTGCCTCAGTACCACATTTACATGGCTTTGAAACTCCTCCAGGGATGGGTCTCCACCACAGAATCACAGAATCAATAAGGTTGGAAAAGACCTCAAGGATCATCAAGTCCAACCTGTCACCCAAGACCTCATGACCATGAAACCATGGCACCAAGTGCCACATCCAATCCCCTCTTGAACACCTCCAGGGATGGTGACTCCACCACCTCCCTGGGCAGCACATTCCAATGGCCAACCACTCTCTCTGTGAAGAACTTTCTCCTCACCTCCAGCCTAAACCTCCCCTGGCGCAGCTTGAGACTGTGTCCTCTTGTTCTGGTGCTGGCTGCCTGGGAGAAGAGACCAACCCCCTCCTGGCTACAACCTCCCTTCAGGTAGTTGTAGACAGCAATGAGGTCACCCCTGAGCCTCCTCTTCTCCAGGCTAAACAGTCCCAGCTCCCTCAGCCTCTCCTCATAGGGCTTGTGCTCAAGGCCTCTCACCAGCCTCGTTGCCCTTCTCTGGACATGTTCAAGTATCTCAATGTCCTCAGTGCCCTGGGCAGCCTGTTCTGGGGTTTTACAACTATTGTGGAGAAATTGTTGTTCCTAATGTTCAACCTAAATAGCCCCTGGTTCAACTTGAGGTCATCTCCTCTCATCCTATTGCTTGTTACTTGAGGGAATACAATGTCTCCACAGAAGGAGACTCCACAACCTCTCTGGGCAGCCTGCTCCAGGGCTCCAGCATCCTCACAGCAAAGAAGTTTCTTCTCATGTTCAGATGGAACCTCCTGGCTTCCATTTTGTGCCTGTTGCCCCTTGTCCTGTTTCTGGCTACTACTGAAATATTTCTGGCCCCATCTTCCTACTCCCAACGTTTTTCTCTTGCTGAGCATTGAGAAGATCCCCTCTCAGCCTTCTCTTCTCCAGGCTAAATGATCCCAGGCCTCTCAGCCTTTGCTCCTCAGAAATGCTCCAGTCCCGTCTGCATCTTTGTGGCCTCTGCTGGACTCTTTCCAGTTGTTTCTGTCTCTCTTGAACTGGGGAGCCCAGAACTGGACACGATACCCCAAATGGGGCCTCACTCGAGCAGATAAATCATAATTACTGGAATTATGTATCTAGACATGTCAGCTTCTGATGTTTTATGGACTCAGCCTATCTCTTTTCCCCTCATCAGCAAGGAAAAAAAAAAAACACCACAATTCTCTTAGGACTTAAATATCTTGAGTTAATATTTTACAAAGCTTCTCTGAGCAGAGGTTTCAACCAGCAGAAGCTAAACCCCTGAGAAGCAGCCAGAAATTGTCATTCCTTCAGCTGGGACCTGGTGGGGACAGGGGAAACAGGTCCTGCCAATTGCTCTGTGCTGTGGAAAGCTGTGCTCTTTGTTTAAAAGGTGATAGTGAACATAAATAAGGAAAAAGGCAAAACTTCCTGGCTCTCTAGCACTGTTTGGGGCCCCTTTTCCCTGAGTTCTCACACCAGCAATGGTAGGAAAGAATACTCTTGCCAGTCTGGAATCACAGAGTGGTTTGGGTTGGAAGTGGCCATCTAATCTTACACATCTACAATCAGCAGAGACATCTGAACCTACATCAGGTTGCTCAGAGCCCCATACAGTCTGACCTGGAATGGTGCCAGGGGTGGGGCACCTCCTACCTCTCTGGGCAACCTGGGGCAGGGTCTCACCACCCTCAGCATAAGAAATTTCTTCCTTCTCTCTAATCTGAATCTCACTCTCTTAGTTTCAAACCATCACCCCTTGGCCTTGCTAAAAAGTCTGTCTGCAGCTTTCTGATTGACCCATGTAAGTACTGAAAGGCCACAAGAAGGTCTCCCAGAAGTCTTCTCCAGGCTGAACCACCCCAACTCTCTCAGCCTCTTCCCACACCCGAGTGGTTCCAGCTCTTGCATCATTTTTCTTGCCTTCTCTGACCCCATCCATGTCTGTCCCATGCTGAGGACTCCAGAGCTGGACCCAGCACTGCAGATGGGGGTCTCAGCTGAGTGGAGCAGAGGGTCAGAATCCCCTCCATCCACCTGCTAACCACGCTGCTAGGGTTGAAGCCCAGGGCACAGCTGACTTCTGGGCTGTAAGCACACATAAATCAAACACATGCTGGGATGAGAAGAGGGCTTTTTCCCTGCTATCATCCTTGGCTCCCTTCATTTAGTCATGGTCAGGGAATTTAAACATTTCCTGCCCTCCCAGCGTGTATCTTGGCCATGACCCTTGTGCTTTCCAAGCACCCCACCAGACTGATCCTTGGACTTTGGCTCTATCAGCACTTCAGTAAGCTCAAAGCAAGGCTTTTTTAATTCACCATATTTGGAAGCAGGAGCTTTGATGGGTTGATTCTTCTCTCCCCACAGCAAAAAAAAAAAAAAAGAAAAAGAAAAAAAAAAGTTATTTTGCAACATTACCATAGCAAAAAGAAAGAAATGCAAAACAGACCACATAGCATGGCAACAACTGCTGTGACAACCAGCTTCACCAGATCCATCTAAGGTTCCTGGGTAATTAATGTGCATTTACAACAATTTTAAAAGTGTGGAGCTTATTTGGAAAATCAGCTGAACAAAATCTCCTAAGGATCTCATACATGAAGACTTCTTACCTCAGGCTGGGTTAAATAAAGCTGTGTAAAATTCCTGTAACAAGAAAGTTTAAAAGGGGGTGCTTTAGCCCTAAAAAGCTGAAGCTTGCTTCCATGTGGTCTGCTACAAACCTTCTGCAACCGTTCCAAAGCTGC
Source organism: Indicator indicator (assembly GCF_027791375.1). Taxonomy (NCBI): domain Eukaryota; kingdom Metazoa; phylum Chordata; class Aves; order Piciformes; family Indicatoridae; genus Indicator; species Indicator indicator. Next base: position 30,759,314 of record NC_072015.1, read on the forward strand.
CTATTAAAAGCTCAGTGTGTTTGAAAAGGCCTCCAGCTGCTGTTTTGACCCATCTACCTGTGGCTTTTGTCCTGGAGGAAGCGGTCTTGCTTTTAAGTGATAATGGCTGTTGTCTCAATTTCCTTCAGACACAGCTGCTCAAAACAGTTTCAGGGAAAAACAATAAAAAAACAAAGCAAAACAAAAAAACCCTACTGAGGAAGCAGAGCATATTCTTCAGTACTTTTAATTTATTCTTCAAGGATGCTGAATGAGCACTGACTCAGCAAGCTGCCTGCCTGTCTCAGAAACAGTTCCACAAGCCCAGGTTTGCCCATCACCCCTTGATGATGTTCCCCATACATTCCTACCTATGTTCCTCATACCTTTTTCAGCCCCTAGGTTTTGTGGCCTATTTGATCTTTTTCACTACTGTCTCTACAGATGTTTACAAGAATAAAATCACAGAATCACAAAATGGAGGGGGTTGGAAGGGACCTCTAGAGACCATCTAGTTCATTTCTCCTGCTAAAAAAGGGTCACCTGCAGCAGGTTGCACAGCAATGTCTAGGTGGGTTTGGAGTCTCTTCAGAGAAGGACACTTCACAACCTCACTGCCAGCCTGCTCCAGGGCTCCAGCACCATCAAAATAAATAAGTTTTCACTGAGCCTAATCTATTGTTCTTAGAGAAAATTTTAAAATCAGAGTTGTTTGATGAGTAGTAACCAGGAAACTCATTTGCTGTTTAAATGAAATGCAGGAGTGATCTTGGGTTCTTATATGGATAATGTGGTGGATGCTCCATCCCTGGAACCATGCCAGGTCAGGTTGCTTGGGGCTCTGATCAACCTAATCTAGTTACAAATGTCCCTGCTGATTGCATGGTGGCTGGACTAGATTTTTAGAGGTACCTTCCAAGCCAAGTCATTCTATGATTCTATGAAATCCTGGGAAAGAAGGATGAACCTTAAGTCACCAAGTAAAAAATTACCAGTTGAACCTGTTGAGTATTTTTCAGGGTGGAATTAAAATAAAACAGTCACAAATTTCAAAGTCTTTGGCAAAAAAACAAACAAACAAACAAGAAAACAAAAAAAAAAAAAAAAAAGGAAAAAGAGTACTAGGACAACCAGTGCTCTCAAAGAACACATCTGATACAAGATATGCCAAAAGAGGCAGATTTAGGCTAGCTGGAAGGATGAAATTTTTCATAATGAAGGTAGTGAAACACTGACAGAAATTTCACAGAGAAGTGGTAGAAGCCCCACCCCTGGAACCATTTCAATCCTGTTTGTACAGGGCTCTGATCAACTTAATGGAGTTGAAGATGCCCTGTTGGACTAGAAGACCTTGAAGGATCCCTTCCAACCCCAACCATTCCATGATTCTATGATACTGGTCAGAGAAGAAAGAGTTAAAGAATGCCAGTAAGGAGAATCATGATTGCATCATGTAGAAATCAGAATATTTCCATGGGGCACAAGGAGGTTGATTCAGCTCTGCATGACTTTGGCTTTGCCTTGTTTTAGGTTTATAAAGCTGCTGAGATGCAACACAACAAAAACCTACCAATCCTGTAGTGGATGTCCTGTATGTTGTGCAGAAATGTGCTGTTCAGGGTTTGACAGCAGACACTGATTGCAGGAAAGCCAAGCTAATTCCAATAAGCAATTCTCATGCTGTCCCCAAAGCGAAGCTTTGTCAGACCACACCAGGAGCTAGTTCAGTGACACCTAGTGATTGCTCACAGACTGATTAATATCAGGCTTGTGTTTTCGGTTTAATCAACTAATGGGTGGTAAAGAATCCATAAAACAAACAGAGGCAGTAAAGCCATCTTGTAATTAAACCCACCATTTACTCCTTGTTTACACAGAGGCAGGGCGTCTTACTCTTTAAGGTCGTGATGCTTCATGTCATTCAGCAAGTCCTGAGCCTGCTTCACTACTGTGTTTATAGGAATGGGGAAGATGAAAGGAACAAATTCTCCTGGTCATTTCAGGACTAAGATGCACCTTTTCACAGTGCATTCCTTCTCAGTAGGATCAGTCTTCTGTCCAGTCCAGCAGTCCAGCCAGAATTGCTTGGAAAATGCAGAGCACATTCGTAGTGGCAGAGGATTTGGACCCAGACAGAATCATAGAATTTTTCAGCTGGAGAAGACCTTCAAGATTATGTAGTCCAACCATTAACCCAGCACTGCCAGGTGACCACTAAACCATGTCCCTCAGCACCACATCTACACATAGTTTAAATTCCTCCAAGGATGGGGACTACACCACTGCCCTGGGCAGCCTGTTCCAAGGCTTGACTTTAGAAGAAAAAGTTGTTCTGCATATCCAACCTAAATGTCCCCTAGCACAACTTGAGGTCATTTCCTCTTGTCCTATCTCCTTGGGAGAGGAGACCAATACCCCTCACTCCAACCTCCTTTCAAGGAGGTGTAGCGATTGAAAAGGTCTCCCCTCAACCACCTTCTCTCCAAGCTCCCTCAGCTGCTCCTCACAGGACTTGTCTACTCCACCAGGTTTCATTGCCCTTCTCAGACACATTAAGAGGACATTAATAGCACAGTGCTTTAAAATTATCTTTCTATCCTTCAGTTTATCGTAACAATCCACCAACTTCTGACAACAAATATCTATCCTCTCTTTGCTCAGCTCTTCCCAAATGTGAAAATGGGGACGGTAGCTTGCATTGATAGGAAAAAAAATATTCCTGTTTATTAACAACTATATTTTTCTCTGTTCTTAGATATTAGGAATTAATTGTGGTTTTCTAAAACATGTACAAATTCTAGGTAAAAGAAGAGCCCAGCAATTGGAAATCATATTTCTGTTCCCAGTTCACAGCAGAGTTCACTCTTGCCCCAGATCTCTCCTTTTTTTGGTTCTTTCCTGGTGACCCTGTCCTAACACTGTTTGTTTTCTACTTGTTTCCTTCTCTCTAATCTGTGTGGCTTCTGGTCACAAAAAGAGGTATACCTCAGACAATATCCCTTCAATTCCCTCTGCACACTTCTGTTTCTGATTATCTTGCAGATGTTTGGTAAGTGGTAAGCACTAGATCTTCTTTCTCTAACACCTAGAACAGCAAATATTTGACCTTCTTATTTTGTGGTAGTGTCACCCAGCCTGTTGTAACAGAAATATCGAAATGAGAAGAACAGAATTTTATTTCATTCATCATTTTCTCATCTTGTTGCCTGGTAGAGCTCCTAATTCATATGAATCCTCTTGCTCTGTTACAAATAAACAGATAAATAAAAGCTGAGTTATCATTTTATTGTGTGGTCTAGTCCCGAAAACACAGGAATTAAATATTTTACATGTCTTTGCATTCGTAGAATCATAGAATCACAGAATCATTTGGGTTGGAAAAGACCTTTAAGATCGTCAAGTCCAACCATTATCTAACTCTGCCAAGGCTGGTGCTAAATCATGTCCCTCAGCACCACATCTCTGCATCTATTCAATTATCCAGGGATGGGGATTCAACCACCTCTCTGTGGAGCCTGTTCCAGTCTTTGAGAACCCTTTTGGTGAAGAAATTTCTTCTAATATTAAACCTAAACCTTCCCTGGTGTAACTTCCGACCATTTCCTCTTGTCCTATCACCTATTACTAGGGAGAAGAGACCATACCTGGCTCCAACCTACTTCCAGGGAATTGTAGAGAGCAAGAAGGTCTTCCCTCAGCCTCCTTTTCTCCAGTCTAAATAACCCCAGTTCCCTCAGCTATTCCTTACAAGCCCTGTTCACCAGACCCTTCATCAGCTTCTTCACCAACTACCTGTTCCACAAAAACATGCTTCTGTTAACTATTAACTTTGCTTCTAAAGATGCTTTTTTCATCTCCACAAACAGGTTTTGGACCAAAAGGACTTGTTCAATGAGTCTCAAAGATTTCAAGACTTGAAAGAGAAAAGACTGATAAGATTTAAAGGATTTAAAAGAATTTAATTTGTTAATCTTTAAAGGTTTTCATTTCTGTATTTATAACTCATCTGCAATGCAGCAAGGTCCTAACAGGACCTGGGAGATTCAGCTGTAGGATTTGCATGCCAGCATTACCTGCCAGCCTTTAAAAATGCTCTCCACCTTCAGTTATTCAGCTTTCTCTTGCACAACCTTTTCATGAGTGGTAGGGAAGTCCCCTGCCTGTGACAAGGGCTACATTGTGACCCCTCTGTGGCTGAACGTGGAGATTGCAAAAGAATCTCTCTCTGTCTGTGTGTTTCAATGTGGAGGGCTTTCACAATCAACCTCTTTGAGTTAGGGGAGTGCAGGGAACATCCTCTGTAGGTATTGCCTGCTGGCAAGGGTGACCTTTGGGGACATGACCCAGACCTCTCCTCCACACTGGTTAATCACATTAGTCCAGCATTGGCCTGATGCACTACATGGCTTCAATGTGTCTGTCAACATCTGAAAGAGACTTTATTTTGTCTTCATTCTCCTAATAAGGCTGTTCCTAAAGGGCAGCAGGGATTCTCAAATGTTTAACACTAAACAAGAGTATCTTCTGTTAACCTTTTTTTTCCCCCCCACATGAATTGGAAAAGAACTCTTTTCATATACATTAAGAGGAAGCAGGATAAGCTGGTTCTGAAAGCTGAAGGCTTGAGGACATGAGCAGATCATGGCAGTGTATGTTGGATTTAATTTTCAGGGAGCATGGGCAGGGCAAGAAACATCAAGGCATGGCCTATAGCAGGCAAAACTGCTTGTGAGCAGACAGTTTAACATCATAAATATTTCCAACACATTTTTATTGTTAGAGCTGATAAATGCTTTTGTTGTGTTGGTTCTTCTTTAAGTCCAGTTGTTTTTATATGAAACAAATTCATGTGTCTGGGACAGACCAAAGCTTTCCAGGAAGACATGTAGGCACATGGGCCTTGTAGATTTGGCTTAGGAAATGCCATGCTTCAAGGAAGTGTTTGATCTGTTGTGCACATCTGGTACAAATCTTAGAATGGTTTGGGTTAGAAGCTCAGCTAGTCCAACCCCTCTGCAGTCATCAGGGATATCTGCATCTGGATCAGGTTCTTCAGAGCCCCAAATAACCTGACCTAGAATGGATCCAGGCATCCAACACCACTCTAGGCAACCTGGGACAGGGTTTCACCATCCTCAGCATAAAAAACTTCTTTCTCCTCTCCAGTCTGAATCTTCCTCTTTTAGTTTAAAACCATCATCCCCTGTCCTATCACAAAAGGCACTCCTAAAAAGTCTACCCCTATCTTTCTTATTGGCCCCTTTAAGTAAAGAAAGGCAACGAGAAGGTCTCCTTCTATTTCCCTGGGGAGCCTGTTCCAGTGTTTGTAAACCCTTTCAATGAAAAAGTTTCTCCCAAGATCCAAGCTAAACCTCTTCTGGTGCAAACTGAGGCCATGCGTTGCAAGTATAAGCTTCCTGAGGAGGAAAATACTTCTAGAGAGTGAATACTAAACTAAACAGGAGCTCCAAGTCATGCAACGTGTCTTTGAAGTTTCCTTTGTGCTTAGCTTTAGCTGAAATCCAGCTGTTACTTTCTCCCTTCCTATAATTAATGAGCCCTTTTAAGTAAATGTCACTGTTCTACCCATTACATATTTCTCAAAGGTTCCAAGACCTAAGCAAACAAGTAGTACTTAGTTTCATGAGTACTCATCTTCATGAGTTACTGTGTTTTCTTTCAAATGTGTTTTAATATAAATGGGAGGGCAAAGGTTGAGCTACAAAGCATGAATATGGAAAGTCTCTAGTGTATTGATTTACAGTTTAGGCATGAATGGTATCAGTTGTCATAGAATCAAGACATGTAGGGGTTGGAAGGTACCTCTAGAGATCATCTAGTCCAACCCCTCTGCTAAGGCAGGGTCACCCACAGCAGGTTGCACAGGATCACAACGTCCAGGAAGGTTTGGAATCTCTCCAGAGACGCAGACTCCACTATTGCACTGGGAAGCTTGCTCCAGAACTCCAGGACCCTCACAGCCAAGAATTTTCTCCTTGTGGTCAGATGGAACCTCCTGGGTTCCAGTTTGTGCTCATTGCCCCTTGTCCTCTTTCTAGGCACCACCACAAAGAGTTTGGCCACATCCTCTTGCTCCCCTCCCCACCTTTAGCTTTTGCTGAACATGGGGAAGATCCCCTCTCAGGCTGCTCTTCTCCAGGCTAAACAGCCCCAGGTCTCTCAGCCTCTCCTCCTCACAGAGGTGCTCCATTCCCTTCAGCATTTTTTTGGCCTTTGCTAGACTCTCACCCGTAGTTCCTTGTCTCTTGGAACTGGGGAGCCCAGAACTGGACCCAATACTCCAGATGTGTTATTCTGCAATTCGTGAACTTTGTGCTTAGTATTATTCACAGGCCTGGGCTTGATGTAAAAGGACCCATTGAACTTTTAAAGACGCAACTTCAAAATCTATTTTACTGAAAGAATTGTTTATGTGGTGAAGATGCTTTAAAATCATTCAACAGAGCATGGAGCAACGTCACATTGTCACTATAAAAATCATCCTGGAGCTGATATTCAGATAACAATAAACTGCTACAACCCTGCTGGCTTAATCTATCCCTTCTGTTTAACTTCAGAACATCCTTCTTGGCAGCTCTGTGAATGCTGAAGTGATTATAAATCACAACAGTGTCATCAGCCAATGGACTTCTCACCAGCTGGATTTTTCTCGACCGCTCTCGGTTGGCTGTCAGGCAATTCTGACCTCTCAGCTTGAATTTTCCATTCTGTATTGTACTTTGTGGTGTAACGAATCAGTCACAAGGCATGAAAATAATAAATGCTATAGCCAAATAAATATGAGTATATGCCCATAATTCTATTTTTTGCCATTCAAGCACATTGCTGAAGCTTGTATGAGATATTTTGGGATGAGTCCCAAGTTCTTTTGTTAATAAGAATGCTTAAAAAAACAGTGTAAAGAACATGCAAATACTAAAACCATGTAGATGAGTCTTGGAGAACATCTCAAAGCACAATGCTCCTGTTTTTACCTGAAGAAAAACAGTGAAGCATAAGCTTGAAACTGATGGAAAACAGATTAACACAGAAAATCTGAGAATCATAGAATGATTGACTGGTTTGGGTTGGAAGAGACCTTTCCTAGTCATCTAGTCCAGCTCTATGCAATGAGCAGAGACATCTTCAACTGAAGACCTTTGAGATCTAACCTGGAGAAGACCTTTATGACCATCAAGTCCAGCCATTAACTCAGCACTACCAGTTTCCCACTAAACCATGTCCCTCAGCACCACATCTACATGGCTTTGAAATCCCCTCAACGATGGGGACTCCACCACTGCTCTGTACAGCCTATTCCAGGGCTTCACAACCCTTTTGGGGAAGAAATTCCTAGAATGGTTTGCATTGGATGACCTTTCACAGTCATCTAGTCCAATATCTCTACAGTCAGAAGGGACTTCTTCAATTTGATCAAGGTTGCTTGGAGCCTCAAAGAACCTGACCTGGAATGGTTCCAGCGATGAGGCATCTACCACCTCTCTTGTCAGTGTCCTGAAAATTGTGTAACTTTATTCTGCATGATTTCAGGCAACATGATGCCTCATCTGTACCTCTGTCTCCCTTTCCATCCCTTCATCTGCAGCCATCCCTGAACTCTCCCCTTTCCCATCCCTTTTCATTTTTCAGAAATCAAGGCTGAGCAAAGAGGCAAGCTGCTAAAGGTTCTTAGCAGACAGAAGGTGATAGCAATGTGGCGTGGGAGCACCTAACACACAGGGATTGCACTGATTGGGCTGTTCCCTCAAGTTTCTCCTACAGCATCTGGCCATCACGTTGTCTTACCGGATCATAAAATCATGGAATCATAGAATGTTGGAAGGGACAGAGGGTTGGAATACCTCTCCTAGGAATAAAGGCCGAGAGAGTTGGAATTGTTCAGCCTGGAGAAGAGAAGGCTCCATGAAGAAATTTCATGGCCTTTTGGTACTTTAAGGAGACTACAAGAACGCTGGGGACAGACTTTGTATAAGGGCAAATCACAGGCCCTTCTGACAGGACAAGGGGTGACAATATTAAACTAAAAGAGGGAAATTTAGACTGGATAGAAGGAGAAAAAAAAATGTCACTAATGGTGGTGAGACAGTGGCCTAGGCTACCCAGAGTGGTGGTAGAAGTCCCATCCCTGGAAACATTCCAGATCAGGTTGTTTGGGGCTCTGAACAACCTACTTTAGTTGAAGATGTTCATGCTGACTGCAGAGGGGCTGGATGAAGTCACACACCAACCCTTCTCTCCATCCACTTCTAAATATTTATAACAAGCTCTGACTCAAAGCAACCAGGGCACTTTGCACTCTGAAGAAATAAATTATGAAAAAGAGCCAGTCAAGAGGAGCAGAAGTAAATCCTCTTGGTTCTACTGAATCAATGGAAGCTTTGCTAAAGAGGTGCACATTTTACCTTCAAGCTCTACAAACCAATCTGTATTAGAATAGGGTTTTGATCCACATATTTGAGGGAAACAATGAGCCACTCATTTCTTGCTAATTCACTCCTTTTATTTTTGGTCAAAAAAGACCAAAAAGATGGTCTGCTTGGCTGCACTCAATTTAAATAGCAGCATGTTATGATAACCTCTCCCATTCAGGACATCAGTAAGATGAAATCAACATAAAACTGAATTTAAAGCAAAAGCTGGTAGGAGGTTCCTGTTGGAGATTGATCTAGACGATTTTCAGAAACATTTTGGCCAGAACTTCTTGAGTTGCCAGATTACTCTAGAAGCATTACTAACGCTATGAAAGGTCATGAGGAGATCACAGAATCACAGAATGTTAGGGAGTGGAAGGGACCTCAAAAGAGCATCCAGTCCAACCCCCCTGCCAGAGCAGGATCACTGAGAGCAGGTCACACAGGAATGCATCCAGGCAGGTTTTGAATATCTCCAGTGAAGGAGACTCCAAAATCCCCCTGGGCAGCCTGTTTCAGTGTTCTGTCACCCTCACAGTGAAAAATTTTTTCCTCATGTTTCCATGGAACTTCCTATGCCTCACCTTCCACCCATTGCCCCTTCTCCTGTTGTTGGGCATCATTGAGAAGAGCCTGGCTCCATCCTTTTGGCACTCACCCTTTACATATTTATAAACATTAATGAGGTCACCCCTAGTCTCCTCTTCTCCAAATGATGGGAGATGTAACCAAGAGAAAGGACAGAGCAAAGCTGGAGGAAAAGAGTGGAAGCTAAAATTCTGCCAACATTTTCTCCCTCATAACAAGTGACACGACAAGATGAAATGGCCTTCCAGTTGCACCAGGGGAGGTTTAGGTTGGACATGAGAAGAAACTTCTTCACTGAAAAGGTTCTCAAACACTGGAACTGGATCCCCAGAGAAGTGATTGAATCCCTATCCTTGGAGGTGTTTAAGAGACACAGAGATGTGGTGCTGAGGGGCTTTATTTAGCACCACACTTGGCAGAGTTAGGTAGTGGTTGGACTCGATCTTAAAGATCTTTTCCAAACCAAACATTTCTATGATTCTATTCAACAGAGGCAAACACAACAGACAGTGAACACCAACCAGAAAAATCATGGCTCTTCAATGATCAGCTATTCCAATTCCCGGAGGAAACAATGGACCACAACATCAGATTTATTTTGTTATATTTTCAGGAACAAATGAGGAAAAGAGAAAAATCAGAGGAACAAAGAGGGAAAGAGAAAAAAAAAAAAAAACAAACCACAATGCGCATTTTATTATACTTTGGTATTCAATTCCAATCAGTGGTGTAGAAAAGATTTTCTATGACCTTCAAGTGATTTTTAGGCTTATGATATAGAGGTAATATCTTCATGGAAATTCTCAAGACAACACCCTAAATTTCAAGTGGTATTTTTCTAATTTGTCTTCAAATGTTTGTGTGACGTGCCTGTGAGAAACATGACCTTTCCAGGCAAGGAGCCAAATGAATCAATAATTCTTCCAAAACACTTGGACTCCAGTGAGAGCTGGACATGTTTGACGAAGTTACACTTTTTCTTTTGCAAGGCCCATCAAAAAAGTAAATAACAGAATGAGAAAAATCACCTCTTAAATGGGACTAATACTGATGGATGCACAGCTGCTTTCCAGTTTCCTTCAACTACCCTTTTCCTTTTGCTTATTTTTGAGGTTTATCTCAAATATTTCATACGTGAACACTCTAAGGGAAGCTGCAGAATGCCAGATATTTCCAAGCTAGCTTTTCAAACATACTGTAGCTCCTGAAGCTCTGAGAGCTACAGAAATCACCAATATTTACAAAACACAGTGCTTTTGTCTGTAGTTCCTCAGGCATGTGAGTAATTCTGAATCCAAGCAGCCCTGTTGAAGCCAGCCAAATTACTCTTTGGAAGTTTAAATGTCTTAATGGTGATGCTGGGAGAGTAAGATGTAGCTCTTGGAAATCTCTGAGGAAATCCTTCTTGTTGGAAGGAAGGTTTCAAGACTCAGAAGACAGAGAGGAACAATAGTATCTCAGGCATCTGAACACAAGTACCAAATGCCCATTCATATTCTCCTGGAAAGCAGAAACTTTGGATGGTCCAGAGCCATGCTAGGAAGTTCTACAGCATGTTTTGTAGATATTTTGTATAGAACAGAACCATAGAATCATAGAACTGTCAAGGCTGGAAGAGATCTTTGAGATCAAGTCCAGACACTTGCCTGGAGCTCACAATCCTCCCACTGATTCGAAACCACATTCACACATCTTTTAAATACCTCCAGGGATGGTGACTCCACCAACGCTCTGAGCAGCCTGTTCCAATGCCTGATAACCCTTTTTGTGAAGAATTTATTGCTAATATGCAACCTGATCCTCCCCTGGCACAGCTTGAGGCTGTTTCCTCTTGTCCTGTAATTTGTTATTTGTGAGAAGAGACCAAACCCTACCTCAGTCCAGGCTCCTTTCAGTTGTAGATGGTGCTGTATTAGAGGAAGGGATTATTCTTGGCTATTTTGATATTTACTGATTTGTCCTGGCTTTTTCTAAGCTCTCTTGAGCTTGCACCAGGTTGTGTTGGGAGAATGCAAAGAGGAATTTGGAGAACTGTCTCTTTAATCTGTGTTGAATTCTTCTCAGTCACAGCTGGGAGTCTGAACCCAGATATCAAATCATCACGAGGTGGATAGTTAGCAGCAGAACCAAGAGTCTGGTAACCACTAAACCATCCCAACCACACCCCCTGTAACATTTAATTAATTCTATGGGCAAGAGATTCATCATAACAGGATCACAGAAACATCAAATAAGAATTAGGAGAGAGGTGAAGTGACATGTCTCAACTCACAGTGATGTTTTGCCACAGAAGAGGGTTAAAAATGCAAGAGCTAGTTTGTGACTTAAAGCTACAATGCACCATGACTAACAGAACTGCTAATCTTGTGCAAATCCTACACAGGTTGGCTGAAGCTTCTGAGAAACCCTGAATGTACTCTTGGCTGGATACCTTCTAAAAGGTAATCAATATTGCTATGCAAACACAGCAACTCACGTCTGAGAGCTCACATGCTCATGTCAAATGAGTACAACTAAGCTGCTGATGTGCTCTCATCGTGAGTACAAGCTCCTCTTCCCAGTCCTGCCAAGATAAGAGCCATGATCCACGATAAGAGGTGAAGATTCCCTGGGCATTCATCCATCTCTTAATGCTGGTGTTAGATTGTTCACTGTGCAGGCACGTTATGAATGTTGTGAAGCTGTAAAGCTATCCTTCCCAGGAGGACACCAAATTACTTATCCATGCTTTTGATATAATGCATCTTGGCTGAACTGGTGCAGATTTCTGGATCTGGAAGATTTCCAGTCAAGGGCTATATTTACACCACTTACAATTGATTCAAAATGCTTCCACAGGATCTCAAACAGGCTGACACATCTTCATGAGTTTAATCCAAACCAGAGACGATACACAGCTTTCCAGTAACACAGGGGGAGAATCGAGCTTTACCTCTGGTTCTTTGGTTTTGAGTTGGTATTCAGCCACTACTTGAACCAGTATCTTCTCTGGACTTCCAGGTGACTACAGGTTATGCTTTCAAAAAGGACAAAATTGGCCAATCACCTAACTCCCAATGTGAGAAACAACTGAAGGATGTAGAGCACAGGTCTTCTGATGAGTGGCTGAAGGAACTGGGGTTGTTTAACCTGGAGAAAAGGAGGCTGAGGGGACACCTTCTCACTCTCTACAACTACCTGAAAAGCAATTTGTAGCAAGGTAGAGGGAAGTCTCTTCTCTCAAATAACAAGAGACATGACAAGAAGAAACTACCTCAAGTTTCTCCAGAGGAGATGTAAGGTGGACATGAGGAACAATTTCTTCCCCAAAAGGGTTGTCAACCCTGGAACAGGCTGCCTAGGACAGCCTGAAGCCCCCATCCCTGAAGGGATTGAAAAACTGAGGAGATGTGGTCCTGAGGGACATAGTTTAATGGTGACCTGGTAGGGCTGGGTTAACAGTTGGACTTCATCTTAAAGGTCTCTTCTGACCAAAATAATTCTATGGTTTTATGACTGTACAAAACTAAGACATTTGTTGGACTTAATGATCTTAAAGTTCTCTTCCAATCAAAATGATTCTGTACTTCAAACCCAGAAGGAATCACTTATGACCACCCAGACAAAGCTAGAAGGCTCCAGGAGCCAGCCCTTCATGGATTCAGGAGGACAAATCCTATGAATTTACAGGAAGGTTATGTGCTCCTGCACTCAAAGTCAGTTTTGGCTTAGGGTTTTAAGTCACAGAAGCCTTCAACTTAGCTGTAGACCATCACACTACTTCTTTTTCTGTGAACATTAAACTTGCCCAGTTTTCTGGGATTTTGACCACCTAAATTCAAGCTTTATCTTTTAAATTTGGCTTTGCTTAATAGAGCTGCTAATTATTCTTTTGCTTGGCAGGAGTTTCTGCAAGGCTGCCTTGAAGTCAGAATGTTTGTGTTGCATTGTACCGTTAATCTCCTTTTCTTTCATAACACAAATACACAATATCCTAAGGGGAAGGTTACTATGCATACATATGAATTCATGCTCACATAGAAATATATGTAAGAATACACAGCAGAGGTGGGAACAAAGGGAGGGCGAAGTTTAGTAATCTCCCAATACTCTTTGTGAAAAAGTCTAGATAACACAGAAAATGGAATGTTTTGTGCTGCAAGAACCAGAGGATCAACACTAATTGGTTGCTTAATGGCAGTGTAATTCAAGATAAAAAATGGAACAGATTTTATTCAAAGTAATTGAGTGGGAGAAAAAGAAATCTGTATAATTAGAATAGAATCAAAGTATCATAGAATTGTCAGGGTTGGAAGGGATCTCAAGGATCATCTAGTTCCAACCCCCCTGACATGGGCAGGGACACCTCACACTAGGTCAGGTAGCTCAGAGACACATCCAGCCTGGTGTTAAAAACCTCCAGGGATGAGGCTTCTACCACCTCCCTGGGCAACCTCTTCCAATGTCTCACCACCCTCATGGTGAAGAACTTCTTCTTAACATCCAATCTGAATCTACCCACTTCTAGTTTTGCTCCATTCCCCCTAGTCCTATCACTACCTGACAGCCTAAAATGTCCCTCATCAGCTTTCTTGTAGGCCCCCTTAAGATACTGAAAGGCCACAATAAGGTCTCCTCAGAGCCTTCTCCTCTCCAGATGAACAGCTCCAACTCTCTCAGTCAGTCTCCATAGGAGAGGTGCTCCAGCCCTCTGATCATCCTCATGACCCTTCTCTGGACATGTTCCCAGCACATCCATAACCTTCTTGTAATAGGGGCTCCAGAACTGGATGTAGTATTCCAGGTGGAGTCTCACCAGAGTGGAGTAGAGGGGAAGAATCACCTCCCTTGACCTGCTGGCTACACTTCTCTTGATGCAGCCCAGGATACTGCTGGCTTTCTGGGCTGCAAGTGCACGCTGGTGGCTGTTATATCATTATGATCATTTATGAACAGCTCACCACCTAAGATGCCTCAAAATCATGCATTTGAAGAGACTTTCAAAGAAGTCATTAAAAGAGTTGAAGAAAATACAACGTGGCTTGGAGTTGTTTATCAAAACTGGGACATGATCTTAAAACAGCATCAAAACCAGAGAATTTCTAGGTCTCTAGAAACATCTGCACTTCTTTTTCTCACAGAGACTTTCTGAGTTAGGAACCACTTTGAAGCTGCACTGCAAAGACCTGCCTGAAAAGGTCCCACCTGAAAAAGCCTCAAGGCACACGAGTGAACTACATTTTCATCATATGAACATGATGATCGGTTGGACTTGATGATCTTAGAGACTTTTTCCAACCTTAATGATACTATGACCATCTTAGAATCATAGAATCATCAGCTTGGAAAAGACCTCCAAGATCATCAAGTCCAACTATTAACCTAACACTGCCAAGTTCACCACTAACGCCTGTCCCTAAGCGCCACATCTACATCAACAATTCCAGGGATGGGGATTCCACCTCTTCCCTAGGCAGTCTGTTCCAGGGCTTCACGAGTGTTTTGGTGAAGAAATTGCTCATGCCCAACCTAAACCTGCCCTGGTGTGAGAACAAGCAGAAGCAAACTCAGCAACGAGAGGAGATGCCTCAGTATTCTTCCATTCATATGAAAAATCACAAAAAGCAGTTTGAGTGATCATTTATGTCTGTGAGCTCATCCTGACAGAGCACTGCTGGGACTCAACTTGCTGAAGAAACTCTATTAGTGTCAGGAATAGAACTGCCCAGTAGCAATGCCACAGTAATCCTGCTGGTCTGAGTCTCATTTCTCAATGTATCAGACAAGAATCTGGCTATCAAAAGTCAAATCACCAGAGATGTGAGCTGCCCAGATTTCCTTTTAGTGAGACTCCATAGAATCATGGAATGCACTGGGTTACAGGGGGCCTTTAGAGGTTACGTAGTCCAACCCCCTTGCTGTAAGCAGGGACATCCCCATCTAGATCAGGTTGCTCAGAGCCCCATCAAGCCTGACCTCGAATGTCTCCAGGGATAGGGCCTCCACCACCTCCCTGGGCTATCTGTTCCACCATTCTACCACCATAGTAAAGAACTTCTTCCTAATGTTGAACAAGGGAAAAAAGAAAGTAATTCCTCTTTTATCAAAGTCAATTAAACCCTGTAACAACATACTCATCAACTGGACCATGATCATCTTATTGTGCTGTTCTGCAGCATCTGATGCCTGTTTCAGACTTTCCATTGACCCCCTGTGAAGGCCTCAGGCTATCCTTACAGAGGCAACAATAAGGGAAGAAATCCTTGAACAGTTTTCCCCAAGGCAAGGAGCATTGTTTGTGCTGATGGTCATGAACCAGGCTGTTGATATTTTGCTGCAGGGGGACTTTGGAACCTGAAAGGTTACGCTGGCCATTTCAGCATGTGCAAACTGCTATGGAGCAAGAACTGCTAAAAGAGACTCCTCAAACACTCCTGATGTTTGCTTTGAAGGTGCAGAGCCGTGAGCATCGACCAGCAGGAGAGAAATCCCCAGAATCCCACCATCAGGAATGAGAAAACCTGTCCTTAAGTGCCAGGTTGATGGTCTATTGTTTGAATTTATTTAGACTACATAAACCATAGAACCATAGAACTGTTGAGTTTGGAAGAGACCTTTGAGATCATCAAGTCCAGCTGCTCTCCTAGAGCTTGCAATCCCACCCCTACTGAAAAGCCGCTACCACTAAACCATGTCCCTAAGCATCCATGAAAAAATGTATCAAAATAACATGGACAATTCCTAGTTTCCAGCTCCCTTGAATTTTCCATTTTTCATTACTAGGGAAACCGTCTGAGCTGCTCTTCATGACCAGTCTCTTGCTACCTTGGATTCCATCTGGTTACAAGACATAAACACCTTCAGACAGAACTTCTAAGTAGCCCTTAAAAAGAGCCTGCTGGCAAATCCCTGCCTTCTATGTGCAGAACCAAGGCAAGACTGAGGACAACTGGAAAAACATGGATTAGGATAACTTATTTGTAAATGTGGAAGCCCTTGAGCTCATTTAGCCACATAATCTGAATGAAAGCATCACTTAAATTGTCTGACCTGGCTTTTCTCCCATGGAATGATGTAAGTCCTAAATTTCCTTTTTCCTAGGTTTGTACAAAGCTCTACTTGTGCAAGTTAGAGTCTGGTCATGACATTGAGCTGAAAAACACAGAATTATCATAAACATCTAAATGAGAGCAGCTAGTAGAAGTAGGAAAAGGCAAATTTCTGACCCCCTTAAATCAAATGGAACTGAAAATGGGGGAGATTATGATTAATCCAACTTGATGGAAAGATTCTGCTCCATCTGGAATATTATTCCAGCAGGACATATTTTTTAAGCAGAAAAAATGATGAGGAAAAAAAAAGTATCATTTTCCAGAACCAAATATTGTTAACAAAAACCTTGAATGGGGTCATGTTAAAAAAATCTTAAAGAGGTTCATGCTACTACAACCTTAAACAGGTTTATGTTAATAAAACCTTCAACAGGTTTATGTCAGTAAAACCTTAAACAGGTTCATGTTAATAAAACCTTGAACAGATTCCTGTCAATAAAACCTTAAATGGGTTCTAAAAGCTTATACAGATTCATGTTGATAACAGAACCTTAAAGAGGTTCATGTTAATAGATTCTTGAGGTGCATTTTGCTCTGGTTTGAGTCAATGCACGTGCCCATCCCACAGTTTATTTCCTTTGCACTATGCCCAGTTGTTTTTCTAACGTGGATCTTTATTTTGTGCCCCCTTTTCCTGCCTCGTAAAGCTGGAAAATTCCACTAGTGATAAGTCTGACAGTTTGCTCCCTGTCCTGTCGCTCCTCCTTTAAGAAAACAAGAGGGAGGGAACAGAGTCTAAAAGTTACTGATTTAATAAATTCTGCAAGTCTTACCTTGAAGCAAAACAAAGCCTTGGTGTTGTCCTTAAAGGAGTAAAGTAGAGACCTTCTGAAACCCAACTTCTTCATGCTCCTCGTGGCAATGAGTCCCCCCTCAGCGTATAATTGCCGCATTCAATATTCTGGGAGCTATCTGACAGTCTCTGATAGGATATTCTGCCTCTAGTCATACACTTTGCGGGAACAAAGAGCTTCTGGCCCTTGTGGGAAACAGCCTGACACTGCTCCATCACTATTTAAAGAGTCTGTGCCTTCAGGATAAATCCTCTTAGTGTGTTTTCCTGTTTGTGTCAGAACTTAAAACCTTTTATCCCTTCCCTAAGAGGAGAAATAAAAAAGTAATCAGCACTAAGCTGAGCTGTAATTCAGAAGAGTCCCAGTTGGGTGGCTTGGAGAAAGGCAAAGCCTGTTTATGTGTTTTCTGCTATGATACGAGCCACTTCCATTAGCACAAGGCAAAAAAAAAAAAAAAATCATAAATGACCAGATGCAAATGAATGAGGAGCTCTCTGCATGGAGATGGCTGCTCCACCCAGAGCACAATGACAGCAAGGAAGAAGTGAGCCAGAGTACAGCTGTTAAGAAATTAAATATTTATGGAGAGGCCTTTCTGTCTTTTCTTATAGTGGTACCATCAGCAGGAGGCTTAGATGATAGAATCATACAATTATTAAGATTGGAAAAGATCTCTAAGATCATCAAGTCCATCCATCAGCCCAACACCACCATGACCGCTAAACCATGTCCCAAAGTGCCATCTCTACACATTTTTTGGATATTCTCAGAGATGGTGACTCCAGAACTTCCCAGAGCATCTTGTTCCCATGCCTGATAATAAATGCTGGAAAAATCATGCACCAGGTTTTATGTGAACTGTGGCCCAGAATTGGGGTTTGGCCACAAATTGGATAAAATCTTGCAATCTGAGAATGATTTTGAGCTGTAGCTATGCACCCACTGTGCAAAAAATTCCCTACCAAGAATGCCATCAAATGAAACCTAAAATCAGCAATAGTGTGGCCAGCAGGACTAGCACCCTGTTCTTATCACTGGTGAGTCCACACCTCAAATATTGGCTTTGGTTTTAGGGCCCTCACTCCAAGAAGGACATTGAGGTGCTGGAGCATGTCCAGAGAAGTGCAATGAAGCTGGTGAAGGATCTAGAGAACAAGTCCTGCGAGGAGCAGTTGAGAGAACTGGGGGTTCTTTAGTCTGGAGAAGAGGTGGCTGAAAGGAGACCTCATTGCTCTCTACAACTACCTGGCAGGAGGTCATAGTGAGGAGGGAGTTGGTCTCTTCTCACTAGTACCAGGTAACAGAGCAAGAGGAATTGGCTTGAAATTTTGCCAGAAGTGATTTAGGTTGAATATTAAGAAAGATTTCTTTCCTGAAAGAGTGGTCAGGCATTGGGACAGGCTGCCCAGGGCAGTGGTGGAGTCACCATCCTTGGAGGTGTTCAGAATACATGTAGACATTGCACTTTATGGCATGGTTTAATGGCCGTGGTGTCATTGGTTTGATGGTTGGACTCAGTCATCTTAGAGGTCTTTTCCAAGTGAAACAATTCTATGATTCCATGATTTCATGATTCTATGAAATGACCAAAAAGAAGAACTGAAATATCTATTAAGAATATAGAGTTGGTTGCAGGCACATCTAGATGTTATGATTCTAAAATACCCTTAAACATGTAAAGCTAATCAGATGGTCAAACTTTACTCCCTCCACCAAACCTTTGTTTATCTTTTGAAATGTTTAAACCAATCTGTCAAATCTGCAGCATTCCCATCATCATTCCTCCAGCCTGAAATGCAGGAGGAAAAGCTGAATTTCTTGTTATAAGCTTTTTGATATCCTTCACTTCCTTCAAAGACATGGCACAAGCCCTCCAGCAGAATAAAGGGAAAAGAAAGGCTGTTATTTAATCACCGAAAGGAAGGGGAAAAAAAGGCTAAAACAAAGCAAAGAGAAGGGAAAGGACTTCCTGAACCAGACACAGATTTCCTAAGGGGACAGAAAGGAACAAAACCAGAAGTGGTTTGGTTTTGCAGTTCTTCTTGAAGTTAGGTTTGCTTTAGGTTTTACAGTGATCTAAAATAACTTTTTTGATTCTTCTGGTGAATTTTTAGGATTCCAAAAATCCTTTAAAAAGTTGAAAACTTCCAGGCACTTCCCACCGTCTGTAGATCTGTTTAGGGACTGGGAGGTCATACTCTGAAGGACAAACTTCAGGGAAGAGAGTGGCTTGGGAATTTGGTAGTTAACTGTGGGATTATCCATGTTACAGATCTACATGATGTTGGCAGTGACCAGAAACTGCTTAGCAGTTATTATTACTTTGCCTGAAATGGTATAATGATGCTAGTTCATATCACAAAGTTTAGGTTAGGTCTGGCCTGCTGGAAAGCAGCTCTGCAAAGGACCTGAAAGTCCCAGTGAACAAGGTCACTATGAGTCAGTAATGTGCCCTCATGGCCGACAAGGCCAATGGTTTCTTGGGATGCATTAAGACAATTGTGACCAGCCGGTCAAAAGATGTTCTGCTCCCCCTCTACTCTGCCCTAGTCAGGACACCTCTGGAATATTGTGTCCTATTCTGGGCTCCCCAGCTCAAGAGAGACAAGGAACTGCTGGAGAGAGTCTAACAGAGGCTAGAAAGGTGTTGAAGGGACTGAAGCATCTCTGTGAGGAGGAAAGGCTGAGAGATCCAGAGCTGTTTAGTCTGGAGAAGAGCAGCTTGAGAGGGGATCTTCTCAATGCTTAGCAAAAGCTAAAGGGTGGGGGTCAAAAGAAAAGGGTCATATCCTTTTCAGTGGTTCCTATCAACAGGACAAGGGACAAGAGGCACAAACTGGAACCTAGGAAGTTCTATCTGAACATGAGGTAAAGCTTCTTGACTTTGAGGTGACAGAACACTGGAACAAGCTGCCCAGAGAAGTTGTAGGTGCTCCATCCCTGGAACCATTCCAGGTCAGGTTGTTTGGGGCTCTGAGCAACCTCACTGAGTTGCAGATGCCCTGCTGACTGCAGAGGAGTTGGACTAGATGGTCTTTAAAATCTCCTCCAAGATGAAACATTCTATGATCCTATGAAAACAGGCCTGCTGCTGACTCCATTTTATGACTACATAAATCGATTTTCTTTACTTTAAGGCAAATGTTTACGCTTTTTGCTGTAGCAGGATGTAAGAACCAGAACAGTTAGCTATGTAAATAACTGATTTTTCAGGTTTTAGGCAAGAAAAAAAAAGAATTTGAAGAAAGTAATTGACTAAGATCCTTTTAAAAGTTATTTTGTAACAAGACACTAATCTTCTTCTGTAGTAATTCAGAAGAACAATAAACAGTTTAATCTCAGAGATGTGCTTCACTTTTCTGTTGAAGTTAAATCCACCTAAATCAGAAACAAACCAGTTCGTTTAGATGATATTTCAATAAAATGTTTCTTCTTTTTCTGGGTTTTGCCTGTATTTTCTCAGCTTTAAAAAAAAAAAAGAAAGAAAAAAAAAGTTCTGTAAATTTTTCTGATAAACCCAGATATTTTAATGTGTTTTCTTTTATTTTTTTTTCCCCAGGAAAAATAAAATTTCCCTATTTTGGGTCCCACTTAGAATCATAGAATCGTTTCCATTAGAAAAGAACTTTATGATCAGCAAGTTCAAGTGACACCATGGTGTCCATTAAATAGACTTCTAACTGCAGTCTTCTATTTTAACAGGTCACTGCTGCTGTGGAATAGCTTTAAAGACTCCTGTAACTGATGCCATATGGCAACCATGAAAATAAAACTGCAAGGAAGGAACTGGAAGAATTATCAGATTAATTATTCCACAGAAATTAAACTGGCATGATCATAATCATGTGATGGTTTCTTCTGAAACCTGAGTGCTGTTTCCAGGGACTCTATATATTGATCTCTTCCAGCTGTTAGTGAGCTAAAAGCAGAGGTTCTTTTCCGAGCTGGATTTTACATTAACACTGGGATACATTAAGCACACATGCTTCAAATCTGGCTTGTTTTCTGTGGTAGAAAGCCAGCAATATCCTAAAACTTAATAAGTGATATATTTGCAAGCAACTATGTAGATAGGAAGAAGTCATTCATGGACAAGCAGTCCAGACTTCCCATCAGCTCCTCAGATGCCATGAAAGATCAAACTTTTCCTTAGGAGGTCTCTGGAGATCTGCTCCTTCTTTCTGAACTTTGGCAGTGGATCTGTCACATTTCCTACCTACCCTCATGATCGATTAAGATTTAATTGTGATCCCAGCCCTGCCTAGGTGACCATTAATTTCCCGAACAGGAGTGTTTTCAAATGAAACTACTTAACCTCCAGACCGGTGAGACATAAAACCAGTCAGGCACGAGAAGAGGGTTTACAGAGCATAACAAAAGAAGGATTGCAAAATGTGCAGGGCCAACGTAGGAACAGAAAAACCCTCTCAGTGCTGGTCAGAAGGGGGTTGTTTGGCAATGGCCCTGTGCCGGCTGCTGAGCAGGACTCCACAAATACGCTGAGTCGGCATTCTTTATCAACTTGGTGTTGGCTGCCGAGGTCACCTTGAAAAATGAACTTGCCTGGTAGGAAAAAAAAGAAAAATCTCCTCCACTAGTAAGTGAACAGGAAGGGACTGAATTTGTTTTTCAGTGATAGCTGCAAACCAGGGCCATATGTACACTGGAAACAGTCTGTGGAGCCACATGACTGGGGAGTTGGAGTTTTTTGTGCTGAATTTACAAACACAGAATTTTTTTCTCAGGTTACTTTTTGATCTTTGGACAGACATTTTCTCACCCTAATTTTCAGTCATCTGGTGACTTTTGATAAGATTCTCCTACCAATTCCCTCCAACAAATGCCTGTCTTATTTCTTGCATAAAACTGTAGAGGATAAAGGGAGACCTTCTTGCTCTCAACTGCCTGAAAGGAGGTTGATCTCTTCTCCCAAGGAACAAGTGATAGGGGAAAAAATGGACTCAGTATAAGGAGAAACTTCTTTACATGAGGGTGACAGAGTACTGGAACAGGATGCCCAGTGGTGTTGTGGAGTCTCTGTCTCTGGAGACTTTTAAAACCCACATGGATGCATTCTTGTGCAGAGTAAGTGATCCTGGCTTTGGCAGGGGGGTTGGACTTGATGATCTCTGGAGGTCCCTTCCAACCTCTAACATTCTGTGATCCTGTGATCTCCCTGATGTTGCCCAGGGAAACATGAGGGGTAGGTTTCCTGCAGTCTAAAATGATTGCCTGCCTCTGTTCTCCAAAACAAGAATATTGATAACAGATGATGTGTGCTGAGGGTTCAAAGAATGCTGATTGTTATAAAGAACACAGAAAACCCAGAATGCAAGACATCAAGGGCTGAAAGATTCCTACATCTTGAGCAAAACCCAAGCAAAGCCCTGAATTACTGATTGCCAAATATAAGACATTTCTTCCCCATCATCCCTTAGATGTGCTGCTCAAATAACTGCAGCTTAACCACTGTGATGCATCAGAGATATTTTTGTATTAACAGATGTTCTTCACTAATCTGACTTTAAAAGTAGCTGCCGAATTCAGATTTGTCCAGTAACCTTTATTTCAGGAACTGGGATGAATTTCTGCCAAGCTTTACTGGTCTACCAACTAATTCACTTCTTCTTAAAGGATTTAATATGCATCATAGAATCACTGAATGCTTTTAGTTGGAAAAGACCTCTAAGATCAAGTTTAGCCATCACCCTAAAACCACTGTGGCCATTAAACCATGTCCCAAAGTGCCATGTTCACAAATTTTTTCAACACCTGCAGGGACAGTGACTTCACCACCCCTCTGAGCAGCCTATTCCAATGCCTGACCATATCTTCTTAGTTTCACCCATTAGGTAATGCTAATTTAATCAGCATTTTTGTTTGAGTTGAAACGTGTTCCAGTAAAAGGATTTAAATAAATTCCCTAAATAGATAAGCTTCACATCTGCAAATTCTGTTGGACACCAACAAAGGAAGAAAGCTATTTTTTTTGGTTTCTATATATAATTATGCCTCTGAATATGCTTGATGAATTACAAACATCCCATCTCCTATGTTCATTCCTTCAAACTGAAATATATATGAGACAAAGACATACCCAATGACCATGTATAACAAGGACATGGAACTGTTGGAGCAGGTCCAGAGGAGGGCCAAGATGATCAGAGCAGCCCTGTGAGGACAGGCTGCAAGAGTTGGGACTCTTCAGCCTGGAGAAGAGAAACCTCCAGGGAGACCTTATAGCAGCCTTCCAGTACCTGAGGGGGGTCTACAAGAAAGCTAGGGAGGGACATGTTGCAAGGGCTTGTAGTGATAGGATGGGGGGGATGGCTTTAATCTGGAAGAGAGGAGATTTAAACTGGATATTAGGAAGAAATTCTTTACAATGAGAATGGTGAGACACTGGAAAAGATTGTCCATGGAGGCTGTGGATGCCCCCTCCCTGGAGGAGTTTAAGGCCAGGTTAGAGAGACCCTCAAGCAACATCTTCATAGTGGAAGGTTTGGAACTAAATGATTTTTAAGGTCCCTTACAACCCCAACCATTTTATGACTCTATGATAAATGTTACATTAGTCTAGAAATCTGTTAATTATTTGACTTAGAAGGAATTCAAGATGTCCATCTTGCACAATGCAGAAAAAAAAAATAAAGAGCGTAGGAGAAAAGGAATTTTTCTTAGGATGCTTAAAAGAAGGAATCCTTGTTAACCACTTCACTGTGAACCATCACAGACATTAGAATCATAGAGTTGTTTCAGTTAGAAGACACCTTTAAGATCATCAAATGCAGCCATCAGCCCAACATCACCATGGCTATTAAACCTTGTCCCTCAGCACCACATTTACACGGTTTTTCAATCTCTCCAGGGATGGTGACTCCACCACTTCCTTGGGTAGCCTGTTCCAATGTCTGACCATTTTTTTCAGTAAAGAAATTTTACCTAATATCCAAACTAAACCTTCCCTGGTGGAACTTGAGGTCATTTCCTCTTATGCTATAATTCGTTGCTTGGCAGAAGAGACCAATATCCACATCACTACAACTTTCTCTCAGGGAGCTGTAAAGTGCAACAAAAATATAAAAGATGAGAGTGTGAGAGAAAAAATAAAACTAAAAGTAGTGACTTCCATCAAAAATAAATGCAATATTATTGTTTCTCATCACCATAGGTGGCACTAAGAAAGCAACAGCAGATGAGGCCACAAACCTCCCTTTCCTGGATCTAGAGCCAACAATGCCCACAATGTGTGGTCAAAATCATGTCTGTGTCACCTGAGGAAAAAAATCCATCACTAGCACTGCTCAAAGTGGTGTTTTGCCTTGACTTGTGCAGGTCTGAAAGGCTGCAGCAGGTGGAAGGTATCAGAGAAAGGCACAAACATGTTTGACCAGGTCTAGAGGAGACCACGGCAATGACACAAAGGCTGAAACCCCTCTGCTATGAAGACAGGGCTTGAGAGTTGGGGTTGTACAGCCTGAAGAAGACAAAGCTCCAAGGAGAAGTGGTCAAAGCCCCATCCCTGGAAACATTCCAGGTCAGGTTGTTTGGGGTTTGAGCAACCTGATCTAGTTGCAGATGTCCCTGCTGACTGCAAGTGTCCTTGGACTAGATGACCTTTGAAAGTCCCTTGCAAGCCAAACCATTCTACAATTCTGTGAGTCTCAGGTGCCCAAAAAGCCATGTAGATGTGGTGCTGAGGGACATGGTTTAGTGGTGGACTTGGTAGCACAGGGTTAATGCCAGAATGAAATTCCTGCTTGCTTTCAAGGTCAAGGCTTTTACAAAGATTTAGAAATCTCTGGCTTCAACAGTCTCATCCAAACAAGATATACCATCAAGGACCACCTCAGGGCAGGCCTCATGTTTCACTTTCATCTTTTCTTTCTTAGTCCCTCTCTCCCCTGCACAAATCCATCTGGGAGGACACCAACCGTGTGGCCATGTCACAGGTTCCACACAAGTCCTGCAAGATGATTATCTGACAGTTATTTCCTCTTGCAACACTCTCCCTTGTACCAAACTGAGCTTATTGTCCATGCACCAACTGGCACTGACCTCAGCACTGGCAAAACAGAAGAGAAATGCTGATTGTGACTAATAGAAAGTGTTGGATCAGAGAGAGGAGAAATTCAAGATATTTGGTAAGAGATGGTGTTTCAAAACGTTTTCTTGGCAGTGGTGTTGCAACTGCAGTAACAGACTCCTGTACTAGGGGTTACAGTTGCAGGCAATGATCCTTGGATGCTCTGATGGAAAAGTGATTGACACAGCCCCAGTTCCTGTTTTTCTGGAGATCCATGTGACTTGAGAGGGCAACTTATAATTAACTTAAGGAACATTAACTTACGTAGTGGTCAGTCACAGTCATACAATGTTTCAGGTTAGAATCATAGAATCATTTTGGTTGGAAAAGATCCTTAAGATTGTTGAGTCCAACCATTATCGAACTCTACCAAGTATCTAACTCTACTAAGTCTGGTGGCAAACCACGTCCCTCAGCACTGCAGTATCATTGTGATTAAAAACTCTTCATATCCATAATATTGCAATTTTTAAACAAATAAGAAAGGACCATCAAGTCTACCTGCCTGCAGTCAGAAGGAACATCTTCAACTATAGCAGATAGTTCAAAGCCTCAACCAACCTGACCTAGAATGGTTCCAAGGCATCTGCCACCTTTCTGGGCAACCTGAATCAGTGTCTCACTGTCCTCAGTATAAACAAGTTGGACTAGAGGACCTTAAAGTCCAAGACAAACCATTCTATGATTCTATGATCTGAAGATGATGATGATGCACTGGAGGTGTGAGTCAAAAGAAAAGCTTCCTGGGTGTTGTACTTTGTACCAGCTACTCTAAAAAATGCTGTTTACCATCCAGAGCCCACAGTTCTTGAACATCATGTTCCATGGCCATGTCCTGATAGCAGTTCAGGCACAAGTTGTGGTTTTATACCCCCAACATAGCTACATTTCAGTGGTGAAATATTGTTTCTTTATCACTACATAAACTCAGAAATGTAGGGCTAAAAGCAAAGCATAACAATAACATCAAAAAGTCAAAGTCTTCCTCAGATTCAATTACATGACACTTTCAGAGAAGCTATCTTGGGTCCTACAAGGCAAAGCTTGGACATACAAGACCTTAACCTAATTAGTTATCCAGAACTATATTTTGTCTTCTTCATTCCCTAGGCCAGTTTTATAACTGAGGAAAAAAGTCAAATATTTCCTTTATTTTTTGTTTCCTTTCTAACAGGCTGCTTAGAAAATACAGCACCTATTTGAAGATGGCCAAAAGCTTTCATTGGTGATAAAATTGTGTGGTTGGAGAAGTGTAGTGAGAGCAAGGGTGGTGTTCCTGGGGAGGTGTGGTTGTCCACATGGCTGAAATGTTGGATGTCAGCACTTGGGTACCTCAGGTGATGAACTACAGGTGCAACCACCAGAAAGGCACACTTGTGTAGGTGCACAAATGAGTATGGAGCACAGGGGACACAATACCAGAGTGAATATGGACACTTCAAACAGTTTTAAAGCATGGAGTAATGATCAGCCTGAGCCTGAGTGAAAACCTTGAGCAGATTTGTCATAACAGCAAAAAGTGTCTCCTTGCTTTGTCATCCCTTTCCTGTTATAGTCTTCAGACTGGTTACAGATAGAATCATAGAATCGTTTTGGTTGCAACAGACTTTTAAGATTTTAGAATTGTTTTGGTTGCAACAGTCTTTTAAGATTTTCAAGTCCAACTGTTAATCCAGCACTGCCAGGTCACCACCAAACCATGTCCCTCAGCACCACATCTCCATAGATTTTCAATCCTTCCAGGAATTGGGACTCCACCACTGTCTTGGGCAGCCTGTTCCAGGGCTGGACAACCTATCTAAGGAAGAAATTGTTCATCATGTCTATCCTAAACCTCCCCTGGTACAACTTGAGATGTTTCCAAAACCGGTGAATCTTCATGAACAGCTGCTGTAAATTACAGTTCCCAAACAAGTTTTCAAATTTAATAGATGGATCTAACAGTGGGACCAGTGGGACCAGGGTGAAGATTGTCCCCCTGTACTCAGTACTGATGAGGCTGCACTTTGAATGCTAGGTTCAGTTCTGTGCCACTCACTCCGAGAAGGATGTTGAGATGTTGGAGCAGGTCCAAAGAAGGGCAGACAAGCTGGTGAAGGGGCTAGAGCACAGGCCTAGAGCAGTGGCTGAGACACCTGAAATTGTTCAGCCTGGAAAAAAGAAGGCTGAGGGGAAACCATCTTGCTCTACAGAACTTGAGGGCAAGAAGAAACAGCCTCAAGTTGCACCAGGAGAGGTTTACTTTAGGTGTAACTTCTTCCCCAAATGGGTTGTCAAGCCCTGGTACAGGCTGTCAAGGAATGTGGTGCTGAGGGACACAATTCATTGGTGACTTGGCAGTGCTGGGATTAACAGTTGGAGTTAACGATGTGAAAGGCCTCTTCCAATGAAAAGGTTCTAAGATTCTATGAAGTGAGACTGCTGCCAGGTAGTTCTCAGTGCTCATCCATCCGCTGAGGTCACCTGCCAGTAGGCAACAGGAAAAAAATAACACTCTAGTTGCTGCTTTGTGTTTTCAAATTGAGCTCCTGGGTTTCCACTTTTTCCTTTCCAGCACAGCTACATCTCCAGAACTTCCTCACACCTGTGATTTGTGCAGATGCCAGGGTTTATATGCATGTTTTTGAAACCAAATGATACCTGGATGGAAGCTGTCTTAGCCAGAGACACTTTTCTACAGAGAGGGCTTGATGAGGTGGGACACAGCCGAGATGGGACATGTGCCTCTACTTCTGTGCTGCTGTCAAGGTTCTGGATTCAAGATTGAGTTTGGGAGCCTAAACTAAGGCAGATTAGGGTTATTTCTCCTGCACAGGCTGTAGCAATCACTTGTGCTGCAGCTATGGATGCATTTGGCTTGTGCAGGGAAACTTTAGCAAAAATGTCTGTGATCCGTTTTAGCATTTGAGCAACTGGAAAAGGAGCTGACAGGGGTGCCAAGTCTTTGCTTTCATGGCTGAATTAATGTTCTTCTGGCTTTGGAGAGAACTTTTAGATGAGCTTAGCACATGTTCTCAAAGAGCTTTCTTAAAGTTATGGATCCCACTTTGAGGAATGGTAATGCCAGTGAAATGGCCAATAATAAATCAAACTGCTCAATAATCATTTTAGTGAGGATGCCTGATGCAATGTTGTCATTTAAGAAGTTGACAGATGACTACCATGGCCCAGACTGCATGAGACACATGGATTTTAAAATTCTCTAGTGTTTTCCTATTTCAGAATCAGAGTTGTTTTGGTTGAAAGAGACCTTTCAGCTCATCAAATCCAATGATTAAGCCAATACTGCCAGATTACCACTAAACCGTGTTCCTCAGCACCACATCTATACAACTTTTCAATCCCTCCAGGAATGGAGACCACCACAGCCCAGGGCAGCCTTTTACAGGACTTGGCAACCCTCCTGGGGAAGAAATTGCTCCTCATCTCCATCATAAACCTCCCCTGGGGCAACCTGAGGCCATTTTCTGTCAGTCTATCACTTGTTCCTTAGGAGAAAAGGCAGACCCCCAGCCTCCTTTCAGTTTCAGAAGGCAATGGTAGGAGGAGGAAGTGCTAATGCCTCTTTTTCCCTATGTATCACTCAAGAAAATTTCTTTCTTATGTGTATTTTTGGAGGTTTTTTTGTCCATGGGAAAGGGTCTCAGAAGCACAGTTTTAGGAACTAAGATGAAGAATGTTATTACTACTGCTGGAAAACTTCCTTGCTGGCAGTCAAGCTACATTAACTATCACTGACACACCTACACACGATCCTGTGCCACCTGCTGTGGGTGGTCCTGTTTTAGCACAGAAGTTGGACTGTATGATCTCCAGAAGTCCCTTCCCACCCTCACCGTTCTGATTCTGTGATCATGATCATGTGAAGCTTAGTGCACGGTAGATGTGGCACAATTCAGAATTATTCCTCCATGAAAGATGCTAAGGCCTAGTTAAGTTACTTTTTATTTGTCCTGTGCTAAGATCAAGTCCCTAGACAGTTACAAAAGCTCAAGGTGGCTTGCTAAGTCATCACAACTTTCTTGTGTTTCTGAATCCTAACAGACTAGGAAGGAATGAAAGTAGTTTGGAAATAGCTGACTACCAGACAACACTATGACCTTGTTAACTTTTGATCAAACAAGGAACAAATTGAACCTAGATCGTTTTGTCTTTGTGAATTTCCTATTCCTCTGATGTTTCCTCCAGAAGACACTCACCTAGAGACAGTTGTCACAGCTCCAGGAGGTACAAGACTTCATGGGCAGCTATTTTGTTTGCTCTTCCTACGTTTTCTGTCTGCACATCAAACTCAGGCAGAGTTACAGTTCTGAAAACTGACAGGGAAAGTTTTCTGGCCTCACTGTAACGATTTGAGGCAAAGAATCGAGTGAGAGATGGGCCAGGAGGACTCCAGAGCACTCCCTGGCACATCTCACACTCAAGCTTAGAAGTCACTTGAGTCTGTTCTTCATGAGCAACTGGATAACACAATCAATTCCCCCAGGTGTCCATCTGTGATGAAAGTACAATTCAACAATTTTATAGAGCTATTTTGATATGGAACAGAATATGAATAGTAAGACAGGAATCAGGCCCAACAAACACTGCAGGAAACACAGAACAAGTGCCACTAAACTGATGATGAAGATTGTGTCCACTGAAAATTAGACAACTAAAGCTACACAAAAGAGCCATGGAGTTGCTGTCATTATTTATCATGTTGTTAAAGTTAAAAGAAGCCAGTCCACCAAAGGGTGTTCAGAGTGCTTACAAACACAGAAAATTAGAAAACTTTCTACGGTGCAGACAGTAGAAGAGTGTAAGTCAAGAATTTCCACTCAAGATGTTATCCAGTTGTTTTCTTCCTTCAAAATAAACTGATTTCATTTTCATCGGGCAAGCATTGGATTGTAGCATGAGGTCACAACTAACAAGAGGCTGTTTTCTTATCATAACTTCCAGGGAAGCAGGACTTTCCTATTTACTTATTGTATAGGAAATAGCCAGAACTCAAATACTCAAATAATAAATAATTTGACTTTATGGATTTCAAGAGTTGCATCCAAGAAAGATGCTTGAAATTTCAAGAAAGTTCTCCTGTAACATCTGGCCTGAACATGTATTTTCTTCTGCTTTCTTTGATGGAATGGTTAGTGACATCAGTGTGTTTCAATTACTTGTTTAGACTTCTGAGCCACTATTTTGATTTCAACAATCAGTATTTAATATTCTGGTCACAAACTTTCATTTCCAGGCAACGTGATTTACAGACCTTTCAGCAGCTTTGATTTCAACAAGTGCATAATTAAATCAGTAATTTAAGTACAGCACCACACCAAAATGAAATGACCAAGTTGAGAATCATTTAAAATAAGCTTCAACTAAAGGATTTTGTATGATCTTTCTCCTGCTTTCATCATGGTCTTGGTCTATGCCTCACCACTTGGTAATGGAAGAGTGAATTTACTCAGCAAGATCTCTTCCAGTGCTGTCACACATCTCATTGTCAATAAGGAGCTAGTCAAGTTTTGTCTGATGAGAAGACAGATGCAATGCCTGCCTCCCCCCACCCCACCCATCATTTAAGTAGTAAAAGCATTTACATGAAAGCACAATTGTCATAAAAGTAGATTTTCGATGTTTCCTTTTGTATTTAGGTACTTCCTTATCTAATTTTCCACTTTATTCTTAAATTCAGAGCTTTCCTTTGAGTTCCTTCAGATTCTTTTAATGACTGGAAGATTCCTTGCTTAGGTTTTTTGATTGTATTTTGCCTTCACACAAGCTACACATTCTGCAAATGTGGATAAGATGACACAAGTCTCCCCCAATCCTCTTACATTAGGCACCTAGAAATTCTATTGATACTCACTTCAACTGCTGTCTGAGATCAAAATCGACTCAATGATTCACCCCTAGAAGGTACAATATCAACTGCCAAGACCAAATACTTTCTCCTTTCTCAAAATCTACAGGATTTATTGTGAACCCACAGAAGAACATCTCATCAGAAGTCAAAAGGAATGTCAAAAGTAGAGAGAGTATCATGGGTAGAGGAAAAAATAGCACAGCTTCATACTTACGGAATTCATTAACATATAGTTGCTTTTTCCCAGAGAAGAAGAACTGTGCATGAAGCAGAGACACAGCCACTACATCTTTTACCTGTCCACATGGCTATTTGAAGTCTGCTTAGGAGCAAACTTCTCAGCAGTTACACAATAACAAAATAATACAAAGGAAAAACACCTACATGATTTTGCGTCAGCTCTTTTGCTTTCTGCCCTGCGATTCCCATGAAGGTCTCAATGAAGAATGCTTTTTTTCCTCCCTGTTAGTACTGCTCCCTTCTGAGTTTTTATAACTGCATCATTGTGTTTGATTTCAGCTAATCGAGCATACAAATGAACAGGAATGCAGACACCCAACACTCTAAAAAACACAGAAGGAAGTTTTTTCAAACCAAATCCCTCTATTCGGCAGCGGTTCCAGTGATGCAATCAGGAGAGGAAGGAAAGTCTGTGTTGCTTCATTGTTTTGTTTGGATTTGGGGGGTTCCAATGTTAACTTGTGATAATATTTCCAGCCCTAAGTGTATTTCTCTGAGGGCAATCCAAAAAAGTGACTGTGGTGTACTGAATAGAAAAATATCCCATTGAACTGGCTCACTTTTTCCATCCTGAGTGACCATTACAGAATTGCCCCACTCCATTATTTTTCCTGTGTGGTTTAGTAGCTTTTGGCTAGCTTCATTGTTTTTCACCAAAGTCCAATAAATCATGGAATCATAAAGGCTGGAAAAGACCTCTAAGATCAAGTCCAACCATGAACCCAGCACCATTGTGTACATTAAACCATGTCCCAAAGTGCCATGATCATATGTTTTTTGAATGCCTCCAGCAATGGTGACTCCTCCACCACTTCCCTGGGTAGCCTGTTCCAATGCCTGACCAGTCTTTCAGGAAATAAAATTTTCCTAATATTCAATCTAAACCTCTCCAAATGCACAAAGTGGTTTCAATAGAAATGTAATTACAGAGAAATTAAATAACTGATTCATCACTGTGAGGAATTTAAGAGGTTTTAAATTAGAGAATAGAGTGAAGACCACAAAGATGGTGAAGGACCTGGAGTGGGCGATTGATCTTCTCTCTCTAGTGTCAAGCAATAGGACAAAAGGAAATGGCCTGAAATTGTGCCAGGAGAGCTTTAGTTTGGATATTAGGAAAAATTCTTACTGAAAGGATGGTCAAGCACTGGAACAAGTTGCCCAGGTAAAATGATGGAATCACCATCCCTGGAGGTGTTAAAACACTTGTAGACATGGCACTTCAGGACATGGCTTAATGGTCATGGTGGTGTTAGGTTGACAGTCAGATTCGATGACCTTAGAGGTCTTTTCCAACTGAAACAATTTTATGGCTCTATGAAATGACCAAAACCAAGCACTACAACATCTAGGGTTGGTTGCAGGGACATCTAGAACTTCAGAGATAAGTCCAAAGTGTACTGCTGCCAAGAGGAGCTTTGGATCTGACTCTAAACATTATGAGATGTCAGTTACATTTGTAATTCAAAGATTCAACTCTCTGTAACCTCCACAATTCAAACAAACATGCCCTCTCCACAGACAGGACTTATCTGATGGGCTCATCACACTGCATAATTCTAACCAGGATTTTCCAGGTGGCACACACAGAGCACTGTATCATCTCTCTGGATTTAGGTAGCATGGTTTACACATGAGAAAGACCAACAGTGGCAGAAACGTTAGCTTAAGCAAACATCATAGAATCATTTTGGTTGGAATACACTTTTAAGATCATTGAGTCCAAACAAGTCCAACATCTCTCAACCATAAGAACACCCAGCAGCAGTTTTGCAGTGACAGCAAAGTGTGAAATTCATAATGAAGACCGAGAAGCTTCCTCCCTGTCACATCCTTTCATTCCTCTCACCATGTGTCATTCATTTTTTATCCCCAAGAGCTACTTCTCACCTTCAAGTGATTTTCAGAAGATCACAGAATCACAGAATGTATCTGGTTGGAAGAGACCTCAAAGATCATCCAGTCCAACCCTCGACCCAGCACTGCAAAGTCAACGCTAAACCATGCCCATAAACATCAAGCTGCTTGTAAACCCCCACAGATGGTGACTGCCCTGGCAGACCGTTCCAATGTTTGATAACCCTTTCAGTGAAGAAATATTTCCTAATATCCAGCCGAAACTTCCCCTGGTGCAGCTTGTAACCATTGTCAACAAGGAGAAGATACTGGGCCCCTTCTTGCTCCAATCTGCTAAATTCGCTTTACTGTGACCAGACTATAGGACCTTACTCGTTCTATAAATTGTCACAAATGATGAAAAAGTGGAGTTAAGTTTTTTAGCTAAGTACACATCACAGAAATCCACAGAATAAGAAATATTGAGCTTCTTATCTTCAGCTATACCAGTTGTTTAATTATGTTGACATCAGTGAATGTTGTAAGACGCTGTGAAGATGGCCAAGGCCAGAAGTATTCATTTTCTATAAGGTATGAGAAAAATTCCTCCCATTATCAATCATTTTCCTTGCTGTTGTTGGTGCCTGATTCAGACTGCTTTCCCTAATTTCAAAGATGAATCCAACACTAAGCTTAAATTTATTTCAAGTCTTCAAAGATTATCTGTCGAGTGTCATTTCTCCTGCTGTGTCCAGTGAATTCAGGGGATGTGGCTACTTTGAATCATAGTCACTGATGTTGGAAAAGACCCCTAAGACCACTGGGTCCAACTGTTAATCCAGTACTGCCAGGTCACCACTTAACCATGTCCCTCAGCATCACATGTACACAGTTTCTGAACACTTCCCAGTGTTGGGAAATCTACCAGTGCCCTGGGCAGCCTGTTCCAGGCCTTGATAGTCCTTTTGGGAAAGAAATTGTTCCTACTGTCCA
Organism: Indicator indicator; assembly: GCF_027791375.1. Classification (NCBI taxonomy): domain Eukaryota; kingdom Metazoa; phylum Chordata; class Aves; order Piciformes; family Indicatoridae; genus Indicator; species Indicator indicator. The sequence continues at coordinate 30,793,204 of NC_072015.1, forward strand.
ACCCAAACCTTCCCTGGTACAACTTGAGTCCATTTCCTCTCATCCTGTCACTTGTTCCTTGGGAGAAGAGACTGACCCCCAACTCGCTTGAACCTCCCTTGCAACCACATGGTTGCAGAGAGCAAAAAGGTCTTCTGTCAGCCTCCTTTTCTTCAGGCTAAACAACCCCAGATCCCTCAGTAAGTCCTCACAAGAGCTGTGCTCTATATCCTTCACCAGCTTCCACATGCTCTTATGTAGATAGGAACTTGCAGGCTTTAGGGTGATCCTACAGACAAGTATTACCAAATCACAGAATCCCAGCATGGTGGAGGTTGGAAGGGATCTCTGGAGGTCATCTAGTCCAACCCCCTGCTCAAGCAGGGTCATCCACAGCAGATTGCCCAGCACCAGGGAGGTTTGGAGTCTCACCAGCTGAGAATACTTCACAGCCTCTCTGATCAGCCTGCTCCAGGGCTCTGCCACTTTCATAGGAAAGAAGTTTTTTGTTATGTTTAGGTGGAACCTCCTTGGTTCCAGTTTGTGACTGTTGCCTCTTGTCCTGTCACTGGGCATCATTCTCTGGCCCTCCACTCTTTAGATATTTATTGGCATTGATAATTTCAGTACATTATTTTGGTTACAAGCTCATTTCCACTGTTGCACAGCCTGAGATCCCTTTTAGTTCAGATGAAATACAAAATCTCTCTCAGTGATGGAAACTCATCACCAGCAGTCTCAAAGGAGGTAACTGAATCTAGCTGTCCACTCCACTGATATAATTAGGAATGCACTTTGTCAGCCTGGGAGGGTTTAACTCCAGCTGGCTGGGTTCAAGGCAGTCTCAGAAACCAATCTGTTCTTAGTAACACCATCTCCTCCACAGAATTACAGGCATACTTTCAGCAGATATATCCAGCTAACTGCTGAATGATGTTTTTCCACCCATTTCTGCAGTGGTCAGTGTCTTTTTCAGCATCACTGAAGCCCTGGCTCATTGCCTTGAAATGATTCAGAAACCAGAGGCTGAGCTGAGAGCTTAAGAATAAAGGTTCTGAACCTTATTTGTGGTGTTTGAACGCTGCTCAATTCAACCTCTGAACATCATCATATTCCTGAGCCAGCTGATGGGATTTAATTAGAAAAGAGATTCTGATGGATATTTAAATGATTACTGGCCTATTGTTGAAGAAATAAAAGGTGTTTGGGGGTCTGTTTTCTAGGAAAACCAACTCCACTCTTCACATGGATTAGCTAAATTGGGGGGGAAAATTCTAACTTGAAATAAAAAGTCAAACTCTCCTTTAAATTTATTCATCAAGACTAGTTCTGGATTCCTATTGTATCTTTCGACTCATCTGCTGGAGTCTACAGGGATTCAGATGATGAGTTGAATCACAATAAGCTTTTCTATCTGAATCATTGAATCATAGAGTGGTTTAGGCTGGAAGGATCTTAAAGGTCATCTAGTTCCAAGCTCCACCATGGTCAGGGACATCTTCCACTAGACCAAGCTGCTCAAAGTCCTTTCCAATGTAACCTTGAGTGCCTCTAGAAAGGGGGCATCCACAAGGTCCCTGGGCAACTTGTTTCAGTGTCCCACCACTGAAGCACCACTCTTTTTCTTTGCTCTAATTGTTTAGTCTGAAAAGAAAGTTGAGGGGACACCTTCTTGCTTTCTACAGCTCCCTGAAAGAAAGGTGTAGCCAAGTGGGGGTGGGTCTCTTTCCCTAATAACAAGTGACAGGAGAAGAGGAAGTGGCCTCAAGTTGCACCAGGGGAAGTTTAATCTGGATATTAGGAAAAATTTCTTTCCTGAAAGAGTGATCAGGCATTGGAATGGGTTGCACAGTGCGGATGGCAGACTCACTGTTGCTGGAAGTGTTCAAAATACATATGGATATGGCACTTTGGGACATGGTTTAATGCCCATGTTGGTCTTAGGCTGATGGTTGGATTCAATGATCTTAGTAGTTTTTTCCGACCAAAAATTCTATGATTCTGTGATTTGCACAAACTAATGAGATATGCTATTATGGTTCAAGTAAGTTGCAGAAAGCTTCCCCTCCAGCCTTCAAAATATTTGCTAAAAATCCAGTATGAATTTAAATCTGTTTACTTTACTCACCTAGACCTGAAAATACCCAGCCTAACCTATTCATCAGCAGAGTGGCTTGTTCAGAAAAATAACAAACCTCTTTTTTTTTTTTTTTATCTTCCTTATCAGTCCTGAAACATTAGTTCAAACACTTTGAATTCCAGCCTTCAGGTTTCCAACTACAGCTGTGTCAGCAGGCTGGAGACAGCTCCCCCACAGCCAGAAACTCTGTAGCTCTGACAGTGTGGCAAGGCTTGAGCAAAATGTTGTGGAAACATTGCTGTACCTTTCCTGGACACAGGTAAAGAGAGGTTGGATTTGCTTGTGGTCACCCCAGAAAATGTTACCACAGAATGCAGGAGTTGGAAGGGGTCTCTGGACATCATCTAGTCCAATCCCCTCGATAAAGCAGGGTCACCCACAGCAGGTTGCCCAGAATCACAATGTCCTTGTTGGTATGGAATCTCTCCAGAGAAGGAGACTCCACAACCTCTCCAGGCAACCTGTTCCAGGGCTCAGGCAACCTCGCATGAAAGAAGTTTCTCTTCACATTCAGTTAAAACCTGCTGGTTCCAGTTTGTGTCTGTTGCCCCATGTCCTGTAGCTGGTAACCAATAGAAAGAGTCTGGCCCCATTCTCTTCCCCACCACCCAAGAGCTATTGATCAACATTGAGAACTTCCGTGTTGTAATCATGGTAATGGTGAAATTCACTAAATCCATGGATTTATTACTTTGTTGTTAAACATTATAGTGTCAGACTAGACTGTTTTTAAACTGTTTCAATAGAATCATAGAATCTTTTAGCTTGGAAGACACCTTCAGATCATCAGGTCCAGCTGTTAATTCAGCACTGCCAAGTCCACCACTAAACCAAGTCCCTCAGCAATGCATCTACGTGTCTGTTCCTCCAGACATGGAGATTCCACCATTTCCCTGGGCAGCTTGTTCCAGGGCTTCTCAATTCTTTCAGGGAAGAAATTGTTATTAATATCCTAAGTAAACATCCTCTGGTGCAACTCTTTTTCTGTCACTTGTTCCTTGGGAGAAGAGACCAACTCTCATCTTGCTACAACTGCCTTTCAGAGAGTTGTGGAGACTGAGAGGGTCTCCCCTCAGCCTTCTTTTCTCCAGACTAAACAACCCTAGGTTCCTCAGCCACTCCTCACAAGGCCTATTCTCCAGACCCTTCATCAGCTTTGTTGCCCTTCTCTGGACATGCTCCAGCACCTCAATGTCTTTCTTGTAGTGAGGGGTTGAATGCAGTATTCAAGTGTGGTCTCACTAGTTCTGAGTATTGAGGGAAAATCCTGCCCTGGTCCTGCTGGCCACAGTATTGCTGATCCAAGCCACAATACTTTCATCCTTCTTGGCCACCTGAGCACATGCTGGTTCATGTTCAGCTGGTTGTCATTGTTTCACTTGGTCCTTTTTTTGCCTGTAATACAGATTTTCTCTAGGTGTCAGAATACAGACATCACAACTGGACCTTAAATACCAATAGTATATAAATTTCAGTGTCCTGCATCTAGAAGCCAAAACCAAAAGACTGTGAATCAGGTAAAAAATCAATATATTCTTGATTCAGGAGGTCTCCTTGCAAGTAGGAGAAGGCTAATTCTGAAAATGATGGCGTACTGTGCCTTGTAGAATTCTTGATCACAATAACGGTGTTAACTGCTGCCATTCTCATTACCCACATGGATATTATACCCCATGTTTGAATCTGGAACGAGAAAATGAGCCTCCAAGGCCATCCTATGACAATAAACTCCTCTGACAAATGGGCAATTACTTCAATCTACAGTGACTCATTGGTGCATGACACCTAATTAACTTCAGATTTACTTGTGTTCAGCGTAGATGGAGCCAAGTTGGTTTGGTTTGTGTGGTCTTACTGCATTGTTGAGTTAACTTCAGAACTGGCTTAGCTAAGTCTTCTAAAAAAACATCCAGTAGTTAAAAAAAGCTCTGAGAGATGGAGTCCATTAAGGATGAAATGCATCTTGATCACAGCAAACAGCTTCAGAATCAATGTCCCTCCCAAAAGTCATAGAATCATAAAATTATTTTGGCTGGAAAACTCCTCAAAGACCATTGAGTCCAACCATCAGCCTAACAACACCATGGTCGTTAGAGCATGTCCCCAGCTGCCATGTCTACATCTTTCTTGAACACCTCAACAGACAATGGGTCCATCACCCCGCCAGGCAACCTATTCCAGTGCCTGGCTACTCTTTCAGTACAGAAAGGTTTCCTAATATTGAAGATAAACCTCCCCTGTTACAACTTAAGCCATTTCCTTTCATGATCTCACTTGTTACTTGGGAGAGGACACCTACTCCCACCTGGCTACAACCTCCTTTCAGGGGGTTGTAGAGAGTGAGAAGGTCTTCTCTCAGGCTCCTTTTTTCCAAGGCTAAACATTCCCAGTTCCTGCAGCCACTCCTCATGTGTACTGTTCTCCATACCCTTCACCAGCTTCATTGCCCTTCTCTGGACATGCTCCAACACCTCAATGTCCTTTGTACTGAGGGGTCCAAAACTGAAAGCAGTACTAAAAGTGTTGCCTCATCAGTGCCAACTACAAGGGGACAATCACTTCCCTACTTCTGCTGGTCACACTATTGCTGACCCAAGCCAGGAATGATGCTAGCCTTCTTGGCCACCTGATTACATATGGGTCTGGCTTCAGTCTGAAGTCTGTGGTGTGCTTCACAAATGCAGAGCATGGGTGTGCTCTCTGTTGAAGAAGGCTTTTCAAAAGTTGACACAGTAGGTTCCTCTGTTTTTTTTTTAATTGCCACTCTTTGTCAGTGGCAAGAGACCATAGAATCATAGAAAGGTAGAGGTTGGAAATGACCTCTGGATATCATCTATTCCAACCCCCCAATGGCTTGAAGAAATACTCTTGAAATGCTTGAAGACTTCAGTTAATATTTGACCTGTGAGATAAGTACTTCTTAAGTTGATCACATACCCTGTGAACTGCCAGTATCACATGGGTAGCCTTAAGCTTCGTGCTTTCCATTTGTACATATTATACATGCACAAATGCAAACAAGAATAAAGGAATGCTTCCAGAAATCCCAGATTTCCAGTACTGTTATCCTTAAATTCTCATGGTTTCATTGTTTTTGCTAATTGAAAGAGAGAAGGAGGGAAGCAAGTAAGAAAGCAAGGAAGCATCAAAAGATCGCAGCAGATCACTGGAGAGAGTATGGGGAAATGCATCCTCTGTGTGAAAGATGTAAGAACCTTATGCAGGATGGAGACAGTTGTTTCAGCAGGAGACTAAAGAGTTCTACATCTTTAAAAGACCCTTCTCTTTGTCTGGCCATCTGTCCCTGCTTCCTTTTGCCCACAGTTGCTCCAAAAGTGAGTACTCTCAATGTGAAATCCTGAGTAAAAAGGCTTCCCTTGTCTCTGTTCATCAAGACAGCCTCAATGTTTCCTTTAAGTTCCTTGCACAAAGAATCACAGAATGCTTAAAGTTGGAAAATACCTCTAAGATCATCAAGTCCAACCATCAACCAACACCACTGTGCCCATTAACCATGTCCTGAAGTGTCATGTCTACATGTTTTTTTGAAGACCTCCAGGGATGGTGACTCCTCCACCCACCTGGGCAGCTCATTCTAGTGCCCAACTACAAGCACAGTAGAGGCATCAGCCTGGCCCAGAACTGGCCAAAGACACCCAAGCACACAAAATATCTTCAGAGAATGCTTCTCCAGGTTTCACCTGTGACTACAGCAGAGATTTTGTGTTCAGTTTTGGATACATACAGACAAATATTTAGAACTTGAATTTTCAAAAATTTAGAATAATGACAGGAAATGTTGCAAAACAGAGACAGGTCATCATTTTGTTTTAGTTATCTGTAACTTCATGCTGCTGTCTTATACTGCAAGAATCCTATTAAATAAGAGGTCAACTTCATCTGAGACAAGCAACTGAATAATCAGATCATGATCTGTAAACAAAGCTGTTGACAAAACATGACATGTGAGGAGTGTCTGAGGGAGCTGGGATTGTTCAGCCTGCAGAAGAGGAGGCTCGAGGGAGACCTTATCACTCTTTACAACTACCTGAAGGGAGGTTGGAGCAAGGAGGGGGCAGCCTCTTCTTCTTGGCAGGAAGTGGCAGGACCATAAGAAATGGTTTCAAGCTGTGCCAGGGGAGGTTCAGGTTGGATGTTAGGAAATATTTATTCACAAAAAGGATTATCAAACATTGGAATGATCTGCCCAGGGAGGTGTTTAAGCCGTATGTGGACCTGGTGCTTAGGGATATGGTTTAGAGTTGACCCTTCAGTGCTTGGTCGAGGGTTGAACTGGATGATCTTTGAGGTCTCTTTCAACTGGATGTTTACTGTGATTCTGTGAAAATGTATCTTGAGGGTTCATTTCTAGTGAACTCAGATCACCAGTAAACCTCCATCACCACAACTCAGTTTACATTCATTTAGTCCATGGGTATAAACAAGGCTCATATCCCACCTGATGTTCCACTACAGGATTTATTATTAACCTTTTATTGGTCCAGAATATCAAAAAGACCCTTATTTTGTTCATTATATGCTCAGCAGATGGAGGATGGGAATTCTGCCCCTCTGCTCTGCTCTGATGAGATCCTACCCCCAGCTCTGGAGTCCTCAGGACAGGAGAGACATGAATCTGTTGGAGGAGGGCCAGAGGAGTCTATAAAAATGATGCAAGGGCTAGAAGCCCTCTGCTGTCAGGCCAGGCTGAGAGAGTTGAGGTTGCTCAACCTGGAGAAAGGAAGGCTCCAGGGAGACCTTCTTGTGGCCTCTCAGTACCTAAAGAGACCAATAAGAAACCTGGGGACAGACTTTTATTGGGGCCTGACAGAACAAGGGGTGAGTGGCTTAAATTAAAGGAGGAGGATTTGACTAGAGAGAAAGAAGAAATTGTTTATATTTAGGGTGGTGAGACCATGGCCCAGGTTGCTCAGGGAGCTGGTAGATGCTCTAATGCTGGAACCATTTCAGGTCAGGCTGTTTGGGTAACCTGATCTAGTTGCAGATGTTCCCAATGACTGCAGGGGTTTGGACTAGATGACACTGAAAGGTTTCTTCCAACACAAGCTATTCTATGATTCTATGAGATGTTATAAAACTATTGTATTAGGTGGAAAATCAGTTATGACAATGCTTAGCAGCGGAGATTTCTGTCTCTCCTTTGTTCTGCACCTTCTGTCTAAACAACCAGCATAGGCCCATCCTAATCTAGATGATTTTGCACATCTGAAAATCCCACAAGCCTTCTCTTGCTGTGTATTAAACAAGAAACCATAACTGTCTTCAAATGACCATGCTAACATGGGCTCCCTGCTCCATTGTTTCTTCCACTCTTTTCAGAGACTCTGGCAGTGTCTTTCAAGCCATTTCAACTTTTGACCTCAAAATGACCACTTAAAAGCCATTCAAAAATCCAATGTGACACATCAGAGTAGATGATCTGAATGATTTCTTGTAAGCAAAATGGTTCTATGATTCCATTTCTCTGGTGGGACCTGGGGATCCTCTGTAAATGGCCCAAGCACACATCCTTTAAGAGCCATTTCTTTTTCTCAGTCCAACTCCTTTTATTTCCACATAAGGAGCAGACTCAGGTGGTCCTTCACAGGTACTCCTTCTCCTGTCCTCTTGAACTTTCCTCCACACCATCCCGTTGTCCTTTTGTCTCCCTCTTCCATGTCCCTAGCACGTACAAAAGGACTTGGAAGATCATGATGCAGACTGTTTCTACCACAAGAGAAAGGAAAAGGCCAAAAAAAGGGCCACAATACTAGAAATGATCCCTAGCTCAATCACCAGCTTGGGACATGTCACTGGACATTATTCTGGTTTTCCTCTTATGCACCCACCATGGTGGTACTTGAAGGCTGCCCAGAGCATAGTCCCACCATGATGTTGGATGTGCTGCCTGGCCAAGAAGAGCAAAACACCATTATGGGCCACAAATGGCTGCTAGGACTGTGGTTAGCCAAAATCCAGGATGTCCATGTGATGGTTTGCTATGGATACTACACATTGTTTCAGGATGTGACTCTGGTTTTGTTCATCACTAATCAGTTGCTTTTAGCTAGAACTTTCACTTGTAGTCCATAGCTGTGTCCTGCAGTTCCAACCACTGCACATTTTCTGTGCATTTATACTGAATTATTTGTATCCTCCTGTGCAAAAATAACACTTTATGGTTCATAGAATCATTATAACTTCGGAAAAGACCTCTAAGATCATCAAGTTTAACTTTCCACTCCACACCTCCATGACCACTAGAACATGTCCCAAAATGCCACATCTAATAATTTTTTCAACACCCCCGAGGTTCTTGGTTTCTGGTGGTTCATTATGTCAGAGCTGTCAGCCTGCCAGATACAATCTGAAGGTGTCTGTGTAAAGCACTCAGAGCTCTCAGGTCCTGCTTTTTTTCTCTTTCTCTCTCTTTTTTTTTTCTTTTGTGGTCATCTTCAACCCTCATGTAATCAGAGATAAATGACTTAGTTAAAAATGAATGGAGCAGCTGGCTAAATGCTCGACCAAACAAAATGATCAAAGGGACAGTGCCAGATGTTTTCCATCAGCTCTACAGATGGAGGAACCAGAGAGAGCAGCAGGAGCACCAAGCTAAAAAAGAAACCAGAGAAGCCAACTCCAGTTTCAACCATAACATGAGGAACTGGCTATAAATGTGGCATTCCTCAGGGAGGCTCACAAAGGATTTTCTGTAGGTATTTCTAAGACCTACAGGAAAAACATGTCCACTATTGTCTGACTTATTTATACACATCCTCCCAGTAAGTGTTTTATTAATAACTGTCATTCTTAGCATCTATAAGAAATATACTCTAAAAATCATATCTTAGAAAGTTGCTAGAAATCAAAAGAAATAAGCTTTTTTGGTTTTTTCCATGAAATGTGTTGACTTTTTTTAATCCCAAGGTCTTCCAATCCCTTTTCCTAGTCTTTTCCTAGTCTACTGTTGTGTGAGGTTTTCTTTTACCACTTTTAGTACGTAATAAAATCTTAATTTTATAGGTTTTGAGTCGGAGTTAACTGCAAGAGGCTCAAGTCATTTCAAGATTTATTGTGGAAAAGGAGACAGCTTTTAGGTTTGTCTTCTGGGGAAGTTTATTGCAGAGGGAGATAAGCATCCAAAATAGTTAAGATTGTTTATTCTGCATCACTTAGAAGACATTCCTTGACATCACTTGTATACAGTGGAGCAGAGGAGCTGCTCGGTCAGCCCCGACAGAAAATAAACCCAGATCACCCAGCCTCAGGGCATTCAGACCTGACTTCAGTGTGATAAAATCTGCTGCTATTGGGACAAAAACAAGCCAAAATTTTGGGGTGTAAGGGCTCCTCTTCCCATTTGCTTTCAGTCATTATTTCAGGACACCATGACATCACAGAATCCCAGCGTGGTGGGGGTTGGAAGGAACCTCTGAGGATCATCTAGTCCAAACCCCCTGTAAAGCAGGGTCATCCAGAGCAGGCTACCCAGGATCACAATGTCCAGGTGGGTTTGGAATCTCTCCAGAGAAGGAGACTCCACAACCTCTCTGGGCAGCCTGCTCCAGGGCTCTGGCACACTCATAGCAAAGAATTTTCTCCTCATGTTCAGATGGAACCTTCTGGGTTCCAGTTTGTGGCCACTGCCCCTTGTCCTGCGACTGGGCACCACTGAACAAAGTCAGGCCCTGTCCTTTTGATCCATGCTGTTTAAATACTGATATCCCAAACATATCTCTGCTGTATCTTGAGAGGAAGAATAGTCTCTGGTGCCATGCTTGCCCAGCGTGATGACTCTACTACTGACCCTAAATCTGCAAGTCTTAGTAGTGGAGAGCAGGGATCCTGAAAAAGATCAAACAGAGAACTTGAGGCAACACAAAAAATTCAGGATTTTTCCTTTTCTTTTCTGACTCCACAGTTTAGTGATTCCTGCTTGAAATTCATTCCCTAAGTGGAGGAGGATGGAGACATCCTGGAACATGAGGAGCCTGGAAGCAACTGGAATTTTCCAGTCTTGCCCTTGGCTAGAAGAGAAGCTAAGAAGGGATATTGACTGAGTTTTTCAGTGATGCTGAAATCTGCTTTGTCCTTTACCTGTGGTCCTAGATTTGTTAGTATATACAGAACATATAGAATCATAGAATGCTTGGGGTTGGCATGAATATTGATTAAAAAGGTGTTTACTCCATGTATAAACAGCTTGATGTCCCTTCTAAAGCTGCCCTAACCCCATTCTGCAGGAACAAAGCCTATGAACATGCTTTTGCTGTCCTGTGATTCTTATCTCACTCCCATGTAAGCATAAGCCACTCACCACAGTGGAAATATCTCTGATTTTCAGACCAGGATGAGTTCCTGGCTGGTAAATATGGTAACAAATGGGCTGAGTTGTTCACTGAGTCTCATGCTTGAGTCTAGGAAAGCTTGGCATGACTCACTTAGGAATGCTTTGTACTCCCCTAATTGCATAATTACCGTAGAGAGCTCACTGGCCATTTGGCATAGAGGTCATGCCTGTTTCCTCTGAGCACAGGAATAACTCTTACTGCCTTCTCCTAGCAGGAGAAAAAAGAGCTTTGAGGAAGCCATATGGCCAAAGCCCCACTTTTCCTCTCTATAATTCAGAAGAATTATTTGTACATAAGTAAAGTCCATCATTTTCTGAAAGGAGGATGGAAAAGCTGACCATCAAATAGGAGAAATCAGCATTTTCACCTTCAAACTGATATCTGCATGTTCTGGGATGTTTGGTACCAGTGCTTGTTGTCTGAACTATAATAAATGGGATTAAAAACAGTGAGGGGGATGCAACAAGCACAAGAACTTTCTCCACTACACTCATACATCATAATGAGCCTAATGACCAAACAAAGCAAACAGCGATTTCTCCAACATTGTTCTCAATGCAATAACTTTTAAAAAGACACAAATAACAACTGCAGCCATGAAAAGCAAAGGACAAGTGAAGTAAAAGGGACCTGAATGCCCCACGAGTAAAATGGAAGGTGGACATGCTAGTTTCATTAATTGAATTAAGGGAAGATTTGGCTGGAAAATTCTCCTGGACCTCAACAGCTCAGTGCTCAGGACTCACCCAGTGTGTGTAACTAGTAAAAGAAGTCTGCAAGGTGGAACAAAAAGAGAAAGATAGAAAGGAATGAAGAGGAGACGTTTAAGTACATCTATCTTTAGTCCCCCTAATGCTCTCTTGGTCTGATGAATGACTGGAATTTGTGATCCATCTTCTTAACCAATTAACTAATGTAATCCAACAGTAAAATTGGAAGCAAGAATTCTGTTTTGGAGACTGGTGATGAACAAGGGGCAATGATTTTAAACTAGAGCAGGGTAGATTTACGTTAGACATTAGGAAGAAGCTCTTTGCTGTGAGGGTGGTGAGACACTGAAGGAGGTTACCCAGAGAAGTTACAGATGGCTCATCCCTGGAAGTGTTTAAGATCAAGCTGGACGAGGTTTTGAGCAACCTGGTCTAGTGAGAGTTGTCCCTGCCTAGGGGATTAGAATTATATGATCTTTAAGGTGCCTTCTATCTTAAGCCATTCCATGATTCTACAATCATTATGTAGTCAAATTCTCACCCTGCTACCCCTTTCATACACATGAATTTCCTAACCTTCATTGCACTCTGATGCATATTCCACTCAAAGCAGCTAAAACCCATCTTCTCCTGTCCCCCTTGGAGCCCACCAGCTAACATCTCCTAAAATATAATGGCTTATACCTGCTCTCCTCCCACTGGACTTGGGTATGAAGATTTTTTTGGCTTCTGTACTTAATTCTGATGCTAATACTGCTGGTGTGTGTTATAGACACACATGTAGGATATCTCCATGACTGGCATTTCAGGAGTTGTACATGGATGTGAATCCAAGTGGTCTTATGCATTGATGTTGCTTTATTAGTGTAACTTTGGTGCTGTGTCCATATCTGGGTTTCCCAGTTCAGGAGAGACAAGGAACTACTGGAGAGAGTCCATTGGAGACTAAAAGATGCTGAGGGGACTGGAGCATCTCTTTGAGGAGCAAAGGCTGAGAGACCTGAGGCTGTTTAGCCTGGAGAAGAATAGCCTGAGAGGGGATCTTCTCAATGCTCAGCAAAAACTAAGAGGTAGGAGGCAAGAGGATGGGGGAAAGAGGATGGGGCCAGACTTTTTTTCAGTGGTGCCCAGCAACAGGACAAGGGGTAACAGGCACAAACTGGAAACCAAGAGGTTCCATCTGAACATGAGGAGAAAATTGTTTGCTCTGAGGGTGCTGGAATCCTGAGGAAAGCTGCCCAGAGAGGTTGTGGAGTCTTTCTCTGGTGAGATTCCAAACCCACCTGGATACTGTGATCCTGGGCAATGTGCTGTGGGTGACCCTACTTTAGCAGAGGGGTTTGGGCTAGATGACATCCACAGGTCCCTTCCAACCCCCATCATGCTGTGATTCTGTGATTCTATCCATGGACCTCCCAGCTTTGTGTTTGGATTAGCAGGACTGTTTAGGGTTACTCATTTCTTTAGAGGTTCACAACAGCTACTTACATCTTTCCTTCGTTTTTATCAGCATAGTGGGAAGCAGATCAGTTCAATACCAACTGAGGCTACGTTAACTTCCCCTTTCTGTGAGAAACCTCTACTCAGAAACTTTCCAAAGTAGAAGTGTTTTCAAGAGAAAACATTATCTGAGAGACACTCACGTGCAAGCCTGGCTCTGTTGTGTTGAGCTAACATTCTGATGTCAAGGGAGCATCAAAGCAAGAGACAAATTTTGGTGAGTGAAAAGAAGATGAAAGATCTTGGTTCCTAAGCTGAGAAATAACTGATTAGATGTTTATCAAATTGAAGGTCAATATCCAAGACTGATTCTGTTCTCATAAATAAACATCTGAAGGACGGACTTCATTAGAGCTAAATCTGAGTAAACTCAACAGAAACTGGTGGGAAGACAGTCTCTGGGTCACAACTGCTTTTGTTCTCAAACAAAAAATAGACACCACCTCTATTCCTTGCATGCTTTTTTACATCGTTCTCCTAGAGAGTCAAGGAGGTAATGTGCTGTAGTGCAGGGTGGCTGCCCAAAGGGTCAAGAAACATCAGACAAGAGTCTATAGTAAAGCCTCTTGCATTAGGATGGAAGCAGGGGAAACAGAGAATCATAGAAAATACTGGAAGGCTGGAAAATACTTTTAAGATCACCAAGTCAAACCATTGACCTAATACCACCATGCCCACTAAACCACATTCCAAATTGCCATGTCTACGTGTATTTTGAACACCTTCAGGGACAGTGACTCTATCACCTCCCTGGGCAGCCTGCTCCAATGCCTGACTACTCTTTCAGGAAGAAAATTTTTACCAATACCCAACCTAAACTTCCCCTGGTGCAACTTGAAGCTGTTTCCTCTAGTTCCATCTCTTCATACTGGGGAGAAGAGACCAATAGCCGCTTCACTCCAATCTCCTTTCAGGTAATTGTAGAGAACAAGGTCTCCCCTCAGCCTTCTTTTCTCCAGGTTGAACATACCTAGTTCCCTCAGCTGCTACTCAGATGACTTGAACTTTAGACCCTTCATCAGCTTTATCCTTCTTGGAGTGAGGGCTCCAAAACTAAACCCAGTATTTGAGAAGCAGCCTCACCAGTGCTGAGTACAGAGGGATAATCACTGAGCTAGTCTTGCTGGTCACATTATTGATGATCCAAGCCAGGATGCTGTTAGCCTTTTTGGCCACCTGGACACACTGCTGGCTCATCTTCAGATGGCTGTCAACCACCACCCCCAGGTACAGAAAAGGCAGTCCAGGAAAGAGTTTTTAGAAGATGAAGTAGGGATTAAGCCAGAGCCTATTTTACCATTTTCTAAAGTGCTGAGAGCATTTGCCTTCATGGATTCTGCATTCCAGAGGGCTGCATGCTGGGTTAATAAAATCCCTCTCTTGAACAGGCTTTGGAAACTCAGCCGGTCACTGGCTGTCCATATGGCAGGATTTGGCTGTTGCTATCAGACAGCTGCAGGAAGCTGAGGACAAGAAAGGGGATACAGCACCAGAAATCTTAGGGACATGTAGATATATGGAGAGACATATGGCTTTGCCTCATGGCAGGAGCTTCCAAAATATGTTCCTCATCAAAATACCAGGATCCTCTTTTTTGTTTGTTTGTTTTCATTCAGGAACTGCAATTTGCACTTCTGCTTTTTTTTTTCTTTTTCTTTTACATATATGATTTAAGCCTTCATACAGCCCAAGCTTAAATTTCAAAAGCATTTCAAAACAATTAACACACCTACAAGAGAAAGAGCAAAACCCACCCTATTTCCGTTGTTGCTCCCAGACTCAAAGGGAGATTGGGTTTAGCATTTTTTCCTTGGGGAAGAAATGCCATGCTCCCCAGTAACCCAACACCAAAGCACTGAGCTCTGTTTTGAGCAGCAAAATGCCGTTCTTGCTGCGTCTAAGAACCCAGACTGGGCGTCTTTCTTTTCTTAACGTGAAATTGTGTATTTTGGTCCTGCTCTCCAACAAGAGTTGAGCAGAACAAAGGAGTTATCTTTATGGGACAGCCAGGGAAATACACAAAGAACAGGAAGATGCAGCTAACCTAAATAATGCCACTGAAAACAAAATAGCTATCAGACTATAAATAACCTGAAGCAAAGAGCATTTTTTTTTTTTTTTAGGGCGCAGGGATAATGAGAGTTTCCTTAGACTTCTCTTTTTTTTTCAGTCCACATTTCCTACTCTTCTCAATTTTTCATGATTTGAACTTTCACACCACTTCTTTTGGAGAAAAGTGCAAAACTCCAGCATAGACATTTAGGAGAAAGGTCAGTGTTTTCCAAAACAATAAAATCGCCCAAACTGCTGGTTTTTTACAACTCTGGAAATCCACCCATTCTGACAGAGCAGGGAAGTGAACGTACCCAGGGCCGTGTTAATGAAGACAATGCTCAGTTTCCTGCAGCCCAAAGGAATTTTCTTATTTAGACTCGGTCTCTCTACCAATGCAATCTCCCATTGTGTGCGTGTGGGAGTGCAAAGCAGCCACTGCAGCTTCACCGAAAGGCAAAGGCTGATCCCGACCTGGTGGGTGAATGAGGAAGGAATTAAACAACTCTCTCAACCAAAGTCAGAATCAACTTTTGCAGCGCCAGACTCAGTCACTCCGACCTTCTCGTTTTCTGTATTACAGCCCTAAACAGAAGCCTGGTTTGCATGCTGCCTTTCTTTTTTCTTTTCCTAGGGATTGTCTTGTTTGAGTATATTGGGCAGGAAACTGGCCCGGATCTGTTGACTTACAAGATTTAAAATAAGCACTTGGATTTCCCCCTCCCAGTCCTGAGCAGCAGCACTGGGCTGAATCACTTCCCCACCGAAGACAAGAAACCTGCAAGAGCAAAGTGCTCCTAAAGCGTTCAGGAAACGCTTTCAGGCTGACACACAACCAGCAAAAGCCACAAGTGACACCACTTAAACACCAAGGCATGACACAAGTCCCCATCGTTCAGGCTTTACCTGCTGGTGGGCGAACGGCCGGCGGGGATGTCCTGCACAAAGCTTTGCTCCATACCCGCCATCCTGGCCGGGCTGTGGGGATGGTAGGCTGTCAGGACCACGCTGCCCGAGTCCTTCATCTCCATGGTGTCATAGGCACATGTCGGTGGTGACAAAACCGACGGGGAGGAGACGATTGGAAAAGCGAGAGAGTTCCTGTCAGGAGCGTGAGCCCATGGGCTGCCTCTGTTCTGTCGCAGCCTCTCGCTACGGGCTGCTGTCAGCGGAGCCGTGTTAACAGAGACAGGGCTCTCCTCTCCCTGTCAGGAAAACTGGATTAGCATGTATTCCAAAACACCGCCCACCAAACAGCCCACGGGGAAGTTACTACGATCCTAGGAAACTCGAAACCTGAGTTAATCCCACACGGCACCAGGGCGACCGCGGGGAAAACTCCTTCCTTGCTTTCTTCATTTTCCTTTTTTTTTTTTTTTTTTTTTTTTAAGGTGCCAGTTTCTCAATCCTCCTCCTCTTTAGGGTCAACCAAGTAACATTATTTGCTGGTGAAACAGCAGGGCGAGCGGAGAGAGCTACTCAAACAAAAAACCTGGGTTGACAGAGCACGGCGTGAGTTAAAAGTGCTCACATGAGCTCAGAAACCAACTGAACTCTGCTCTGTTTAAATGATCAGGAGCAGGAATCCTGATTTCCTGCATTTTTGTGGCAGGGAACTGGACTTGGTTTCTCCTGAAAGCTGATGAAGCTTTGGTTTTGCCTGGGTACATAATCAAGAAGGCACTGGGAAATGAGTGAATTGGTTTTATGTTACTCTGTGTTCATCTGGACCAGTCCCATAAATAGGATTTGATGATCTTAAGGGTCCTTTTTCAACTAAAGTGATTCTGTGAATACACTCCCAGGTGATGGGTATTTTTTCATGCATGATATTCAGATGCTAATTAAAAGGTTTTGTCTCAAAAGGAAACCAATCATAGCCAAAATCAGAGAATAAAAGAATTGTGATTGGAAAAGACCTCTAAGATCATCGAGTCAAACTGCTAGCCTAACAACACCAAGGCCATTAGACCATGTCCCAAAGTGCCATGTCTATATGTTTTTTAACATCCCTCCAGGGATGCTGACTCCACCACTTCCCTGGGCAGCTTGTTCCGATGCCTGACCACTCTTTCAGTAAAGAAATTGTTCCTAGTATCCAATCCAAACCTCTTCTGGTTCAGTTTCAGACAATTTCCTCTCGTTCTGTCACTTGATACTAGAGAGATACAGGGTCCAGCTCGAGCAACACTCAAAAAATATTCTTTAGACAAAAGAAGACAGCTCACCCCAGCCCTTTACTTTCTTCTCCCACTTCTTCAGTGTTTGGGGGTTTATGACAAGAAATGTTTTTGATAAATGCCCATTCCTGAAAACTTCTGTCCTCGTTATGAAATCATGGGAAGGATGTCCTGAGGGTTGGATTGATGGCTGGACTTGATGAGGGAGGAACTTCCTACCCGTGAGGGTGCTGGAGCCCTGGAGCAAGCTGCCCAGAGAGGTTGTGGAGACTCCTTCTCTGGAGAGATTCCAGCCCACCCCTGGACATTGTAATCTTAGGCAACTTGTTCTGGTTGTCCTTGCTTCATCTGGGGGGTTGGACTAGAGGTCCCTTCCAACTCCCACCACTCTATGATTCTGTGATCTTAGAGGTCTTGTTCTAACCTTAATGATTCTGTAATTTTATTTTATGAGTCACGACTCTCTGAGCACATGGATGAAACATCAACCTCTGGCTTTGTCACAGCCACCAGCAACATCCTCAGTGCAGGTACTCTGCAAAATGCCCTTCAGGCTCCTCTTCTTCATCCTCCTTGAGTGAAGATGCTTTCCTTAGTACAAAGCTACCTAAATTACACTGTCCATCTCCCCACCTAGCGAAGCCACCCAGGGTTTGAAGGACATAAAAATGATTCATCTCATCTCCACATTTTCTCCCCTGAGCGCAGTGTCCTGCCTGGAGGGGCAGGACCGTTTCAGTCAAACATGTTGGTGAGACTCATGCAGGCAGTGACCAAGTTAATTTTAAATTAGCCAGCACAGCACGCTGATAAGAGCTCACTTGGCACCACTTCTTGCCAGACTCACCCAGGAAGCATAAATATTTGAACATACAGAGCCTCTGGGCTTGCTCTTGCTATGCTGTTAACATATCCTGGATTAAATATTTTAAAAAGCCAGGTTGCCCAGGATAAAATCATGGCTGCTTCCATGGTAGCATAGAGGCCCGTCTGGGAGCTGCTGTGTAGCAGGGTATATAATGGGATGAAAAGCTGGATGTGAGACAGCAATGTGCACACGCAGACTAGAACCAGTCCTGGGCAGCATTCCCCAGCAGCTTGGGCAGCAGGTGGAGGAAGGGGATTCTGTCCCTCTGCTGAGACTCCACCTGCAAAGCTTGGTCCATCTCTGGAGTTCTCAGTGCAGGAGAGACATGGAGTTGTTGGAGCAGGGACAGAGAAGGCCACAAAAACTGTACAAGTGCTGGAAGCCCTCTGGTGTGAGGACAGGCTGAGTGAGTTGGGGTTGTGCAGCATGGAGAAAAGAAGGCTCCAGGGAGACCTTCTGCTGGCCTTTCACTACTCAAAGGGGAAAACTGGAAAGCTGGGAATAGACTTTTTGGCAGTGTTTGTTGTGACAGGACAAGGGGTGATGGTTTTAGGCTAAAAAAGCAAGACTTAGACTAGATCTAAGAAAGAATTTTTTTCCCACTGAGGGTGGTGAGACACTGGCCCAGGTTGCCTAGAGGGGTGGTAGATGCCTCATCTCTGAAAACGTTCCAGGTCAGATTGGACAATGCTCTGAGCAACTTGCTCTAGTTGCAGACATCCCTGAGGACTGCATCAGGTTTGGACTAGATGACTTTGAAAGGTCCCTTTCAACCCAAATCCATCTATGATTCTCTGTGTTAGAAATGAAGAAGGCTCTAAGCAAACTCTGGAAGTATTACCTGCTGCCCATGGTATCAGGATTATATCCATGGTGCCACCAGTGAGGACTAGGGTGAATGCTAAAACCAGTTAATGTTTCATTTAGGTCTGTGGTTATTGGGGTATTCAGGAGAGTAATAGAGTCTGAAAAATTAGGATAGATATCCTCATAGATCTCATAACCCAACCCCACTGAGCACAGACGATGCCATGTTGACATCTGGCTGCTGGATGACCAGGGATGGTATTGCCAATGCCACTTTTTCTCTCTTTTTACCCTGGCTTTCCATATCCTTTCTGGACCACATGGTGGGTACCCCACTTCCCTGATAGGAGTAAATTGCAAACATAAATTTGTATTGGCACAAGTTCAACTAAATATTTTGAAAGTTAAGCAGCCAAAATATATATATCAAACTGAAAGATAAAGATTTATAGAATAAACCATAAAACATCTGCTGACAGCCTTGAAAGCCATTCTCCACAATTAACTTCAAGGAATTTAAAGGCATTATCCAAAATCTACTTCAGGAAACTACATACCAGAAGAAACGAGAGGACGCAGCCTGAAATTGTGCCAGGGGAGGTTTAGATTGGATATTAGGAAAAATTTCTTCAGTGAAAGATTGGTCAGACATTGGAATAGGTTGCCCAGGGAGATGGTGGAGTCACTATAATGGCCATGGTGGTGTTAGGTTGACCACTGGACACAATGATCTTAGGGGTCTTTTCCAACAGAAACAATTCAGTGATTCTATGAAACAAACATGGTGGAAGGCACCAAACCACCAGAAATGGGGTAGGTGTCTTTTAGGAGATCAAGGGGAAGACAAAGTGTTGGTTTCACCTCCAGATAAGATTTTTTTCCTTCCATTCCCACCATCGTAGCATGTGTTTTCCCCAGTAACACCAGAAAAAAAAAAAGATGGTTATGTACTTGAAACTATGTGTAGATAAATCCCACAGTAGAAATACCATATATTTTTAGCATTATTTTTATTTCCCCTCTTCCTGTAATTAAAAAACCCCCACAACCAACAAACCCAAACACCAACAATAACTTGGAAAAGAACACAGTTACCCTCTCACCAGTAAAAACTACATCAAGAGAAGAGGCCCATCCTTATGAAATGGGATTTTCTCTCTCAGAAAAATAAACACAGAAGATTTTATGTGGAGATTTATAATGTGCTGGTGCACAGACTGGAGGCCTATATGGAAATGGCAGGGTGTTTGGCATGGGTACAAATAGATATTTCCAAAATTAATCAGCCAGAAAACGTACATCAAGCTGAGAGCTAAAAATGTTTATATGGAGAGTGGCTCTTGGGGTTAGACATCTGCATACTATTGAGAAGTAAAAATGATGTTAAAGGAGCTAGAGATACCCATTAGCCATTAAAGAATGTTATAACTGGACTGGTGATGCAACCATAAAAGAAGGGCAACAAAGCTGGTGAAGGGCCTAGAGAATAAGTCTGAAGAGGAGCAGCCAAGACAACTGAAATTCTTTAGTCTGGAGAAGTGGAGGCTGAGGGGAGACCTTATTGCTCTTTACAACTCCCTGAAAGGAGGATGTAGTGAGGTGGGGGTTGGTCTCTTCACCCAAAAAACAAGCAATAGGCCAAGAGGAAATGGTCTCAGGTTGCTCTAGGGGATGTTGGACATTAGGAAACACTTCTTTTGTGAAGGAGTGGTCAGGCATTGGAGAAGGCTGCCCAGGGAAGTGGTGGAGTCACTGTCCCTGGAGATGTTCAAGAAATGTGTTGACGTGGGACTTTGGAACATGGTTTAATGGCCATAATGTTGTTCGGCTGAATGTTGGATCTTAAAGGTCTATTCCAATTGAAACAATTCCACAATTCTATGGAGTGGACAAGGTAGTGTGGGCCAGATGTGCCCCCTTCAGTTCTATCTGTAAAAAAATCTATTAGTTAAAGGAAAATTTAGTCTGACTTCTGAAGAAGCAAATAGGAAAATATTTTAATCCAATATGCTTGTGCTTCTACAGAATCCCAGATTGTGGAGTAATTAGGATTACGAGAGTTCTAATTGTTTTTTTTAGATAGTCAGTAGCTCCATAGCCATTTCAAATTCCCTGGAAATGATTTTTTGGTGAGAGAGAATATTGTGAGGATGGTTTTGGTGGCAATCACGAAAGTTGAAGGTACAGAAAGACGCTTGTGAAGCGTGGGGCAGAAAGACAAATCACACCAAAGAGTTTGTAGGATCAAGGAATTATTTGTGTTGGAAGGGCTATTTAGAGGTCATCTAATCCAACCCTCCTGCAGCCAGCAGGAACATCTGCAACTACAGCAGGTTGCTCAGAGTCTCAAACAATCTGACTTGGAATAGTTCCAGGGATGGGGCTTCTACCACTTCTCTGGGCAAGGAGACAGTTGTGCTTCCAATTTTGACATCGTGCTCATGCCAAGAGCAGTGCTTTACACTTTCAAAACCACAGCAAACATTTATCTATGTCTTGAGCAATGGGTCCAGACATTGAGAACTCAGAGTGAAAAACCTTTATTAACCTATTGCCTCAAAATATAAGTTAGTGGCTATATAGTTGTATGATCAAGCCTTTAGCTCTTCTGTTGACTATCTGTAAAAGCCATATTGAAGAAGAATAAATTCTCAGCAAGTTACTAGCTAAAGGTTAGTAAGATGAAAGAAAAATAAATGCTATCAATAAGATTTCTATATTTACATTATGTTTATTAGGATTCATTATGGCAGTAACATGGACAGCCTTTGTTCAGCAAATTTGGTGTCTATTCCTTGGATAAGAACAAAAAATGTTTTCACATAGACTTTAAAAAGCCTTTTCTGATTAAGCCAAGGGGGGCTGTCACCAAGAGGAATGGGGTTTGTCAAGCAGAGGTTCTTGTCCCGACATGGTGGGGACATGGACCATTATATCATAAGAGCAGACTCAGAAAGCCCTGGCAAACACAAAATTCCTCTTTGAACTACAAGTCACACAAAAATCTCTGGGTATTGAATTTCACTTCTTGCTTCCAGCTTAAATTAGCCAGGGCAAAGTTGGACAGAATTTGCAAAACTTTGAAGTTAATCTGGGACCAGTTTAATGTGAACTTGGGTTAGATGCAGTTTGAAAAGGAAGCCGTGTAAAACAACATTTTTCACTGATTAAATCAAGAAAAACAGAGTGGAGCAATACACAGAGAAATGTCATCCTAGCACTGGGCTGAAATTTCCTCATCCTTCTTGAAATAAATTTTCTTTCTATCTCTGTGAAAAAAAAAACGAACAAAAACCAGAACGACCATATTTTTCCATGCTTTGGGCAAAGAAAAAAAAAAGTAAAAATTATTTCTCACTTGTCTCTAATTTGACATTTGGCTGGAAAGATGTTTGGAGGGTTGGGAGTAGAAAGGCTCATCACAACAAAGAGTTCACAGGATCAGAGAATGGGTTGGAAGTGATGCTTAAAAATCATCTAGTCCAACATCTCTGCAACGCTCAGGGACAGCTTCAAGTAGATAAGGTTGCTCAGAGCCCCACACAACCTGACCTGGAATGATTCCAGGAACAGGACACCTACCACCTCTCTGGGCAACCTGGGACATAGTCTTACCTCCCTTGTCAGGAAAAAATTCTTCCTTCTATCTAGTCTAAATCTCTCCTTTTTTGGTTTAAACTCATCACCCCTTGTCCTGTCACAACAGGTCCTGCTAAAAATTCTGTTTCCAACTGTCTGATTTGCCATTTTGAGTACTAACATGCCAAAAGATGTTCTCCCTGGAGCTTTCTCTTCTCCAGGCTGAATAATCCCAACTCTCAGCCTGTCCTCACAGCAAAGGGCTTCCAGCTCTTGGATCATTTTTGTGGCCTCTTCTGGTCCTGCTCCAACAGGTCCCTGTCTCTCCTGCACTGGAAACTCCAGAGCTGGACCCAGTACTGCATGTGGGCATCTCATCAGAGAGAGTAGAGGAGCAGAATACATTTGATAATATGACCTCAAAATGCAAAGGGACATTAATAATTGTACTTCCCAGTGCTTTTCTGCTGCACATTAGGTACATTTAAACTGCTTTGTTGAAAAAAAATCTTGAATATTAAAACAGTGGCGAAAGATGAAGAGGGAAGTTATGGGTGTTTATAGACATAAAGCTTCTTAGGTGCTTGCCTGGCCCCTCAAACACAATAGTTTTTAAAAGGACAATCATAGAATTGTTTTGGTTGGAGAAGACCTTTAAAATCATCAAGCCCAACTGTTAATCCAATGCTGCCAAGTCCACCCACTGAACCATGTCATAAGGCTCTCTCTAGTTGGCTTTTCATGTGAGAAACTAACTTCCTATTTTTATGATTTTTATTTTTAGTTCTACCTTAATTATATAATAATTAAATAACAATAATTAATTAGATGTATTGTAAAATATATAAATATCTAACGTTAATGTGAGGACTCAATTTCCCTGTACCAAATGCCAATGCCTAATTCAATTCTCCTGTTTTAGAAGCATCAAGATGAAAACATATATTGAAAATTCTCCTTGCTCTCTATCATGGAATCATGGAATTGTTTCACTTGGAAAAGACCTCTAAGCTCATAGAGTCCAACCATCAATTTAAGACCACCATGGACATTAAACAATGTCTCAAATTGCCATGTCCACCACCTCCTCAGCAGCCTCTTCCAGTGCCTTTTTCCTAACATCCAATCTATACCTCCCCTGGCACAACTTCAGGCCATTTTTTCCCTTCCATGCTACAGAGTCCAATTTCCATTTTCAGCTGGTACTTAGAGAATTATTTCAGAGCAGCACCCAGCCTCTCCCAGGGCTACTTTTCCTAACTTAACCACGTCACCACTCCTTCATGTAATTTTAACTTGCTGCCTTAGAATGAAAAAAAAAACAAAACTTGACCACAGCCTTCAGCTGTGGATGTCAGCTGGCCCAGCTGGAGTACTTAGATCAACAACTCATGAAGGAGCCTGAACCTAAAGGATGACTAAAAGGATATGAGATTTTACTTAAAGTAAACCTTCAGAGACCCCTATTGGGGCAGGCAGACCAAGGAAGTTTACTTTTCTATATGGAATTAACATGGGGATAATATAGGAGTTGTCAAATTTGGGCTAAGGAGACACAGTTTTTGAACTCCTAGAAAATAAATGAGCCTCACAAAGTTGCCTTAAAGATTTTTTTCTATGTTTTTGTGTTTTTTTTAAGATAGAAGAAGCAATAGTAAATCACTGAAAAAGTGACCACATTGAAAGTTCACCAAAGTGTGATTGATGTACATTTCATCAAAGGATCAGATAGGCTGGAGAAGACCTTTAAAATCATCAAGTCCAACCTTTAACTCAGCACTGCCAATTTAAAGCAGGCCTGGGACTGAAATATCTGAGGTTATATTTAATGAAGAGGAATGTTTTGTTTCACAGTCTAATTAAGAACCTCTGGAAAACCACCAGTTGCCAGAACACCTGATTTCTCTTCTTTTTGCCTTATTACTTGACCTGTGTATAAGGACAAGCAACAGTTTTCTTGGTGTTGTTTCTTAATCTCAGTTTGAAAAGATGAAGGAAGAGTAAAAAATAATAAGAATAAGAATTAGAAATAATTAAATAATTGCCTGAAGTTCTGTTTAATTTTTGGCTAAGGATTTTTTCAGTGATGCTCCCAATGACTCTCTCTCATTCAGTCACGTTCCCAGCTGCCCACACCAAGGCACACAAACACCTTTAGAGTGGAAAAAAGTCTGGAATCCTTCTGACATCACAGGAATAGAAAGCAGAGAGGCTAAATCAAGCATTAGAAACTATCCTTCATGATGCATAAAAATTCTTTTAAAGTAAGCAGACCTCAAACCACAGTTAAAATATTCCTGACATGAGTCACCCCTTTCTCAGACACCTTTCTTCATGGGAAGTTTTGGTACTGAGCAGCAGGAGACTCACACACAGCTATGCTTGACTCTTAAGTGACATGCTGGTGCTCCATTTTTCAGAGTAGTCCTGGTGCTTTCTGCCCACATCAGCCCAGAGGGTCAGCCATGTCCTGGGCTGCATCCCCAGCAGCATGGGCAGTGTGTGGAGAGAGGGGATTCAGCGCATCTGCTCCACTCTGATGAGACCCCACCTGCAGTGCTGGGTCTAGCTCTGGAGTTCTCAGCAGAGGAATGACATGGACCTGCTGGGGCAGGGACAGAGGAGGCCACAAAAGTGATGCAAGAGCTGGAACCACTCTGGTGTGGGAACAGGCTGAGAGAGTTTGGGTTGTTCAGCCTGAGGAAGAGAAGGCTCCAGTGAGACCTTCTGGTGGCCTTTCAGTCCTTAAAGTGACCAGTAAGAAAGCTGGAGGCAGGGTTTTTAGCAGGGCCTGTTGTGTACGACAATGAGTGATGTTTTTAAACTACAAGAGGGAAATTCAGACTAGGAAGAAAGAAGACATTTTTTACCATGAGGGTGGTGAAACTCTGGCACAGGTTGCCCGTAGAGGTGGTAGATGCCCCATTCTTGGAACCATTCCACGTCAGGTTGTTTGGGGCTCTGAGCAACCTGCTGTAGTTGCTGATGTCCCTGATGAATGCAGGGGGTTGGACTGGGTGACCTTCAATGGTCTCTTCAAACCCAAACCATTCTATGATTCAATATTCAGAGACACATAGAAGTGTTTTGGTTGGAAAAGACCTCTAAGATCATCAAGTCCAACAATCAGCCTAACAGCACCTTGGCCATTATCTCATTCCATGAGATATTTTTCTTGCAAGTGATTATTTGTCAGTTTATTCTCTGCAGAGGATATGAACTAGTTTTGATGGGATGTCTAGGGAGACTTAGGAGACTTTCCACCTAATGATTATTAAATGATGCAAATTAATTCCCAGCAAAAACACATTAATGAAGATAACTTCACTAAGTACATAAACAGACATCTTTCAAGGTTGTTTTCATGGCACCATTTTGAACACCATGACCTTAAATATGTTTCAGAAGCATTAGAATGCTGCTCTAAGTGGGTGGTTGCATCACCATGGTGAGCTAATTGAGCAATAATGGTCAGAGAGGGCCAGAAGGGAATTTTGCAATATAAAGCATCTGGGAATCATGAAGCTGGAAGACTGCAATGAACATTTCCATTTTTTTGCATAACAAGTAGAAGATATCTCTGAAGACTGCAGGGGAGTTGAACTAAATGACCTTTAAAGGTCCCTTCCAACCTAAGACATTCTATGATTCTAAGGACAGGTGTGAGCTTTTCCTTCTATTATAGTGGCACAAGGAATTTTGTTTTCTAGTTGCAAAATAGGTCAAAATCTGAGGACATTGAAATACATCCTTAATTTTTGTAATTGTACATTGTTCACAGAAAAAGTAGTATTCCCACAGCTTATTGTGCCAATTGTGTTAGTAGAAATTGCATTAAAAATAATTAGAGTTATCCCAAAGGCTTTTCTGTGAGAGCATGAAGTTAGTGTTTATTTCTTTCATTTGTGTTTTGTTTTTATTCACATGTAATATACCAGTGGACTCCATGGGCTGTAATCCATGGTATGCAGCCCTATTAAAACTAAAGTCCCACCAGGGATGAAATAGATCCATTTAATAAACAAATGTTTCACACAAATAAGAAGCCAAGACTGCAGATGACATGGGTTTGGTTCGGAACTTCGTGGAACAAACAGGAAAGTGGCAGCATTAGTGTATCTTAATGGATTCAAAGGACCATGTTTATGATTTTGCTTCAGTTCAGATTTATTCTCTTTCTGCAGTGCCTGTGCCTTGCTGAATCACCTGAGTTTTCAGAAACTTCTCTGCATGTTGGGGTTGGGCTAGATGATCTCCAGAAGTCCCTTCCAACTACTTACTTACTTACTCTACTGTACTTTTCCCTGACTTTTGATCCTACTTGTGTTGTCATATCTGACTATAGGTTTCAGGCTCAAAAAAGCATGAGCAGACTCTAGCTCATTTTGCAGCACGACAATCATAGAATCATAGAATCAGTCAGGGTTGGAAGGGACCACAAGGATCATCTAGTTCCAACCCCCCTGCCATGGGCAGGACACCTCACAGGGAGATACTCGAAGGGCTGAAGGCAATAGGTAGCCTGACCACTCTTTCAGTACAGAAATTTTTCCTAATATCCAGTCTATGAGATACTGCAGGTCTTTACTCCATCCAAAACACAATTCTTGTGTGATCATGCTAAGCCTTCATGTCTCAAAGACATAATGGCAAAGATATTTGCACACATCTGAATTACAGCAAGCACAGGATTTTTATTTAGTCATCCAAGCAACCAAACTGCCAAGTCAAACCTGGCATTGGACTGCATAAAATGGATGAACTCTGAGTAAGCTCCATTTTCCCTGGAAATTACTGGTATTGCAACAAATAAAAAGGCTTTCAGAGGCAGAATGCAAGGCCATGCCTTTTCCTGGGTGATCCATTGTGGCTGCTGTTGCCTCACTTTCTCAAAACAGGAGCTATAAATAGGTGGATACTATGTGCCATTTTCATGCTGAGCTTACACATTCCAGCAAGTTCAGTTTTTCAGCTAGTTATTTTTATTTTTCCTTTGTTGTGAATGAGCAAGTAAGCCCAGTTTACTGAAATGCCACCCAGCCCTTCAAAGAATAATCTAGAAATAAGCACAGAGACCTTATTGAAGCTTTTCAGTACTTAAAGGGGCCAATAAGAAAGATGGAGACAATCTTTTTTGGCAGGGCCTGTTGTGACAAGACCAGGAGTAATGGTTTTAAAGCAAAACCAAATGTAGATATAGATAAGGAAGAATTTTTTTTCCACTGCGAATAGTGAGACACTGGCCAAGGCTGCCGAGAGAGATGGTAGATGTCTCATCCCTGGAAACATTCCAAGTCAGGCTGGACAGGGTTCTGAGCTACCTGATCTAATTAAAGATGAAGTTCTGGGTGGTTTGGTTTTGCTTTTCAAGAACTGTGATCAGAGTTATAGATCAGAAGTAGCGACCTCAACACCAACACCCTGAAGACAAAAGCAAACTTTGCAAGTAAATTTCGTGTTATCAACATTTCACTCTCATGATAATTAACTTAGGGACATGGTTTAGCAGCAGACTTGGCAGAGTTGGACTGGTGTTTGGATTTAATGATCTTAAAGGAAAGGTCCTTTCCAGTCTAAATGATTCTATGACCCTGCTCAGCTCATTGCAGGGAGGGTGGACTAGACCTTCAAAGGTCCCTTCCAACCCCAAGAATTCTGTGATATTATTCTGTTCTATTGTTCTATGATTTTCTTGCTTTGAAATGGTTGCACCAGCAAAGACAGATTATGTCCAGCAAATTCACTCAATAAATGGACTTTGTCAGAGAAATTTGCTCACTTGACTTTGCCCCATTTGCAGAGAGGATTAAAGAGATTTCTTACTGTAAATAGTGTGCTGAATCTATTGGAAGACAGTGCACACACATATAGCATGCACATACTACTTAAAAGTGCTAATAATCCCCTAAATAGCTTAAAAAATTAATTCTTCTTCACCATGCACCACCAAAGATTCAAAAAGGGTGACAGTCCCAAAACTGCCTTGCAGCTTTGGCTCTCTGACTGCCATGAATGCTGACTTTTATGCTGTTGCTTTGTGAGTCAGTGATTGCTAACTCATTTTTCAGGAAAGCCCTTGCGCAGCAGCAGTTATATGTATGGAAAGAAAACCACAAAGTACACCCTTTCACCTGGGGTATGTGATTAGAAAACAGAGAAGGCAACATAAGAAATGTGCAGCACAAGGGCAGGAAGAGCTTGTCCAGCTTCATAAACCCAAGCTTTTCTTTGTGGCCTTGATTATCTGAAATTCATTTCCCTTCTCTTTCCACCCTGCTCCTCTAATTCCTCCTGAATTAATTTCCAGGCCTTTTTTCCATTACCACGACATCAAATCTTGGCATGAAGTAACTGTGATGGAAACGTTTCCCAGTTTCTTCTCAGTTTTGAACTTGAGGGAAGCTATAATCTCTTTGCCTGTGGTTTTGCAGGGCAGTGCAGACAGTGTGTGCAAGGATTTAGTCTGCTGGCTCCCTGAGCATTGCAACTTGGCTAAGTTTTAAAATTCTTCTGCCAAATAAGATTAGCCTGAAAGCTGCTCTAATAAACTTTTCATTGTATTATAGAATGGTTTGGGTTGGAAGAGACCCTAAAGATTGCCTAGTTCCAAACCCCCTGCCATAGGCAGGGACACCTTCCACTAGACCAGGTTGCTCAAAGGCCCTGTCCATGTTGTCCTTGAACACTTCCAAGGAGGGGGCATCCACAACTTCCCTGAGTAACATGTCTCACCACACTCACTATAAAAAAATTTCTTTCTAGTATCCAGTCTAAATCTACTCTGTATATCATCACAGTTCCTTGTGGTGATACTTTTCAACCAGTATGGCACAGAGCTGTCCCAGCACTCTTCATTTTGCATTCGGGGACTATCAAGACAAGGGAATGTTCTAAAAAACCCATCATTTTCCTTACATCACCAGGTTTTAATCAACTTCAGAAAATCTGTCTCATTTCACAAGGAAGGTAAATTTGTAATAGTTGTGATGTATAATATCTATGTGTGATATACTCTGTCAGAAACTGTGGTCCTTGATTGTAAGAAGTCCCTTCTAAATTACTTTGATATTTAGAGCGTTTAAAGTACATGCTTCAACTAACATGAGGAAAAACTTCTTTTCTGTGACAGTGCTGGAGCCCTGGACCAGGCTGCCCAGAGGAGTTGTGGAGTCTCTTTGTCTGGAGAGATTCCAAATCCACCTGGACATTGTGATCCTGGGCAGCCTGCTGTGGGTGACCCTGCTTTAGCAGGGGGGTTAGACTAGATGATCTTCAGAAGTCCTTTCTGACCTCCATCATTTTATTATTCTGTAGCCCTGCCATAAACTGTAGCCTCTATACCTTTTAATAATAGTTCCACATGGTTGCCTTTAGTATTTTAAAACACAGTTTTTAGCCTACACTAGCTCCTAGCTTTTGTTCTACACCTTTTATCCAGTAACCTTTGATGTGGAGCAATGTTAGCTATCTTCTGAAGCCCTAATTAAATTAGAATTCTCATTTTCTATCACAAGAATAATGTCTTTAACGAATTCCAACAAGTTAGCTAAAGTTGAATTCCTTTGCCTCAATTTAGTCCAAGTGTCTTGAGATGTTATCCGCTTAACAGAGAGCTCTTTAAAACAGCTTTCAATAAATTCTTAAAGCAGCCTTTAGAAACTGGTGGATTACTACCTCATCCTACTTCTCCCATGTAATGTTTTTGGTGATTGACCTTAAATTGTTTGTCTTCATTGATTTATACAAGAAAGCCAATTTTAATTCACAGAATCAGAGAATCCTAGCACATGGAGGCTGGAAGGGAGCTCTGGAGGTCATCTAGTCCAACTCCCCTGCTAAAGCAGAGTCAACCAGAATCTCAGTGTCCAGGTGGGTTTGGAATCTCTCCAGCAAAGGAGACTCCACAAGCTCATTGAACTGGCTGCTCCAGGGCTCTGTCACCTTCAAACGAAGAACTTATTTGTCATGTTCAGATGGTTCCAGTTTGTGCCCTTTGTCTTTTGTCCTATCACATGGCACCATTGAAGAGCGTCTGACCCTATCCCCTTGACCCACCCTTCAGCTATTGATTAGCATTGAGAAGATCCACAAGTTTGTGAACTTGGTATCCAAATTAAAATGAAATAAAATAAAATACATACTCAAAGAGTCTTTTCCTCCTCTCACCCACTAATGCTCATGGATATTGCCTTGATTAAAAGAAGTTTTACTAAGCAATTGCATTATGCACCTAAGAGAATATATTCTTTCTTCTTCAACTTTGAAGACTCATTCTAGCTGAGTGCAGTTTGCTTTGTGTTGCCTCTACCAGAAACAGAAACAATATAAAGATTTAGTGAGTCTATTTTTAATCTCATAGCAGGCTCCTAATTTTATTTCTTCAAAATTCTAGCCAATATGCAAAATCAAATATATGGACTGAACAAGGGCATTTAGATTCATATAAGGTTTTTGTATTGAAAGATAACTTGTAACTTGTATTATCATGGAATTATTTTGGTTGGAAGAGACCTTGAAGATCATCAAGTCCAACCATTAATCCAGCACTGCCAGGTCACCACTAAACCATGTCCCTTAGCACCACATCTAAATGGCTTTTAAACTCCTCCAGGGGTGGGGATTCCACCGTTGCCCTAGGCAGCCTGTTCCAGGCCTTCACAACCCTTTCAGGGAAGAAATTGTTCCTCATGTCCAAACTAAACCTTTCAAGGTGCAACCTGAGGCCGCTTCTTCTTGCCATATCACTTGTTACTTGGAAGACGAGACCGACCTCCAGGTAGCTCCAACTGCCCTTCAGGGAGTTGTAGAGAGTGAGAAGGTCTCTCCTGAGCCTCATTTTCTCTAGGCTAAACACCACTATTTGCCTCAGATGTTTCTCATAAGATTTGTTCTCCAGACCCTTCACCAGCTTTGTTGTCCTTCTGTTTATCCATCACAGCACCTCAACGTCCTTCTTGTAGAGAAGGACACCAAACTGAATCCAAATATTCAAGGTGTGGCCTCACCAATGCGGAGTAGAGAGGCATGATTTCTTCCATGATCCTGCTGGCCACACTATTGCTGATCCAAGCCAGGATGCTGGTAGCCTTCTTGGCCTGCCTGGCACACACTGACTTATCTTCAGCTAACTGTCAACCAACACTTCCAGGTACGTTTCTACCAGGCAACTTTCCAGCCACTCTTTCCCAAGCCTAGAATGTTGTATGAAGTTGTGCCTCAAGCACAATCATTTCTAAGTTTTGGGCTGCAGCAGCCCTGTTCTCTCCTCTGCTGGGTGAGGGCAAAATTCAGCTAGTCTTGCAGTGGCTTCTTTGACTGATGGCTTCCATGCCATGGATGGCATTTAAGTAGTCCAGATGAAATTCAATTGCATTCTCCTTTAGTTTAACAGTTCTCTATTTTTTGGCATGAACTAAACAAAACTTATGAAAAAAAAAAAACACTCAGGGGTACCTTGAACTACAAACCCACTTTTGAGGCTGATGCCTGTTTTGTTTCAGTAGGATATCCTATCTGGCAGGTTTACAAACATGTGTCAGACAAATGTTTTACAACAAAAACATTTTGCTACAGTCATGGGCTGATAGAATGACTGATTATCATTTAAGAGATCCTTTGTTCTGGCTCCTCATTGGTCTTCTCATGTGCTTAACAGTCTGAGATTCATTTCTCCTTGAAATTGAATTCATATGTGCTGGAGAAAAATCCATCCTCTCATTCTTCAGCCATGAGGTCTTTTTTTTTTCCTTCCCTGTGAGTGATTTTCATAGTCCTGTAACTGATTTTCATCATCTGAAATTGCATTTTTATAAACTCTCAGAACACAGAGGTGAAGCTCAACCCCAGGAAGCCAGGAATTGCCTGGACCACCTGTGGAGTGATTCGTAGAGACACCCGGGCCAGCCTTGGACACAGAAACCAACTCAGTCTCTGTTGTGCTTCACAGAGGGGACTCCATGCTCTCACCCCTTCTAACACAGGCTCAGAAATTAATTAATAGCAGTCTGTTGAGGTGGTAAAACTCTTCCTGAAAGAAGGCTGTAGTGAGGTGGGGGTCAGTCTCTTCTCCCTATCAACTACTGACAGGACAAGAGGAAGTGGCCTCAAGTTGTACCAGAGGACGTGTAGGCTGGATATTAGGAAAAGTTACTAAAAGTGGTCAAAGAATGGAACAGGCTGCCCAGGAAGGTAGAGGAGTCAACCTCACTGCGGGATGTTCAAAAAAAAATATAGACATGGCACTTCAGGACATGTTTTAGTGGGCATGGTAATGATGTGCTCTTCACTTTTGCCAAGCAAATCCTACCTGTTTTAGCCAAGGTCTGCTGAGCCTTAAATCATCAGCCTCCACAACCAAAAGAAGGATTATAGCTTGAAAAGGGCACCATGGAAGCGATGAACACACGCAGCATGGCCACCATTCAGTTTCTAGACAACGTCGGGGTCATAGAATCATAGAACAGCTGTAGCTGGAAGAGATCTTTGAGATCATCAGGTCCAATCACTCTCCTAGAGCTCACAATCCCACCACTGATGCTACCACTAAACCATTAGAAGCCACCATAATTTGGAAGATGTCTTATGTCCTCCTGAAAAGTGAAACTATTGTAAAAGCAGAAGAGTGCCATATAAATCCCCAAATGGAAAATACAGATAAACAAGACTAAGGAGGACTTATCTCTTTGGGCTTTCAGGGATAATACATCTACAAGTATTGTTTCATGACATCAGGAGGCTGTGTTGCACTTTTACAGCATTATGTTCAAAAAAACATGTTAGACATGGCACTCTGGGACATGTCTTAGTGGCTGTGGTGGTGTTGGGTTGACAGTTGTACTTGATGATGATATTTAGAGGTCTTTTTCAACCTCAATGATTCTGTGACCTCTAACAGTTGCCTGCAGGCACAAGCTGCAGCAGAGCCAAGAGCTGAACCCAGCCTGGAGTTCCAGTCTGGTGCCTTTTACCACTTCCTTCTCTCATATGACTCTTCACTTTACTGACCTTTGGAGTAAAAAAAAAAAAAAACCAACAAAAAAAAAAACAAAACCAACCAACCAAAAAATCTCCAAACCACAAAACCCAACAAAAACCCCAACAAAACAAAACCCGCCCAGATATGTATACAAGTTCATATTTGCACAGAGGGCTCATGCTTTTGAAACATCTTTAAAACCTCAGCAATCCAAAAGTGTCTGCAAATCACCACGTGCCCCAGGGAAAGCACCCAGTGAGAAGCAAAATGGGAATTCTCCTGACATTTGAATGGAAACACAACCAGCCTGGTAAATCCTGTTTTGCCACATTATTTCCCTTTGGCACAGAGTAAAGGAATCTAGGGATAGCTGCAGGGTGGCTTCTAGGGAAAATACCAGTAGCAAAGTGTTAAGTTGGCTTAGCTGTTACAGGGACTTCTAGAGCGTGGTCTTGATTGCTATCTGCTGATGACCAGCCTTGAGAAGGCTTCTGAAGTTTGACAGTGGTCTCAGCTACCCCAACCAATTTCATAGAAGCATAAAAAGATTTGGATTGGAAGGGACCTCTCAAGGTCATTTAGTCCAAGCCCTTGCAGTCAGCAGGGACATCTGCAACTACAGCAAGTAGCTCAAAGCCCTAAACAACTTGACCTGAAATGGTTCCAGAGATAGGACCTCTAGCACCTCACTGGGACAGTGTCTCACCACCCTCAGTGAAAAAAGAAATTGTTCCTTCTCTTTAGTCTGAATCTTCCTCTTTAAGCCTAAAACCCCTTGTCCTGTCATAACAGGACCTGCTAAACAGTTTGTCCCCAGCATTCTGATTATCTCCTTCAAATTCTGAAAGGCCACCAGGTCTCCCTGGAGCCTTTTCTCTAGGCTGAACAACCCCACTCTCTCAGCCTGTCATCACAGCAGAGGTGCTCCAGCACTTGCATCATTTTTGTGGCCTCCTCTGGACACACTCTAACAATTTAATTTATACAAAAATTTCAATTAACCATATTGTGAAGAAGGTAATTACTCGATGGAAGCAAAACCACTATTACTTGCTTGTTTTACTCCTGGAGATTTTTAAAATATTTTGTTGACTTTGTCTTAAAAATTATTTTAATCCACCTTGCTGATCATAATGTCCCTTCCTAGATATGTCAGTAAAATGGTTTAGCTAGACTCTGACATCAGAGTCATGGAATCATAGAGTTGTTTTGGTTGGAAGAGACCTTTCAAGATCATCAAGTCCAGCCATGAAGCCAGCACTGCCAGGTTACCACTAAACCATGTCCCTCAGCATCACATCCTTATGGTTTTTCATTCCCTTCCAGGGCGAAATTCAGATTGCATGTTAGGAAGAATTTCTTCACCATGAGGGTGGTGAGACCCTGGAACAGGTTGCCCAGGGAGGTGGTAAAAGCTCCATCCCTGGTAGTTTTTAAGGCTAGGCTGGATGTGGCTCTGAGCAACCTGATCTAGTGTGAGGTATCCCTGCTCACGGCAGGGGGGTTGGAACCAGATGATCCTTGAGGTCCCTTCCAACCCTGATAATTCTGTGGTTCTATGAATGATTCTATGATTCTATGATTCTATGATTCTATGATTCTATGATTCTATGATTCTATGATTCTATGATGGGGACTCCACCACTGTCCTGAGCAGCCTGTTCCAGAGCTTGACGATCCTTTCAGGGAAGAAATTATTCCACTTTCCAGCACTTAAGAACCCTTGTGGGGAAGAAATTGTTCCTCATGTCCAACCTAAATCTCCCCTGATGCAACTTGAAGCCGTTTTCTCCTGTCCTGTCATTTGTTATTTGGGAGAAGAGACTGACCCTCACCTTGACATGACCTCCTTTCAGGTAGTCAGAGAGAAGACCTCCCTTCAACCTCCTTTTCTTCAGGCTTAAAACCCCCAGTTCCCTCAGCCTGTCCACATAAGACTTATGCTTACGCAAGGTGCCTGGTCCTCTAGAGACCAAAAATTGACCAAGCAAATCCTACTTGTTTTAGCCAAAGTGTGCTGAGGCCAATTTTAGCTCACCAACTTCCACCACCAATTCAAGGATTTTGATTTATAAAGGGCACCATGAAGGCAATGAACACATGCAGTGTAGCCATCCCTCAGTTTCTAGATAATCTTGGGGAGGTCATTAGAAGCCACTGTAATTTAGAGGATTTCTTATGTCCTCTTGGAAAATGAACTACTGTAAAAGCAGAAGAGTGACATAAATACCCAAATGGAAAAAAACAAAAGCAAACATAAAAATAAGGAGCACTTATCTCTGGCCTTTTGGGGCTAATACACCTTTCATGATATGAGGGTGTATTGTATTTTTACAATATTATGCTCAAAAAACATTTAGACATGGCACTTTGGGACACAGTTTTGTGAGCATGGTGGTGTTGGGTGGATGGGCTGGTGACAGGACAAGTGACAATGGCTCCAAGGTGGAGAAGAGTAGATTTAGATTGGATGTTAGGAACAAGTTCTTCACCATGAGGGTGGTGGAACACTGGAACAGGTTGCCCAGGGAGGTGGTGGAGGTCCCTTCCCTGGAGATATTCAAGGTGAGGCTTGACGAGACCCTGGACAGCCTGATCTAGCTGGGAATGGCCCTGTGACTGTGGGGAGGTCAGACTGGGTGATCTTTGAAGGTCTCTTCTGTCCCAGACCATTCCATTATGATCTTACAGGTCTTTTCCAGCCTTAATGATTCTGATGTAACACAAATTAAGCTGATAGAAATCAAATCAATATGAAGTTATGGGTAAGTTTCACTTTCCTGGCTCCAAAAAGGAAATGTTGTGGGTGTAAGACTGGATGTCTTAACCAGAGAGTACATTCCTCCAGAGGGACTAGGCAGTCCAGGGGTGGACACCCAAAAGTGAAATCTTTTGTTATTTCGCCCTCTCATGCCTACATCTTCCCCATATAAATGGAGAGCAGAGGCTGTCCTGCCCCTTTCCTCTCTCTGCTCTCTTCACAGCACGCTGAGCTCGTACCTTTCTTGGGGGGGGTGATGCTCTTAGCCTTGCGTGGCCTGGGTAATTTTTACTGTGTCATTTGGGCCCGGCGAGGGAGGCATATGGCAGGGGGGTGACGAGGCTTGGGATTTTGGCCTGGTTTGGGGGGAGATTTCACAGTCTCACAGTCTCACAGCATGTCAGAGGCTGGAAAGGGCCTCAAGAGATCATCAGGTCCAACCCCCCTGCCAGAGCAGCATCACTTAGGGTAGTCCACACAGGCAGGCATCCAGATGGGTTTGGAAAGTTTTCAGAGACGGAGACTCCACAACCCCCCTGGGGAGCCTGTTCCAGTGCTCTGTCACCCTCACTGTAAAGAAGTTTCTCCTCATGTTGAGGTGAAATCTTCTATATTCTAGTTTGAACCCATTGTTCCTTGTCTTATTATTGTGAACCACTGAAAAGAGCCTGGCCCCCTCCACTTGACACCCACCCCTCAGATATTGATAGACATTGATCAGATCCCCTCTCAGTCTTCTCTTCTCCACACTAAACAGCCCCAGGGATCTCAGTCTCTCTTAATAGGGGAAATACTCAAGTCCCCTAATCATCCTTGTGGCTCTCCGTTGGATTCTCTCCAGCAGGTCTCTGTCTCTCTTGAACTGGGGAGCCCAAAACTGGACAGAGTATTCCAGGTGTGGTCTCAGCAGGGCAGAGTAGAGAGGTAGAAGAACTTCCCTAGACCTGCTGGACACATCTTTCTTGATGCATCCCAGGATCCCATTGGCTCTCTTGGCCACAAAGGCACATTGATTTTGGACAATGTTGGCCTAGTCAGGTTTTGATAAGTCCAGGATGGAGAACTTGGCTGAGGATGAATTTGAATTTAATGTATTTGGTATGGTTTTGTACTGTTGTATATAGTTGTTAATAGTACTTCCATTTAAATTTCCTATTCTTTCCTATCCTGTTGTTGTAGTGTGGTGGGCTGAAATTCTCCCACATTAACAACACCAGACTAGATCAGTTTGGAAACAAATGTAGCTGTATTTAAAAGCAAAAACTACAATGTACAATGGAATTCCATGAATATATACAAAATATACAGTATTTACAAATATGTGCAATTAACAGAAACAGCACAAAACCCTCCTGGCCAAAGCCAGGAAAGCTGTCCCTCTGCCTCCCCCTTCCCTGCCTTCTCCAGATCCCCCTGGCAGAAGGAAGAAAGACAAGAAGAACAGAGG
The DNA here is from genome assembly GCF_027791375.1 of Indicator indicator. Taxonomy (NCBI): domain Eukaryota; kingdom Metazoa; phylum Chordata; class Aves; order Piciformes; family Indicatoridae; genus Indicator; species Indicator indicator. The sequence continues at coordinate 30,830,553 of NC_072015.1, forward strand.
TTGTTAAACTTAGCTTTCAAGGTCAGTATGCAAGTATGTTATCTTCGAAGCTAAGTGCAGAAGAACTCTGTTAGACCGCCCGGCAGAAAAACACCAGACAGACTAACAGACAGACTGCACCTTGTTTGGAGTACTGAATCTTAAACATTTCTATCTCCCCAATGGAAGAGTTTAGAATAATAATTATTTTTCTTTCTTACACCCAATCGTGATTTATTTACATTCCTTTACTTTTCTGCTCTAACTCTTCAAAAAGAAAGCAAAGGCATAGCCTTAAAACCACCTCACCTGTGAGGAGCGTTTTTCTTTTACTCCTTTGGGGAGGGGTAAAAGAGCTTCTGTCTGACCTAAAGCCCATGACAGGAAAGAAAAAAAAAAAAGAAAAGAAAAAAAAATTTTCTCAAGGCATTTCATGCATTCTGAAGGCAGCACAAATGGAGCATAAATTGGTAGAGGAATAGCTGTGAAATACAAGTGCTGTACCTTAAGGCTTCTATATTCCTGGACTAGGTAATCTCCAGAGGTCCCTTCCAATCCCCACCATTCTGTGATTTTTATGATTCTAATGAAGGTTCTAGCAATCTGAGAATGAAAATAAAAACTCTTGCTGGTGTTGTATTGAAGTGTAAATACACACACAGCAAAACCAAAACACAGCTGTAAAGTCTAATTTGAGGAGCCACTAACCTTGATCATGCTCTGTTAATAACCTTCCTATTTAGGAACTCAAAGATTTTAGGAGGTCATAACCTTGGGGGTTTTAGTCAGTCCTTGAAACCACTATTCATAATGTGTCATCTGAATTTGGAAACAATATTATCAGCATGCACTGGTAAATAGTGGCTCAACCACAGAGTCTTTCTCTGCAGTAGCTACAAAATTGGGATGTCCTGGAAGCTGAGACGTCATCTTAAACATAAACAACACCAAGGGTTCCAGAAGGATGTTTCAGCTGAAAGATATGTGCTAGGAGCCTATTATCACATTCTTGTGTCAGTTGTGTTATGGATAAAAAGCAGAAGTCATAAAACCTCCATCCTTCCAAGCACACCCCTCTGAAGAGTAACTTTGGTAGTGTTTTTTTGTGGAATAAATGTGGAATTTCTGAAAAAAAAAAAGTCCTGAAATGGACCTTATCTTTGAATCCTCTGTCTTTTCCTTCACCATTCTCATTGAATTTCATTGAATTTCATTGAATTAAAGCTTTTCTTTATCTTGGTTTTACAAAAATGACAATTTGGCTGCTTTTTCAAATGTACTATTCCTTTTCAAATTCATGTGACAGCTGGTTCACTCTAAGCAGACAAAAAGTGTGATTAAAGAGTAACTGACTGTCATTAAACAGCAACTCTTCATGTTATTTTATTCAGTGTCATATGTAAAAGAAGAATAAAAAGACAAACAGGTGTAGACATCTATAAAAACACAAAGCATCAGGAAGGACTTAGTCATAGAATGGTAGGGTTGGAAGGGAGCTCTGGAGATTGAGCCCAACCTCTGTGCCAGGGCAGGTTCACCTAAACAAGGTCACAGAGGAACACATCCAGGTGGGTTTTGAATATCTCCAGAGATGGAGACTCCACCACCTCTCTGGGCACCCTGTTCTACTAAGCTCTGTCACCCTTAAATTGAAGAATTTCCTCCTCATGTTTAGATGGAACTTCTTATGTTCAAGATTATGCCATCTATCCTTTGTTCTGTCACTGGACACCACTGGAAAAAAAAATAAAGAAAGGAGTGGAACCATCCTTCTGATACCCACCCTTTTAAAGTATTTATAAGCATTGATAAGATCCATCCCCAGTCTTCTCTTCTGTAGGCTAAAAAGCCCCAAGTCCCTCAGCTTTCCTTCCTAAGAGAGATGTTCCAGTCCCCTAATAATATTTCTAGCCCTTTGCTCTACCCTCTCAAGAAGTTCCCTGTCCTTCTTGAGCTAGGAAGCCGAAAATTGGACACAGTATTCCAGATGTGGCCTCACCAGAGCAGTGCAGAGGGGGAGGAAAACATCCCTCAACCTGCTTACCACCCTCTTCTTGATGCACCCCAGGATGCCGTTGCCCTGCAGTAGCACAGCATTTGAATGGTGTCCTGCACAACCAAGGTGACAAGGACAATCCCAATTTCAGTAAGATTTCTGCAGCAGGGAACAGAACCAAGTGAAGTTTAACCCTAACCTACTACATGAAGTAATCTCCCTTGCTGTTAAGAACCTGTCATTTGAACATCATCTCCAGTTTTCAGCTCTGCTTGTGTTAGAAGAGCTAAATAATATTCCCGGGAGGGTGTTAAAGGAAAGTCCCACAGCAAAAATCCACTCCCTATCATTTCTCTACCTTTTGACCACAGCTCTGGCCAGTCCCTCCTACATAACTGCCCGGTTGTATTTCAAAATCCAAATGATTCCCTGCATTCCTGGTTAGCACATTCAGAAGTTAAACATAAACCAGAAACCAACACTGACTATCATCAAGCATTCCAGTGCCAAATACCTTGCTGAAGCTCAATGATAAAAGCTCGGCACGTCATTCTTGGCAGGTATGACTGGTTTTCTTCTTTTTATTTTTTTCCCATGCTTCTATTAGTATTCTTGGTTTACTATGGTCTCAAAATTACTTTTCTTCATGTCTGTAATTCCATTTCTAGTCTTGTGAGCTATTATGTCTGATCCAGTCTAAGTAACATAGCAAAGAAACCCCAGGCTGCAGGGGTTCATAACTCATTATTCATTATTATACATTGTGATGAGTTGCTGTGAGCTAAGGCAGTATCACAGAATCCAAGCATGGTAGGGGGTTGGAAGGTCACCCACAGCAAGTTGCCCAGGATTGCAATGTCCAGGCAGTTTTGGAATCTCTCCAGAGAAGATTCCACAATCTGTCTGGGCTGCCAGCTCAAGGCAGAAACACCGCCACAGGAAAGAATTTTCTCCTCCTGTTCACATGGAACCTCATACATGGCAGTTTCTGCCTCTTTCCCCTTGTTCTGTCACTGGGCACCACTGAAAAGAGTCTGGTTCCATCCTCTTGACCCTCACCCTTCAGTCATTGATGAGCACTGAGAAGATTCCCACTCAGTTTGCTCTTCTCCAGGCTAAACAGCCCCAGGTCTCTCAGCCTTTCCTCCTCACAGACATGCTCCAGAGCCCTCAGTATCTTTGTAGCCTCCATTGGACTCTCTCCAATATTGTGTCTCTTGAACTGTGGAGCCCAGAACCAGACACAATACTCCATGTGTGGCCTGACTAGGACAGAGTAGTGGGAGAGGAGATCCTCCTTCAAACTGCTAACCACATTCTTCTTTATACATCCCAGGAGACCACTGAGTGTGAGGGCACATTGCTCATTCACATTGAACTCCTTATCCACCAGCATTCCCAGGTCCTTTCCTGCAAAGCTGCTTTCCAGCAGGTCAAGCCCTCACCTGTACTGATGTAGGGGGTTATTTCTCCCCAGGTGCAGGACACTACATTTGCACTTTTTGAACTTCATGGGGTTCCCCTCTTCACAACTTTCCAGCCTGATTAGGTGTCACTGAATGGTAGCTCAGCTTGGTGGGCTGTCAGCCACTCCTCCCAGTTTGATATCAGCAAACTTGATGAAGGTCCACAATGTACCTTCATAAAAGTCAGTGAAAAAAATGTTGAAGAAGGGTGGACCCAGCACTAACCCCTAGGGAACACAATAAAAAAATCACTGTTTATGGACTGTCATGAGTAAAGATAAGCTTATTTTATTACTCTTCCTGTTGAAATCAATATTCTGTACAACAATAATGAAGAAAGATCAATACCTAAATATATATTCATGCACTTGACTAGTTACATCCTCATTTAGCTGATGTTAGATGTTTAGATAACTCAGTTGATGCAACTGATGCATCCAACTGCATGATGGAAGGTGCATGAATAAAGGATGAAGTATTTGAATAAAAGAAAGGACTTTGCCTTAGAAAATTGTTGAGTTTCAAATGCAACCAGTAGGACATGAGAGGAATTGCAGATGTAGCTCTATCACTGATTGTGTCTGAGAGGAGCAGCCCTTAGGCAGTCAGCAGACACTCCTGGAAGCAGATGTGGTTTTCTGCACAACATCTGTCTAGCTACTGCTGGCTGCTAGCCCAAATACCTGTGACAAAGTATCTGCTTGAGCTAATCCTCTGTCAGATAGGATATGGGATGTGATTGGAAGAAATTAATCCTGTAGCAGAAAATTCCAACATGACAAGACAACTAAGTACAGAATATGTTCTTAAACCTTTCTTATCCCTACTTAGGAAAAAGAATGGGAATAGATTATTGTTTGTCCTGGTATGAGCTAAAGCAGAACCAATTCTCCTCAGTGACTTGACTCCTCAGCTCAGTCTCTGCTCTGTGAGGGCACTTTCTGAAGCTCAGGGCAGATTTGCACAGCCAGTGGCTGCTTGTATCAGTGAGGACACTGATGGGGAGAGTTACTGCCAAGGGCTGGGCTGTAGAAAGCCTTTGGCTTAGACTTGCTCCTGTGCTTACCAAGGGAACTGCCACATCTTGTGCCCCACCTTGGGCTGCAGGATATCAGAGGTGGTACTTGCAGGGAGGAGTGGACAAGACAGGTGACCCTCAACTGATCAACGAGGGATTCCATTCCATGGATGTCATTTTCAGGGTCAAGATAGGGATCACAAAGGTCAAGCCTTTTCTTCAGTGGGCATTGTCCCAGGAGGACTCTGCCCCTTCTGTCTTCAATCTTAATCTGTATGTTCCTGAATCTAGTTCCAGAATCCATCTCCTGAATGCATTTCCCATCTGCTCCTAAATCCAGTTTGGGACTTCCCCAGTGCCTGCTCCCATCATCAATGGGGGCAATGTTGTGGTTGTTTCCATCAGGGATTTTGTTCCATATTAGTTTGTATCTCTTTGTCTCTATTTCATGGGATTGTTCTTATTTCCATCCCAGCTGGTTTGGTTTCTTTTCCAGCCTATCAGTCTCTCTCTTATTCCCTTTCTCTTTCCTTTGGGAAGGTAGAGGAGTTGATAGAGAACCAACCCAACCCTAACCCTTGACAAACACAATCACATCTTTTATGTCAACCTCCTTCTAATTAATTTGACCTACTGGCAAATTTAAAGAGGTGTGTTTGAAGATTGGACATCTGAAAGACAGTTAAATTTGTACAAGTTTCACAAAAACTGTCACCTGACTAGAGAAGAAAAACCCAGTCAGTGGTCTTCCCAAGAAAACATGTAAGTTGATTACTCATCTCTTGTGATTTGCCTTCTGATGAACCAATTGTCAGATCACAGAATCATTGAATATTTACGTTGGAAGGAACCTTTCACAGTCATCTTGTCCCACCCCCCTGTTGTGGGCAAGGACATGGTCAACTAGACCATGCCAAGCTATGTCATGTACCTCACATATCAGTGATGGACATAAAAGTGCCAGCTAGAACTGCTGACGAGTTGGAAGAACCCTCAGCAAAGATGCAGAAGGATGGATCTGAAGGCACTGAGGCAATTGGTAGGTAGATTTCTGAGGCCAAGGACATGAACCGATGGGAAAGCAGGCTAAATAATTTGACTTTCTGCCACAAGTCCAAGGGTAATACAGTGATAGGAGAAGATCAATGTTCTGCTTTCAGTTCCACCACAGCTCTATCAGTGTAACACTAGGTCAGTTGTCTAATCAGCAGCTGCATCAGATTCCAATAAAACAGAGATAAACTGCTTGCTTTACAGGTTATTGAGAGGTCAATTGCTCTTGTTAAAGGAAGGCTTTGGAGCATTAGAGAAGTCTATAGAACGCAAATGGAACACAGGACTGCAGGCTGTGTAGCCCTATGTCACACATTTCACATAAGTATCAGCCACCAGATTCGGACCAGGGTTGATTTCTCCTTAAAATTCACTCATTGAAAATCTTCATTTCAGTTTGAGTCAACAAGTATGAGGCTTTTATTTTGGGGGGGGTGGGGGTGGGAGTGGGGAAATCTTTTTCTTCAGGTATCAACTCTTGTCTACCATGTTACAACCTGCTTTAGTGGGAGGTGGATGATCTTTAGGATCCCTTCCAACTCAAGCAATTCTGTGATTCTATGATCTTCTCAGACCGTTATACCTTTGAGATACAGTCACCTATCCTAGTTTTGCAGGGACACAATCCCAGGCCAGCCATGGACTGAAGGCCATCAGCAGTTCTGAGTCAGCCAGGCCAGCTGACATGAGTTGGCCATGGGTGAATCCCAAACCATTAACCTCATGTGCAGTATAAAGGGAGAAGTTTGTAGAGTTGAAAGCCTGCTTGGGATTCTCCATACTCTGTTCCATTTCATTCTGCTCTTGAGGACTGCCTGCTTGTTTAATGTGGGTGCTGCACCTTGATTGGGCTGAATTGTGTCGATATTGGAATCAGTTCTGTTGTTTCATCAAATCCATTTTCATTCCGACCCGTGGGTCTTCTCTATGTGTTTTGGTCTGCCTTCACTTCTAGGAAGGGGTCATTGGGTGAATGAGCAACTGCTAGAGTTTATCCCCAGGCACAGGATGAAGGTAAACACCATCCAACTCTGAGTCCAGAACAGGATTCTCAGAGAGGTCCACTAACCATCTTTCTTGAGATCCTTGTTCAGTTTTGAATTTTTCTGTTTTGCACAACTGCTATTTCTAACTGCAACTAAAACCAGAGTCCAAGTGTGTACAGATAATTTTAAAACACAACAGGCATTCTGAAAGTGAAAGGTCACTTACCCTGCCTCAAAGGAATTTTTAAGGGTAGAGTAACTGTATTCAAAAGGAGAGTTGGTTTATTTTGGCTGCTGTGTTGTCCTGCACTTGAATCACAACAACCTTATGAGCACTCCAGGCTTGGGACAGAGTGGCTGGAAATCTGCCCAGTGGAAAACTACCTGGGGGTATTTGTTGACAGCCAGATGAAGATGAGCCAGGGTGTACCTAGGTGGCCAAGAAGACCAACAACATCCTGGTTTGTATCAACAATAATTTGGCCATCAGGATGAGGGCAGAGACTCTTCACTTGTATTTGGCATTGCTGAGGCCACACCTTGAATACTGGGTTCAATTTTGGGGACTTAACTCCAAAAAGGACCTTGAGATGCTGGAGCACAGTCAAAGAAGGGCAACAAGACGGTGAATGGTCCTAGAAAAGAAAAGTCCTATGAGGAGCAGCTGAGGGAATAGGGGTTGCTTAACCTGGAGAAAAGGAGGCTGAGGGGAGATCTCCTCACTCTCTATGCCTGTTTAAAATAAAGTTGGAATGAGGTGGGGGTTGGTATCTTCTAAGAAACAAGTAGGACAAGAGGAAATGTCCTCAAGTTGTACCAGGGGAGGTTTAGGTTGCATATGAGGAACAATTTCTACCCCACAAGGGTTCTTAAGTGCTGGAAAGTGGTGGAGTATCCAGCTCTGGAGGGACTGAAAAGATGTGTTGATGTTGTGCTGAGGAACATGGTTTAGCAGTGACCTGGCAGTGCTGGACTCAATCTGAAAGGTCCTTTCCCATGTAAGTGCTTCTATATCAGCCAACAGTTAAGATGAAGTTCCCTTGTTGTGAAAGATTCCTCATTTGCTTCCACTCTCCTTTCCAAAGGCTTCCTGGGGACTGGCTGGGGCCCCATCCCTGGAGATATTTACAGTGAGGTTTGACAGAGCTCTGGGCAGCATGATATAGTTGAGGATGCCCCTGCTTACTGCAGGAGGGGTTGGACTAGATGACCTTTGGAATTCCCTTTCAACTTAGTCCATTCTATGATTTTCTATGACTACATGATGCTTACCTCTTACAAACCCTTATTTAAATTCATTTTTTACCTCTTGTCCTCTTTGTTCAATGTTTGATGGTTTCAGTAGCCCCTACAGACCAGCTGGTCACTCTGGTTTGTATAGGACAGGGCTATCTTGTTCTCAAGATTGTGTCATTTCAAGAACTATAAATTAAAATGTGGTATGTGATTTTCATATCCAACTTGGAAAAAAGGTACACTGTTTTTCCAGAAGTTCTGTCTACACACGGCTGTAAACATATGTAGCAGGCATCAGAGAAGGAAATCCAGATTAAAATCATGGATTTATCCAGGAGATCAGAATTAACTGATGAAATTCACCAAAACACTGTTCAGTTTGGAGAAGAGAAGGCTTCAAGAAGACATTACTGTGGTCTTCCAATATCTAAAGGGGGCCTACAAGAAATCTGGTGAGGGACTTTTTAGGGTGTGATAGGACTAGGGAATAGATCCAAACTAGAGCAGGGTAGATTTAAATTAGATGTTAAGTAGAAGTTCATCATGAGGGTGGTTGCCCAGGGAGGTGGCAGAAGCCTCATCCCTGAGAGTTTGATCATAGAATCACCTTGAATAACTTCAGGGATGGGGCCTGGGCAATCTGTTCCAGTATTATACTACCCTCATGATAAAGATCTTAGAGGCCTTTTCCAACCTTAAAGGTTCTATGAATACTTGTGGTGGTATCAGAGGAATATTAACAATAAATAAGTTCTGACAACTGGGATACAGAGGACCAGGCTTCTACTGCGTCCTTGTAGGCTCGCTAAGTATCTTTGATACAAGAGCCATGGACAACTGCTGGCATATGTTGTGGGTTGTAATTGAAGCTTTGTTAATAATTAGAGAGGTTCATTCTGAAGTGCCTGCCTGCAGATTCTTGAGATTTTGTGGAGGTCATACTTCATACAATTACAACTACCATAAATACCTTTGGTTGTCTTTCTAGCTCTCAAATTAGCAGCTGTTATTACCTTCCTAAATGACCTTCTCCACTCCAGAGATGCCAATACTTAAAATAGCAATATGGGTTAAAGAATTGAAATGTTTTACATTTGAGCTTTTTTCCCTCTTGATTACAAGTGCTTCTCATCTAGAAAATTTGGCTTTGTTGTGGTTTTTCTGGTTCTTTCATAACGTTTGGGAAAGGTCGGCACTTTGGTATTTCATGTGCATGACATTACTAGCAGTGTTGGGCTGATTGTTGGACTTGATGATCTGAAAGGTCTCTTCTAATCAAATGATTCAATGATTTCCTCAGTCATTCCCTAAACTTTGGTAAAACAAAACTTCCTTGCTTAAGATCCATTCATAAAATTCTTCTTCAAACCAACAAACATCATTTGATACAAGTTAACAAGAGAAAACATCATTTCTCACCTTGCTCTCAAGCCTTCAGAATGGCCTGGGGTTATAAAATAAGACTAATAACAGTAGGAAAGAATAAAGGCAGCAAAAGCTTATCACAGTCATTGAATCCCATCGTGGTAGGGGTTGGAAGGGACCTCTGGAGATCATCTAATCCAAAACTCTTGCTAAAGCAGGGGCACCCACAGCAGGTTGCACAGGATGACAATGACTGTGTCTTTGGAATCTCTCCAGAGAAGGAGACTCCACAACCTCTTTAGGCCACCTGCTCCAGTGATCTGTCACCTTTAAGGTAAAGAAGTTCCTCCTCATGTTCAGAGGGAACCTCCTGGATTCCAGTCTGTGGCCTATGCTCCTTGTCACTCACACCACTGAGAAGATTCTGACCTCATCCTCTTGCTCCCACCCTTCAGCTGCTGATGAGTATTGAGGAGATCTCCTCTCAGTCTGCTCTTCAGGCTAAAATTTCATTACTTCGTTTCATAGGATGGTTAGGCTAAGTCACAAATATGGATCCTGTTAAATACCAAGTTGTGGAAGACTAGCATTTTTACATTCATTTATATTTTCATCATAGCCCATTTAATTTGCATCATTTTGTAGGTTATTCACAACTCTTGCTCTGTTTGACAAAGTCATTTGATTGATCCCTCCTATGCTGAGATCCATCTGCCCATATTGCTATAAGCAGCAGGACTGCACAGATTGACCATTTGTTAATATTAAAAATGGAAAATATTCTACTTTCATGATGTCCTTACTCCTCATGTGTACTTCTATCCTCTACAGAACACAGACCAGTTATGATGTTCAGATCAACTATTTCTGTATTTTATCACAAGTTCAAGTTTTTTTCATCTCAGGGATGTTGAAAAGGATGTTAAGCTTAGTACCTTCTGCAAAACTAGGTTATGTACAAGTTTCAGATATGAAGTAGGTGAACAGATGGATTTCAGCTCATGTGAGCTGAACTACATTAAATTAGAACTAGAAGTAGATTAAATGACATAGTCATTAAAAGGTCATTTAGAAGTAGAAAAAATAAAGAGGTCATGAATAACATCACAAAAAAAAATCAACATCAACTTGTATTTGAAGAACAGGTTTTTAACAATGTCAAGTGTTAGGTCTAGGCTAGTGACCATTCAAGTGCCACAGACTCCCCATGAACCCCCCTCTCCCTTCCCTAAGGGAAAAGAAAGAGAATAAGAGAGGGACTGATGGGTTGGAAAATAACCTAAACCAGCTGGGATGGAAGGAAGAACAATCCAATACAATGGAGACAAAGAGATACAAACCAATATGGAGCCCAACCCCTAATGGCAAAGACAGTCACCATCATCAGCACTGATGCTGGAGGAAGGCACAGGGGGCGTTCCAGACTCAGCAGCAGATGGGAACCAGATTCAGGAGCTGAATTCAGGAAGACATAGATTAGGATTGAAGGCAGAAGACAGAGTCCTCCTGGACACCAGTCAGTGAAGAAAAGCTTGACCTTGGTGATCCCTCAGCTTGATCCTGAAGATGCCATCCCTTGTTGATCACCTGTCCTGTCTCCTTTTCCCCACAGATGGAGGCCTTCTAATGATTTCCTGCCCTCTGTGGCAAGGCATAAAATATGGTAATGGCCTTGGTCTGCAGAGGAGGAAGTCTAAGCCAGAGTCTTCCTGCAGCCCAGCCCTTGGCTGTAACCCTCCCAACCAGCATTGTCACTGCTAGAAGCAGCCACTGGCTGTACAAACCTGTTCTGAACTTCAGAAAGTGCCCTTGCTGAGCAGAGATTGAGCTGAGAAGTCAAGTTACTGAGGAGAACTGGTTCTGTTCTAGCTCAAGCCTGGACAGCAATACACCTTGCCTCCAAAGAAATCAGTGAAAACCAAACCTAATATAAATGAACTCCATGCACTGAGGATTAAGTGGCCGTGGTGGTGTTGGGTTGATGATGATCTTAGAGGTCTTTTCCAACCGAAACAATCCTATGATTCTATTCCACATTGAAAAAAGTAGAAATAAACTTTTATGGGATTATTTCTCAAGCAACCTAATACTGAGTTTCTTTCACTTTCTTTTGGAACTTCTGGGAATTGCGAATATCTTATGCAAGAAGCAAGATTTCAAAAGTGAAGGTACAAATCCTTGATTCTTATTTTTCTAGTCAGAGGAAAAATAAATTCCATATGGCAACTGCTCTATGAAGCTGACCAAGATTGTGTAGTATTTCACCCTTATGGATCTACAGGGTAAAAGGATCTATCACACATCAGGAGTTTTCCTAGCCAATATTTGGCTAAGGAAAACGCCACTACTTGATGAATGGTACTTCTATTCCCGTTCTGTCTGAGCTCCCTGATCCCCCTTTGTTTCACTGTCTGGCCTTAGCTTTCTCTTTGGCTGAGGTTGAGGTGGGTACTGTTATTACACTGCGAGTGCTTGGCTTATGTAGCTGGGTTTCTGTCACTATTTATCACAATAAACTCTTTTTCCCTTTCAGTGGCTTTCCAATTAGTCTAAAGCTGTCTCAAGGGTGTCTCAAAATATTCAGTGCCCAATTTTTTCACCTACATAAAAATAAATCTAGAATTGATACATATTTATGGCAGAAAAGTCAAAATCTAACCCAAGTTTCTCCTAAGAAATGCACTTATTCTCCTAAGGACTACTTCTATGGATGGCACCAAGTTGGATGGGTGTGCTGATCTGCTGGAGGGCAGGAAGGCTCTGCAGAGAGATCTGGACAAACTAGATAGATGGGCTGAGGCAAATAGTTGAGAGCTGCATTAGGGCCACAACAACCCTACACAGTGTCATAGGCTTGGGGAAGTGTGGCTGGAGAGCTGCTCAGCAGAGAAGGACCTGGAGATGTTGATTGATGTCTGGTTGAATACAAGCAAGCATGTGCCCAGGTGGCCAAGAATGCCAAAGGTATTCTGTCTTGCATCAGGAATACTGTGGCCAGAAGGTCTAGGGACGTAATTGTCCTCCTCTACTCAGCATTGGTGAGGCCACACTTCAAACACTGGATTCAGTTTTGGGTCCCTTACTACAAGAAGGACACTGTGGTGCTGGAATAGGTCCAAAATGAAGCAACTAAGCTGGTGCTTAAATACAAGTCTGATGGTTGAGGGAACTAAGGTTGTTTAGCCTTCAGAAAAGGAGGCTGAGGGTAGACCTCATTGCTCTCTACATCTACCTCAAAGGAAGCTGGATTGAGGTGGGAGTCAGTCTCTTCTTGAAGGCAACAAGTGACAGGACAAGAGGAGATGGCCTCAAATTGTGCCAAGGGAGGTTCAGGTCGGATAATAGGAAAAATTTCTTCACAGAAAGGGTTATCAGGCATTGGAACAGGCTTTCCTGGAAGGTGGTGGAGTCACTGTCCTCAGAGATATTTACAAGTGTGCATATGATGCTTAGGGATATGGTTTAGTGGTTGTAGCTTAGCAATAGGGGTGGGATTGTTAGCTCTGGGTGAGCAGTTGGATTTGGTCTCAAAAATCTCTTCCAACCTCCACAGTTTTATGATTCCAAGATTTTCTCACATTTTGGGAAAATGAATAACTTGACATATTTACTGTGCTAGAAGCTTGATGAAAAAATGTTGATGTCCATAATAAAGATGATTTTCCCTTTGCTCCCTCCCTCCCATCTTATGGAGGATGTTTGATCGTGATGAATACCTGCAGATCACAAGATCTGGGTTAGCTGTCTATAGCCTGCGTGGGTCAAATGCTTTCAAAAGGCTACAGCAAGAAAAAAAATTAAAGACAAGCTCACTCTAAAGCTGGTGACAGGATTGTCCAGAGGCACGAGGTATTTTAGGGCCTTTATTGCCTCTTGAGGAGATAATGTCAAGTAGAGAAGATTGATAAGGACATTTCTTGCAGGAATGTAGTGTCTACTATCTCAGAAACATGAAGTTAAACTGAAGATCTATTCACACTTGAGCAAGCATGCTGGAGTGGGCATGCTGGCACTCGGGAGGTTGCTTTAGAAGAACATCATATCACAAAAGCACCAACAGGACTTCTGGCAGCCTTCTCCAAAGGGAATTTGGCATTGAGATAATGTAGGTGGGGGATACTTCTTTCACTAGGAGACACTTCATATTGACAGATGCACTGAGCATGCATGTGTTGGAGACAATCACAGATCCTAGAATTCCAGAATGGTGGGGGTTGGGAGGGACCTCTGGAGATCATCCAGCCCAGGCACACTGCTAAAGCAGGGTCACCCACAACAGGTTGCACAGGATCACAATGTCCAGGTGGAGTTGGAACCTCTCCAGAGAGACTCTGCAACCTCTCTGGGCAGCCTGCTCCAGGGCTCTGGTACCTTCAAGGTAAAGAAATTTCTCCTTACATTCATATGGAACTGGGCACCACTAAGAAGAGCCTGACCTCATCCTCTGGACCCCCACCATTTAGGTATTTATAAGCATCTTCTACAAACACAGAGCACAAGTGAAGAGCTTGGTCCTTTTTGTCTCAACAGTAGACACAGGCTTGTCCATCACTATCATGCCCATTCTTGAAGTCTGAGCTGGTTTTCTTTAACTGAATTGATTGAGAAAAATTGTAGGTAATTTTGATTAGTATTTAGTAAAAAAAGTCATGTTGTCTGTCATGCTGATAACCACAAGACCTTTCTTCACCCTTAGATCTAAGTGTGAGAGGAACTACTGATTCCCAAGGATTTGTATTTTCAGTTACTTCATTTGACCCTTGAGTTTCAATTGCCAGTTTATTTTCTATATACCAGTTTATTTTCTATATACCAGTTTATTTTCATTACAGGCCATCTGAAGTTAGTAGTGGTTTTGTCACTGGATACAACATGCAAGCATGGAACTAGGGCAGTGGAGTAGGAAACAGATGTCCAAAAGTTTGCTGCCAAACCGAGGTTTAATGAAACTAAGAGCTTAGAGTTCTTTGATTTTCTTTGATCCCAGGTCTGTCTTCTGACCAAAAGGGTCAGATTTAGAATCACAGAATCGTTTTGGTTGGAAAAGACCTTCAAGGTCAAGTCCAACCATTAACTCAGCACTGCCAGGTCACCACATCTACATGGCTTTTCAATCCCACCAGGGATAGAGATTCCACCACTGCCCAGAGCTTGGCAACCCTTTTGGGGAAAAATTGTTTCTCACGTCCAACGTAAACCTTCCCTGATGCAACCTGAGGCCATTTCCTCTTCTCTTATCCATCTCATTACAACCTCCTTTCAGGTGGTTGTAGAGAATGAAAAGATCTCCCCTCAATCTTTTCTCCAGGCTGAACAGCACCAATTCCCTCAGCTGCTCGTTCTCCAGACCCTTCACCAGCTTCATTGCCCTTCACTCAACACACTCCAGCACCTTAGTGTGCATCTTGTAGCAAGGGGCCCAAAACTGAACCCAGTATTCAAGGTGCAACTTCACCAATGCTGAATACAGGTAGACAATCCCTGCCCTGGTCCTGCTGGCCACACTATTGCTGATCCAAGCCAGGATGCTGTTGGCCACTTGGGCACACACTGGCTCAGATTTAGGGGGGTGTCAACCAACATCCCCAAGTCCTATTCCACTGTGCAGCAGCAACTTTATTCTGTCTTTTGATAGATAGAAAGATCATCAGAGTGGAATTCATGTGATAAAGAACGTAAAGGAAGGAAGAAAATCGATGTATCTGCAGACTTAACATAGAGTCCTTATGGTTGGAAAAGACCTCTAAGATCAAGTCCATCAATGACTTCTTGATGAAGGTAGGAAGAAACCCAATTTGCTTACAGACTTGGTTGATATTTCCTTTGAGGCACCTATGAATTAGCCTATTGCATCATCTACAGTAAATATTTTTAGTTCCAGAGCCTCAGAGCTAATTAATGTGTGCAAATCTGGTTCCTATCTCACTTTACTACCTTAGAGCTATTGCTGATGGCTGCTTAAAGAAAAACAAAAAAAAAGGACAGTCATATAGAATCTTACAGCTGTATCTGCATCAATTAAATATGAATATGGCATTAACAAACTAAAACATAGACTGTCCAAACTTCCAAACTGCCAGCATTTTTTCAGAACAACTCTATGATGAAGCGATTCATACCCTGCTTTACAGGAACCCATTGATCCAAGAGTATAATATGCTGAACAACACATTCCTGCAAGGAATTTGCTGATGCATTGACAAATGGTGATCCCAATCTGTCCTGCTTGAAACTTGATCAAGCACTTGATAGCCTCACCACGTTTAAAAGGGAGGTTGATTCCTGACTAGAAAATGAATGTAATCACTTGTGGAACAGCAGAAACATCTTTCCAAAGGAAGCTAGCTGCTGTGGCAGGGTGTTTTCAAGCCTCCTCTTGGAGACAGATGTTCAAGCAAAAAAAGCTCTGATTTTTCTGCAGACTTACAGGCACTTTGGGAAGTCGAAGTGTTCACAAAATCATTTCTGTTTGATGTTACCCCTTCACAGGTGGATTATAAATGATAATCAAGCAAATGATCAAGGCTGTCAAAAGCCAACAGTGTCAGGAAGAAAAGCACGTGGTAGGAATTTCTCCCAGAGAAGGTTTGAATAACACAGTTACATCACTGTACATCATGTAGATGACTTTTCTCTTCTGCCAGAATTCTATGCACAGTATAAAGATATTTCACATTAAAATATTGGAATCATAGAATTTCTTCACTTGGAAAAGACCTTTAAGGTCAAGTCCAGCTATTACCTTGACCAAATCTGGTGCTAAACCATGTCCCTCAGCACCATACTTCTGCATCTTTTAAATAGGTCAAGGATGTCTACATATAAAGAATACTTCAGGTTTTTATATTATTTATAGACAATTATATCATAAAATCATAGATTGGTTTGGGTTGGAAGGGACCTTTAAAAACCATCTAGTCCAGCCTTTCAGCAGGAATGTCTTCAACTAGGACAGGTTGCTCAGAGCCCCAAACAACCTGACCTGGAATAGTTCCAGGGATGAGATATATATAAAATGTTACATATAATACATAATGATATATAACTAATCAATATATGTAATATATACACAAATATATTGTTACACATAGTAAAAATATATTTTATATAAAATTCAGGACTTCTACATCACAGTAAGTGAACATGAATTTTAAACACCCAGGATGACAAATTTCCTGGAATTACAACTTCAGGATGGATTTCCAGCAGCTATGTGCCCACATGGTTCAGCTGAATGATCATGCTTCTGTAAGAAACTGGTGTTGATGGTAGAACTTTTGACCTCAGGTTCATCCCTCATTAGGTGTCATTCCAGGATCTCAAAACAGAGAGATTCTGTTTTCTTTTCTTTTTTTCCCCTGTGTTTACACTTTCAATCAGTTTGGATGTTAATGCTCCTGTCCCCAGAATAAGATAAAAGACTGTTGAAATACATTGAAAAAGTGGTGAAATATCAACTCATTTCCTCAAAGCACAGATGGAAACATAAAGCTGCACAAGTTCCAGAATGTGGTAGCCCTATTATGTTTATGATAATCAAACTTTGACAAGAAACTTGATGTCTGGCTATAAGTTGATTGTGACCAATAATAAATCCCAATCTATCTGGTACCTTGGTGTTTCTAACAGTTCTGTGCCCTGGAGTTGGATTTTATTGTTCAGAATGTTAAGGTATGGTAAACTTGAAGTCTTATTTGAACTCTTGGGTCATTTCCTTTCTGAGGTATGTACCTAAGGGTGTGGGGGAAAAGATCTTCCTGATTTATCTTTGATTAATTAGTTTAATCAAGATGATTTGGTACTTTTAAAGTCATTGTATTCATTTAGGTAATTACAGTGCACATGGCAGCATAACTTAATCAGGTAAATATTTCACCTCTTCAGTGAGGAAATGGCTGGTCCTCCATTAATGAAACAATGGTGGATAGATTTCAAAATGTTTTTCATGACCCATGATGGAGCTAGATCCAGATAAACACAGATAAATGGACCTAAAGGAAGAAGGAAAACTCTAGAGTTGACAGTGTTTGGTTTTTTTGCTCCACTGATGAAAGAAACTTATTTCTTAAGACTAAATTAAGAAGCTACTTCTGGCCACCCAACACATTGAGTTCATGGTTTTTTGCAGCCATTTGGTGTATGGAATGTAGCTTAAATTTTATCTGAAGTGCCAAAACATCTGGGAGTGTCTCTGATGTCCTATATAGAATCATAGAATTGTTTTGGTGGGAAAAGACCTCTGAGATCATAAATACAACCTAAGACCACTGTGGCCATTAAACCATGTCCCAAAGTGCCATGTTCACACACTTCTTGAACACCTCCAAGGATGGTGACTCCACCACCTCTCTGGACAGCCTGTTGCAAAGCCTGACCATTCTTGCAGGTGATAAATTTTTCCTAATACCCAATTTAAACCTCCCCTGGCACAATTTCAGGCCATTTCCTTTCTGTCACCTGCTGCTAGGGAGAAGGGACCAACCCCTACCTCACTACAACCTCCCTTTCAGGCAGTTGTAGTGAGCAGTGATGTCTCCCATCAGCCTCCTCTTCTCCAGACACTACCAGTTCCCTCAGACACTCCTCATAAGACTTGTTCTCTAGATTCCTCGCTAGTTTTGATGCCCTAGGCAGGGATGCACATCCATGAGATTCTACCTGGATCTTTCAGTGGCAGCATTTGGGTGAGATGTGGACCTACCCCTACAGTTTCTTAATTATCACATTCTAAACAGGAGATGCAGTTGCAGTTCTGCTCTTAAGCCATGAATCTTCTGCTCTAGCTGAAACTGTATTTACTGTAAGTGCCAAAGCACTGTGATCAGTATGCAGAGACCATATTACAGAATCACAGAATGGTAGGGGTTGGTAGGGACCTCCAGAGATCAACTAGTCCAACCTTATATATTCTACATGTCCTGCTATTTTCCAAATCTTAAATGAGAATTTATTTCAAAGATCAGTTTCAAACAACAATTTAGTTTCTTCCAATCAGCAGAGCAAAACCTAAAGAATCAAGAATCAAGAATCAAGAAGGCTGGAAGAGACCTCAAAGATCATCGAGTCCAACCTGTCACCCTACACCTCATGACTATCTAAACCATGGCACCAAGTGCCACGTCCAATCCCCTCTTGAACACCTCCAGGGATGGTGACTCCACCACCTCCCTGGGCAGCACATTCCAATGGCCAACCTCTCTCTCTGTGAAGAACTTTCTCCTCACCTCCAGCCTAAACCTCCCCTGATGCAGCTTGAGACTGTGTCCTCTTGTTCTGGTGCTGGTTGTCTGGGAGAAGAGACCAACCCCCTCCTGCCTACAACCTCCCTTCAGGTAGTTGTAGACAGCAATGAGGTCACCCCTGAGCCTCCTCTTCTCCAGGCTAAAGATTCAAAGAGGGGAATTTTAAGAATTAAAGGATAGACAAGTCCATATCTTGAGTTATTTGCTGATTGTATTTGCCAAGACCAAAAGATGCTCAGTGATGTAGTCTCATTTTGTTTATTACAGAATCTCAGTGTAGCACTGGTTGGAAGAGACCTCTGGGGATCATCTAGTCCAACCAACCTGTTAAAGCAGGGTCACTCACAGCAGGTTGCCTAGGATCACAATGTCCAGGCAGGTTTAGAATCTCTCCAGAGAAAGAGACTCCACAACCTCTCTGGGCAGCCTGCACCAGGGCTCCAGCACCTTTACAGCAAATAAGTTTCTCCTGTTCACATGGAACCTCCTGGGCTTTTCCCCCTTGTTCTGTCACTGGGCACCACTGAAAAGAGACTAGCCCCATGCTCTTGCCATCCACCCTTTACTTCTTGCTGAGCATTGAGAAGATCCCCTCTCAGTCTGCTCTTCTCCAGGCTCAACAGATCCAGGTCTCTCATCCTTTCCTTCTCACAGAGGTGTTCCAATCCCTTCAGCATCTTTGCAGTCTCTACTGGACTCTCTTCCATAGTTTCCTGTCTCTGTTGAACTGGGGATCCCAGAACTGGACTCAATACTCCAGATGTGGCCTCACCAGAGAAGAGTAGAAGAGGATTTTATAGTTAGAACATTAGATTTATAAATATTTCACATGTTTAAACATTCAGGCTTATAGTTTTTACATTATCCCAGGATTTCCTGTGACAGGATAGCACCACCAGGAAGATAATTTCCGTCAGTAAATTTCAGTAAAATGTGGGATTTGCATTTAGAAAGTCAGGCTTCATGTTCCAGTTTGTTTCATGCATTATTCAAGTATTCCACATTGAACCCAAGTTCATTTAGTATTATTATTAGACCTAAAATATCTTTAAAAGCAATCATGCACATCTCAAATTGCTGGCAAACAATGAAGCTACAATAAAAAAGGTACAATATGGGTTAGGAAACCATAAAAAGAGATTGAAGGATTGAGGTAGATTTTTTCAATGAGCAAGAGGAAAGCAAGAATGTAAAAATCAAGCTAACAAACCGGTCTATCATGTTCTTATCTGTTAGAGACACATTTTGAGCAATGAGAGCTTAAAGGGAGATAAAAGTAGAAGAAATAGGTGATAGAGCTGAGAAATCCCAAGCAACTGCTGATGGAAGCAGAAAAGGTGAAGCTGAAGCTCTGCAAGGCACTGATAAGGCACTAAAAGAACATAGTCTCTGCCAGGAAAATCACTGCAGGCACCAGCAGTGTCATGGTCCTGAGGTAGAGAATTATTCAAGAGACCAAAATTGCCAAGATTGCCAAGTGTGTGGAAACTAAATGCTCATCAGTTCACTTAAAGTGAGAGCAAATGCATTGGTGCATCTTCAATCAGAGGAGTGCAGGGAAACATCTATAAATTACCTATATTTGATACAAATAAACTATGTGTTTGCAGAAATCAGAGCTTAGACTCAACTGACTGATCCAATTTTAGTGCTTGAACACTTCCTAGAAGTGACAAAGCAACACTCCTGACAATCTGATTATGAAGTGCCCATCTCCTGATTCCCAAGGGCTTATTGAACGTGACATGTTCTGCATGTAAAAATCTTCTGCCACATCTGCTATAGCACAGGCAGACTTCAGAAAACATGGCCTCAAATTACACCAGGGGAGGTTTAGGTTGGATATTACAAAGAATTTCTTTACTGAAAGAGTGGTCAGTCATTAGAACAGGCTGCCCAGGGAGGTGGTGCAGTCAACATCTCTAGTGGCGTTCAAAAAACATGTAAACATTACACTTCAGGACATGGATTATCATAGAATCATGGAATTCTTTTGGTTGGAAAAGACTTCCTAAGATCATTGAGTCCAGCTATCAACCTAACATCACCATGGGCATTAAACCATGTCCCAAAGTGCAATGTGGGCAGGCAGGTGTTGGGTTGATGGCTGAACTCAATGATCTTGGAGTTTTTTTCCAACCTTAATGATTCTATGACCAAAAGAAGCCAGATTTAGACTACGGAAGACTTTTTTTTTTTTTTATGTTGAGGTATGTTGTTTTACTCTAGTTTCTTATTCCTTCTACTCAAAGGTGAGTTTTTAAAATGCCCTTAAAATAGAGGAATTTCTAAATATAATATTTTAACATGAATCTAATCCATCAAAAGCCAACCACAAAACATGCTGCTTATTTAGGTATACATGGGCTTAATTTCCTACCTAATTTCAGATGCATAATCTGTTTCAGCCAACTCATTAAGCATGTAATTTGCTTGAGGCCAGGGATAACTTCACTGACCTTACCAACAGTTTAACAAGTTTTCAGTGATTTTTAAGGCCACAAATACCTAATTAAAATAAATCATATTGGCTAGATAGACTTTTTAATTCACAGTCCACATCCTGTATCTGGATTGGGGCAACCCCAAGCATTGATATAGGCTGGGCAGTGACTGGCTTGAGAGCAGCCCTGAAGAAAAGGACTTGGGGGTACTGGAGGATGAGGTACTGGAGGACGAGAAGCTCAACATGAGCCACCAGTGTACACTTGCACCCCAGAAAGCCAATCACATCCTGGGCTGCATCAAGAAAATTGTAGCCAGCAGTTCAAGGGAGATGATTTTCTCCCTGTACTCCACTCAGGTGAGACCCCACCTGGAGTACTGCTTCCAGTTCTGGAGTCCCTGTTACAAGAAAGATCTGGACATGCTGGAAGGTGTCCAGAGAAGGGCCACGATGATGATCAGAGGGCTGGAGCACTTCTCCTATGGAGACAGTCTGAGAGAGTTTGGGTTATTCAGTTTGGAGAAGAGAAGGCTCCAAGAAGACCTTCTTGTAGCCTTCCAGAATCTGAAGGGGGCTACAAGAAAGCTGGGGAGGGACTTTTTAAGATGTCAGGTAGTGATAGGACTAGAGGGAATGGAGCAAAACTAGAAGTGGGTAGATTGAGATCAGATGTTAGGAAAAAGTTCTTCACCATGAGGGTGGTGAGACACCGGAACAGGTTGCCCAGGGAGGTGGTAGAAGCCTCATCCCTGGAGGTTTTTAAGGCCAGGCTGGATGTGTCTCTGAGCATCCTGGTCTAGTGTGAGGTGTCCTTACCCACGGCAGTGGAGCTGGAGCTGGATGATCTTTGAGGTCCCTTCTAACCCCAACAATTCTGTGATTTTGTGATATACATGATGAATCTTTGTTGGGTCAAGACCACATCATTCACTGTCTGAAAACCTTATCACTCATGTGCAATGAAGTAAAATTATAAGTCCTCATGTCTGGATCAATTAAAAAAGTAATAGTTCCTGCTTTGGAAAAGTTTTGAAATTATTTAGTTTGTGTAAAGAATACATTTTATTTTGTCATCTACCCAGCACAAAGTCTTCCTTTTATCAAACATTGACCTGGGTGCTCTACCTTCATGGAGATTAATGTATCTTTTATAGTTGCAACAGCTACTAGTTAAAAATGGGAAGAAATATACTGTAATGATTTTAAAGAAAGTGCACATTTATGTGTCAGAACATCACAGAATGGTGGAGGTTGAAAGGGACCTCTCAAAGGCTCTGGAGAGGTTTAAACCACATAACCAGAAACCACAGAGCTGTTGAGGTTGGGCGAGACCTTTGAGATCAACAAGTCCATCTGCTCGCCTAGAGCTTGCCATCCAAACACTACTGCTAAGAGCAGGTCTTCAAAAACTCCAGTGTGTGAAATGACATTGACTCCTCCCTTCATGGATTTTTTTAGTACTATAGAAAGCTATGGACAATTTATAGTGCAAGGTTTTTTCAATAACTTTTGAATTATTTATCTCTCTTTAAAAACCTGAGATGCTTGTAAATAAATATTAAGGATCAAGGTGCACTGCACAGGAAACGGTGAAGACGCAGTAGCAGCTGAGATACCATCTGGTCACTGTCACTGAATGTCCATTCTCATCTGAACAGTGTGCAGTTGACAGTAAGTTTTTCTCTTACAGAAACACTTTAATATCTTAAGGAGCCCCTCTGACCTATTGTACCATGGCTTTTAAAATGCCTACATATGGCTAAATGTGCTGTTATTGGAACTTTGAGTAGAAACTCATCTTTCAGATAGGATGAGCTTTAAAAATAGCAGCTACTCTGATTCATATGCCGACAGTGGTTTGTACTATTTTATGTAGAGGCTAATCATCAGGGGAAAAGTGACAATAAATGACAGTGGTCCTTCACAAAGGCACAGATTTAATTTATCATCATAGAACCATAGCATCATTAAGGTTGGAAAAGGCCTCTAAGATCATCAAGTACAACCTGCTACTCAACACCTCCATGACCACTAGACCATGGCCCACTAAAGGTCCCTTCTAACTCAGTGCATTCTGTGATTCTGTGATTAAGGTTGGAGAAGACCTCCAAGATCCTCAAATCCACCCATTAACCCAGCACTGCCAATTCCATCACTAAGTGCCACATCTACACATTTTTTGAACACTTCCAGGGATAGTGACTTCAACATCTCCCTGGGCAGCTTGTTCCAATGCCCCAGCAGTCTTTCAGTAAAAAAATTCTTCTTAATGTCCAAGCTAAACATCCCACCACAGCTTGAGGCCGTTATCTCTTGTGCTGCTGTTAGTTACTTGGGAGAAGAGGCTTTAATACAACCTCATTTCAGGTAGCTGTAGAGAACAATAAGGTCTCCTCTCAACTGCGTCTTCTTCAGGCTAAACAATCCCATCTCAGCTTCTCCTCATAAGACTTGCTTTCCAAACCTCTCACCAGCTTTGTACCTTCTCTGTACCTGCTTCAGCACCTCAGTGTCTTTGTTTCTTTCTTCTTTTTTATTTTCCCCCTTGGATAAAGTATATATCTCTAACTAATGAAAAGACATAGAGTAAGAATTGATTATGAATTAATATTCACATAAAATCATAGAAAAGTTTTGGTTGGAAAAGGTTTCTAAAATCATCAAGTCTAGTTATCAACTTAAGACTTCCAGGGCCATTAAACTATGTCCCAAAGTGCCATGTCCACCTTTTCCCAAAAAGTACCGAGTAATCCTTCCTGGCATATTAAATAAATTCATAATTAAAACTTTCAGTTTCATCTGATTTAGTTTTTAAGAAAGAGTTCTTCATTGAATGTGTGATTAACTCCTGGAACAGGCTGCCCGGGAAAGTGGTGAAGTGGCTGCCCCGGAAGTGTTCAAAAAATGTGTAGATGTGACACTTAGGGACATGCTTTCGTGATAGACTTGGCAGTGCTGGGTCATCAGCTGGACTTGATCTTGGAAGTCTTTCCCAACCTTAATCATAGAATCACAGAATGCATCAGGTTAGAAGGAACCTTCAAAGGTCGTCTTGTCCAACCCCCCTGCAGTAAGCAGGGATATCTCAAATTAGATTAGGTTGCTCATGGCCCCATCAAGCCTGACTTTGAATGTCTCCAGAGACAGCACCTCCACCACATCCCTGGGCGACCTGTTCCAGTGTCCCACCACCCTCATAGTAAAGAATTGCTAAATCTACCCTGCTCTAGTGGCCCTTCTAAGCAGTACCTCTCCTAGAGGTACCTCTCTCTTTCTCATAGATCCTCTTCACTGGAAGGTTGGTATAAGGTGTCTTTAGATCCTCTTGTTCTCGAGACTGAACAACACCAACTCTTTCAGCCACATCTCTCAGGGACACTCAGGCTTCTGATCATTTTTGTGGCACCCTCTGGACCCACTGAAAAAGGTCCACGTCTTTCTTGTGCTGAGGGCTCCACAGCCGGACTCAGTTCTCCAGGTGAAGGTTCAGCAGAGCAGAGCTAAGTGGTGGAGTCACCTCTTTCAGTCTGTTGGCCACACTTCCTTTGATGCAGCCCAGGATGAGATTTGCCTTCTGGGCTGAATCTGGGACACACCATAGGAAAGAACAGTAGATACGTCACATCACTGACCATGTCCTGTGAAAAACTAATTCTCTGAGTGACCAGAAAAATGATTCTTGCTCATCTAATTGTAAAATCAGATATGAACTGTCCCCAGATTCATTTTCACATGAGTATTCTTTGTATTCTTTTGACTGTGAGGCTAAATGCTATGCAAGCATTTTGCCAGTGCTGCATCAACAGACAACGACAACCCACGCTTTGGTTAGATGAAGGTCACAGGAAGAGAGATGAATATGCTGGGTTTATGTTCTACCAATCAGGATGACACAGATCTACTTGCTTTTGATCAATCTCACTGTTATGCTTGGTCAAACACTTTGTTAAGTTACATTGCTTCAATAGTCATCTCCCGTTGAGTGACATTACCTCATGAGTCTTATTATGTAGACAGTTAATGAATAAACAAGCAGAGGAACTCCTTGAGACAGGACCTCTGTGAGACTTCAGGTGTTTCAAAGAAGGTTAAATCCTTCTGCTTGATACCAACTAGCTTCTTGAGAGTACTCTTGGCTGCAAGCAGAAAGGAAGTAGGCCTTGTGTTGTCCATGCCTTACCTCTCTACTTTTGTCTAACTGAACACTCTAGATGACTCTCTGCTCTCATTCACCTCAGTATTTCTTCAAGTTTTATGTATTTCATAGAATCACAGAATTATTTAGGTTGGAAAGCACCTTCAAGATCACCAAGTCCAACCATCAACCCTACACTACCAAGTCCACCACTAAGCCATATCCCTAAACACTACATCTACATGGTTTTTAAACACCTCCAAGGACAGTGACTCAACAGCTTACCCTGGGCAGCCTGTTCCAGGACCTCACAGCTCTTTCAGTGAAAAAAATTGTTCCTAACGTCCAGCCCAAATACGCCTTGGTGCAGCTCGAGTCGAGTGAGACTTTTTCACACACAGAGCAAGGGGAGAAGTTTTACAAATCCAACAGAATCGTTACAAATCAGGAATTGACCTCAAATATGTTTTTACCAGGGCTTTCTATGCAGAATGACTTGGATCTTGTTTGATTGCCATCAAGCATGCACATTTCTATTCAGGCAGCTTAGGATAGGTTCCTTTCAACTAGAAAGTGGAAAGGAGAAACTGTTGGATCAAATTTCTTGATCAGGTTATTGCCAGTAAGACTTGGAGGTTCTTGAAAGATTTTAGCTATGAAAGGTCCACGAGACAAATGGCTGACTTGAGTCTCTTGTGGAGGGAAATTCTGGATAAGATGGAGCTGGAACTACACAAAAGATCCAGCTGACTTTGTGCTCTCATGTTTCAGAAGAGGTGGACAGCTGGTGAAGGTGTCATATTAAAGCCACTTGTTAATGTAGTAACACAGCTTAAAATACTCTCTACAATCACAATAAACCCCAGAAGTCATTTGGCACAATCTTGTTACTGGAAACTGTTGGAAAATAGCATTGAGCAATGACAATATGATGACAAAGGGGTAACATCAAGGCAGTCTTTATAAATTGTATGACTTGATTGCTTCAGTCTGTCCTTCACCAAAGTAGAATCATCAGATTGGTTTGGTTGGAAAAGACTTTTAAGATCATCAAGTCCAACAGTGGATAGACTTTACTTGAACTAAATTGTAGTTGGTCCATTTCTGAAATGGAAGGAAAAATAATGTCAGAATCAAGCATTTAATAGCTTCTGCTAGGAGCAGAAATTCAGGTAAAACATTGTTCTACTGAAAAGACCTCTGCAATCACAGAATCACAGAATCATAGAATTGTTTTGGGTAGGAAAGACCTCTAAAATCACTGAGTCTAACCATCAACCTAAAACCACCATGGTCAGTAAAGCATACCCCAGAGTCCGATGTCCATACATTTCTTGAATACCTCCATGGACTGTGACTCCACCATCTCCTTGGGCAACCTATTCCAACACCAACCACTCTTTCAGTGAAGAATGATTTTCTAAGATCAAAGCTAAACCTCCCCTGGCACAATTTCAAGCCATTTATTCTCATTCTAGCACCTGATACCAGGGAGACCAACCTCCAACTCACTGCACCCTCCTTTCAGGGAACTGTAAAGAGCAAAGGGGTCTCCCTTCAGCCCTGACTAAACAATCTCAGTTCCCTTAGCCCCTCCTCACAAGACTTGTTCTCTATATCTTTCACCACCTTCATTGTCCTTCTCTGAACATGTTTCAGCACTTCAATCTCCTTATTGGGCTAAGGGACCCAAAACTGAACCTTGTATTCAAGGTGCAGCCTCACCAGTGCCCAGTAGAGGGGCATGATCATTTCCCTACTCCTGCTGGCCTCACTATCCTAGATCCAGGCCAGGATGCTCTTGGTCTTCTTGGCCACCTGCACACACTGCTGGCTCATATTCAGCTGTCTGTCAACCAGCAACCCCAGGTCCTTTTCTGCCAGGCAGCTTTCCAGCCACTCTGCTCCATTGTGAGATGAAAGCTGAAAATAGCATCTCTAAGCAATAAAACACCGCTCATACCAGATACATTGCCTTGTAATTGCATTTAAAAAGTGTACATTAATTTGCTAGGAAATACTGGGGCAATCTTCTCCACATCCTTTTACATGACCATATTTCTACCCAACTTATTTACTCATTACCACAATGTGACCCATCTTGCAAGTAATCGTTTTAATTATCTGCAGGTACATAGTCATTTAATATCAAATAGTTTTCACAGCAACCAGCTCTTTAGCCTCTTCAGTGGATGAGAAGCTGGACATGAGCCAACAACAGTTCGCATTTGGTTTTGCAACTAGATGAACAAGAATTGTTTTCCTGGTCTCTCAAAGTATTAGTTTTTCACAGCACATGGTCAGTGAGTGTGATGTATCTACTGATCTTTCCTATGGCATATCATAGAATCAGCCCAGAAGGCAAATCTCATCCTGGGCTGCATTAAAAGAAGCATGGCCAGCAGATTGAGAGAGGTGATTGACTCTGAGCACTTGGCTCTGCTCCGATGAGACCTTTCCTGAAATAGTGTCCAGCTCTGGAGCCCTTAACACTGGAAGGATGTGGACTTTTTGCAATGGATCCAGAGGAGAGCTATGAAGATAGTCAGAGGACTAGTACACCTTTCCTGTGAGCACAAGGTGAGTGAGTTGGGATTCTTCAGCCCAGAGAAAAGACCTTATAGCTACATTTCAACATCTGAAGGGCACCTACAGGAAGGCTGGGGAAGGACTGTTTAGAAGGGCTTGTAGTGATAGGATGAGGGGCAATGGTTTAAACTGGAGCAGGGTAGATTTAGGACATAAGGAGGAAGTTCTTCACAATGAGAGCAGTAAAATACTGGAACAGGCTGCCCAGGGCTGTGGTGGACACCCCATCTCTGGAAACATTCAAAGTCCAGCTTGATGGGACCATGAGCAACCTAATCTAATTGGAGATGTCTCTGATTACTGCAGGAGGGTGGACAAGATGACCTTTGAAGATCCCTTCCAACCTGATGCATTCTGAGATTCTGTGAAGTGTTTCAGTCAGCACTTATCATAAAGGGCAAATAGTCTTCATAGAATCATGGAATGGTTTTGGTAGGAAGGGACCTTTAGAGGTTACCTTGTCCAACTCCCTTGCAGTAAGCAGGGACATCCCCAACTAGATCAGGTTTCCCAGAGCTCCATCAAGCCCGACCTTGAATATATGAAAGGTTTGATTTCTTTTTTCAACAAAATCCTGTAACATCCCACCCCTTGTTTCCAAGCTGCAGGCATAACATAAGACAGCCCTGCTCTCTCTCAGGGTGAAGCAGCAGATTTCCTTCCTGGTGTGATTTCGGAAGTTACACAGAGCAACCCTGACCTCCCGAGTGCTGCTGAACCCACCAAAACTAATTTGGAATGTAAGCAATGTTTTACTAGTTTCAATTTTATGTTGCATATCTAAATTCTCTATTCTTAATAAACAGAAGACACAATCTAAGCAAAGATTTTACATGGAATGCTGCTTATATTTCAGAATGGGAGTGAGCGTCCTGCTTTGAGCTAGACCAGAACAAATTCTGGTCAGGGATGTGACTTCTCAGCTCAGTTTCTGCTCAGCGAGGGAACTTGCTGAAGTTCAGGGCAGATTTCTACAGCCAGTGGCTGCTTCTAGCAGTGGGAATGCTGATGGGGAGAGTTACTACCAAGGGCTGGGCTGCAGAAAGGCTCTGGCTTAGACTTGTTCCCAGGCAGACCAAGGGCACTGCCATATCTTGAGCCCCATCTTGGGTTGCAAGATGTCTGAGATGGCAATTGCAGGGAGAAGCGGGCAGGACAGGTGACCCTCAAGTGACCACCAGTGTCAAGTCCCTTCTTCAGTGGCTGGTGTCCCAGAAGGACTCTGTCCCTTCTGCCTTTGATCCTGAACTATGTGTTCCAGAATCCAGTTTCTGGATCCACGTCCTGAATTCAGTTCCCCTCTGCTGCTGAGTCCAGTCTGAGACCTCCCCAGTGCCTGTCCCCAGCATCAGTGGTTGGGTTCCATATTGGTTTGTATCTTTTTGTTTCTATTTCAGACAATTGTTCTTACTTACATCCCAGGTAGAATAGAATCAAGAAGGCTGGAAGAGACCTCAAAGATCATCAAGTCCAACCTGTCACCCTACACCTCATGACTATCTAAACCATGGCACCAAGTGCCACGTCCAATCCCCTCTTGAACACCTCCAGGGATGGTGACTCCACCACCTCCCTGGGCAGCACATTCCAATGGCCAACCCCTCTCTCTGTGAAGAACTTTCTCCTCACCTCCAGCCTAAACCTCCCCTGGTGCAGCTTGAGACTGTGTCCTCTTGTTCTGGTGCTGGTTGCCTGGGAGAAGAGACCAATCCCCTCCTGGCTACAACCTCCCTTCAGGTAGTTGTAGACAGCAATGAGGTCTCCCCTGAGCCTTCTCTTCTCCAGGCTAAACAGTCCCAGCTCCCTCAGCCTCTCCTCATAGGGCTTGTGCTCAAGGCCTCTCAGCAGCCTTGTTGCCCTTCTCTGGACATGCTCCAGCAATTCAACATCTTTCCTAAACTGAGGGGCCCAGAACTGGACACAGTACTCAAGGTGTGGCCTAACCAGTGCTGTGTACAGGGGTACAATGACCTCCCTGCTCCTGCTGGCCACACTATGCCTGATGCAGGCCAGGATGCCATTGGCTCTCTTGGCCACCTGGGCACACTGCTGGCTCATGTTCAGCTGCTGTCAACCTTTCCACCTGGCTGCTCTCCAGCCACTCTGACCCCAGCTTGTAGCTCTGCATGGGGTTGTTGTGGCCGAAGTGCAGCACCCGGCACTTGGATTTGTTTCTTTCCCAACCCATCAGGCTCTCTCCCTTCTTTCCTTTCTCTTTACTTTGGGCAGGCAGAAGGGTTCATAGAGAGACTCTGGCACTCAGCTGTTGGCTGGCCCAGCCCTGACTCTTGACAGTGGGGAAAGCTGCACAGCTCTGGGGCAGCTCCGACGGGAGGCATAATCAGAGCTGCACCTTGGTACTTTAAAAAAAAAAAAGCACCTTGATTTTTGTTTTTCAGCTTCCCTGAGCTTCAGAGGGTAAGATTTAGAGGCACTTCCTTCTGCCAGGGAATTCTTGCATTGCTGTCTTTAAATTGGGATATCCCCATGTGCTGCAGAAATTACTCTGAGTTAATTTCCAAGAGAATATACTAATGGGATCAATGTCCTCTATTATCAGAGCTCAACAAAAATCTGTGTCTACTGCCAAAACCTGCAGCTTCCTGGTTGTAAATATGCTGTGCTCCTCATACTTCCACTGCCTGTAAATCATAGCCCTGTAAACCTGATAAATAATTGTGTTTCAAGGGTACCTTGGGTCCCAAAAGTGGCTCACGTTTGTTGTGCTCTCTGAGCAGCTGCCTGTCTTGGCTCTTTAATAGATGAGTTTAACCATAGGCCAAATCAAATCTGACCTCTTGTCTTTCCTCTCCCCTCCACCTGGGCTGATGTGGTGGGTTCTCCCTTCTCACATGAATCATCTAACCAGTGAGGACAACCCTGTTTCTGTCCTTTTAATAAGCTTTTCTAATACTATTGCTGAGGGACATGGTTTAGTGGTGACCTGACACAGCTTGAGCTGGTAATGGTGTGGATTTTGCCAGGAGAGCGTGTAGGGACTTCCCTGAATTAATTAGTATCAGTGAGAATGTAAGATTTTCGTGGTCTAACTGGTAGGCCCAAACCAGTAGGCTGAAGTAATACACCAATGAAGATGTTTCATGTGTAGACACCATCAGTGTGAACTTTGCAGAAATAAGCAGAAGAGTACCAAAAGAAGAGGTTGTAAGTAAAATAAATTCTCATTAATCCTGTCAGATAAACCCCAGGCCAGGTCTAAACAATGCTCTTCCTTCTCCTTTATACATCAAATCATAGAGTTGTTTTGATTGAGAGACCTTTAAGATCTTTAAGATCAAGTCCAACTGTTAATCCAACACTGCAACATCGAGCACGAAACCATGTCCCACAGAATCATTTCAGCTGGAGAAGACTTTTAAGATCATTGAGTCCAACCATAATCCAGCTCTACAAACTCTGGTACTAAACCATGTCCCTCAGCATCACATCTACATGTCTTTTAAACCCCTCCAGTAATGGGAATTCCACCACTTCCCAGGGCATCTTCCTGCAGAGTTAACAGCCCACGCATTTGAAGGTCTTGGCTATCACACTAATGCTCTTCCCACCTGCGCTGCTGTCATGAGTTAGGTTGAATCTGCTGATGTGTATTCAATACCATGCTGACATAATGCCAGCTTCAAAATGAAAGTGCTGGCCAGAGCCAAGTATCATGGGGCTTGAAGATTGTAGCATGAAAGGTTTCCCGTTCTGGTTGCTGCTTCCACTTGTGGGGGTTTGAGTGTTGGCCTTTTCTGCTGTGTGCTTGTTTTACCACTGGCTGCTGCTTCTGCTTTTACTAAGGTGACTGTGCAGCTTATCAACTCATTAAATTCCTTATCTGAACCCAGAGGTTTTCTGGTGTTACTTTCCCTCTTGTCTGTGTGTGGAGGGGGGGGGACTGTGAGAGTGGGCTGTGCTAACCTGCTCCTAGCCAGTCCTGCCTACACATACAGAATCACAGAATGTTACGGGTTAGAAGGGAGCTCTAGAGAACATCAAGTCCAAACCCTGTGCCAAAGTAGGATCACCTAGGGCAGGCCACAGAGGAATTCATCCAGGTGGGTTTTGAAACTCTCCAGAGAAGGAAATCCAAAACATCTCTGGGCAGCCTGTTCCAGTGCTGAGACCATATGCATATTAACAGACACTTAGGCTCACACTTAAATACCTATATCTGGAAAAATTACTACTTTTAGTTTGGTACTTCTTTTGCTCCTTGCCTTCACTAAGGATCTTCCATGAAGGCTCCAGGAAGAGCTTATTGTGGCCTATCAGTACTTAAAGGGGCTGACAAGAAAGATTGGGACAGTTTTCTGAGCAGGGCCTGTTGTGACAACACAAGTTGATGAATTTAAACTGAAAGAGGGAGATTTAGACTAGACAGAAGAAAGAAATTTTTTACACTGAGGGTGGTGAGACCCTGGCCCAGAAAGGTGGTAGAAGCCCCATCCCTGGAACCATTCCAGGTCAAGATGGATGGGGCTCTGAGCAGCCTGCTCTAGTTGAAGATGATCCTACTGATCACAGCAGGGTTGGGCTAGATGATCTTTAAAGGTCAAACCCAACCCATGTTATGATTTTATGAGTCTAGGTTACAGATAATTGAACACAGGATTAATTCTATTACTACTTTATTAACAAAATGAATAATGAAAAATTAAGCTCTCATTCTCACTGAGCAACAACTGATTTCCTGATTTAACTCACCATGCTCTATTTAATGACAAAGCTGCTTGACATTTTTCTGGTAACTCTTTACTTAAGTACTTCTTCCAGAGACTAAACAACATATAACCCCTTCAGAAACCTGAGCTGCTTAAATTAAAGACAGATGTGATGTAAAATGGAAGGTTTCTGTTATGCTTGGATCAGTAAGATGTAATTACATTAATTTCCACCAGCCTGTGTTTTTGTGACAAAACAGAAGAGGCCTTTGCATGGCTATTTTTCTTTCATTAATAACAGGCTGACTTATCATATAATCATAGTATTGTTTCAGTTGGAAAAGACCTCCAAGATCATCTGAATCCAAACATCAACCCAATACCACCATGACCATTAAACCATGTTCTGAAGTGTCATGTACACATGTTTCTTGAACACCTTCAGGGACAGAGACTGAACTATTTCCAGTGCTTGACCACTCTTTCAGTGAGGAAATTTTTTTTTAATATCCAACTTCAACCTCCCCTGGCACAATTTCAGGCTATTTCCTCTAGTGCTATCACTTGACACCAGGGAGAAGAGAACGACCCCCACCTCACTACAACCTCCTCTCAGGTAGTTGAAGGTCAACTTATGAGGTCAACTTAACTGCATTGATGCCAGCTTGTAACTTTCTGTCCCAGAGGTGGTTTTGGTTGCACTTGAGACATAGCGGAAAAGTATGGAGGGGGTTTACAAGCAAAGTGCTTTATTATCCACTGTGGCATGTGAACACCAAAGTTGTTACTCCTCCCAGGTGGCCAAAATCTTCCTCAATTTAATGGTTAGGTCCAAGAAAGAGGTTGCTAAAGCTCTGCTAATAGCTGCAGATTCAGCTAAGTTTAGCTGTTTCTTACTAGAGGCTCAGAAAGCATCATCAGAAACATCACAGAGAGCATTCTTTATTGTCCACTAGATCATGAAAAATTCTGTGGCTGAGAGAGACTATCCTTTTACCAGAGACTCCAAAACAGCTAAGAACAATTTTTTGAAAAGTAAATAATGAGGTTAATAATTGATAGATACAATTAAATATTTAATAACTAATTAGAAAAACAATTTAACCTCAAGTTACATTTAACTTCCAGCACATGACAAGATCTGTTGAAACAATCATAGAATCATAGAATCGTATTGGCTGGAAAAGACTTTCAAGATCATCAAGTCCAACTGTCAACACCACCATGAGATGATGTAGAATGAAAGCTAATGGATTATTTATTATTTATTTATTATTTTTTAGTTTCTTTTCTATCAGCTTTGCAAGAAGAAAAAGTAAGAAATAAAGGGAAAAAAACAAAGCAAACTTTTGATATATGCTGGTGGAAAGGATGTTGGATTTCTCTTGCTAATGCTACAAACATATGAAGTAGGAGATGAAATACCATGTTCAAAGGACAAAAAAATAGGTCTTGTGATTTGTATTTCCACTTAGTAAAAAAAAATTAGAAGAGAAGTATTTTTTTTTATTCCTCACCTAAAAAGAAACAATGTGAACAACAGGAGATGTGTAATTTCTTTTCCAGATGTGAGATCCTTGTTCCATTAGAGCTAAGTAATAATACTGTTTGTATTGTCATAGACATCATCAAAAAGAGAACTTACAATTTTCCTGGAATACACATTTCCTGACTCATAATCACCATTAACTTGAGTTACAGCTATTCATATCTCAGAACCCTCACTCATTGTGACTGTTAATAGTTGCTGGCAACCTACTCCTGATTTGCAACATAGATATTGTGGAAAGGTGTTGTTCATTCCTCTATACAATCATTGACAGCCAAAACTGAATGTTGGAACATGCATGAGGCTAGAACTCATGTTTACTCAGAGGCTGGCATCTATTTCAGCAGACAATAAGTCAGCTCTAACACATAATTAAGTAGTTTACAAAACTAGAATATCACCCAGCTGAGAGCAGAGCAGAATCATAGAATGGTTTTGGTTGGAAGAGACCTTTAAGATCATTGAGTCCAATGATCTTAATCTAGAACTGCCAGGTTCTAAACGATGTCTCTTGGCACTGCATCTCCATGGCTTTTCAATCCCTCCAGGGATGGGGACTCCACCACTGCCCTAAGTAGCCTGTTACAGGGCTTGACAACCCTTTGGGGGAAGAAATTGTTCCTCATGTCCAACCTAAACCTCACAACTTGAGGCCATTTCCTAGTTTGTTGCTAGGGAAAAAAGACTGACCCCCACCCTGATACAACTTCTTTTCAGGGAGTTATAGAGAGACAGAAGGTCTCCCTTCTGCCTCCTTTTTTCAGGCCTCACATACCCATTTCCCTGAGCTGCTCCTCACAAGACTTGTGCTTTAGACCCTTCACCATCTTTGTTGCCCTTCTTTACACACTCTCCAGCACCGAAATGTCCTTCTTGAGGAAATGGTTTCAAGTTGCTCCAGGCGAGGTTTTGGTTGGACACTAGAATAAACTTCTTCATGGAACGGGTTCTCAAACACTTGAACAGGGAGGTGTTTCAAAGCCACAGGTACAGAAGCTGAGGGACATGGTTTAGCACCAGACTTGGTAAAGTTAGATAATGGTTGGACTCAATGATCTTAAAGGCCTTTTCCAGGCAAAATGATTCTGTGACTCTGATTCTCTGATTCTGTGACTCTATGATTCTAAGATATCAGTGTTGTCACTCTATGGAATGTCACTGCACTGCAACATTGCATCAAAAATAGTTCAATTATTTGTATTTCCCATCTCTAAGCAGCTGGCCTCTCAGAAAACTTCCTTTCTGGAGGTTTCTGACCATGATTCATCGGTTGGATGAACAAAATCTGAGCGAACAAAAGGAAAAATGCTTTTACACAAACCAATGTCTGCGAGAACCCTCTAATTCTTCTGCATGTTCCCACAGAGTGTGTGTAAGGTCTCTATTAGGAGGTTGATTCAGCTCAGAGGGATGCTATATTTTCCTTTCATGACTCTCTCTATAATCCTTTGCCCTGGAGTTGAAGATACACTGTCCCCTGACTCACCACAAGTGATGAACAACAAGGTAGTGCTGCCAATTTTCCAACACACACAGGGAATGAGAGATATAAACAATCATTTCCTCGTAACAGCCACATGGACTAAGCTGGGATCAACAAAGCCTCCACAATAACAAAACTAGTTTTTTCTTACAAACTCTGATTCAGTATTTCCTTTGTGTCCCATATTTGAAATTTTCTGTGTAAGAGATGTGGAATTCATTTCAATGAGCCACCAAGAAACCAAGGCCATGTTTAGATACATTAATCCATATATATATGCAAGTGTATATTCTAATATAATGTTTTAAACTGTGATTAGCAGTGGCTAAAGTATAAGCTGCACCTCCAATATTGGTTTCAGTTTTGGGCCCCTTGCTCCAAGAAGAGCACTGAGGTGCTGGAGCAGATCCTGAGAAGTGCAACAAAGCTGGTGAAGGGTCTAGAGCACAAGGTTTGTGAGAAGCAGCTGAGGGAACTCGGTGTATGAGACTTGGAGAAAAGGACTTTGAGGGGAGACCTCTCTCTCTAAAATTCTCTGGAAGGAGGTTGGAGTGAGTTGGGTGTAGGTCTCTTCTCCAGAGTAACAAGTAATAGGACAAAAGGAAATGGCCTCGAGTTGCACCAGAGGAGGTTTAGGTTAAATGTAAGGCAGAAATTCTTCACTGTGTGGTGAAGATACTGGAGGTGGTGAGGTACTGGAACAGTTCATCCTGAGAAGTTGTGGATGTCTCACCCCTGGAAGTGTTCAAAACCAGGCTGGACAGTACTTTGAGCAACCTGGTATAGTGGAAGTTGTACCTGTAGGGAATGTGGAACTAGACAACCCTTAAGGTCCCTTCCAACTTAAATAGTTCTATCATTCCATGATTCAAGACTGCTTTGTAAACCCTCTGCGTTCATCACTATTTCCTTTGATACCTGCTGCCACCCATGACTTCAACACAGCACTACCAACAAACAAAGCCATAATCAGCCAGGATCCACCCTCAATTCCACGCAATAAACGTACCATAGGATTTCAGGACATGGTTAGTAATCATGAAGGTGTTGGGTTGATGGTTGAACTTGATGATCTTAGAAGTCTTTTCCAACCTGAATGATTGCCAGCCTCAAGTTGTGCAGGAGGTGTTCAGGTTGGGTTATTAGGAAATGTTTCTTCACAGAAAGGGTTATCAAGCACTGGAACAGGCTGCCCAGGGAGGTGGTGAAGTCACCTTCCCTGCAGGAATTTAAAAGACTCCTGGATGTGGTGCTCAGGGACATAGTTGTTGTAGTGGCTTAGCAGTAGTGGTGGGATTGTGAGCTCTAAGCAAGTGGTTGGACTTGATGATCTCAAAGGTCTATTCCAAGCACAAGAGTTCTGTGTTTCTATTCTATGGTTCTGTTTATTTACATGTTCAGACAATTTTTGGTGCATTCTTTAGCAATGACATACTCTTGGATTGCACCTCAAAAAGTTCATCAGGATATGTTGTTATCTGCTCTGAAAGCCACAGCCAGCAAACTAAGTGCTATCAGCCAGGTGACCAACAACCAAATTAGTCATTTTCAAACTGTTTTCATTACTTTACTGTATTTCTTGAGACATTAGATTAGGGTGCCCAGAGAAGTGGTGGAGTCACCATTACTGGAGGTGTTAAAAAAAATGAGTAGGTGTGGCACTTTGGGATATACTCTAGTGGGAGGTTTCTCAAGTGGAACATGGTCCAGTAGTGATGGAAATGTTGTTCAGAGGGTTAGACTTGATGATCTTGGAGATCTTTTCCAACCTTGATTCTACAATTCTATTTTTGCTGCTACTGGTCCAGTACCAGATATGAGAAGACTAAGTCTGGCAGAAAAACAGCAGAAATTATTATAGATAGCAAATATGAGATGCTCCATCAGTGGCTTCTGAAGGCTTGTTGTGTCTTGCAGTGTCTTGTAGTGTCTTGTAGTGTCTATTGCACACAGTCACCAGCCCTCAAGTTGTGGTTCTATAAGTGTGTTTTATCCTAGGATGAAGTGAAAAATGTATTTTATCCTAGGAAAAAGTGAAAAGATGGATTTTATCCTAGGAAAAAGAGATTCACAGCTCCTTCAAATGCGCCATCAACTGCTCTGGGTCCTTGAGAAGTCCAAAAGAATTTTGTGTTGATGTGTAATATTTTTAGGAAAGCAAAGAAATTTTGAGAGAACCTTTAGGGGTCTGTGAATGTGTTTTAGGAAGAATTTTATTGGTGGGGGGGAAGGGTTTTCTTTTTTTTTTTTTTAATTCAGAAAAATTGTTTTCCTGGTTTAAAAAAAAAAAAAGAAGCTGAAGCTGAAAATCCTGAATGTGCAGAGTGTAATTTGGGGAAATTATCCATTCAATCAAAGTTAATAAGTAATGAAATCTGATAGACAGAAAAAAGCCAAAATCACTCATTCAGTGAAGACAAAATGCTATTTTCAGGGCATGACTCCCAGCTATTAGCCAGCTGAACAAAATAATATGCTCCAGGAATATGCACTAGAATTTTCTATAGTTATTTGTCTAGGAATTTACAAACTTCACTGACAATTCCTCATTGCTGCTGTAATTCAGGCAGTAGCTATGTCACCTGTCCTGACAAGCACAATGCTGGAGCAGAATCCCATGACAGGAAGACTTCATTGAATCATGCAGTGGTTTGGTTTAGAAGGGAACGTTGAGATCATCTAATTGTTAATATATAAAATATCCCTTTCTTTCAGAACTTGTCTGTGTTATGTTTTACAGCAACAGTGACACACGCTGAACACACAGCTGAAAGAGAGTTGAAAAAATGAATTGTGACTTGTCTCTGCAACAGAAATGTCTGCTTCAAAATACAAGGAAGCAGAGATGTTATGACAATTTTTAGCCTGCTCCAGGGCTTGACCAAGAAATTGTTCCTCATGTCCAACCTAAGCCCACCCTGGCACAGTTTGAACCTGTTTCCTCTTGTCCTGTCACTTGTTAACTGGGAGAAGAAACCAATCCCCACCTCACTACAACCTCCTACTCTTCAGGATGAACAACCCCAGTTCCCTCAGCCACTCCTCATGAGACTTGTGCTCTAGACTCTTCTTTGCCATTGTCATTGCCACTGCCAGCTTTGTTGCCATTCCCTGGACCTGGTCCAGCACCTCAATGTCCTTCTTGGAGTGAGTGACCCAAAACTGAAGCCAGTATTTGAGATGTAGCCTCACCAGTCCTAAGTACAGAACAATCACTGCTCTACTCTATTGCTGATCCAAGCCAGGATGCTGTTGGCTTTCTTGACCACCTGGGTGCATGCTGGCTCACCTTCAGCCATCTGACCACCAGCACCCTTATGCTGTTTTCCACCATGTAGCTTTCCTGCCCCAAGCCTGTAGCATTACATGGGGCTGTTGTGACCCAAGTACAACACCCAGCACTTGGCCTTGTTGAAGCTCATGCCATTGACTTTGGCCCATCAATCCAGCCTGTCCTGGTCTGTCTGTAGAATCTTCCTGCCCTCAAGTAGACCAACACTTCTGCCCAACTTAGTGTCAGCTGCAAACTTCCTGAGGTTGCCTTGATCCCTTCATCCAGATCATTGATAGTGATATTAAGGAGAACTGGTCCCAGTACTGAGCACCACTATTGACCAGCCACTAACTGGATTTAACTCCATTCACCACCAGGATGTGTTCAAGTGTTCATAAGAAAGGAAATCTCAACACCAGGATGTATAAATCAGGGACAGACATTAATTACAATACACAACCTAAAAAAGTCCTTCCATGATCACTGGAAACAACTTCAGCAGGACTATGAGATTTGCTCCATGAACACATGGAGCACTCCACATACTCCATACACTCCACAAACTCCCCTGATGAAAGAGCACTGGGATACTTACAATTTCTGATGATCTGTTTAAACCTTTTTTTTTTTCAATACATAGATTGAGTGATCCAGGCTGCAGGACACTGAAGGAATGAACTTGGCTGAAGGATCACTGAACGTCTTCTGAAAGGAGTGAAAGTGAGATAATCTTTCTGGTTGGGAACAAAAAAATCACAGTGAATAAAATTCCTTTTCTAAACGATTGTGGCTCACTGTTAGCCCATAAACTATCAAAACTACATCTTTGAGTACTTTATGGTGGTGTGTTTTTTTTTTTTTCCTTCACACTCCTGTAGCTGAAGAACAGAGCATTTAGGGCAGTGATTTTTGCCATATATTCCATGTTTTTTGCATCAAGCTTCGCACATGAGTCTACAAATAGCCCACATCTGGAAACCCAGAAACCAACGTCATGTAACACTTGCTGGATACTGAAAGTCTTCACTGTAGAGATCTAAGGAGTCCCATGGAAACTTGACAATATTCAGCTGCTCTTCCTTCCACATCTTTTCCACCTCATTTGCACACTTTGGCAGGTTTGGCACCTGGAGTCATCCAGCTTCAGTGTTATATCCTTCCAACCTATCCACTCATCCCATCTGATTGTAATCTGTAGTAAATTTAGCTTTCCTTAATGGGTAGGATTTTTGAGCTGGGACTAGTCTATCTTTGTAGTAGAGATTAGGTGAATACATCTGTGACCACATACTAAGAAAGGTTTTCTGAGAGAATAGAGCCCTAAAAGTCACCCTAATCATTTTGGAAGCTGAGCTCAACATTCCTTGGAAACAATCCCATAAAACCACTAGGACTAAGACTATTTTTAGAGTCCAGCACGGGTCCTTTGAGCACTGCACTACCAATCTCTGCACAGCCTATGTGCGTTTTTAAAGTTTTAAGGTGCTAAAAGAGAAAATCTGTGTTGGGTTTGCACGGCAAGGTTTTGGTAGCAGGGGCAACAGGTGTGGCTCTCTATGAGAAGCTGCTAGAAGCATCCTCAGTGTCCAACAGAGTAAATGCCAGTTGGCTCCAGGAAGAATCCACTGCTGACCAAGGCTGAGCCCAACAGTGTCAGAACCTCTGAGACAACATATTTAAGAAGTTGGGGGGGGAGAAGGGGGGAGCCTTCAGCCAGAAAAAGAAGAGAGAAGATGTGAGAGAAATGGCTCTGCAGACATCAAGGAGCAAGGAGGGATCTGAAATTCAGATTTTCATAACCAGCAGCTGACTCAGCCACCATAGAATTACTTTTCATGGGATGGAGGAGACTCAAAATTCTCTAGAAAGGGAGCCAGAACAGGGGTTTTAGTCCCTTTCTTTCTTGTCTGATACACTGGGAGCATCTATTGGATCCTACCACTGCCTCCTGCCTGCCTGCACCATTCTTGGGTTAATTTCTGGTACTTTGCCAATCAAACATTTGTTGGCAGACAACAGAGAGTTTATGGAGTCTCCTTCTCTGGAGCGATTCCAAACCCCCCTGGACATTGTGATGCTGGACAACCTGCTGTGGCAGGACAGTTGGACTAGATGATTCCCAGAGGTCCTTTCCAGGCCAAACCATGATGGGATTCTGTGGTTCTGTCTAATGGAAAATGGAATGGTGACCTCCTTCTTCTGGGTGGGGGGTGTGGGGGTGTGGTGAGGCAGGTACCTTGGGAGGATGTCCTTGTGAAGACAAGAACCTGGATGCGTTCCTGTGTGGTCTGGCATAGGTGATCCTGCTCTGGCAGGGGGGTTGGATTAGATGACCTTTTGAGGTCCTTTCCAGCCCTTAATATTCTGTGATTCTGTGATACCAATGATATTCCATGACAGTGGCAGTAGGATGGAAGGTACATACTTAAAGGAAAATGTAGACCAAGGACTGAGTGATTTGAACATTAATATTTTCATTGAGATGAGGTTTAAATTTGGCAAAGCCAAAAGGCTGTGTCTAAATTTGGATGCTGAGTCAATGCCATCTAGTGGTGGTAGGGTTGGGGTTTTCTTCTGGGTTTTTTGTTGCTGTTTGGTTTATGGCCATGAAATTCACAGTTTAACATTGTCACAGCTAATCATCATCACGGTTTAACATCATCAGTGTTCCACATCAAAGGTAGATAAAATATTCTTTATGTGTTGCACATCCTTGTGAAACTTGCCTAAGTGTTCCTCCAAGCTGAGCAGCTAAAAGCCATTGATAAATAACAATCCAGATATGCAAAATTCAGAGATGTTTGCATTTCACAGAATCCCTGAATCCCAACATGGTGAAGGTTGGAAGGAACCTCTGGAGATCATCTAATCCAACCCTCCTGTTACAGCAGGATACTTTCCATAACTTGAAATAACTTCACCTATCACAGACTGAAACTCTTTTACTGAAGGCAGCATTGCATCCCCGCTTATCCAATGCTGCCAATTTCAAATGAACCCTCTACAACTACCTGAAAAGAAGTTGCAGCAAGGTAGGGTTAAGTCTCTTCTCACATGCAGCAAGTGACAGGACAAGAGGAAACAGCCTCAATTTGTGCCAAGGGAGGCTCAGATTGGCTATTTGGAAAAATGCCTTCGCAGAAAGGGCTATCTAGCATTGGAAGGGGCTTTACAGGGAGGTGATGGAGTCACCATCCCTGAAGGTATTTAAAAGAAGCATGGATGTGATCCTGAGGGATGTGCTTCAGTGGTAGTAGCTTAGGGTGGGATTGTGAGCTCTAGGTGAGTGATTGGACTTTGATGATCTTAAAGGTCTCTTCCAACCTCAACATTTCTATGATTCTATGATTGTAACTTTGCTTCACAGTGACCTAAGGTGATATGAACATCAGACTGGCCACTACTAACAACCTTATATTCAACAAAATGTATTTCCTTTGATTACAGGCCTCACGATGAGCTTTGTTTTCTTATCTTTAAAGAGGAATACAAAGCACCCAGATGCTTACCATCACACCTGGTCCTCTCAGCAATAAATTCCTCTATGTCAACAGGAGCTGACAAGAACAGGAGTTAACAGGCAGGAAAGCTTTCAAAGCTTTGTAGGAAAATAAAGAAGCTCTGAGCCCCCTGCAGCTATGCAGATGAAAAAATGAGCTTCTTTGGTGGTCTGTTGTTTGCTTGCAGAAGTAAAATGTCAGAAGAAAATACCATCTTATTTCATTACCCCTGTGGTCATGAACATCAATTAGAAGACACACATGGTTGAGAGCACTGTACTTGATACTCAGAAGATGAGAGTGCTGAAAGTGCATCCTGCCTATTAATGCATCATTTCCTTCAACATATTCCTCACCCTGGGGTTTATAGCACAGTAGAAACACTCATAAATGTTTGATGCTCTCTCCAGAACTATGCTATGCAGCTCTCACAGAAGCTGTTGACTTCGTTTGTTCCTAGTGCCGATCTAAAGCTCACCTGGCAATACGGGTGGAGGAGATGAGGGTTCTACTAAAAAATGAAATGTCATGGTGATGAGCATTAAAATTCCATAAAGACTGGGAGCCTGAGACACAGGCAAAGGTGATGAAAGCAATGGCTCTGTGGACAGGAGCTGAAAGCAACCCCGGAAAAATTGCAGTGGAGTATTGTGTCGGGCTTGAGGGAAGTTCTCTTTCCCCTCTACCCTTCCCTACAGAGGCTACATCTGGAGTATGGCATCCAGCTTTGGGCTCCCCAGTTTGAGAGAGACTGGGAACTAGTGGAGGGAGGCCAGAGGAGGCTGAAAAGGTGCTGAGGGGACTGGAGCATCTCTGTAAGGCAGAAAGGCTGAGACCTGGGGCTGTTTAGCCATGAGTGGCATGAGAGGGGATCTTCTAAATGCTCAGCAAGAGCAGGGACCTTCTAAATGCTCAGCAAGAGCTGAGCTTTGAAGGTCAGGAGGATGGGGCAGGCTCTTTTGGTGGTACCCAGCCATAGGACAAGTTGCAACAGACACAAACTGAGGTTAAATCTGAACAGAAGGAAAAATTTCTTTGCTATGAGGTGCTGAAGCTCTGGAGCAGCAGGCCCATGGAGATTGTGGAGTCTCTTTCTCTGGAGAGATTTGAAACCCACCTGGACATTGTGATTCTGGGCAACCTGCTGTGGGTGACCCTGCTTTAGCAGGGAAATTGGACTACATGATCTCCAGAGGTCACTTGCAATCTGTCCCATTGTGATTCTATGATTCTGTGAGAGCAAATCTTTTCCTTGTAGAGGTCCTGTGGGATAGCAGACAGCTGAACATTTTAGCAGCTTTGAAAAAAATTACCCCTCTCTTCTTCCTCCCAAGTCCCCATGTTGACATCATTCCCAGTTTTAGTGGAGAAGGGAGAGATGCTGAGAGAACCACCCTTGTGCTGGTGACATTATTATCTAACTGGTTAAATACCACTGGCCTATTTTGAATATGTTTGAAGATCCTTTTAATTATAAAATCTAATGAAACATCCTTCATGCTGTATTAAGAAACAAGAATGGGTAGCTTCTATTATGAGGAACTTTTTACTGATGAAAGAAAATATATGTCAAATAAATGGAAATGAATGTCATAGAATCATAGACTCATAGAATGATTTGGTTTGCAAAGGACCTTTAAAGGTCATCTGCTCTACCTCCCCCGCAGTGAACAGAGACATCTTTAACTGGAGCAAGTTTCTCAGAGACACATCAAGCCTTACCTTGAGTGTCTCCAGGGATGGGATGTCATAATGAAATGGCACTTAGTCTTTTTCTTTTCTGAGTGGACATAGTATCTGAGTGTCACTTCTGCAGGGCTTTCAAGCTGTCCTGGTGTGTCTGCAGTGCAGAAAGATCATGGTAGTTCCTGAAAGAATGACATCATAAGGATATTGGGGAGCTGCAGATGTGTCCTACTTGCAGGGTACCCAGAGACCTTTTCTTGTTCCTCTTCTAATTTTCTTGTGCTTTGATGGTTTACCAAAGTGGATGTTCTGAAGTTTATTTTGGAGTTCATATTAGGCAAAATAGATTTTCAGGAGTTTAAAATCAGTAAATAAAGGTTGCTGCAAGAGAACACCTGTAGACACCTCTGAACAACTCAATGGTTTGATTTCAAATGGTCATCACTGTATAGTTGCTTTTCTCAAGTCACAATCTATTCATTTGGAGGATTGCACGGCTTGAGAAGAAATTAATCCACTTAAAGGGGGCCTATAAGACAGACAGGGACAGTAAAAT
This sequence comes from Indicator indicator, assembly GCF_027791375.1. Taxonomy (NCBI): domain Eukaryota; kingdom Metazoa; phylum Chordata; class Aves; order Piciformes; family Indicatoridae; genus Indicator; species Indicator indicator. The sequence continues at coordinate 30,874,779 of NC_072015.1, forward strand.
CAAATTTCTGATTCTTTATGCCATTTGCACAAGATAAACACTACACAGACTGCAAATATTTAATCATCTTAATTCTATTTAGTCTCTCTGTTTTAATTGATTACTTCCTCTGTATCACTCTAGCTAAACTTTGAGTGTTAAATAGCCAACTCTAAGCAGAGATGGATTTTGATCATTCAGAATGTCAAGAAAATTTGAACAAGAGAAGTCTACTGAGTCTACTGTGAGAAGACGTCAGCTTTCCCTTACTGGGTAATATCCTCAAATCATAGATGGTAGCTGTTGGAAGAGATCTCTGGAGATCATCAAGTCCAAATCCCCTGACAAGGCAGGTTCACCTAAAGACTGGCACAGGAACATGTCCAGGAGGGTTTTGAATCTCTACAGAGATGGAGACTCCATCAACTCTTTGGGCAGCCTGCTCCAGGGATCTATTAACCTTTAATTAAAGAAGTTCCTATTCATGTTTAGATGGAACTTGTAATGTTCAAGTGTGTGCCTCTTACCATTTGTCCTGTCATTGAGCACCACTGAATAAAGGCTGACCCCATCCTCCTGACACCCAGCTTTTCAGTATTTAGAAGCATTTATGACATCCCTCCTCAGTCTTCTCTTTTCCAGACTAAAAAAAACTAATTCTCTCAGTCTTTCCAGATGAGACAGATGTTCTACTTCCCTAATCATCTTTGTAGCCCTCATCAGAGTTGATTCACTACACCAAAACTACACCATGAATATATTCAGAGATTATAGCCTGCTGTTTAGGGCAGTCACTTGGGAAGGAAAAGGGGAAAACTTTGGTTTCTGCCAATTCTGCAATTACTCTGTTAAAATAATGTAACATCAGATCCTTCCTGCTGCTGGAAGCTTATTCTTCTACCTTCTTTTTGAAGCCTGTTTCTTTTGTGAGAAAATCCCTGGGGATTTTTTAATTCCCTTTTTGATGGGGTTTTTATCCAATCAAAGCAGCTCTTTTTTTCCTACTAGTTATGCTATACTTTGCAATGAACTTTGGCTGACTGCTTATTTGTCTTTCTGACAATGGTTCAGCAAAATCTTTAGCAGGATAAGCTCTTTATGTCTACAGATCCCTGAAATCAGGTTGAACAGAAGTGGAAGTTGGTCTCTTCTACCAAGTCACAAGCAACAGGACAAAAGGAAATGGCTTCAAATTGCACCAGGAGAGTTTTAGGCTGGACATGAGGAACCATTTGTTGTCAAGCCCCGGAACAGGCCGCTGAGGGAGGTGGTGAGGTCTGCATCCCTGGAGAGATTTAAACCCCATGTAGATATGGTGCTGAGGGACATGGCTCAGAATACTACAATCACAGAATGCATCAGGTTGGAAGGAACCACTGCAAAATAATTTTAATGGATTTTGCATTTGAACAGCACACTACTGAGACTATTGATCTCCCAGGAAACCCTGTGGTTTTGAAAGTATCATTATGAGGTTTTCTGTACTGACAGTTTAGGAAGGAAATTACTGTGAGCCAAAATATCTATCAAATTAATAAGCTACATCTGCATGTGCACAGCACAGCACATAGCATCATGGACAACTGAGGTCAGAAATGCAAGGTGAGATAATAAATGTGAAAACTCTCATTCTTACCAGTTTTCAAGTGCATTGCATTGTGTTGTTACTAGCATTGCTAATAAACATCCTAGTAAAGTATTTAACTCAGTCATTTTGTACAGATTATTTTACCTAAATTATTAGAACTCTATAAACCACTTGAGTAAAATCTACAGAAGGGATGTGGAGAGTTAAAAATATATTTCAGCTTCAGCAACCATTTCTACAGCACAAGACCAATAAGCATAAAAAACAGAATCACAGAATCATAGCATGGTAGGGTTTTGGCAGGGTCCTCTGGAGATCATCTAGTCCAACCCCCCGACAAAGCAATGTCACCTAGGGCAGGTCACACAGGAACACATAAAGGTGAGGTTTAAAAGTCTCCATGTAAGGAGACCCCACAACCGCTCTAGGCAGCCTGGTCGAGGCTTATAGTAAAGAAGTTTTTCCTCATGTTGAGGTGGAACATCCTGTGTTCCATTTGTGTCTGTTGTCCCTTGTCCTATCGCAGGATACCAATGAAAAAAGACTGGCACCTTCTTCTTGACACCCACACTTTGGATATTTGTAAACACTATTAAGATCTCCTTTCAGCCTCCTCTTCCAGACTAAACAGCCCCAGGTCTCTCAACCTGTTCTCATTAGGCAGATGTTCCATCCTTGTAGCCCTCCCTCAGTCACTTTCTGGTATATCCCTGTCCCTCTTGAACTGGTGAGCCCAGAACTGGACACAATATTGCAGATGTGTTCTTTCAAGGGCAGAATAGAGGGGGAGGAGAACCTCTCTCAACCTACTGCCCATACTCCTCTTCATAGACCCTAGGATGACATTGGTCTTCTTGGCCTCAAGGGTACGTTGCTGTCCCATGGATAATTTATTGTCCACCAGGTCCTTTTCCATGGAGCTGCTTTCTAGAAAGTCGACCCCTAACCTGTATTGGTGCATGGTATTCTTCCTTCCCAGGTGCAGGACTTTACACTTATTCTCTTTGCAGATCATTAGGCTCCCCAGTGTGTCCAGATCCCTCTGAACATCTGCACAGCCTTCTCATGTATCAGCCAATAATCCAGGTTCATAACTTTAATATTGCTGAACCTGGAAGTGGATTTCCAAACTAGGAAAGAAAGATAGAGTTCATCCATTTTTCATTGTCATGAGTTCTTCCTCTGATGGAATCTATATGAATTAGAATCTGATACTTGAGAGAATTCTCTTTTCTAGAGGTTTTATTTAATGAAAAATATTCAAACAGCTCTGCACTCAGACTGAACTGTATTTAATAACTTTCCCTGGTAAAAATGGTGGCTCCACCACCTCCCTGGGCAGCTTGTTCCAACGCCTGACTACTTGCAAAAGTGCTGTTTACAAAGGTCCTGCTGCTCATAGAGCCTGGTGTAGTATCTGTAGCTTGATCTCTGGAGAAGCAATCATAGGCAGCTTTGATATAAACACAACAATCAGAATTAATCAGCTGACAGTGGAACACAGCAATGCATCTGACAGAACAGAAAGAAAAGAAAACCTTCTCTAAAGAAAGCAGAAATCTTTTACTGCTCCAGAAAATGAACACAGGCTGGTGCTCACAACCAGAGCTTTAAATTTCACAGAGTGGTTTTAGAGATTAAAGGGGTGTGGATGTCACCAGGAAATTTCTAAAGGTTTTTTATTTGGAACTCAGGAACAAGGGAGAATAAACCTGGAGAAAAGCAGATTGATCTTCAAGTATACACTGACGTGTTTGCCTGTCTCTCTCCACTGTCTCCCAAGCATAGGTGCACATGGCAGGTGCTGCTGGATTCTGCACATGTGGGGCAGACATAGGTTGAGCTGAAGTACTGCCAGTCTCATTAACATAGGTGGACACATAGAATCATTGAATAGGTTTGGTTGGAAGAGGTCTTTCAGATCATCAAGTCCAACTGTTAACCCAGCTCTGCCAGGTTGCTATTAAACCATGTCCTTCAGCAGCACATCTACACTCCCATACTGATTTCAAATAGGGTTGTGTGATCAGTTGGACTTCATGATCTTGGAGATCTCTTCCAACCTGGTTGATTCTGTGATTCTGTGATACACAGTTTTGAAATCTCTCCTTCGATGGGTACTCCACCACTAGACTGGGCAGCCTGTTCCAGGACTTGGCAACCCTTTTGGGAAAGAAATTGTTCCTCATGTTCAACCTAAACCTCCTTTGGAGCAACTTGAGATCATTTCCTCTTGTCCTATGGCTTGCAACTAGGAAGAAGAGTCTGACCCCCACCTCATTACAACCTCCTTTCAAGGAGTTGTAGAGCGTGAGAATCATAGAATCATAGAATCATAGAATCAAGAAGTTGGAAGAGACCTCAAAGATCATCAAGTCCAACCTGTCACCCTACACCTCATGACTATCTAAACCATGGCACCAAGTGCCATGTCCAATCCTCCCTTGAACACCTCCAGGGACGGTGACTCCACCACCTCCCTGGGCAGCACATTCCAATGGTCAACCACTCTCCCTGTGAAGAACTTTCTCCTCACCTCCAGCCTAAACCTCCCCTGGCGCAGCTTGAGACTGTGTCCTCTAGTTCTGGTGCTGGTTACCTGGGAGAAGAGACCAAACCCCTCCTGGCTACAACCTCCATTGGCTGGTCTACCCTCAGCCTCCTTTTCTGCAGACTAAACCACCCTGGTTCCCTCAGATGTTCCTAATAAAGAGCTCTTGACCCTTCACCATGTTTGTTGCCCATTTTGGGTATGTTGCAGCACCTTAATGTCCTTCTTGGGTGGAGGGGCCTAAAACTGAACCCAGTATTCCAGCCTCATGAATGCTGAGTACAGAAGGACAATCACTGACCTGCTCCTCCTAGCCACACTATTGCTGATCCAAGCCATGATGCTTTTGTTCTCCTTCACCACCTGGACACAGTGATGGTTCACATTTAGCTGTCTACCAACAATCCAACACATTCCTTTTCTACCAGATCATGAAAGTAAAAGTGAAAAGTAAATATGGATTCTGTACATGACCCTGGGAAAAAAACACTAGTCTGTAGGACTTGCATTAATTTACCAAGAGGCAGATTAATGTTTGTCTCCTCAAATAAAACAGGCTACACTGGTGGCAATACTATGGTGACATTATAAAACATGGCTCAGTGCTGACTCCTAGTTTTCCAGCTCTCAGTAGCTTTCTCTGGAGAAAATATGAGCCACATATTTCTCTTTTGTTCTCTTGGTTTTTAAGCCTCTAAGTAGCACTGATTGGTTTTGGCTAAGAAATAAGAGTTGGAGGAGCTTTCAGCTCAATGAACTGACTGTGGCTGGGAACTGTATTTTGGAAAAATCTGAAGGCTGTAGTATTTTCACTACTTGCTGGCCTGCTAAGTACGCAAACTCATGAACAGACTGAACTCTGAAGGTATCATGGGGTAATAAGCACACCGCTACCGAACCAGTCATCCAGCACTGCTGGTATTTTGCTGCCAAAAAGCCCAGTAATTCCATGCATCCAGGTTTGGTGCCAGATAGATTAACTTGGTGTAGCTGTGCTAAATGTTGGTTTGTCTAGCTTGTCATGGAGAATGGCTAAGCCACCTACCAAGAGTCACATTAATACTTTAAGCTTCTGTTAGCATAGACACCTTGCATGAACTGGGATGTTAAGCACAAGAGTAAGTGTAGAATCCAGCATCTGGGAGGAGCAACACCGTGCACCAGTACAGGTGAGGGGTTGACCTGCTGGAAAGCAGCTCCATGGAGAAAAACTTTGGAGTCCCAGTGAACTAGAAGTTATCTATGGAACAGCAATGTGCCCTTGTGGCCAAGAAGGCAAATGGCAACCTGGGGTGCATTAAGAAGAATGTGGCCAAAGGGTTGAGGGAGTTTCTCCTTCCACTCTATCTGCCCTGGTGAGACCACATCTGGAGTATTGTGTCCAGTTCTGGGCTCCCCAGTTGAAGAGGGACAGGAAATACTAAAGAGAGCCCAAGAGAGTGCCACAAGGATGATTAAGGGACTGGAACATCTCTGTGAAGAGGAAAAACCTGGGGCTGTTTAGTCTGGAGAAGACTGACAGGAGATCTTGTTAATGTTTACAAATATCTGAAGGGTAAATATCAAGAAGAAGGGACCATTCCCTTTTCAGTGGTGACCTGTGATAGTTGTTATCCTGCAACTTCTCTTGAGGCCAAATTCAATCATTAGTGGATCCACTCTTGGGTCTAGCAAAGCTGACATCATGGAGGGTGCTTGGAGATAATGCAGCTGAAGTCCCAGCACCACATCTCTCCAGTTCTTGAGGACGAGTGAGGATAGTTTCAGACTGCCGTAATTCATCTCCAGCAGCCTGTCACCAAGGACAAATATAACATATAGCCCTTTGACTCTTGTTTTCACCTCAGCCTTGCTATTTGATATAGAATCATAGATGCCTTTAGGTTGGAAAAGACCTTTGAGATCATCAAGCCCAGCCATTATCTGACTCTGCCAAGTCTGGTGTTAAACCATGTCCCTTAGCACCACATCTCTACCTCTTTTAAACATCTCCAGGGACTCAAACACCTCTCTGGGCAGCCTATTCCAGTGTTTGAGAGCCCTTTCAGTAAAGAAGCTTCTTTTAATATCCAAATTAAACCTCCCCTGGTTTAATTAGGCCATTACCTCTTGTCCTATCACTTGTTATTTGGAAGAAGAGACCGACCTTACCTCACTCCAACCTCCTTTCAGGGAGTTGTAGAGAGTGAGAAGGTCTCCCCTCAACCTTCTTTTCTCCAAGCTAAGCAACCCCAGTTCCCTCAGTTGCTCAGTCACCTACTGGTTCCATTAACACATGGAAAGTCCTCTCTTACCAAGTTTCATTGCCTCTCTGACTGCTTCCTTATTTGTTGTACTACCTGTAGGGAAATCTTCAGTTTTGCTTTTCATCTTCCTTTTTGCTGCCATTAGTCAGCATTTCTTGTTTTGTCTTGTCTTCAATTTACTCCATAGACTAAGTGGTAAAAAGCATTTGCAGTATACCTGCGTCCTACTGATTCTCATGAAAAGACAGTGAGTTCTACAGATCTCTTGGGACCTGACCAGTAGACTGATTCTCTTGCCAGTCTTTTTGGTGAAGAATCTTTTCCTAATGTCCAGCCTAAGCCTCATCTGGTGCAACTTGAAGCTGTTTCCTCCTGTCCTATCCACAAGTAGCGACAAGTGGACTATGTCAGGATGCCAGCTTGTTTTACTTCAAACTACATGTGGAGAGGAGAAGTTGAAGGGGAGTGAGAGTACCACAAGCCAGTATTTCTTCTCAGGGGTCCATATTCTATAAAACACACATATTATGGCTTCCAGATCCGACATGGTGTTGGAAAGTAGCCCATAGTGGGGGTAGTGCTCACCTCTCATTTTCCCTAGTAAAAGGAAATAAAGAAATTCTTTACAGTGATGGTGGTGAGACACTTGAACAGGTTACCCAGGGACATTGTGGATGTTCCCTCCCTGAAGGTGTTCAAGGCCAGATTGGATGAAGCCTTGAGCAACCTGGTCTAGTGGAAGGTGTCCCTTCCCACAGGGGTGGTTGCAGCGTTGGGGATGTTCCCGCTGGATGATCTTTAAGGTCTCTGCCAACCCAAACTGATCTATGAACCTGTGCATCTATGAATTCCGTAATTATTTATTCCATGCTTTCTACATATCCAAGGAAGGTCAATGAAGTAGGTGAAGGGTCTAGAGCACAAGTCTTCTGAGGAGCAGTTGAGGGAACTGGGGTTGTTTACCCTGGAGAAAAGGAAGCTGAGGGGAGACCTTCTGTCTCTCTCTAACTTCCTGAAAGGAGGTTGCAGCAAGGTGGGGGGTTGGTCTCTTCTTCCAAGTAACAAACAATAGAACAAGAGAAAAGATCTTCAAGTTGTGTCAGAGGAGGTTTAGGATGGACATGATGACGCGTTTTTTTCCCCAAAAGGGTTGTCAAGGCCTGGAACAGGCTGCCCAGGGCAGTGGTGGAGTGCCTCATCCCTGGAGGGACTGAAAAGCTATACAGATGTGTTGCTGAGGGACATGGTTTAGTGGTGACCCAACAGTGTTGGGTTAGTGGTTGGACTTGATGATCCTAAAGTTTTCTTCCACCAAAACAATTCTATGATTCCATGAATCAGACATTGTCCTACATGTTCCGATACATGCAGTTCTTCAAGGATTGAGCTCCAGAATTGTGTTTGCACTATTCTCAGCACACTTTTGAAGTAAAAGTGAGAGAAAAATAGCAAAAAGGATCATATAAAAATCTTGCAACAATTACACTGGAATTTTCCTCTGAAGCTTCAAAGTTCAAAAGGGAATAACTGCAGATTTCTGTATAAGATGAGGAGCACACATCTAATACCCAGTGTGGGGCTGGTACCTTCTCTTGGACTCAGCATCAGATTCAAGTGTGATTTTATTTACTGTGGTGGGCTCTGTAACGCTTTGCTTTGCTGAATATTTTAATGGTATTTGAAATGTCAGCTGGGTCCCAGCCTTTGAAGTCAAGAGATTCTCATCTGTAACACCATTAAGTCAGCAAAGCTCATCTTTAGGTAAAATCATGCAGAATGACATCCAGATTAAGTTGTGTTTACAAATGGAAACATCAAAGCAAGCAGCTGAAAGTACCATGTCTGAGTGCACAGTTAGCTGGTTTTCTTTTAAAAATAATATTCTGTTTCAGCTGATGGACATTTTTCTGCTCATTTTCACCCATTTTTGGAGACATTTAATGCTCCAGGGCTGGGGAAGAGTGGCTGAAAAAGCTGCCTCGTGGAAAAGGACCTGGGGATGTTGGTCCAAAGCCAGATGAATAGGAACCAGCAATATACCCGGGTGGCCCAGAAGATCAACAGCATCCTGACCTGGATGAGCAATAGAGTGAGCAGGCTGCAGAACTGATAAAGATATGCCTTGTATAGCAGGTTCAGTTTTGGGCCTCTCACTACAAGAAGGACATCATGGTGCTGGCGCAGGTCCAGAGAAGAGCAATGAAACTGGTGAAGGTTCTAGAGCACAAGTCTTGTGAGGAACAGATGAGGGAACTGGGAATGATTAGTCTGGAGAAGAGGAGACAACTCTCTACAGCTCTCTGAAAGGAGGTTGGAGCCAGGTGGGAGTTGGTCTCTTCTTCCAAGTAACAAGCAACAGGACGAGAGGAAATGACCTCAAGTTGCTCCAGAGGAGGTTTAGGCTGGATATTAGGAAAAATTTCTACCCTAAAAGGATTTTTAAGCCCTGCAATAGGCTGCCCAGGGCAGTGGTGGCATCCCCATCCCTAGAGGGGTTTCAAAGCCATGTAGATGTGGCACTGAGGAACAGGGTTCACTGGTGACCTGGCAGTGTTGGCTTAACGGTTGGACCTGATCTGAAAGGTTTCTTCCAACCAAAATGACTACAGTTTTGAAATTCTAGATTTTATGACAAGAAAGGACATAAGTGTAATAAGTCAAGGAAGAGCATAAGAGGAAGTACAGGAATAAGATGGCAGGAAAGTGCTGATGGTTGCTTCCTTGTAAGGGCAACACATGTATGTATACTCCAGGGCCCACCACATCACATCTTTACTTGTCTGCACACAGACAACAGCTGACTCAAAATACGCTTACACATTTGGATTTATTGTAGATACTTTCAAAAGTGAGCATAAACATTCCTCTCCTTGAAAATAAACTGGCTTAGATGACAACAGTTTAGCATTTGAGATGTTCACTGAACATTATGATTCATGCTCTGATTAATTTTTGAAGCATTTCCTCTTCACTCTTTTTCATTCAGGCTCTTGGAGAATTGCAGCAGGCTCATAAATTTTGCACAGTTACCTGTGGTGAGAACAGTTTTTGAAGCTGGGCTATGAGCCTGCACATGTGGACCTCAGGTCTGGATGGGTATTTACACCACCAATGCTTACCTAAGCACAGAGCATGGAATCATTTGAGGTCAGGTTGAACGAGGCTCTCAGAAACCAGAGCTAGTTGCAGATGTCTGTGATCACTGCAGGGATGTTGGGCTAGATGACCTTCAAAGGTCTTTCCCAACCCCAAATATTCTATGATTCTGTGATTCTATGATTCACTTGGCACTGCAAATGATATTCAGTCATTATGATGGAGAGCTTCATAACAGTCTCCTTCTGTTCTCAGTTGGGAGACTGTTGTCGTGATTAGTCACAACAAGCTTTGCTTTGATCATTTTGAAAACAAATACTGATGAAAAGAGCTACAGAAAAAGCAAGGATGTGTGGGCTTGTAAGTTCATATTAATATAACTATTCAATTTAGAAGTGCGTGGTTAGTGGCCACCTTAGAGTAAAGCATCAGCATGCATTATCTGGCCATATGTGGTTTCCTCAATAAAGTGTAAATCCTCTTCTGGTCATACATTCATAGAGTCATGGAATTGTTTCAGTTGGAAAAGACCTCTAAGATCACAGAGTCCAACCATCAACCTAACACCACCATGGCCATTAAACCACGTTCCAAACTGCCAGGTCCACGCATTTCTTGAACACCTCCAGAGACAGTGACTCCCTGGGCAGTCTGCTCCAATGCCTCACCAGTCTTTCAGTAAAGACATTTTTCCTAATATCCAGCCTAAACCTCCCCTGGTGCAACTTGAGGCCATTTCCTCTCATTTTGTCACCTGATAGCAGGGAGAAGAGTCTAGTCCCACCTCACCCCAACCTCCTTTTGGGAAGTTGTAGAGAGCAATGAGGTCTCCCCTCAGCCTTCTCTTCTCCAGACTACACAATCCCAGTTCCCTCAGCTGCTCCTCATAAGACTGCTCTCTAGGTCCTTCACCAGCTTTGTTGCCCTTCTCTGGACACACTCCAGCAACTCAGTATCCTTCTTTGTAATGAAGGGCTAAAAAAAATGAACACAATATTTGAGGTGCAGTCTCACCAGTGCCCAGCACAGGGTGCAATCACTTCCCTATTCCTGCTGGCTACCCTATTGCTGATGCAGGTCAGGATACTGTTGGCCTTCTTGGCTACCTGAGCACAGCCTGGCTTGTGTTTAGACTGCTCTCAACCAGCACCCCCACGTTCTTTTCTGCCAGGAAACTTTCAAGCCACTCTGTCCCAAGCCTTAGAATTACAGAACCATAGAAACATTAGAATCATGGAATCATTCTGGATGATGACCTTTCAGATTATCATGTCTAATCATTAACCCAGCACTACCAGGTCACCACTAAACCATGGCCCTCAGCACCACGTCTACACAGTTTTTAAAACCCTCTTAAGGATGGGGACTCCATCACTGCCCTGGGCAGCCTCTTCCAGGGCTTGATGACCGTTTCCATCAAGAAATTAGTTTGCCTTCAAATGCAAATCCAATGTTTGTGTTTGTTTTTGTTTGGTTTTTTTTTTTTTTAACATGTGCAGTTTGGCCATGAAAAGGTTTCTACTGAAAACTAAATTCTCCCAGTAAAAATTTTAGACAGGGAACACAGTAGGAATATTTTAATCACAACTGAAAGTTTTTCACAAAGAATTACCAACCCTCCAAGCTTTAAAATACTAAATACCAGTTTGTTCAACTTTAATAACTAAAAAAATTGAGTTTCCACAGTTAGGTGGCAGTGTTTCCTTTTTCTTACCAAAGCTTTAAGCCTTTGCAGTCACTGAGCTTCAGGGGAAAAAAAAAAAACAAACCTGTTCTGATTAAGGTTTTCACTCTGAAAGGGAACAGGACAAACATCAGCCTGTCTCATGGGGCTGCAATTATTCCCATCCCTTCTCTTTGAAGCTGACATCTGTTTCCTACACGCTTTGTCTATCACCACCTATAATGTGCTACAATTACTGTATTTTCTAGCTTGGAGAAATGCTGGAGGGTGGAATTTCCATCCTCTCCAGGTGCTCTGCACTTGCTGCACTGTCCTGCTTTCCCTTTCTCTGTAACACAATGTAAGTCCTGTATTCGACTCATGGCTTTCAGGCATGCTGAGGATCCTCAATACTAAAACAATACCTGGTCTGCATTGAGAAGAGTGTGGTCAGCAGATCAAGGCAGGTTCTCCTCCCCCTCTATTCTGCCCTCAAGAGATCACATCTGGAATATTGTGTCCAGGCCTGGGCTCCCCAGGTCAAGAGGGGCAGAGATATGCTAGAGAGTGTACAAGGGAAGCTACAAGCACGATGAAAGGAGTGGAACATCTGTCTTATGGGGAAAGGCTGAGAGACCTGGGGATGTTTAGTCTGGGGAAGGTTAAGAGATCTTATTAGTGTTTATAAATGTCTGAAGGGTAGGTGTCAAGAAGGTGCAGAAGGTGCTAGACTCTTTTCAGTAGTATCCTGTGATAGGACAAGGAGCAAGAGATACAAACTTGAACACAGGAAGTTCCACCTCAACATCAGGAAAAACTTTACTGTGAGGATGACAGAGCACAGGAGCAGACTGCTTAGAGAGGTTGTGGAGTCTTCTTCTCTAGAGCCTTTCAAGAACCTCTCTGGATGTGTTCCTGTGTGACCTTCCCTAGGTGATCCTGCTTTGGGAGGGGGCTTAGACTCGATAATCTCTGGAGGTCCCTTCCAACCCCTACTATTCTATGATTCTGTGGTTTCCAAAAGACCATACCTACAGCAAAACTCTGGTGGTGAGGGGGTGAGCTGGCTCTGTGGCTTTAGCATGATCCTGCCTTCTTACATCCTTATCCATGTTACAGCCTTTGTACTGAACTGTCTTGAAAGGAGAGGAGTTCAGCATTTTGCAGGAGGCTACCGTGCTGCAACCAGAGAAAATACAAGTTCTTTTGGATCATCCCTGAGAGGATTCTGACCTTTAAATTTCATATTTTTGCTGTGAAATGGCCACTTCAGGCATGATTAGGAACGAGGCTATCAACTATAAGAAAGATGGAGACAATCTTTTTAGCTGGGCCTGTTGGGACAGGACAAGGGGTGATGGTTTTAATCTAATAAGGGGAGATGCAGACTAGAGAGAAGAAAGAAATGTCTTACATTGAGGGTGGTGAGATACTAGCCCAGGTTACCTATATTGCCTGTAGAGATGGTAGATAATCCATCCCTGGAAACATTTCAGGTCAGGTTGTTTGGGGCTCTGAGCAACCTGCTCTAGTTGCAGGTGTTCCTGTGACTGCAGAGAGGTTGGGACGAGATGACCTTCAGAGGTCCCTTCCAACTCAAACATTTCTATAAGAAAAATTGGACTTTCATTGAAAATAGAGTATGAGAACCTGGGTGGATATAACAGGTCAAAGACAAGCATTGATGGAAATATCTGAAGCCATGGCACTTAACATAAGCTAAATCTACATTATCAACAACTACTTCATGTTATTTCATATTTTAAAATTCCCATCATATTTGGCATTATGAAATATTTTTATTAACCATGAGCCACAAAAGTGCCCCCATAGCCAAGAAGGCAAATTGTCCCCTAAATTGCATTAAGAAGACTCTGGTCAGCAGGTCAAGAGGGAAGCTCACATTCCACTCCTCACAGTGAAGCTACAGCTGGAGTACTGGGTGCATTTCTGGGCTTTCTAGGTCAAGAATCAAGGAACTACTTGAGAGAGTCCGGTGGAGGCTGCAAAGATGCTGAGGGGAGTGGAGCATCTCTGTGAGGAGGAAAGGCTGAGAGACCTGGGGCTCTTTAGCCTGGAGAAAGCAGCCTGAGAGGGAATTTTCTCAATGCTCAGCAAGACATAAATAGTTGGGAGCAAGAGGATGGAGCCAGACTCTTTCCAGTGGTGCCCAGCAGCAGGTCAAGGGGCAGTAGGTACAAAGTGGAACACAGGACATACCATCTGAACATAAGGAAAAATGCCTTGACTTTGAAGATAACAGAGCCCTGGAGCAGACTGCCAAGAGGAGTTGTGAAGTCTCCTTCTCTGGAGGGATTCTATATCCACTTGGATGTTGTGAACCTGCTCTTGGTGATCCTTCTTTAGAAGGGGGGTTGGGCTGGACTGTTTCCAGAGGCCCCTTCTAAACCTTGCCAGTTTGTGATTCTGTGACCTTATCTAGTTTGGCAAGATCTGCTGATCAAGCTTCCTCCTTGAGACAACTCCCTGTCTTTGTGTAACATAACACAGAAAGGAAGACTCTCTGTAAGTGAAAACTCTTTGACTTTCTGTCCTGTCTGCAGGGAAACGTGTCGGGAATTTATGTGCCTTGGGAAGGTCAGAAAAGGAAGTTCCCAGCTATAATAATATTTCTTTGGAAATCCCTCAGTAATAACTTAGAATTAAAGAATAGATTATTTTTTTCCCCTCTGGAAAGGACACTGAATTCTACCTATGATTAAGTGAATATAATATAAACAAATCTTCCTGAAATAATCAGCTGAATATCCAGCTCCAAAATGTCAAGTTTGTAATATTACAGTATTTGAAAGTATATTGAAATAATTTACAGTATTAAAGTATTTGAAAGTATTTCCAGTCTCTCAACATCCAAATCTGGTAAGGTACATATTAGTTAGTCTATTCACTGATTCAACCACTGTTCAACAGCAAAGCAAAAAGAAGTTATAACATGGAATAGGTTGTACAGGTTGGAGGTGGACTTACCATACCTGGAGGTGTTGAATAAATGTGTGGACGTAGCTCTTCAGAACATGGTTTACTGGCCATGGTAATCTTAGGTTGACAGCTGGACTCGATGATCTTAGAGGTCTCTTCCAATAGAAAGAATTCTATGATTCATTAAGATGTAGATGATATGATAAGCTATGATGTGATATATTCATTTCCATCTTTATCTGTTCATGAATATTACCATATCTGCAATATAGCTGAGTTCTGAGTAATCATAGAATCATAGAATGCATTGAGTTGGAAGGGTCTTCTAGACGTCATCTAGTCCAACCCCCTGCAATAAGCAGGGACATCCCCAATTAGATCAGGTTGCTCAGAGCTCCATCAAGCCTGACCTTGAGTGTTTCCAGGGACGGGGCCTCCAGCACCTCCCTGGGCAACCTGTTCCAGTGTTCCACTTCTTCTTCCTAATGTCCAATAACTTCTTCCTAATGTCCAAATGTGTATAGCAGATATTCAGGTCTGTCCTTTACCTCAAGTTGTACCAGGGCATATTTCAGTTGGATATTAGGAAACAATTGTTTATTGATAGAGTGGTCAAGCACTAGAATGGGCTGCTCAGGCGGGGGGGGGGGCGCTGCAGAATCACCATCTCTCTAAGTATTCAAGAAATAGATGTGTAGATGTGGCACTTTGGGACAGTGTCTGGTGGTCATTGTAGTGTTGGGTTAACAGTTGGATGATGATCTGAGAGGTCCTTTTCAACCTTAATGGTTCTATAATTCAATCATTCTGTGATGTTATTCAAAGACTTCCAGTAGCTCACTGTACTTTCAGACATTATTCCTTATGCCTGTGTGAAGCACCTGACACAGGGGAGTTGAAATATTAGGTAAAATGCATTGATTTATTAAATAAAAAATCCAACTGAAATGGCACAGGTCTGTAGTGGATAGTCCTCTGAGATCCTATACAATTACTCTTCTCTTTTGTCTGATTCTGTTGCTGCTTCTTGAGATGTGTGTGCACATAAATTAATGTAATTCATCAACATGACAGCTGAATTTTAAATTTGGGCTTGTTTTTTTCCACAGTTCAGCTGCTCACTTGAACATCAGCACTGATGCAGGCTTTGAATTATCTATTTTTCTCTTTAATTCCAGATTTATGTGGCAAAGATGAAGAGGAACACACACACACATACACATATATATATACATTCTCAGTAGAGCAGACTGTTTTATTTTCTACAGATCACCCTCAAAGAGCACTGTAAGCTCTTTCTGAAGTTGTGACACAGTCTGTGTTTACCTTAATCTTTTGCTGGGTCATCAAAATGATACTGGAGACACTGTCAGAGTCCTGTGTGTCTATGGCTGCTCCCTACCAGCAACGTGCCTCCAGGTAAAGCTTCAAAACTGGGTTTCTGCACTGAATCCTTCTGCTTCTGTATGGTCTTCTTCTAAGAGACTAAGTGAAAAGCATGCTCACTCTGTTTCACAGGCTGACAACAGACAACCTTTTTTGATCTTTCAAGGTGAGCTGTTGGACCTCTGTGACTCTCTTTTCTTTTTCCCCCAAGTCAAACAAAGCAATGACAACAGCAAAAAGAATGTGGAAAGCAGTAAGGTGAAAAATCTTACTAAAACCTCTGATTTTTAGTCTTAATGAGTGTGACAGAATCCAATGAAACAGAGACAAAGAGATACAAATCAGTATCCAACCCAATCCCGAGGGTGATGAACTCATCATTGTCAGCCCTGATGTTGGGGGCAGTCTGGGCTCAGCAGCAGATGGGAACCAGAGACAGGAGATGGATTCTGCAACTGGATTTAGGAACACACAGACTGGGATTGAAAAGAGAAGGGACAGAGTCCTCCTGGGAGATCAGCCACTGAAAAAAGTCTTGACCCTAGTGATCCCTCAGCTTGATCCTGAAGATGGAATCCCTTGTTGGTCAGTTTAGGGTCACCTCTGCTGCCCACTTTTCCCTACAGGTGCCACCTCTGACTTTCTGCACCACCATAAAATGTGGCAGTGCCCTTGGTCTGCACAGGAGCAAACCTAAACCAGAGCCTTTCTGCAGCCCAACCCTTGTCAGTAACTCTCCCCATCATCATTCTCACTCCTAGAAGCAGCCCCTGGCTGTGCAAATCTGCCCTGAACTTCAGACAGTGCCCTCACTGAGCAGAGACAGGGCTGAGAAGTCACATCCCTGATCAGAACTGGTTCTGGTCTAGATCAAAGCAAAACATTCACAACACATCATTTTGCCTTTTAACACATCAGCCTCTTAGGAAAAAGGCAGATGCAGATCTCAAACCTCTGTCTGAATCCAAGGGAAGTCCTAGGTCTTTGTGTTCCTGCGGGCGTGATCTGCCCAAGTGTCCTGAAGTGTTAATTTTACAGCAGGACATGGACCATAACCACTGGGTTTGAAACACCTTTTCCACTTTTCAGTGGAAGCTGCTGAGCAAACAATTATATCCAGTTTCTGTTTGTTTTGGATAGTACCTTCCATTAATTTCCACCTCACTGGATCCACCACCTAGCACTAACATTAATTTCAAGAGCAAAATTTCCACAAAACAACAGCTGTCAGTATTACCGCATGGAGAAAAAAAAACAAAAGGTAACCTGCGACAGAAAATTACTCCAAACTTGCTACCTGGTAATAAGGTACAGACAATGATAAAGCAGTTTGATAGCAGGGAAAAATATGCTAAAATAAATATCAATATGAAATATATTTTCAATTTAAGAGGTGGACACTTTGAGGGTTTTTTTGGAAGAAATCTTTATTTCAGCTAGTAAACTGAGCCCTGATTTGAGAGGCCTGTACCAAAAGAAAACAAAAAGCTTAGAATGTTGAGGCAAAAGGTCTTTAATTAAGGGACATGTTCTGTAAAACCTTTCAAACCTGACTATGAAATGGCCAGTGTGAGTAGTGGTGGTTAAATATATGCAGATATCATGATAATAAGAGCTTGATTAACCTCTTTCCATAGGAAGCAGAGTATTAGTTTCCATAATGCTTAAAATTAGATGATTTCCATCTGAATTTCAACCTTTTCCCTTGCCAAATGAAGATGCTAATCACACTATTCAAATGTTTGCAGAGAGAATTGGGAAGCTTCGTGCAGACAAAAA
Source organism: Indicator indicator (assembly GCF_027791375.1). NCBI lineage: Eukaryota > Metazoa > Chordata > Aves > Piciformes > Indicatoridae > Indicator > Indicator indicator. The sequence continues at coordinate 30,892,007 of NC_072015.1, forward strand.
ATCCACACTGTTACCATTTTAGCAATATTCGTGTGCCCAGCTTCACCAGCCTATGAATTTTTGCTTAAGTATTTAAGAAATATCTTGCACATCTAAAGACATCAAGGTTTTGTTCATGCTCATCTGCAGAGAAATCCAAAGGAATGGATGCTTCCTAAATAGATTATCATGCTATTTGTTCTTATGGAGAGAGAATGTCAGTGCAAGAGGGTTGAATATAACATCCTGAATTCTAGAAACATAGAATCAGAGAATTGTTTTGGTTGGAGGAGATCTTGCAGATCATCATGACCAAATGTTAAACCCAGCAAAGGCAGGTCACCACTAAATCATATTCACAGTCTCACAGTACCACAGTGTATCAGAGGTTGGAAGAGACCTCAAGGGATCATCAGGTCCAACCCCCCTGCCAGAGCGGCATCACTTAGGGTAGTCTGCACAGGAATGCATCCAGGTGAGTTTTGAAAGTCTCTAGAGAAGGAGACTCCACAACCCCCCTGGGGAGCCTGTTCCAGTGCTCTGTCACCCTCACTGGAAAGAAGTTTCTCCTCATACTGAGGTGAAATCTTCTGTGTTCTAGTTTGAACCCATTGTTCCTTGACTTACCACTGTGAACCACTGAAAAGAGCCTGGCCCCCTCCACTTGACACCCACCCCTCAGATATTTATAGACATCGATGAGATCCCCTCTCAGTCTTCTCTTCTCCAGACTAAACAGCCCCAGGGATCTCAGTCTGTCTTCATAGGGGAGATGCTCAAGTCCCCTAATCATCCTCGTGGTTCTATCCTCAGTACCACATCTACAGGGCTTTGATGGACCTTCATAGATGAGGACTCCACCACTGCCCCTGTACAGCCTGGCCTTGACAACCCTTTCAGTTTAGTAATTGTTCTTTGTATCCATCCTAAACCTCCCCTGATGCAACCTGAGGCCATTTCCTCTTGTCTTGTCTCTTGTTACTAGGCAGAAGAGACCAACATCCACTTGGTTCCAACCTCCTTTCAGTGAGTTTTAGAGAGCCAGATTTCCCCTCAGCATCCTTTTCTCCAGACTTAACAACTGCAGTTCCCTCAGCTGCTCCTCACAAGACCTGTTCTCCAGGCCCTTCATTAACTTCATTGCCCTTCTCTGCACACACTCCAACACCTCGATGTCCTTTCTGCAGTAAGGAGGCCAAAACTGAAGCCAGTATTTGAGGTGAAGATGTTGTTTATTTAGAAGACATTGCTCTAAATTGTGCTTTACAGAAAACATCCATGTTTTGATGTAATTCTTGACTACCAGTTACTTTTGGGCACAAAAGATTTGTTTTACATCTTGGTGTTGAATCATCCACATGCCAAAAGCAATTTGATGAAGCCAACTTATCTTCTGATTACAACAATCAACAAAACACCAGAAACAAGATCCCCATTGTAAGACAAAAAAAAAATTCCAGTTTCCTATTCCTTTGATTATGCTTGTAGCTGAGATATAAAATGTATACTCCATACAACTTGTGTCTAATCCTATTTTTGGGAATGAGTAGAGCGTAGGGATTTGTCCTGCTTAAAATTTAGTCTCCTTGCTGTAAACAACTTCTGCTACTTACAAGACCTTTTCAGTTCTGGTATAGAAGGAAATATCCCATCCAATTTTGTTCTCAGCAGGTGTTGTGGGGTTAAGAAACTCAAGACACTAAAGTGTCATTTTATTTCTTCTGGAGTCACTAGCCTGGTATTTCAGGTAATGTCCAGTGAGAAGCCTGTCATGATCCCTTAGAGCAACACAAAATAGACCAACAAATGTTAGAGGAAAGATACTGCAACAAGAGCAGAGAATCTATGGCTTGCTCTTAGGTTTCTCACCCAACAGTTACAGCTTGTTTTTATCACCCTATTTTAGACTTCAAGGCCTTTTAGGGTGCCAGTTTTGTTTACACCTTGGTCTCACAGAATCACCAACTGTTAGGAGTTAGAAGGGACCTCTGGAGATCATCTGGTCCAACCCCCCTGCCAGCTAAAGCAGAATCACCCACTGCAAGTTGCTGAGGATTGCAGTGCCCAGGTGGGTTTAGAATCTCTCCAAAGGAGACCCCACAACCTCTCTGGGCAGCCTGCTCCATGGCTCCAGCACCCTCAAAGTGAAAGAATTTTTTCCTTTTGTTTAGGTGGAACCTCCTGGGCTCCAGTTTGTGCCCATTTCCCCTTTTCCTATTGCTAGACACCAAAGAGAAGAGTCTGGCCCATGAACCCCACAATTTAGATACTGATCAGCATTGAGAAGATCCCCTCTCAGTCTGCTCTTCTCCAGGCTGAAGAATCCCAAGTGTCTCAGCCTTTCCTCTGCAGAGACATGGGCCAGACCCCTTGGCATCTTTGTAGCCTCCACTGGACTCTCTCCAGCAGTTCCCTATGTCTCTTGAACTGGGGAGCCCAGAACTGGACTCAGTACTCCAGATGTGGCCTGACCAGGGTAGAGTAGAGAGGGAAAAGAACCTCTGTCTGTGAGCTGCTGCTCAACTCTTCTTAACAAATCCCAGGAGACCATTTGCCTTCTTTGCCACAAGGACACGTTGCTAATCTGCTGCTGAGAGAGATGGTGTAATGCACAACACACCATCAGAGAGGACATCATAATGACTGCAACCCACTACACAGCAAAAAGTATTATTTTCCTATTTTCCTGCTCCTCCCTTCCTCCTGGCTGATATTTCAGCTTATTGATTTCCAGACATCATCGAGTGTCAGGCATTCATTTCCAAATCCCCATGATCTGGAGAAGAGGGAGGCCACATGAGCACTGTAAAAATTACCCAGGCTTTAGCTGAACCTTAATCACTGCCTTTCTGAACAGACTGATGATGACAGCTATCATTCTGAAAAATGTCATAATTATGACACATGGTGGTGTTTTCTCTGAAAGACTATAAACCACTGCTTCTGCTTTTCCTAGTTTTTTAGGATGCAGATTGCTGGTTCACATAATTATGGCTGCCACAAAAGATTAAACTTGTACTAAAAATATCTATCACAAACTAAACAGAAAATGTGTGCTTTGAAAACTTACCTTTACTCCCTCCTATCTTTACTCAGTCCATATCTCATTCTCTTTCTGTTATTCTGCCTTGATGAGGGTGAAGGATGGGCTGGCCACCATTCCAGTGCCAGAGGCTCACTATGAACCCCTCTGCTTTCCCAGAGACACTCATAGGGTGGGAAAGAAATGAAAACAGCTGGGAAGGAAGTAGGAACAATCCAACAAAATAGAGACATAGAGATACAAACCAATATGGAACCCAACCCCTGGTGGCAATGGTGTCACCATTGGTACCACTGATGCTGGGAGCAGGCACTGGGGAAGTCCCAGACTGGACTCAGCAGCAGATTCAGGAGCTGGATTCAGAAACACACAGATCAGTATCAAACACAAAATAGATAGAATGCTCCTGGGACACCAGTCACTGAAGAAGCAGCTTGACCCTGGTGAACCCTCAGTCTCGATACTGAAGACGCCATCCATGGCATGCAATCCCCTGTTCATCAGTTGAGGGTCACCTGTCCTATCTAATCCTCCTCACAGATGCCAGCTCTGACTTCCTGCACCCGAAGGCGGGGCAGAAGATGTAGTACCCTTGGTCTGCCCAGGAGCAAGTCTAAGCCAGAGCCTTTCTGCAGCCCAGCTCTTGGCAGTAACTCTCCCCATCAGCATTCTCACTGCTAGAAGCAGCCCCTGGCTGTGCAAACCTGCCCTGAACTTCAGAAAGTGCCCTCACTGAGAAGAGACTGAGCAGAGAAGTTACATCCCTGATCAGAACTGGTTCTGGTTTAGCTCAGACCAGAATATAGCTCTGTTCACTTTCCCATTGTTTTCTATCTTTGTTCTAGTTCCCTTTACTTCTTTATTGTTCCCCCCTGCTCCTGTATTTCTCAATAATTATCTATTTAAGGGATAAAAACTTCTAGTTAGCCTCTTTTTCTAATTTAGCATCATTCTCAATTCTTTTCACTTTTCTTCTTTTTTTTTTCCTCATTTTTTTTTATTCTCCCCATCTCATCTCTCTACAGTTTGATGTTCTTTCCTTTTCCAGAATTCCTGGGTTTTTATATTTTCTGCAGCCACATCTTTTGCTGCTTATTCAATTCTTTTCCCTTCATGTTCTGCATTTTTCCAATGAAATGTGTGTTTGTTTTTTTTTTCCAAGATATTATGTCACACTTCACTTTAAACAAGGCTCAAACAACCTAGAATTTGCACCTACAGAAATGTTTGGGCAAACCACAGGGATGTATCCAGTGTTTTATTGGTCTGCTCAGTGCAAAGCCGCAGGGGGCTACAGATTTTGATAGAGGATTCAGCAAAAGCAGAAAATCCAAAGTGTATCACAAGAATCTGCAAGAAATTGCTGTTCTTAGCAGTGTAGCTGGACCTTCATAAAGCCATAGAAATGTTTTGATAGGAAAAGACCTCTAAGATCAAGTCCAGCTGCCAATCTGAGGAGTTTCTGGGTTGTTTGTATATTGTGTATGTATAATATTGTATATATATTATATACTTTGTATGTGTTCATTGCATTTCATATTTCTAGATTTTAGTTGGCATATAAATGTAGCTTCATTTGCTTCCATCCCAAACTGAGCTCATCTGGCAATTTATTTAGGGGGGTAATTTTCTCCAAATTAGTTGGGGGGTAATTTCAACCCACCACAAACACCTCCAGGGCCAGTGACTCCATCACCTGCCTTGGCAGCCTGTTCCAACGTCTGACCACTCTTTCAGGAAAGAATTTCTTCCTTATAGCCAAGATAAACCTTACCTGGTGCAATTTCAGGCCAATTCTTCTTGTGCTGTCAATGACATTCAGTCTTCAATTAAACTTTCTAAAATATCAATTTATTTATTAGGTTTTCTTCAAGTTCCCATCAGACCATCCCTTCTTTTATTGTGCCAACTTTAGCTCTTGAGCATAAACTGGATTTAGGTTAATTTTCCTAAGCTTTTAATTCCTATTTTGCTTAAATGGCTGTAATTATCATCTAAGTGTCTTGATAAGGTACTAAGAGTTTACTTACGGTTTGTAAAAAGCCTGGAGATTATCTGATTAGAGATAATTTAAATGGAAACCATTACAATTTCCAGGAGAACCTCTGCCCTCAGAATTAAGTAGTTCATCATTCACATAGCCCTCAAAGTTATGTGTTTTAGAAAAATCTATTTTTGCCCATGGTATTGCACTTACAGGACAGGAAAATCACTTTGCTGCTTCCCAACTTGTTATTAGTCTGTCACATCCCAGTGCTGACATATCAATGTCTGCAAAAATTATGCATGTTTCAAGTCTTGTTTTGTGGTTCTCTTATTGTATGTGCTATCTGCGTGCTGAAGCACAGAGTTAGAGGCTGGTGGGGGTTGGAAGGAACTTCTGCAGATCATCTAGTCCAATCCCAATAGAAACACAGAATCATAGAATTGTTTCAGCTGGAGAAGACCTCTAAGTTCATTGAGTCCAAGCATTAACCTAAGAACACCATGGCCATTAAAACATGTCCTGAACTGTCATGCCTACATGTTTTTTGAGCACCTCCAGAGATGGAGACTCCACCACTTCCTTGGGCAGCATGTTCCAATGCATGGCCACTCTTTCAGGAAAGAAATGCTTCCTAATATCTGAACTAAACCTCCCCTGGTGCAACTTGAGGTGATTTCCTCTATCCCTGCCATTAGTTACTAGGGAGAAGAGACCAAATCCCATCTTACTCAAACCTCCTGCCGCATTGTTGGAGAGTACCAGGTCGTCTCCCCTCAATCTCATTTTCTCCAGGCTAACCAACCCCAGTTCCCTCAGCTGATCTTCACATGACTTGTACTCCAGACCCTTCACCAGTTTTGTTTCCCTTTTCTTGGAGTCACTCCAGCACCTCAGTGTTCTTCTTAGGTTGAGGGGCCCAAGACTGAAACCAATATTTGAGGTGTAGCCTCACCAGAGCTCTGTACACAGGGGCAATCCCAACCCTCGTCCTGCTGGATCTACTGTTGTTGTTTCAAGACAGGATACTTTTGGCCTTCTTGGCCACCTGGAAACACTGCTGGCTCATGATTAAGGCTGAGTGTCTTTTTTGCTACCTAGAAGAAATCAAACGCAATTTTCAGTCTGGTTGGCCCTGGCAATCTGCTGTGACAGACTGCAATGCAAGCAACCTGGTACCTGAGTAAGAAAGTCCTTACCAAGGTCTTGCAGTCTGCTCTGAGTTGTTACTAGAGGTTTAAAAGAATCTCTTAGTACAACTTGTTTTAAGACTATGATACCAAGAATCTTGGCTGTGAATGTTTAATGTGGCTTAATTAATTTAAACTGCACCAACCAATCTCTTGCTCAGGCATTCAGTGAGGACTGAGCTACCAAGGGCCTCATAAGAAGCAATTAAACTGTGAAATGGGAGCAGTGAAGAAGAAAGCAGTGTGCTGGTGCTTCCATCTCCATGTTCAGTACAACACTAGAAAATGTGTGGCCAGCGGGACCCCTGTACTCAGCACTGGTGAGGCCACACCTCAAATACTGGGTTCAGTTCTGGGCCATGCACTTCAAGAAGGACATGGAGGGGCTGGATTAAATCCAGAAAAGGGCAACAAAGCTGGTGAAGGGTTTGGAGGACAGGTCTTGTGCGTAGCAGCTGAGGGACTTGAGATTATTTAATCTGGAGAAGTGGATGCTGAAGGGAGAACTTCTGGCTCTGCAACTTGCTGAAAGGAGGTTGGAGCCAGGTGGGAATCAATTTCCTCTCTCAAGTAACAAGTGATAGGAGAAGAGGAAATGGCTTCAGGTTTGCCAGGGGAGGTTTAGGTTGCATATTAGGAGAATTTTTTTCCTGGACTAGGCTGCCCTGGATAGTGGTGAAGTCCTCATCCCTAGAGGGATTTAAAAGCTGTGTAGATGTGGTGCTGGTTTAGTGGTGACCTGATAGTGCTGGGTTAACAGTGATTCTGGTCAACCATTGTTTTGGTTGTCCAGGGAGCTGGTACAGTCACTTGCCCGGGAGATGGTCAAGAAACATATGGATGTGGCACTTTGGGACATGTTTTAATGGCCAGGGTGGTCTTGACAGTTGGACTCGATGATCTTAGAGACCTTTTCTAACCAAAACCGTTCTATGAGTCTATGATCCTCATATTCAACTTGTTATCCACCAGAACTGCCAGTCCCCCCAGCAAGGCTTCTCTCCAGTCAAACATTTCTCATCCTGTGTTTTGTTGCCTGAGGTGCAGAACTTTGTTCTTAGAAACCGACCTTAGCAAAACAAAGAACCTTATCTCTTTTGTGTACAAGAGCTGCTTTAGCTGAGCGTGTGTGGGAGGAGAAAGCAGGGGATGACTCTGTCTCCATATTAGAGTATAAAATAAGATCCAGTAATTCCTCAGACTCAGGGAGTGCATTGCAGAATATGATTATTAATAATAATAACAACTCCTGTAATGTTCTTTTAGGATTATATTTGTCCTCCATGGAATAATAATAGCTCAGTTAGGCTAATTTTGAAAGGATTTGATCTGATCTGGCTATGAGCTGAGAAACTGTGGTTACAGCAGAGGAAATGAGAAATCACAGTCCTTTAAAAAGAAAACTGCACTAGGGAAATGATCTAAAGTTCAAACCACTGTTCACTTTATTTTCTGGAATTCATAGTCTTTTCTCTGTGCCAGGAACTGGAATTGCTTAGCCTGAAAATAAGGAGGCTGAGGGGAGACCTTCTCACTCTGTACAACTCCCTGAAAAGGAGGTAGGAGCAAGGTGGGGGTCAGTTTCTTCTCCCAAGGAACCAGTGACAGGACAAGATGAAATGGCCTCAAGTTGTGCCATGGGAGGTTTATGTTGGGCATGAGGAGAAATTCCTTCTCCAAAAGGGCTGTCAAGTCCTGGAACAGGCTGCCCAGGGCAGTGGTGGACTCCCCATCCCTGGAGGGGTTTCAGAGTCATGTAGATATGGTGATGAGGGACATGGTTTAGTGATGACCTGGTTTTGTTTGGTTTAACATTTAGACATAATGATCTGGAAGGTCTCTTCCAACCACACTGATTTTATTATTCCATTATTCTAGTATTCTGTGATTCTGTTGTTCTCTGATTTCATGATTCCCTGTTTCTAGAAACATTATTTTATTAGCACTGCAACAAACAGATCTGTCACAATTCCTTCTCACAAATATATAAAACATTTGCCATTTTAATCAGTGCAAAGGCTTTTAAATTGATGATTTTTGTGCTAGAATAAACAACATATTTTTTTAATACACTTGTCTTCAGCCAAAGTTGTCTGTTTTATCTGAGAAACTTCAACATCCCTGCAGTGAACATCATTTATCGCCTCTGAAAATTACTTTTGGTTTGTAGAAGAAGTTAAATGAGGCTGCACAGGTTCAGTTGCACTGAGAATTGGCAGAAATATCTTTCCTTTGCTTAGATAACTTTGGATTTTCTGACAGCACAGTAAAAGGACTACACATTAAAAAAAAAAGGGGGGAAAAAAGGAAAAGCTTGTATAATATATTTGTAACCTTAACACCTGAGACAGTAAATCTGAAAACTAATGCATTCATCATTTGGTTCCCATAAATTCCGTGGGGTTGTCACATCCTATTGAAGCCTACAAGGATAACTGGGAAATGGAAAGCCCCAAGAGGCAGAAGATAAACCAAGATGATACTCATAGGTTCCAGGTCTGGGTTGAGGTTCAGATTCTGCTGATGTTACACTACCAAGAAAATGAATAATGTCAAACTATTCCTGATATTTCCAAGTGCCATGTTCTTGATCAGGTACTTGAGTCACTCAGTGGTCTGGGGTTGATGCCTGCTTCAATACAAATGTGAACCATAAACATATGTATGTAGAATACAGAAGGATCTTTCGACAGTTTCTCAGTGTCTAAACCCTGATCTGGGTCTTAGTAAGAGAATGTGTCGTGGGTTTAAGGCACTGGGCTGTCCCAAACCATAGAGAAGTGTTGCAGGAGGACTAGATAGTCCTGAAGATACACACCAGAAAGTGCAGTCTTTTGTTGTTTCACTCCCATGAGTGTTATATCTCTATGAAACAAAGCATTTCTGCTTGTTCTGCCCTTTTGGTATTTCAGGGGAGGGTTTAAGCCTTGAGCAGCCTTCTAGTGGCCTGGGCAAAGCTGAATTTCATCTGCAGCATTCAGGCCCAGAGGAATGGAGGAGGTGGAGAGGTGTGGAGGGTGGAAACTGAGTCGTGGGGAAGGTTTTGAAAAGGTTTTTTGGCTGAAAGAGGTTGTTATAAGCCCAAGTCTGAGGTGAGCCTGAATGTGAATTTGGGTAGTTTTTAATTTCTGTATGTAGTTGTGAATAGCAACTTCCAACTCTTTCCACTCCTGTGTGAGGGTGTCTTTACTTTACTTCCCTTGGGGGGTAAAATATATTTTCTGTGCACTCTTAAAACTAAGACAGAATGGCTCACTCCATGCTCTCTAAAATAATAAATAGCAGCATTTCTAGACATTTGGTCTGGAATAGGAGAAAAAAAAATTGATGGCAAGAGGTAAGTCACCATTTCCCCCATTCTGCAGATGCTAGATGACCTCTAGAGGTCCCTTCTAACCCAGAACATTCTATGATGTGATGATTCTATGATGTGATGATTCCATGACTCTATATATTACATGAATGTGTACACACATGAAATTCTCTATGGAAAATGTCCTCTTAATGAGCATGTGCACTTCCGTACATTATATTGTGACTCCAACAAGTTATCTAAAGAAACAGTGTGGGCAGCAGGTAGAGGGAGGGGATTCTGCTCCTCTGCTCTGCTCTGCTCTGCTGAGCCCCCCACCTGCTGTGCTGGATCCAGCTCTGGAGTCCTCAGCACAGAAGAGGCATGGACCTGTTAGGAGCAGGGCCAGAGGAGGCCACAACACTGATGGGAGGGCTTGAATCCCTCTTCTCTGAGGCCAAGTGAGAGAGTTGGGGTTGTTTAGCCTGAAGAAGAGAAGGCTGCAAGGAGACCTTCTTGTGACCTTTCAGTACTTAAAGGAGTTGATAAGAAAGATGTGGAGGGACATTTTATCAAGGAGTGTAGGGAGAGGACAAAGGGTGATAGTTTCAAACTGAATGAGGAGAGATTTATATCAGACATAAGGAAGAAATTCTTTATGCTGAGGGTGGTGAGACACTGGCCCAGGTTGTCCAGAGCAGCTATAGATGCCACCTCTTTGAAGTGTTCAAGGCCAGGTTGGATAGGTCTCTGAGCAACCTGCTCTATTTGGGGATGTCCCTCCTGACTCTAGGAGGTTGGCATTAGATGATCATTAAAGGTCCCTTCCAACCCAAACCATTCTATGACTCTGTGATTTTTGTACTTTCTCTGGAAGAGAATGGAACAACCAGCAGTAATTTGAACGTGTGGGAAGCACCTCTGACAACCTGCATCCTGATGAGCTGCTTCCAGACAGCAGAAGCTTCTCAGCTGCACATCCTCAAAGAGAGTTTAATTTTGTCTCAGTGAGGTCAGCAGCCATAGAAACAAGGAAGTCTCCCGGGAAAGACAGATGCCTGTGAGCTAACATTAGCCATTATCCAGAGAAGACATTGAGGGCAGATTCAGACTCAAATTAAATTAGAGATGAGCAAGTGAGTGAGCACAGAGCAAGAGCTAAACTGGTTAAATTCATACCCACCTTGGTAGTCCTCTCACCCACCACCCTGTCCAGATGCCAATTCAATAAGCCAGTTTGTAAAGCAATGTGATCTTCTTCTGTCCAGCTAAGAGTGTTCTTTGGAGATTATTTAAGGAAAGTTGTTGAAAGGAGCTTTGCAGGGAGTTGTGAGCTTCATTGAAATGGGCTAAAACTGTTATAATGGATAGTCCAGGAACAAGACTAGAGCAAGTTACTCAGAGTTGTTATAATTGGGAAACAGCTTCAGCTGTAAACTGATTGCTCATGTGCAAAGTTGGTAGAAGATGTTAATTAATATCTCACCTCATAGTAAGAATCAAGAAGTTTCTTAATGGAATCCACCAATATTTTTGATTGAATTCTTAAGGCTGACAGAATTTGACTTGTGATTAGTGAACAAATCAATCTTTACCCAGGCACTAGTGGTGAATGTGAACAATTTTCTTATTTTCTTTTAAAAGAAGGAGATGAATTCTTGATTCCAAGCAAACTTTCTTCTCTTCTTATGATGGGAAATACTAAAACTTCCTTGAATACCACTTCTGTTTTCTTCTCAGTTGAGTACTGAGCAACCCAGAGACTTCTTTTGAAAGGAGGCACCACTGATAGTGATAGCTCTGTTTGTAGAACGATTTGGGTTGGAAGGGACTTTTAAAGGTTGCTTAGTCCTTTCACAACAGGCCCTGCTAAAATGTCTGTCCACAGCCTTCTCATCAGCACCTTGAAGTACTGAAAGACCACAAGAAGGGCTCCTTGCAGCCACAACTCTCTTAGCCTGGCCTCTCAGAAGAGGGGTTCCAGCCCCCCCATCATTGTTGTGACCTCCTCTGGCCCTGCTCCAGCAGCATCACGTGTCTCCTGTGATGAGGGTTCCAGAGCTGGACCCAGAACTGCAGGTGGGTTCTTAGAAGAGCAGAGCAGAGCAGAGGGGCAGAATCCCCTCCCTCCACCTGCTGCCCATGGTGCTTTGAGTGCAGCTCAGGATACTGTCGGCTTCCTTCTCTTAACCTCCTGACTATCATGTAATAAACTGCATAAAGATCTTCCACACCACAGAAACAGATCTTTAGTCAGGATGGTGAAGAGACTTAACTGAAGCTTCTGAAAAAGGCCAACATGGACCATCAGCTTCTTAAATGTCTCATACAAAGAAAGACTAAGATGCTCAGGAATCATTTTGAGTTACTGGTGCTTGAATTATTCAGAGATGCTAGAGGAAGCTGCTGGTTTGCCAGCTCTGTTGAAATGTTTTCCTACCAATAAATACACCAGTGACACTTATGCTATTAAAATAGTCAGTAGACATCATGAATTGAGCAATATGCAGAATATATAGAGTTTTCTCCCTGGAGCTCATCACTCCCATACATTTTTTATTGGTTTACATTCAATTTGAGATTTTAAAGTGAGTTCTGATGAAAAGAGAGATTGCCAAGTCCACTACTCCCTGCATTAACTAGAGGATCTCTTTCCAAAGTGTTTTTTTGTTACAAAAGGTAAAGAAAAAAATAAAATAAATTGAAAGTTATAATCAAGGCACCACAATTTTTTAAATTTCATGTTGTATATTCCGGTGTTGGGACTAACCATGAAGAAAATGCACACACCTCCCCCCCACCCCCAAATATTATCTTCCTTGGAGAGCTCAAATCAATATGTTCTAAAAGGTGAAAAGAAGGTAAAAAATACTATTTATCTAAATATGTCACTATTAGTGACTGAGATCTTCATGGATCTTTACTTTGAGGTGCTGGAGCCCTGGAGCAGGCTGCCCAGAGAGGTTGTGGAGTCTTCTTCTTGAGAGATTCCAGACCTACTTAGACGTTGTGATCCTGGATAACTGCTTTATATGCTTTATCATCATAGAAGCATGGAATCATAGAATAGTGGGAGTTGGAAAGGATCTCTAGAGATCATGTAGTCCAATCCCCACCATTCTATGATTCTCTGATTCTATTCAGCAATCACATCCAGTTTGAAATTTTTCATCTCTACCATCAACCCAAAGAGCCTCCTCCTAAAAATCTTTTCACTCTACCCATCATCAACTTCAGTGTCTTACAGTAGGTTGGAACTGAATTATTTTATTGCATCATTTCATCACATTTAGATCAACTCAAAAAAATACTAAGTCCTCTCTATTTCACCCTCATTTCACCTTTACAGCATTTTAAGCTCATTCTTTTTTCGGTTCACATCTGGCTTTGTGTTTGCCACCCACTCTATGTGGTCAGCAGACTATGCTCTGCAGGTCTTTTAACAGAGATGGAGAAGGATGGGTGGGTTGTAGACAGACTTTTCAGGTTTGAGTGTTCTCAGGACAGCCTTGAAGATGGAGTTGAAAACACAGTCTTGGAATGACCATGTTTAGCTTTGAGAAAAGGAGGCTGAGGGGAGACCCTCAGCTTGCTCTCTACAACTCCCTGAAAGGAGGTTGGATTGAGGTGGGTGTTGGTCTCTTTTCTCTAATAACAAGTGATAGTACAAGAGAAAATGGCCTCAGGTTGCAGCAGAGAAGGTTTAGATTGGGTACTATAAGAATATTTGTCACTGAAAGGGTTCTCAAAAACTGGAACAGGCTCCCCAGGGAGCACCCATCCCTGGTGCTGTTAAAAGATGTAGCACTGATGGACATGGTTTAGCATCTGCCTTGGTACAGTTAGATAATGGTTGGATTAACTGATCTTAAAGGTCTTCCAACCAAAGCAATTCTATAACCCTATGCAAAAGCCACCACACAGATCAGAGAAGGAGGGGCTGGAGACTTGGGAGGAGTGTCAGAGGATGTAAGGAGGTAACTAGGAAGGCTAAGCCCTCCTCTGAGGGGACACAGTCTCAAGTTGTGTCAGAGGAGGTACAGGCTGGATATTAGGAGGAAGTTGTTCACAGAGAGAGTGATTTGCCATTGGAATGGGCTGCCCAGGGAGGTGGTGGGGTCACTGTCCCTGGAGATGTTCAAGAGCAGACTGGATGAGGCACTTAGTGCCATGGTCTAGTTGATTGAGTAGGGCTGGGTGATAGGCTGGATCTTGGAGATCTCTTCCAACCTGGTTGATTCTATGATTCTATGATTCCTTGGAATTCACCCTTGCCTGGGAGGTCAAGGACAACAGCAAGGGCTTCTTCAAATACATTGCAGGAAAAATGAACAGCAGAGGCAATGTAGGCCCACTGCTGAAGGAGGTGATTGGTGACAGGGGCTCCAGAGAAGGCAGAATTACTGAGTGCTTTCTTTGACTCCATCTATACTCAGGAGCCCCAGACCCCTGAGGTACATGATAAAGGAGGAGTTTTCCTTGGCTGAAGAGGACTGCGTTGATGAGGACTGGGTTAGGGAACAGTTAAGTAAACTGAACATCCATGAATCCATGGGTCCTGATGGCACTCACCCTCAGGTGCTGAGGGAGCTGGCGGAGATCATAGTCAGACCACGCTCCATCATCTTTGGAAAGTCATGGTGGACAGGAGAGGTGTCTGGGGACTGGAAGAAGGCAAATGTCACTCCAATCTTCGTAAAGGGTAAGAAAAAGGACCCAGGTAACTACAGACTGGTCAGCCCCACCTCCATCCCCAGAAAGGTAATGAAGCAACTTATGCTTGGCAATGTCTTTAGGCATATCAAGAACAAGAGGCTCATTAGGAGCAGCCAACATGGTTTTACCAAGGGAAAATCATGTTTGACCAACCTGATAGCCTTTTATGAGGACATAACTAGGTGGATAGATGCTAGTAGAGCAGTGGATGTGTTTTATCTTGATTTCAGTAAAGCATTCTGTGATTCTGTGTCGTAATCAGCCTGGAACTTGGCAAAACCTTCATTTCCTGGGCTCGCTATTTGGTGCTGGACATCAAGGTGAGTTCCTTGCCTAGAGAAGTGTAACCACGTTGCTTGGACACTGGATAAAAAGAAGTGGGAAAGTCCAAAGGGTGGTTTGTGTTGAACACAGTATCTAAGGATAGAGTGTCGTCAGATTGCTTTGCAAAGGTCTGCGAGATGAGGATTTTCTCTCTTATTTCCTAACTACTCCTATGTTTCTACTCCAGAGGAGGAACATTGTTCTCAAGGCATGGAAAACTACTTATCATCTAATTTCTGTCTTTATACTTAAAAGCCGGAAGGTATGACCATGCAGCAGGTATTATATATTGTTTGGCAGTGAAACTGTTGTATCTTCTGCAGCACTGAGAGGCTTGTAGATTTGTTTCCAGCTTCTCAAAAAGCCTTTTGGGAGTGCTGAGTATTTCTGGCATGTCCTGAATAAGCTGGAAGGAGGAAAAGGGAATTAAAGATGAACAAATGGTCTCTTTTTAGTGTGGTACATTGAGAACCATTATTAATTGTGGATATCAAGACGTGTAGTTGGGACACATGGTCCAACGTGGGCAATCATGTGCCACAAGCATGGGTTTTAAATCATCATTCACTTACAGAGAAGGTCAGGAATGATCAATTTTATTTAGACAGCAGGAAATTAATCTTTTATCACTACACTGGGTTTATTCAGCCTTTGTCTCCCAAGCACACCAAGTAGGAAGCTATTGAATGTAAATTATCATTGAATCATAGAATCATTATGGTTGGAAAAGGACCTCTAATATTATCAGGTCCAGCTTTCTCTCCAGCACCACCATGCTCACTAAACCATGGTCCAAAGTGAGATGTCTCCACATTTTTTGAACAGCTCCAGAGATGAAGACTGCCCTGGCAGCCTGTTCCAATGCCTGACCACTCTTTCAAGAAAGAATTTGTTCCTATTTTCCAACCTAAACCTCCCCTGGTGCAACTTGAGGCCATGTCCTCTTGTCCTATTGTTACTTAGGAGAAGAGACCAACTTCCACCTTGCTCCAACCTTTTTTTCAGGGAGTTGTAGAGAGCCAGAAGGTCTCCCCTGTGCCTTCTTTTCTCCAGGTTGAACAGCCCCAGTTCCCTCAGCTGCTCTTCATAAGACTTGTGCTCCAGACCTTAAGACTTAAGACAAGTAAATACACACGCATGCAAGTAACTTTACACTGGGGGCTTTCTCCTATTGTCTTTTTGGACAAACAACAAGGTTCTGGATGGTTTGTTGGATTCATAAGCACCATTCCCAGGGAATTCTGTGCCTGTTCAGTTGTAGGTTTAAGCAACACTAATTTAGGAAGGGATCACGACCAGTTCCAGATAAAAAAATAAAAGAAAGAGTGGTCTGTTACTGTAAATGTTAAGTCTTCCTTATTGCATTTTTTGGCCTAAAATCAAATGTTATTGCTCACTATTCTTCGAAGTTTTCCATTGACTTCTTCAATATGAACATGCTTAAAATCTAACCCTTTGCCTCCAGGCTTTGGAATTATCTAACTTCAGCATTGCAAATATGAGGCAGATAAGACTTATCCTATGGTGTGTTTAAACTCAGATGAGAAATAATTGATCCAAACTTTGTCTTATTTTCTGTACTGGAGTTTTAATTTATGTTTATTCTTCTTTTTTTTTTTCTTTATGATGTAGTGATGAGTTTCTCTATAAAATGACATCATTTTATTAGTCTGATTCATCTATAATTTCTACTACATGTTAGTCCCTCTCCTTCTTATGCTCCCCCCTCTTAAGTCACGAAAGGTTGCAGTAAGGTCTCCCTGGAGCCTTCTCTTCTCCAAGCTGAACAACCCCAACTCTCTTATCCAGCAAACTACATCTGTGCCAGTGTTCACTGAATGATAAAAAAATCCATCTACTTCCCCATTAACTCAGCTGATCTGAAATGCTGATATGTGAAGAGCAGACACACTGTGCATTGCTATTTCATTAATTTATTATTAGAGGTACAACAATGGATTAAGTTCATTTTTGTATCTCTGCTGAAAAAAAAAAAATCAGAAAAAAAGAAAGTACCCCCAGAAAGTCAAGTTTCTAAGCTTCTGAATATTGTACAGAAGGGAAGCAAAACAATAAATATCACAGAATCATAGAATCACAGAATGGCTTGGGTTGGAAGGGACCTTTAACAGTCACCTAGTCCAATCACCCATGCAGGCAGCAAGGACATCCCCATACAGGTTGCTCTGAGGCCTGTCATGCCTGACCTGGAATGTCTTCAGGGATGGGGCCTCCACCACCTCTTTGGGAAACCTGTTCCAGTGTTCCATATAATTCTTACTCCAGAGAAATAAGTAAAAACTGAATACTGGTGCCATATTCAGACCATATCATCTTGGTTGTTTTGTTTGGACAGTAGTCACCTTCCCCAGTGCAATATACTGGGATTGGCTTTAAAAGGCTTTAAATGATTCAGTTTGGAAGGGACCTTTAAAGATCACCTAACCCAATCCCCCTGCAGTCAGCAGAGACATCCCCTACTAGAGCAGGTTTCTCAGAGCCCCATCAAGCCTGACCTTGAATGTCTCCAGGGATCAGTCTTCTGCTACCTCTCTGTGCAACCTGGGTCAAGCTCTCACCACCCTCACCATAAAGAATTTCTTCCTTTCTAAATCTAGATCTAAATCTAGATCTAAATCTTGCCTCATACAGTTTGAAATGATCACTCCTGGTCCTATCACTACACTCCTTGATACAGAGTCCTTCTCTATCTTTCTTTTCAACCCCTTTAAGTACTGAAAGGCCACAAGAAGGTCTCCCTGCAGCCTTCCTTCTCCAGGTTGAACAAGGCAAACTTTCTCAGCCTGTCCTCACAGCAGAGAGATTCCATTCCTCAGACCATTGTTGTGGCCTCCTCTGGACCTGCTCCAACAGAAGATATTGGCATTTTTCACTAATTCCCTTTAAATCAGGTGTACATCACTATGTTGTTCTTTGGATAAGTTCTTTGGATAAGTTTCCTCCTCCATTTTGTTCCCTTTCAACGTATCTAATGCCTTATACCTGGGTTTAGGGCAGGATTTGAGCTTCCAAGAGAGGTTAACAAATTACCAGCTCTAATTGTTCAAGAAATTGTTAGGGGTTTTTTTGGTTGTTTGTGTGTTTGGTTGTTTCTTTGTTTTAAGCTATGCAGTGTTGGCAGCCAGATGTCATTGGGTGTTTTTTATAGGTCATGGCAGATTTCTTTGCCAAGGTGTTCTTTCTATATTTCAGGTAAAAAGAAGACTGCCTGGAGGGAGATTTTCTTAAGATGGAAATATTTCAAGAATTTAAAGAGACTTTTAATTTCCTCTAATACCAAGGAAAACATAAACCCAATGCATGGTTCCTCCTGTCACTTTGCTGCCTGTTTCAGCATGGGGGAATGTGGTGGAAAAGAGCTCTCATTAATCTCCTTGTGCTACTTTGACTTTTGGATAATAAACTAACACTGTATGAGTAAATATGATATATAACAGCATTCACTTTTCATCTCAGGGGACTTTATTTCCTTTAATTCATAGTGGTCTATACTTTATGTCATGAAAAGCTCTTGCTCTGTGTTTCTCCACCACCTTCTCCAGCATCTCTCACTCTGCTGGGGGAAAAGAGATCATTCTCAGGAATGCAACACACATTTAAGGCTTTGGAAAAGTCTTTATACTGCAGGTAGCCTCACCTCTTCCATTTCTGTTTTCTGCTCTGGTATAAGGAGAAGTTATGATCTCTTGCCCTGGTTTAAACTCACCCCTGTACCCAGCACTGGTGAGGCCACACCCCCACTGCTGGCTTCACTTTTGAGCCATGCACTATAAGAAGGATCTTGAGGTGCTGGAACATGTCCTGAGAAGGGCAATGAAACTGGTGAAGGGTCTGAAGAACAGGTGTTGGGAGAAGAAGTTGAGGGAAGTGGCATTGTGTAGTCTGGAGAAAAGGAGGCTGAGGAGAGACCTCATTCTCTACAGCTCCCTGAAAGAATGTTGGAGTGAAGAGGGGGGTGATTTTTTTTTCTCACAAGTAACAAGCAGTAGGACCTCAAGTTGCTTCAGGAGAGGTTTAGGTTGGACAATAGGAACAATTTCTTTACTAAAAGAGTGGTCAGGCATTGGAACAGGCTGCCCAGGGCAGTGGTGCAGTCCTCATCTCTGGAGGTGTTCAAAAACCACACAGACATGGCAGTCTGGGCCATGGTTTAGTGAGCATGGTGGTGTTGGGTTCAGGGATGGACTTGCTGATCTGAGAGTTTTTTTCCAACCTTAATCATTCTGTGATACTATAAAACTCCTATTCTTACAGTTTCTTCTTCTCCAGAACTGTGGGTAATGTCACTGATGAGGCTGACCAATTATTTTCCACTGATTATAGAGCAGATGTTACACAAGGTGTGTGAACCACTGCAGCCTCTGTTTTCTGTCATCTTCTTTGCTGGATATTTGAATAAAGCGTGAAGCTGATGATATGCTCACATTAAAGCTGCCTGCATGAGTTGCTGCTGGGCAGCCAGGAGCCACAAAAGGAACTGGTGCATGAGCCCACCTTCAGCAAAAGGAGGTAAAAAGAAAAGTACTGAAGTAGCCCCACTGCACAGCATGTCTAGACTGAAAACAACCAGCACATAGGTGTGGTTGATCTTGGTTTGGATTTGGACAGGGTATTGAAGGAATCTTTAAAACTTTAAAGACAGACCTCTTTAAAACTTGTTTTCTATGGTACAATGATAGAATCGTAGAATTATTGAGTCATAGAATCATCAAATTGTAGAATCACAGATGGTTTCTGTTGGAAATTACCTATAAAGGTCATCTAGTCCAACCCCCCTGCACTGAACAGGGATATCTTCAACTAGATCATGTTGCTCAGAGCCCCAAACAATCTGACCTGGCTCCAAGGATGGAGCATCTACCACCTCTCTGGGCAGCCTGAAACAGTATCTCACCACTCTCAACATAAATAACCTCTTCCATACATCTAGTCTGAATCTTACTCTTTTAGTTTAAACCATCACCCCTTGTCCTGTCACAACAGGTCCTCTTAAGAAGTCTCTTCCATCTTTCTGATCAACCCCTTTAAGTACCGAAAGGTCACAAGAAGGTCTCCCCTGAGCCTTCACATCTCCAGACTGAACAACCCCAACTCTCTCACCATGGCCATTAAACCATGTCCCAAAGTGTCATGTCCACAGGCAGTGGGATCACTGCCTGACCACTCTGCCAGTAAAAGTATTTTTCCTAATATCAGACCTAAACTCTGCCTGGCACAATTTCATGTCTCCATTCTGTAGACACTTCTACACAGAGACTCCTAACCAAGCAAAATCTGCTTTTCTCAACCAGCTTTTTTTTTCCTCAAGCTTTATATGTTAATTAATTGTATGTTTTGAACTTCAAAATCATCCATAAATGACCACCCCATTTTCATGTTTCTTCCATATATTTTTTTTTCATTTCTGCAGTAAAACTCAGTTTCTAATATTTCATTTTTGAAAAGTTGTGTGAAAAAATAAGGTCAGAACTGAGAATGGATCTAGATCCAGGACTGAATTATGGAGAACAGTCATTACTTAATCACCACCTATTGTATACATCATCAACAAAGTTTTTTGCTGGGCATGGGAAGAGGCCAGAGTATTGACAGAGCAAGGGGACATGTGTGAAGTATTGGTGGTTTGGGGTTGCTTAAGGCCAGAACGAAATGTGACAGAAGAGATGGAGATAGAGCACAGGACAGGAACTGTTTCCACTGTTCCTTCTAACCATTTGCTTCAGGCAGAAAAATTTCATGGAAAAAAAAAATAATGGTTTATTTGATTTGGGCCACTCACTCCAAGGACATCAAAGTGCTGGAACATGTTCAGAGAAAGGCAACAAAGCTGCTAAAAGGCCTGGAGAACAGTTCTTGTGAGGAGTGCCCTGGAGTTGTTTAGCCTGGAGAAAAGGAGGTTGAGGGAAGAACTTCTCACTCTCTACAACTCACAGAAAGGAGGCTGAATCCAGGTGGGGGTTGATCTCCTCTCCCAAGGAACAAGTGATAAGGCAAGAAGAAATGGCCTTAAATTGCACCAGGGGAAGTTTAGCTGGAATTAGGAACAGTTTCTTCCCTAAAAGGGTTGTCAAGCCCTGGAACATGCTGCCCAGGGCAGTGGTGGAGTCCCCACCCCGGAGGGGTTTCAGAGCTGTGTAGATGTGGTTCTGTGGGATGTTGTTTAGTGGTGAACTGGGTTAATGGCTGGATTCTCTGCAGCCTCTTCACACCTCCAGCCTGTTCACATTTTTTTGTACAGCAGGAACCAAAACTGAACACAATATTCCAGATGTCACCTGATCGGTGTTGAGCTCTCAAACACTCAATGAATCCCAAGAACTGTGCTGGGCATTGCTGCAGTGGCAAGCAACTGGGAAAGATCAGATGAATCTCACCAGAAACATGTCTATAAGCTAAAAATAATGATTATGATGAGGTCTCATGGTGTGAAATATTCCATGTACAAAATTATGGACAATTTCTCCATTCACATCTCAGGAGATGCAGTGCATGCATCCTAAATGGGACTGTGAGATGTCACCAGTGAAGTCCCATTTAGGATGCAATAGGTGAGCATATTTCAGCACTTGAAAAATTGCTGACTGGGATTTTGTATTTGGAGACCTATGGAGCTTGGAGATGAGTCAGGAAATGCCACGTGGGTTCTTGCTGTAGCAAGTCTGGAAGAAGCAGATTGCAGTTCAGACGAAGGGAGTTGGCAGAAAGGTTATGCAAAGACAAATTCTTGGAGACTGGGAGGAGATCTGGTCCAAGGTTAGAAGATATTTCATGAATATTCCTGTGCTTTTGCTTCCTGCAGCAGAATTTCCTTTCTGTTGCGCTCTAAAACTGTTCTTCAAAAGGAACCAGATATTTTATGCAAGATGTTCAGAAACTCAGTTTTGATACAGAATCTTTTAGGAAATATGGGGGGTGGGGGTGTATTTTTAAAAACAATTCAATAATTCTGCTGTCTTTGAGCCCAAATCCACATTTTTCTGCGGAAAACATTACTTCTTTTAATTATAGCTGTAAATGTATCTACTGAAGTGTTAAGAAGTTATATTTGGAATTGACAACTAAAATGATTACATCCTCCTTGATATTTGTCTTTCAGCCTGTCTTGGGTTTGCATGGCAATATTTTGGTAGCAGGGTGGCTTCTGTGAGAAGCTGCTATAATATTTCCCCATGTATATAACCAGTCTAGTTGGCCATAGAGGTGAGAAATGAATCCCACCTTTGATAGCTATCTATTATTGCACTCGCAGAGTCTTATTGATTATCTTTGATTCAACAAGATTTATGCATCCACCAAAAAAAGTCAGAGATAATTCCACTGCCTTTGATATCAGTAACCATGAAAAAAATGATGCTTGAAAATGGAAAACAAAGTGTGGAAATGGGACAACAGAAGGGAGAAGATTTATAAGGAGGAATTTATTTAATAGAATCATTCAGGTTGTAAAAGGCACATAAGATCATCATGTCCAACTGTCAACCCAGCACCGTGATGCCCACTAACATAGCTCCACACATGTTTGCTCTGCATGAAATGAAAAGCAAAATATCACAGAATACATCCAGGTAGAAGAGACCTTGAAAATCACCCAGTCCAGCACGAGACCCAGCAATGAAGGGTCAGCACTAAACCATGTCCCTAAGTGCCAGGTGCACATGCTGCTTGAACACCTCCAGGGATGGTGACTCCACCATTGTCCTGGGCAGACCATTCCAATGTTTGAGAACCCTTCCAGTGAAGGAGTATTTCCTAATATCCAGTCTGAACCTCCCCATGCACAGCTCTAGTCCTGTTGCTTGTCATCAAGGAGAAGACTCTGGCCCCCTCCTCACTTCGACCTCCCTTCAGGTAGTTGTAGAGAGCAATGAGGTCTCCTCTCAGCCTTCTCTTCTCCAGATTGAACAATCCCAGCTCCCTCAGCTGCTCCTCATAGGTCATGTGCTTCAAGCCCTTCATGAGCCTCATTGCCCTTCTCTGGACATGTTCCAGCACCTATTCTTGAAGTGAGTGGAATATTTTCAAGGACAACCAGTTATCCAGAGAAGGAGCAAAGCCATGAAGACTGAGAGAGAGAAATACAAATTACTGAGAGCTGGGAATACAATTTAAAAATGATGTGCCAAATTTTAATCTCAATTTTACTGGTTCAAAAATACCAGTTTAATTGTAATTGTACTGAGCAGTGAACTGCCTGGAATATAGAGTAGTTTTGCATCAGTTGAGCAAAAAAAAAAAAAAAAAGAAAAGGGGAATAAATTCAGTCATATTTATTTACTGAAAAATGACCTACTGCCCTGTCATCAAGCTTTATTTATTAAGTCCCCATTGTCCAGATGATGTCTCCAGCCAGTTCAATCTGTCATGTTCAACATTATCCTATAATTTTCTTCTTTGGTTAACCAAAGAGCACGTTCCAGAGTCATCATCATTATGCACAATCTGCAGTTTACTTAGACCAGGACAAATAGCAGCAAATGTCACTTAATTCAGAGCAGTTCTGCCATAAAAGCGACATGAAAAACGACGATGTAAAATTAGAACTCAGCTGAGTTTACTCAGCTGAGCAGACAACAAGTGGATTCACCCTTGTGTCTTCATCAGAGCCAGTGATAAGTATTGTGCTCCTTCCATCTTTGTCTGTGACATGGACAGTGCAATTGAGTGCACCCACTGCAGATGACAGCAGGCTGTGTGGTGTGTTTGACACGCTGGAGAGCAGGGATGCCATCCAGAGGGACCTGGACAGGCTTGAGAGGTGGGCACAAGCCAACCTCATGAAGTTCAACAAGGCCAAGTGCAAGGTCCTACACCCCAAGCACGAGCATAGGCTGGGTGAGGAGTGGCTGGAGAGCAGTCTTGAGGAGAAGGACTTAGGACTTAGGGATGTTGGCGATGAAAGGCTCAACACAAGCTTGTAAGGTGTGCTTGAAGCCCAGAAGGCCAACTGTTTCCTGGGCTGCAACAGAAGAAGTATGACCAGCAGGACAAGGGAAGTGATTCTTCTCCTCTGCTCTCTACTCTCCACTTGTGAGATCTCACCTGGAGTAGTGCATACAGTTCTAGTGTCCCCAACACAAGAACAACATTGAACTGTTGGAGCAGGTCCAGAGAAGGGACAAAAAGATGGCCACAGACAGGCTGTGAGGGCTGGGGCTGTTCAACCTAGAGAAAAAAAAGGCTCTGGGGAGACCTTATAGCAGCCTTCCAGTACTACAAGTCCAGTCCTACAAGAAAACCGTGGAGGGACCTTTTTTACAAAGGTTTCTATTGATAGGATGAGGAGGAATTAATTGAAGCTTGAGGAGGGTAGATTTAGCCCAGATATTAGAAACAAATTCTGTACAGTGAGGGTGGTGAGGCACTGGAACAGGTTGTCCCCTCTCTGGAAGTGTGCAAGGCTTGGCTGGACAGGGCCTTCAGCAGCCTGGTCTAATGGGAGGTGTTCCTGTCCATGGTGGGAGAGTTGGAACTAGATGATCTTAAAGGTCCCTTCCAACCCTAACCATTCTATGACTCTGATTCCTTGAGTCTTGCATGAGTTGATACAATTGTGAGAATATAAGGGGGATTTTGTTCCAACTTCTATGTCATTAAGATAACAAATGACTGAATCAAAATCCAGCCACCTGTTAGGCATCCAGACTGCTCAGATCAATATTAGACATCCAAATTGATTCAATAACTATCAAACATCTCAGGTTTCTTATTCTAGCTGCTTCAAGTACCTGTCCTTAGATTAAAGAATGATCCTCTGTAGGTTTCCACTGCTATTAAATCCAGATTAGACAGCAAGCTTTAACCATCCTTTAAGTGGCAGAAATTGAGAGGAATCTCTCTTAGATTGCCATCCCATAAGCTGTTTCACAATGTTTTATCACTGTGTCTTTTGGGGAGAGGAGCTTAAAGTTGTGACTTTAAAGGCTCAAAGTCCAAATTCATTGCAAAACCAGTGGATATGAGCTAGCTGGGAAGAAGTAGAACCAGTTTGACATGCTGGTGTTTGAATTGATTGAGTAAATTTGGCACTAAAACCAAAACCAAACCCACTCCATATTTCTGTTTAGAAGCTGCAAATCCCCAACAGATTTTTGTACAAACATTGCTTAGTATAGAAGCTCAGAAGCTGTGTTTTGAAGACTAAAAATATAGAATCATTAGGGTTGCAAAAGACCTCTAAGAACATCAAGTCCCACCACTATGCTCAATAAACCATGTCCTGAAGTGCCACACCTGTATATGCTTTGAGGACTTCCAAGGATGGGGACTCCACCACCTCCTTGGGTAGCCTGTTCCTAAGTTTGACCACTCTTTCAGGAAAGAAATTGTTCATAATATTCAATCTCCTGGTGCAACTTAAGGCCATTTCTTCTCGTCCTATCACTTGTTCCTTGGGAGAAGAGACCAGACCCAT
The DNA here is from genome assembly GCF_027791375.1 of Indicator indicator. Lineage (NCBI taxonomy): Eukaryota > Metazoa > Chordata > Aves > Piciformes > Indicatoridae > Indicator > Indicator indicator. The sequence continues at coordinate 30,916,967 of NC_072015.1, forward strand.
CTCACTCACTACAACCTCCTTTCAGGTTGTTGTAGAGAGCAAGAAAGTCTTGCCTGAACTTTCTGTATGTTAAACAACCCCAGTTCCCTCAGCTGCTCCTCACAAGACTTGTGCTCTAGAGTCTTCACCAGATTCACTGCCCTTCTTTGGACACACTCCAGCACCTCAATGTCCTTCTTGGAGTGAGGGGCCCTAAAGAAGCACAATGAAGTCTAAGCAAAATTCCTGGTCTTCCACTTTGAGCAGATCAAAAGAGTTTTTACGTTTGCAGCAGATATGGAAGAGTCATATCAGAAGGCAGATATGCTTTTGTGTATATCAGCACGTGGTCATCCTCATTGAGATGTCCATCACTGCTATTTTATTTTGCAACTAATCATCTTCTTCTAGAAATGTGTCCTTCCAGAAATGGATGACAGTTGGTTCCAGATGTAATATGGAAATCTGACCATGGAAGAAATCATAGAACCATTTTGGTTGGAAACGACCTTTAAGCTCACCAAGTCCAACCCTTATCTAACTGTGTCAAGTATGGTGCTAAACCATGTCCCTCAGTACCACATCTCTGCATCTTTTAAGCATCTCTAGGGATGGAAACTCACCCTCCTCCCTGAGAAGCCTATTGCCATGTTTGGATCCAGCAGCCACAAAGATGCCAAGAGATTATCATCCTACTGAAGAATATAGTGCTAATTACAGTAATTTCAAGGAGGAGATTTCTTAACTCAGGCTGAGTTGAACATGTTTTGCAAAGTGAATATTTTTATGCACAGCAATTTCCTCAAGATCAAGAATTTTGATGCTTAGTAAGAGAAAACACTGGATGGAACTCCTGCTGCTAGTCAATATGAACCGTTCTGGGGGCATATATATTTTTAAGACCATCAAACTTATGTTGTTATGGTAGCTTATACTGCACATATGACAATGTTTCTTTATTTCAGTGCTCAGGACCCTGCAGCTCAGCCAAAGCCTTCTGCACATTTACTTGCCAGTTAATTTATATTTCGGAAGGTAACTATGAATTCATGAAACAATTCAATCATCTGCAGTGGAGCAAGAATAAGTTTTCCTGCCTCTGCTAGATGCCTTTGGAGAGCACTGGTGGTACTCAAAGAGTGTGATTATTATCAGATAGGTGAATTCAGGTAGGCAAAGAGTTCTTATGATGGCACATGAACACTTTCACCATCACTCTGCTTCTCCCAGTTCCAAATACCCACCTCCTTATCATATCATCATTAACATTTCTATCATTGCCTCTAATATTAGTATTTCAAGTAAGCTCTTGACTTGCCATTTGCATGTTATTGACCTGATGAGCACCAAGGCCACCAATGAAACATAGGATTGAGGGCCTGAGTGCCTGACAACCAGATTTGAGCCTTTCCACATGTATTCAGCAGGTTGCCCTGGAGAACTGGTAACAAGTTCATTGTCCCCATCATCTCCCTGCAGTCTACTTTCAACCGCAACAACATACAGACAATACCTTACACTTGCTGCTCTTTCATGTCCCAGAATCCCAGCATGGTAGAGGTTGGAAGGGACCTCTATGGATCATCTAGTCCAACTCTCCTGCTAAAGCAGGGTCACCCACAGCAGGTTGCACAGGATCACAATGTCCAGGTGGTTTAGGATCTCTCCAGAGAAGGAAGCTCCACATCCTCTCCGGGCAGCCTGCTCCAGGGCTCCAGCATCCTCACAGGAAAGAATTTTCTCCTCATATTCAGGTGGAACCTCCTGGTTACCAGTGTGTATCCATTGCCCCCAGTCCTGGCTTTGACCACCACTGAGAAGAGTCTGGTCCCATCCTCTTGCCCCCCACCCTTTAGCTCTTTCTGAGAGTTGAGAAGCCTGCCCTTCTCCAGGCTAAACAACCCCAGGTTTCTCAGCCTCACTTTGTAAGAATTATTTAGGCACAACTCTGAAGCCTCTTTCCTAAAGCTGATCCTCATTGTCACTTTGTTAAGTACAAAGATAATCTTGAAGTATCTTCTCTTTCAAAATGCTTTTCCTTAGACAGACAAGTCATCAGGAGCAAATCCCACCCAGGACTGGGCCTGTTCTTCTGACATCCTATGGGCTTTAACAACTTGAGCTATCTATAGCACAGCTGTTTAGATCTGAGTTTGTTTTACAGATACCTTTTGTACTCAGCAGAGAAAAACAGGCATTCCTGGGCAGTGATTCATCTCACTCTAAAATAGGTCAGATGAATTACATTCTTGGATCAGGGTGAAATGAACCCAAATGAACTTCAGGGACTACTTCAAAGGCCTGATGCCAAATTTGGATGATGCAAATGTCACAGAATCATCTTGCCTCTATTAAGTGAAAAGATGTCGTCACTTCTTGGTTCCTCTGATGAGTGACTCACAAATTATAACCAAGATTGGGTAGGGAAATGCCATCCAGTCAATAAAGCCTATGAGCCACAGGGAACTGAAAGGAGCATAGGCTTGCACGTATTGAAACTGGGGACAGACATTTTAGCAGGGCCTGTTGTGACAGGACAAGGGTTGGTGCTCTTAAAGCAAAAGAGGGAGATTCAGAGTAGGAGAAGGAAGGCATTTTTGACACTGAGAGTGATGAGACACTAACCCAGGTTGCCCCAAGAGGTGTTAGAAGCCCCATCCCTGCAACCATTCCAGGTCAGGTTGTCTGGGACTCTGCACAGCCTGCTCTATTGCAGATGTCCCTGCTCACTGCAGAGACAGTTGGACTGGATGACCTTCAAAGGTCTTCTTTGATCCTGTGAAAGGGCATGGTTATTTGAAAATACTCAACAGTCACCCTTTTTAAAGGAGTCCCTTTCTCTTCACTTATTGCTCATATCAGTCAATTATTGGTCATTTGGAATATCTCAGTCCAGACCTGCATCAATTGTGTTGGCCCTGTTGCTCTTTCTTGAACCTGAAGGCACCAATAAGCACAGAAGAACTGCACCATGTAAGAGCAATAACAAAAGGAAGGTAACAAGACACCTTCTGATGTTAGAAGAGTCCCCACTAAACAGGCATTTAAAAATCCAAAATTAATCCACTACTGCTTACTTTACAAACCAACAATAGCTTTTTTTTTCTTCTTCTTGTCTCAGCAACCTATTCTGACAAGTTAGTCTCCAGACTAAACCTTTTGAAAAAGTGCCTCTTATGACCCTCACATGTAATAAGTTTGCATCATCTTCCACGTGATAGGACAAGCAAAACAGGATCCAGAAGGTTCCACCAGAAGATGAGGAGAAACTTCTTTGCTGTGAGGGTGCTGGAGCCCTGGAGCAGGCTACCCAGAAACGGTTGTGGAATGTCCTTCTCTGGAGAGATTCCAAACCCTCCTGGATCTCCTTTGAAAATCTAGACCTTTCAGTCTAAATATTAAAAATCATAGAATCATCAAATGCATTGGATTGGAAGGGACCTCTAGAGGTCATGTAGTCCAACCTCCCTGCAGAGACATCCCCAACTACATCAGATTGATCAGAGCCCCATCAAGCCTGACCTTGAATGTCTCTAGGGATCGGGTCTCCACCACCTCCCTGGGCAATCTGTTCCAGTGTTTCACCACCCTCATAGCAAAGAACTTCTTCCTTATGTCTCTTTTAAATCTACCCTGCTCCAGTTTAAATCCCACCTCCCCTTGTCCTAGTGCTGCCAGCCTTTCTAAACAATCCCTCCCCAGCTTTCTTGTAGGCCCCTTTCATGTACCCAAAGGCTGCTACAAGGTCTCCCCAGAACCTTCTCTTCTCCAGGCTGAACAATCCTAACTATCTCAGCCTATCTTTGCAGGAGAAGTGCTCCAGCCCTCTGATCCTATATATCACACAGATTTTTCATTCAGGATTTCCATTTGGTAAGAAGATTGAGTTGGCAGAAGAAGGAAGACAAGCTTCATTTGGCCCATCTGTAAAACAAGGACATTTTTTATATATATCAAGTTGAACCAGAAAAAGTGAGGAATATTTTTCTTCATATGGAGCTTGGGATAATCCCTATATATTTTTTCTTTCAGCGCATGTGATGTAGAATGATTCAATTATAGACAAACTGCCAAAGTCATGGTTGGATGAACTGACTCAGGAATAGAGCACTTTCAAAGAGCAGTTAGAAAGTGTGTGTCTCATGTACACACTTCACCATCATTAACATTTACATGAAGTGCCTTAGTTTATATGCAGCATCATCAAGTCACCTTCTCACCTTCAGGTTCTCTATTAAATTTGCTTTATTTCCCAGAAGCCTCCATTACCTGCAGCTTTACTTTCATTTCCCCCTTGTGATAACAGCAGGGCTTATTTTAAGTTTTCCAAGTACTGCATTTTCCTTGATGAGTTTGAGCTCTTGAATAAATAGTATAGCAACTAGAGAGCCATAAGAGCTTGGACTATGAATACACAATAATATCACCTGAAATTATCACCTTTGAGGTTTAGTGATACAGTACCCTGTTCTAGCTTTATTTTTTTTTACAGTGGGAAATGTCACAAGAGAAGGTCTCTTAAAAAATAAGAATATTTATGAAACTTTTTTTTTCAGTTAGTGTCTTTTTTTCCCATTCTTTTTTCTTTTTTTTTTTTTTTTTCCCCTGGTATTCTTTTATTTATAGAATCATAGAATTGTTTCGGTTGGAAAAGACCTCTAAGACTATTGAGTCCAACTGTCAATCTAAGACCACCATGGTCATTAAACCATGTCCTGAAGTGTCAGGTCTACATGTTTCTTGACCTCCTCCAGGGGTGGTGACCCCACTACCTCCCTGGACAACCCATTCTAATGCCTGACCCTTTGGGGAGAATAGGAATTTTTCATGACATTCCTGACCCAAAAATCTTCATGTTAATAGTTTCCAAAGAAGGAACTTTCATGTCTTATTGAATATTTTTGCAGATTGTCAATCTAGAGCTCTGTTTAAATTCCATTAGCCAAATAATCCCAGGTAGATAGAGATGCTTTAACAGATTGCAAACGTGTCCACCTAGAAAGTGAGGCACAAGGAGCTGAAACAAGATTTGCTCTTATTAAAATGAGTCTTCCATGAGAGAGACTCCTCAACAAGAGTTGAGGAGCCCAAATCTCCTAAAATTCTTTGGAGCTAAAGCCACTTCTGGTATCTTAATTTCATTAAAGAAAATCGTATCAGGAAAGAAGATTGTATTGGGAAAGAAGATCATAGCCACAGAACTTTGGAGACCCCTCAGGAGAGGATATTAATTGAAATAGGCTTAAGAAGGAGGAGAAAAATTATTCAAGTATGGTATTACCAAGGATACCATTGTTTTGTAAGGTAATCTAGACTCTTCACAACCTTAACGACTTGCAGAGACACAACTGCACTAATTACCAGAACTCTATGAATGCCTGGAAATAGAGTAGGTCAAAGAGTCTTCCTTGAATAAGCAACTAGACTGACTGCCAATGTGGTAATTTGCTTTACTGAAATGTCAATGAATTATTCAACAAATGTCTCTTTTTTTTCTTTTTTTTTTTGGCCATTTCTTTGTGGCTCTGCTTTCCCCTGATAATAAGCAGAGGCACAAGTTCCTGGGGATACTATTTATACTGCAGCAGTTTCCAGGAAGCAAAGTTTTTCTATGCTTTTTGTTGGCAAGCACAGGAAAACAGAGTCACTGTCCAGAGAGCTCTTCAAAGTCATCTTCATATTGAATCATTGTAGTCAACATCTTTCAACCCAGAAGCCAACCAATTCCTGCCCAAGCAGTGTGGGCAACAGGTAGGAAGTGATGATTCTGCCCCTCTGCTTCACCCTCCTCAAACCCCACCTTCAGTGCTGGGTCCAGCTTTGGAGTCCTCAGCACAGGAGAGATGTGGACCTGTTGGAGAGGGGCCAGAGGAGGCCACAATGATCCAAGGGCTGGAAGCCCTCTGCTCTGAGGGCAGACTGAGAGTTGGGGTTGTTTCCTCCTGCTCTGGGGAGACCTTCTTGTGGCCTTTCAGTACTTAAAGAGGCCAATAAGAAAGATGGAGATGGATTCTTTATCAAGGAGTGCAGTGACAGAACAAGGGGTCATGTTTTCAAATTGAGAGGAGATTTAGATCAGATGTAAGGAAGACATTTTTTACACTGAGAGAGGTGAGACCCTGTCCCAGGTTGCTCAGAGAGGTCATAGATGCCCATCCCTAGCACCATTCCAGGTCAGGCTATCTGGGGCTCTAAGCAACCTGCTCTAGTTGCAGCAAGGTTAGGCTAAACAGACTTTAAGGGTCCTTTCCAACCAAAAGCACTCTGTGATTCTATGAACATGCAAAAGGGGACAAAAGATTGGTTTCTAAGGTAATATATAGCAATGAGCTGCTAAGAAACAAAAGGCAGAAATGTAATTAGATGAGCCAAGCATCTAGGTCTGATCATGTAGTTGGGCAATTAAAGGAGGATTAAGTAAAGTTTCAATTTTATGAAAAAATCTTTTTTTCTGCACCACTTGAGGGAGTGTGGATTAGGAGATATTTCAGTGATGCTACCCAGAATTTCATGAACTCTTTCAGAGATACAGTCAAAGGACATTTTCTTCCCCACAGAGGAATGAAAAATAAAATTTGTGCATCTCAGACCCAACAAGTGAAGACTTGAAAAGAAAAAAACAGAGTGCAAATATTCTGTCTGAGACAGACATGGACTTTAATACCAAACATCAAGAAGCTGAGAGGATTTGTAAGCTCAGAAAATAAATGTTTAATTGTCTTCTTGGCAATGGGTAAAGGAGAGGAAGTAAGACTGTAACTCATGAGACAAGAGGATGTAATTCGGGATTAAGGGAAAGAGAAAGGTTGCACCCTTTAGTGGCAGATTAGCAGACTGAGGCATAGAATCCCATAACCACAGCATGGTGGGTGTTGGAAGGGACCTCTGGAGATCATCCATCATAACCCCCCTGCTAAAGCAGGGTCACACAGAGCAGGTTGTCCATGATTCTGTGTCCAGATGGGTATGGAATCTCTCCATAGAAGACTCTCCAACCTCTCTGGGCAGCCTGCTCCAGCACCCTCAAATTGAAGAAGTTTTCCCTTTTTTTAGGTGGAATTTCCTGGATTCCAGTTTGTGCCTTGTTGCTCTTTGTCCTGTCATTTGGCACACTGAAAGGAGCTTGTCCCCATTCTCTTGACCTCTACCCTTCAGCTACTGATCAGCACTTGAAAGATCCCCTCTCAGTCTGCTCTTCTCCAGGCTAAACAGCCCCAGGTCTCTCAGCCTTTCCTCCTCACAGAAATGTTCCCTTCCCCTCAGCATCTTTGTAGCCTCTGCTGGACTTTTTTGAGTAGTTCTCTACTTCTCTTGAACTGGGGAGCCCACAGCTGGACCCTGGACTCCAGATGTGGCCTCACTAGGGCAGAGTGGAATGGAAGTGGACTAATCAAATTACATATTAAAATAAGAATATTTTATTGATGTTATAAATTACTTCTTTAAACATGTTTAATTATTCCTTATTTGTGTAACAGGTATGGCATGTGTGGTCTTCTGGGATGACTAAAAAGGTATTGCTCTACCTGAGAATGTAAAACCTCTACTCTGCAACCAGATCTAAGCCCTAAACTCCTTACATGAATATATTAAGCAGATCTTTTCTTAGAAAAGGAACTCTGCTGGTAGCCTGAGTCAGGGCTTCAGATCTCAGTAGGCAACAGACATATATAAAGAAAAAGGAGTTAAGACCATTTAGGAAACCTCAACATTTAATAGACATTTTCTTAAAGCATTCCTTTGTCTTTGATATTTTAAAAAACTCTATTCTTCATGTATTAATATTCACATTCTTGTAGGCACAGCTGTCTTTTGAGCACCAGAACTGGAATAAGAGGAGCTTTACTTCATCCTTTTCCTCATATATTCACTTTTTGTGGTTTGGGAAGAAAATTAAATAAAAATCACATATGAAATGTGGGCTTATTTCTGCCTTTTTTTTTTCCCTTTAATGTCAGTGTTTATATAGGAATTTATTTGATTCATCCACAAAAACACAATGTCTAGATTATTTCACCACCCTGGAAGTGTTATCTTATTGTTGTGCTTTGTCTGCTGAATTATACAGGAATTATCAGAAATAGTTATTACTCCTGCTTTACTCCTTATATTAACGCTATATTTCAGTGTACTGCTTTGACAGGCTCATTAAGACCCAAGGGCAGACTAGAGAGTGTTTTACCTTTCTAAGTACATCTCAAATGCTTTGCTGCCACTTAAAACTGACTAAAAAAAAGTAGAAACATTTTCAGCTTTAAAAATCTGACTGTCTCTAACCGTGTCTTAGGTAATAAGGCTAAGGAAAATGTCATAAGTGTAGAACAATGATGAAATGAGTCTTTTATTTCTTCAAGGTTTCTTCTAAAGTTCCTCAAGTTTCAGAGTTGTGAAGCATTTTAATCCTCAAAGTATTTTTGCCATTAGGAAGTTGCCTGTATGGTTCTTCTGAAGGCTTTGGAGAGCTTAAGTTTGCAAAGAAGTGATCAACTTGGATTAATGACATCAGCTTTGCTCACTATCTTCTTTTAATTGGAGCAGAACTGTATTTTACAAGAGAATTTTCTCAAAACATTTTCCACCCTTTTTCCTCAACTGAGTTGGTTTTCTTCATTCTGCCTAACAAGGAATTAGTTGTCCTCACCAAGCTTTACATTTGTTCTAACAGTCCCTACATGATATCATCTCTGCAACATTAGCACCTGATAACTTCATATATTCATCTACAGTATCTGTGTTCTACTGACATATTGCATCTCCTATCACAGGGAGAATCTTAAACCTTCCTTTACTTACAACAAGGCAAATCAGGAAGTTTCTGTTTAAGTCTAGAAACCAAAACCAAGTTAGTCCTGTATCCCTCAAAGACATTATCTAACTGATTGTCCTGGTTTGAGGTAAACCAGAAACAATTCTGTTCAGAAGTTTCACTTCTCAGCTCAGGCTCTGCTCAGTGAGGGCACTTAAAGTTCAGGGCAGGTTTGCGCAGCCAGGGGCTGTTCTGGCACTGAGAACACTGATGGGGAGAGTTACTGCCAAGGGCTGAGCTGCAGAAAGGCTCTGGCTTAGAGTTGCTTCTGGGCAGACCAAAACCAGTACCACATCTTGTGCTCCACCTTAGGCTGCAGGAAGTCAGAGGTGGCATCTGCAGGGAGGAGTGGACAGCACAGATGAGCCTCAACTGACCAACAAGGGATTGCATCCTATGGACATCTTTAGGAGGGATCACCAGGGTCAAGACTCTTCTTCAAAAGCTGGTGTCCCATGAGAACTCTGCCCCTTCTGCCTTTGATATGGATCCATGTGGTACTTAATCCAGTTCCAGAATCCATCTCCTGAACCTGCTTCCTATCTGCTGCTGAGTCCATTCTGGGACATCCCCAGTGTCTGCCCCCAGCATCAGTGGTGACAATGGTGACATCATTGTCATCAGACATTGGGTTTCATAGTGGTTTGTATCTCTTTGTCCCTATTTCACTGGATTTTATTACCATCCCAGCTGGTTTAGGTTCTTTCCCAATGCATCAGTCTGTCTCCCTCCTTCCCCTTCTCTTCCCTTTGGGAAGACAGAGGTGTTCATGGAGACCCTTTGGCACTTGTCTAGTGGCAGCCCAGCCTTAACTATAAACACATAAAATCAAGATTAAATAAGAAACCAGATGTAAACCTTAGCAAAAGACACAGGTATGACATTAGTCAGCAGAGTGTTTCCCCAATTACAAGCTAAGAACTGAATGTCAAGGAGAATTTACTATTTGCTGCCTGTGCTTAGAGTTGCTCAGAAATATTGCATAGACAGCCATTTGGATGTGCAACCATGGAGAATAGTTGTATTTGTCACTTTGATGAACTTCTCACTCACACAAGAATGGTGTTGACATCTCAGGCAAGCATTAGGGGAACTTGATGGAGACCTTGATGTATTTGTGTTTTAATGGGAGAGATATGAATATGCATTGGCAGCATTATTTCAATTGAACCTTGTGGCTTCTGCTACAGAGGCATTAGAAGGTCAGCTGTGAGATTTATATTGGTGTAATGCTTTGAATTCAAGGCTATAGAGACCACTTGTGGTTTCCATTATGATGCTTTGATGAGGTAATTAGTCTAGGAAAATGATTCTGTTTCAAACCTGAACCATTAGAGGAATCATTAAACATGACAGGACATGGCACTATGTTCTGTCAGTGTGATGATGTCAGTATTGGAGTCCCAGCAAAATGAAACAAATAGCAAATTAGAAACTCTTAGCATGACTTTTCTACAGCATCACAGGCAAAGACAGAAAAACAAGTGACAGTACATTGCTTAGTACATCAGGAATCAGAAGAATCATGGAATCATTTGAATTGGAAAAGACCTTTAAAATCATCAAGTCCAACCATTACCTAGCTCTACCAAGTGCTAAACCATGTCCCTCAGCACCACATCTCTGCCCCTTTGACACACCTCCAAGCATGGGGATTCGACCACAGAATCACATGGAATCACTGAATCGTTTGGAAAAGACCTCTAAGATTAGCTGGAGAGGGACTGCTCAGAAAGGCTTGTAGCACTAGGACAAGGGGTGATGGATTTCAACTAGAGCAGGGTACATTTAAATTAGGCATTAGGAAGAAGTTCTTTACTATGAGGGTGGACAGACACTGGAACAGGTTGCCCAGGGAGGTGGTGGAGGCCCCATCTCTGAAGGTTTTTAAGGCCATGCTGGATGGGACTTTGAGCAACCTGATCCAGTGTGAGATGTCCCTGCCCATGGCAGGGGGGCTGGAACTGGATGATCTTTGAGGTCCCTTCCAACCCTGACAATTCTGTGATCATCAAATTCAACCATTATCTAACTCTAAGAAATACAGGACTATTAAAAGATAGAATCAGAGAGAGATAACAGAGATAACATCCCTTGGAAGAACTACTAAAGAAATAGGCACTCAAAGACTAAAACAGGAAAAAAAATTCATTTGTAAGAATCAGAACTTCAAAGCAGAAAATCATAGAATTGAAAAGTACCTAAAAAATCCTTACAGTCCTAATGTCTTGTCTACAAACAAGATCCATGATTCTCCTAACAGATATGTCTGACTCCTTTTTAAAGACATCTAGCAGAGACTGCAGAATATCCTCAATCAACTCCACACCTCTACTACTTTCATCACTTATCTAAACTGAATATTTTTGCCAGTTACTGAAGCTCATTGCTCCTTCTCTATGCACATCATGTGCCTTCCACACAGAAAGCAGACTGGTGTGTATTTCAGAACTATTAATATGTTCTACATGTTTTTTTTTTTTTTCCCATCAGGTTAAATGATCCTATTGTTTTTCAAAGGCCATTATTTCCAGTCTTGGTTATTCTGATCCTGGTTATTATTTGGTGAAACATTGAGACAGGCTGGCCAGGGAAGTGGTGAAGTCACCATCTCTTAAAAGGTCTTCAGATATGAGTAGATGTAGTGCATAAAGACATGGTCTAGTGTTCATGGAGCTGTTGGGTAGAAGGATAGACTTGATGATCTTAGAGGTCTTTTCCAACCTTAATGACTCTGTGATCAACATCTTTCCCAACATTCAGTAACCCAACCTGGACCTGTTCCTCCAGCTAAACCCTTTCTACTGGTGAGCTTAACTTCATCTGTCTATAAACACAGTTCAGCACAAAACTTAGCAGAGTTAGATAATGCTTAGACTTGATGATCTTAAAGCTCTTTTCCAACCAAAACAATTCTATGATTCTATGAAAAGACAAAGAGAAAATGAAGAAACCATCATTCTTCTGCACAGAGAAGAATTTAGATGTTGAAATTTAGATGTTGAAATATATTTGGACTAGAATTGTAGATAATTTAAAATATATTCTCTGTGGGCATCAATATGGCTTTAAAGTGTCTTTGGGGCTAGGAGTGGGGCTAATCCCAGAATGCCAGCATGGTGGGATTTGGAAGGGACCTCTGGAGATCATCTAGGCCAACCCCACTTCTAAAGCAGGGTCACCCACAGCAGGTTGCCCAGCATCACAATGTTCAGGTGGGTTTGGAATCTCTCCAGAGGAGGAAGCTCCACAACCTTTCTGGGTAACCTGCTCCACAGCTCCAGCACCCTCACAGCAAAGATGTTTCTCTTCATCTTCAGATGGAACCTCATGAAACTGTAGGTCAACAGCTGCAGAAAGAATATTTCATAAAACAGTTGGCTGCACTGAGATTGGTGAAGACCTCACGCTGATGGTCTTAACTGTCCACACAGATGCATTGCACAGACTTGTAGAATCATTTTGTTTGGAAGAGATCGTGCAAGATGATCCAAGAGATCATCAAGTCCAACCATTAACCCAGCACTGTCAGGTCACCACTAATCTATGTCCCTCAGCACCACATCTACACAGCTATTCAATCCCTCCAGGAATGGGGACCCCAGCACTGCCATGGGAAGCCTGGTCCAGGGCTTCACAATCCTCTTGGAGAAGAAATTATTCCTCATGTCCAAACTAAACCTCCCCCCATGCAACTTCAGGTTGTTCCCTCTTCACTTGTTGCTAAATGAGCATTCCAAAAGTCACTGCTAAATCTAGACATGCACCTGTACAAAATGAGGCACCAGCGGATACTCTCATGGGATGTGAAAATATCTGCTTAAACATCTTAGCAGACTTTTGTGTCTTCCATTAAGTTGAAATACACTCTGCCAGTTATGCCAGCACAGCATACAGCATTTAAACAAGCAGAATGTCTTTAAGATTCAGCATGCACGACTCTCAGTTTTACTCCCTAGGTATTTTATAAACTAAGTTATCAGTTTATGTTTACATTTTAAAACAGGCTTCAGTTAGGTTGATAGTACAAAGTCTTACTGAAGCTTTCTAATCTGTTTTAGTTTTAGCAAATGTTCTCTGCAGTACTTCAGAATCACAGAATCGTAGAATAGTAGGGGTTGGAAAGGACATCTGGAGATCATTAAGTCCAACTCCCCCGCCAAGGCAAGTTCACCTAGAGAAGCTCACACAGGAACACATCCAGGAGGGTTTTGAATCTGTCCAGAGATGGAGACGCCACCACCTCTCTGGGCCAGCTGTTCTAGGGCTCCATCCTCCTCATGTCTCAAGTCTCAAGCTGTGCCAGGGGAGGTATAGGCTGGATATTAGGAGTAAGTTCTTCACAGAGAGGGTGATTGCCTATTGGAATGGGCTGCCCAGGGAGGTGGTGGAGTCTGCCGTCCCTGGATGTTCAAGAGAAGACTGGATGAGGCACTTAGTGCCATGGTCTAGTTGATTGGCTAGGGCTGGGTGATGGGTTGGGCTGGATGATCTTGGAGGTCTCTTCCAATCTGGTTGATTCTATGATTCTATGATTCTATGTTTAGATGGAACTTCTTCTATTCAAGTTTGTGCCTGTTACTTCTTGTTCTGTCACTGGGCATCACTGAAAAAAGACAGGTCCCTTCCCCTGACACCCACTCTTGTAAGTATTTATAAGCACTTATGAGATTCCCTCCACAGTCTTCTCTTTTCCAGACTAAAAAAGACCCAATTATCTCAGTTTTAACTCATAAGAGAGATGTCCTATCCCACTAATCATCTTTGTAGCCTTTTCCAGTACAGCAAATTGCTGTCCTTCTCAAACTGGAGACCCCGGAACTGGACACAGTACTGCAGGTGTGGCCTCACCAGGGCAGAGTAGAGGGGAAGCAGAACCTCCTTCAACCTGCTGTCCACACTCTTCATGCACCCCAGGAAAGCACTGGCCTTCTTGGCTACAAGGGCACATTGCTGGTTCATGGTCATCCTATTGCCCACCAGGACTCCCAGGACCTGCAGCTGAGGGTCTTCCTGTTTGTCTTCATTTACTGGGAATTAATGAACACACAAGATCCTAAATATTGAAATACCCTGAATTCATTTTGGGATGAAACTTCATTGCTAAATCCAAGAAGCAGGAAAGAAGGATTATTTTAAGTGTTAGGCAAATTGCAAGAGAGAGCTGAAGCTTCCCAGTGGACATATGATGATCTTCACACATTTCACTAATGAAATCAACTTCAAACAATGTCAGGCATTATGTAACAATCAAAAATTAGGAGATAAAACAGCTTTCTTTTGAGAAAAGAACACTTTTATACAAGCCTAAGGAAGCATATACTTCAATTAAGAGGACTAGGCGTGTTACTTTAAACTCTTCCAGACAAACACAGACCCTTTGATCATTACTGCTGTGACTACCTGTGGGAGCAAATCAGAAATACTGTGTGGGTCTACAGCTTTCCTCAGCTTATGGATGTGCAAAACAGCTGAGTCACATCTTCTTTTTGTAGTTGTGAGCAGCACCATGTGCAAGGAAAGCACACTTGGTTGGGATTAGCTGGAGGGGATCTGGCTAGTACAGTAGAAGAGGTCTTCCACTGACCCCTAATTGGACCCCTAATTTGACCCCACTAAGAGACAGAATCATAGAATCATTTCATTTGGAAAAGACCTCTAAGATCCTTGAGTCTAACTGTCAACCCACTACCACCAGACCACTAAATCACATCCTGAAGTGCCATGTCTACAAGTTTTTTGAACACCACCTCCCTGGGCAGCCTCTTCCAATGCCTGACCACTTTCTAAGGAATGAAATTTTTGCTAATAACTATTTTAAACCTTCCCTGATGCAATTTGAGGCCATTTCCTCTTGTCCTATCAGTTGTGACTTGAGAGAAGAGACCAAAACTCACCTCACTACAAGCTCCTTTCATGGCTTTGTGGAGAGCAAGAAAGTGTTCCCTTAGCCTCACCTCCTCTTCTCCAGACTAAAGCAAGCCAGCAAGAACAACAGCAGGTCAGACTGTAGGCCTGTAAATGTGTGTCACATGCAAAGGAACTACAAGATACTGCAAAATTCTGTATGAGATTAATGACAAAGTTAGGCATCATAGAATCACAGAATCCCAGCATGGGGTGAGGGGAGGTTGGAAGGGACCTCTGGAGATCATCTAGTCCAAGCTCCCTGCTGTGGCAGGCACACTACCACAGAAGAGACAGCTCAGTTTTAAACAATGGAGTTGCTGGGTATTTGCAACCACAACTTGTCCCTTATCTCCTTTGTAATTTGAAGGTTAACTAAGGAAATGTATCATAGGGTGGTATCTAGGTTCCCATTTCTTACCCACAGGGCATGGCTAAGCTTTGATGGTTTCTACAAGCCAAGAATCATAGAGTGATAGAACTAGAGAATGATTTGGGTTGGAAGGGACCTTAAAGATCACCTGGTTCAAACCCACTGCCATGGACAGGGACACCTTCCACTAGACCAGGTTGCTCAAGCCTGGCCTTGAAGACTTCCAGGGAGGGGACATCCACAACGCCCCTGAGCAACCTACAAAGTTGTTTTGACTTCAGTACCACATTCAGAAGAATCAGCCCACACTTTGCTCGTTTGGAAAGGTTAACATTCAACCAAAGAAATGCAGTTACAAAGGATGTTTATTAAATGCCTGTCCAGTTTGCTCTGCTACCAAATACATTCTCCATTTGGAGTTTAATTCAGTTATTTTACTTTTCAGGGATTTATTCTAAGCCTTCCAGGTTTGTTGGAATTTGCACATTGTGTAAGCTGTTTATAGGTTTCAGCTGCTAGAAGGTTGTTAGTGATAGGAATCTATTTTGCCTTCAGGCAAGTCTGTCAATGACTGATCTGCAAATGAAGAAATAATTGTGTACCGCCTCAGATGATGTTTTGATGGTAATTTTGATACCCAGCACAATTGAAACAAGCTTTTTTATACAGGGGAGAATGAAAACAGAGAAGAAAAACCCCACTTTGTTCCAGTAGAAGGAACAGAGTCATTTATATCTGCTCAAAAATACCTCTAATCAGGGTTGGAAGTGCTCTCTGTAAAGAGAACTATCATATCTGAGAGACAGAAACGGTTTGATTTGTCATCCACCTCCTTGGAAATCTAACTAAGTGAAATATCTACTTCAGAAGAGATTACTTCACCAAATCACTTGGACCTGTGGATAGATGAGCAGATGTGTTGTAACTACAGAGGAATGAGAAACAAACAAGCAGGAGGTAAACCTCAAGCTCTGGGTGGCAATACCTGTAGGCAGTCTGTGTGGTCTCCTGCTCCTTTCCCAAAGACCATCTTCCTCACAGATGGATTTGACTGACCTGTTAGGTCTTCACAGAAAGCATTGTCAAGCCCTGGAAGAGACTGAGCAGGGAAGTGGTGGACTGCCCATCCCTGGGGGGGGTTAAAAGTAGTGTAGGTGTGGTGCTGAGGGACATGGCTTTGTGGTGATCTGGAAGTGCAGGGCTAACAGTTAGACTTGATGATCTTAAAGGTCTCTTCCAGCCATAAGAATTCAATATTCTAACATGTCCTTTAGGAGTGGTTGAAGGAACTGTGATTGTTTAGTCTGGAGAAAAGGAGGATGAGGGGAGACCTCCTTGCTCTCTATAACTCCCAGAAAGGAGGTTGTGGTAAGGTGGGTGTCGGTCCCTTCTCCCTAGTATCAGGTGATAGAACGAAAGGTGGCCTGAAATTGTGCAAGGGGAGGTTTAGGTTGGATATTAGGGAAAATTTCTTTCCTGAAAAAGTAGTCAGGCATTGGAACAGGCTGCCCAGGGAGGTGGTGGAGTCACTGGAGTGTTCAAGAAACATGTGGACATGGTTTAATGGCCATGATCATCTCAGGCTGACAGTTGGACTCAGTGATCTTAGAGGTCTTTCCCAACCAAAACAATTCTATGATTCTCTGGTCTATATTCAAAACCCAGCTGGCTAGGACCCTGGACAGCACAGGGTAACTTTGGAGCTAGACCTGCTTTGAGCAGGACCTTAGAAACAAGGATGCTTACTACCTAAACTATTCAGTGTTTCTAAATCAGAGAAAAAAAGCACAGACTAACCCTCACCACTCCTAAACATAAAGCTTTATCTGGGACAGGGACCTTGCCCACTGCACCAGCTCACAGATTAGGAAAGGTTCTAACAATCAAGCATATACTGAACACTGGGACAGGAGGATGATGGAAGAAGGGGAATCAGGTCCCTTCTGGTGACATTAATAAGCAGTAATAATCCCTTTTGATTATAAACCTTCAGCCTAGAAAATTATTATATCAAGATGGAAAATGATTGTATCAACCAAACTGTTAGCATAAATTGACCAAAATTCCATGAACAACCCCAATGCTCTCAGCCTGTCCTCACAGCAGAGGGGTTCCAGCCCTTGGATCATTGTTGAGGACTCCTCTGGCCCTGCTCCAACAGGTCCAAGTCTCTCCTGTACTGAGGATTCCAGAGCTGGACCTGGCACTGCCAGGTGGGGTCTCAGCAGAGTAGTGCAGAGGGGAAGAATTCCCCCCTCAACTTTCTGGCAATGAATTAGGAATAAACATTTGTCTGGTGTCTACAATCAACTGTCCTTCATGCCATATCAAATTATTAGTGACCACAGTGAGATAATCTTCCCCTGTACAGATAAATGTACAGGATGTCACAAATGGTGATATTAAATCACAGAAATGAAGAACAAAGGCAGACATAACAAGAAGGGCTTTAAAACAAAAAGGTGGCTGGAACAGTAGGTCATGGTTAGCTGCTCCTGTTCCCAGAAACTATTGAGTCTTTCCAGTACTAGTTAGTCTATATATAGACATAATTTCACCTTCTCAAGAAGCATAATGTTCTCTAATCTCTTCTGTTCTGAAGACCACAATGCTTTCTACCATACCCTCCAGAGACAGTGGGTTATCACATAGTGGCTTTTACTAAAGCATATAGATCTGTTGAGTCCTTCATTTTCCAGTTCATGAGACACTGGGACAGTAAAAATCTAGCCAGTGGTCATCAGATATATATATTTTAGTGATTTCTCTGGGATGAAGTTATGAGACACTGTAAAGATCCATGTTTCTGTATTTGAGCAGTTTCAGACTATTATTTCTTTGTGCAACTTTCAGTCTGAATAACCATTTTCTGCCAGAATTCTAAATAAAGACAAACTTCAATCTCATGCAAGCTCAAATCCAGTTAAGTGTTATGTATTTTACATCACTGCCTGAGTGTTTTTCAGATATGGATTAGAGATTGCACAGATACGAGGGAAAAATGTGAAGTTACAATTGTGAAGGGATCATTGTAGAAATTCCTTACATTTAAGTAGTAGAAAAGAGGGGATAATTTGTATTCCACCACTTTTCCAAGAGGACAAATTCCAGGAGTACAATCCCTGGGTGATATCACACACAGTATATCAGAGGTTGGAAGGGACCTCAAGAGATCATCAGGTCCAACCCCCCTGCCAGAGCAGGATCACTTAGGGTAGTCCGCACAGGAATGCATCCAGGTGGGTTTTGAAACTCTCCAGAGAAGGAGATTCCACAACCCCCCTGGGGAGCCTGTTCCAGTGCTCTGTCCCCCTCACTGTAAAGAAGTTTCTCCTCATACTGTAGGAAATCTTCTATGTTCTAGTTTGAACCCATTGTTCCTTGTCTTATCACTGTGAACCACCAAAAAGAGCCTGGCCCCCTCCACTTGACACCCACCCCTCAGATATTTATAGACATTGATCAGATCCCCTCTCAGTCTTCTCTTCTCCAGACTAAACAGCCCCAGGGCTCTCAGTCTCTCTTCATAGGGGAGGTGTTCAAGTCCCCTAATCATCCTCATGGCTCTCTGTTGGAATCTCTCCAGCAGGTCTCTGTCTCTCTTGAACTGGGGAGCCCAAACCTGGACACATTATTCCAGTTGTGGTCTCAGCAGGGCAGAGTAGAGAGGTAGAAGAACTTCCCTAGACCAGCTGGACACATCTTTCTTGATGCATCCCAGGATCCCATTGGCCCTCTTGGCCACAAGAGCACATTGTTGTTCCATGGAGAACTTGCTGTCCAGCAGCACTCCAAGGTCTTTCTCTGTGGAGCTGCTTTCCAGCAGGGCAGCCCCTAACCTGTCCTGGTGCCTATTGTTATTTCTCCCCAGATGTAGGACCATGCACTTGTCCTTATTAAACTTCATGACTATTAAACTGAGTGAAAAGGAATAGAAAAAGAAAAAAGAAAAAAGAAAAAGAAAAAGAAAAAGAAAAAGAAAAAGAAAAAGAAAAAGAAAAAGAAAAAGAAAAAGAAAAAGAAAAAGAAAAAGAAAAAGAAAAAGAAAAAGAAAAAGAAAAAGAAAAGAAAAATAAAAAGAAAAAGAAAAAAAGAAAAAGAAAAAGAAAAAGAAAAAGAAAAAGAAAAAGAAAAAGAAAAAGAAAAAGAAAAAGAAAAAGAAAAAGAAAAAGAGAAAAAGAAAAAGAAAAAGAAAAAGAAGAAAAAGGAATAAATATGTAAATAATTTATAATTCAAAGGGTTTGTTGACTTTATTTGCATCTTTCTAATTTTATTTGGAAGTGTATAAGTAAATCAAGAGCCATGCTGGGGAGCACTCAAGATTTATCTAATGACAAAAAATTATTTTTTTGGTGGCTAAACAAAACTCATTTTAAGCAAAAGCCAATTATGGATTATAAAGTTTAGCAACAAAAAAAAAAAAAAAAAGAACAATGGCAGTCACTATGCTTAGGCTTGAAATCACAACCAAAATAAGGAATTGATGGTGACTATTTAATCCTCAAAGTGGATTATTTTTAGTTTAAAACTCTTTAAAAAAGCTAAAGAAATTTAAAACAAGTACTGAAAGTTCCAGAAAACTCACTAATTAGATAAAATGAGTTGACTTAACACAATATTTTCACAATTTTCATAGTTCTTCTACATCCTCATCTCTTCTCTTACATAAGAAATTAATTTATATTAGAGTCATGTATTAGATCAACTGAAATGAGTAGCAAACTTCTGGAGATCTCGTTACCAGTTCCTTTTTTTTTTTTTCTCTTGCTAATTTTTGCCAACTGCATCCAAGTTACAGACAGAATCACAGATTCCTAGGATGGTAGGAGTTGGAAGTGTCCTCTGAAGATCATCTAGTTCAACGTCCATGTGGACATGGCACCCTGTGACATGGTTCATTGGCCATGGTGGTCTTAGGTTGATGGCTGGACTTGATGATCTTAGGGGTCTTTCCCAGCCCAAACAGTTCTATTATTATATGGTTAAATATACTCTAGTCTATAATTTGCTGTGGCTTGCAGCTAAAGAATGCTACAAGGACAGGCTAAGGAAGCTGGGGTTGTTCAGCTTGGAGAAGAGGAGGCTCTGGGGAGATCTAATAGCAGCCTTCCAGTAGCTGAAGGGGGCCTACAGGAAGGATGGGGAGAGACTGTTTACAAAGGTCTGCAGGACAAGGGGCAATGGCTTCAAACTGGAGAAGGGCAGATTTAGATTGGATGTTACAGAATCACACAATCAACCAACTCCTTCACTATGAGCATGGTAGAGCACTGGAACAGGTTGCCCAGGAAGGTGATTGAGGCCCCTTCCCTGGAGATATTCAAGGTGAGGCTCAACAAGGCTCTGGGCAACCTGATCTAGTTGGGAATGTCCCTGCTGACTGTGGGGAGGTTGGACTGGATGACCTTTGGGGGTCCCTCCTAGGCCAGACCATTCTGATTCTATGAATCTATGATCCTATGATTCTACTATTCTATGATTCTATGGTTCTGTGATGTTCTTGCTGCTCATTTTGAGCCTGCATCCTTTTTGTGAATGGTTTGAGAAGAGTCTGCTTTGATTTGTGCTGCTGCATTTGTTGGGCTTATCTTTAGCTACAGAATTGCCATTGATGCTCTTGGATAAAAACAATATACATTCCCCTGCCTGGAGGAAGATGTTTTCCTCTCCTATTTTGATACCTGACATTGTTCCTGCTGAAATTTACTTGCTGTGATTTCTTCAGTAACTCATTTCTAGGCCATGAGGTTGTTAGTTTTTGGTCACCTTTTTGATTTGCTTCTCTGTCAGCTCTTCAAATCATGCAATTCTGAAGCAGGAAAAGCTTTGTGGTGACCACACAAATCCTTTTAAATCCAATCTGCTGGCTAGCAGAGTAATGCTTGTGATTGGTGGGAAATCCAGACAAGCTTCTTATCTCTGTAGATATAAATTCCTCTACAAGATTTGTGTTGGCTTTGCATTTTCATGTCATGGTGTTTAAAGTGGTGGTATATCTGGGGTAAACTAAAAAGGAAATGGATTAGCTGGTGGGTGAAGATCTTTCCTCCTCATATCCTTGTGTGTGCTTTGAAAAGCTTCTGCCAAATATTTAGTTCTGCTTACTAAAGTTACTGCTTTAGTTAGCAAGGTAACAGAGCCAGTGAACAGAACAGTGTATGACTGATAACTGGGCAGTCTATCTGGAACCATTCCAGGTCAGGTCAGAAGGGCCTCTGAGCAACCTGATCTAGCTGCAGGTGTCACTGATGAAGGATTGGACTAGATGACCTTTAAAAGTCCCTTCCAACCCAAACCATTTTTTGATTTTTATGGTTTTCCATAGTCATGTTCAGCATCCATTTGTAATTTAGAAGCTATTACACATTTCATTCAACTTCTACATAACAGATTAAATGATTAGGTGATAATGAGGCAGCACAAGGGATGGAAGGGATCTTGAAAGGGTGTCATCCTATACTTTCCATCCATTTGTGACAGTTCCTTGCAGACCATGAACTCTCAAGAGCAGGACTGCAAGCAGAGAAGTGGCAGAATTCTTAACCAGCTTGATTTAATTTCCTTTTGGAGTGCAAAATATTCCTTAGTTCCCTTGGCATAGTTAAGAAAAGAATTAAAGGGATAATGAAAAGATGATGCCTACAGCATGGACTGCAGCTGTGTATTGTCTTCTACGTCAGTGTACACCAGAGTCACATCCAGAAAATGAAAACATATACAAAAATGGAGAACTGGATCAGGATGCACAGAGAAGTTCTAGAGTGTCCTGCTCTGGAGACTTTTGAGGGTCTGGACATTGCATCCTTGTGGAGCCTACTGTGGGTGACCTTGTTTTAGCAGTGATTTGAACTAGATGATTTCCATAGGTCACTTCCAAGTCCTACCATTCTTTGATTCTGTGAGTCTACAGGGTATCTGCCACCTCTTTGGGCAACATGTGACACTGTTTCACCACTCTCAGTGTAAAAAAATTTCCTCCTTAGAGCTAGTCTAAATCTCTCTCTTTTAGTATAAACCCATCACCCTTCATCCTGCCGCAGCAGGCCTTGAGAAAAGTCTGTTCCCAATCTTCTTCTTCTTATTATTCTTTTAGTCCTGAAAGACCAGAAGAAGGTCTCCCTGGAGCCTTCTCTTCTCCAGGCTGAACAACCCCAACTCTCTCAGCCTGTCCTCACAGAAGAGGGCTTCCAGCCCTCCCATCATTGTTGTGACCCCCTCTGGCCCTGCTCCAGGAGGTCCATGTCTCTCCTGTGCCGAGGAGTCCAGAGCTGGACCCAGCACTGCAAGTGGGGTTTAACCAGTGTGGAATGGTCCCCAAAACAGCATAGACTTTTGCTTCAAAAGAAGGTAGTTCACTCATTCAGAACAAAAATCTGCACTTCTTACTCAGAGGTATGCAGTGCAGACAGAAAAAGCCCTCAGAGCAAGCTGTGTAGTCAAGTTCTAACCTAGTCTGTATGCTAGGTGTATCCATAGGCATCCGATTAGACCTTTACTTTAACTCTACAGTCTAACAATTTCCTGCAGCCATGCTTCCACAACAGATGGGAAATTCTGGTACTGTGGTGTCTGCTCATAAACTCTGAAATTAAAGTTGATATAACATCTGAAAGGGCCACTAAGGACTAAAGTTGCAGCCTGTGAAGGGTCTCATCATGGAGCAAGGATGTGCCAACAGTGATTTTTCTCTCGGGAGCCTTGCTGTGCCAGCACCTGCAAGAATTTTGCTCTGTTCAAGGTATCCTTGTACCAGAAAGATACTGACATATCAGCAAAGAGCAGCAGGAACTTTCATGAAGCTGGAAAGACAGATTAAAAGTGTTGAGAGAAATAAAGGATAGGAGGCTGCATAGGTTTGAAGGAGGTTAAAAAGGGAAGGCACGGATCACTACCAGGACAAGCATCCTGGATAACTTTTAAGTTGGAATTATTTCTCAGGGAGCCTGTAGCAACTTTTCCACCTGGTTCCATCCCAACCTTAGCATTACAGTAATAAATATTGAAGTAACATTTTGCACCTGTATCATAGTAAGGATCAAAATTGTAGATGTGGTGCTGAAGGGCATTACTTAGCAGGTGTAGTGCGGAGGGACATCATTTAGTAGATACAGAAACAAAGAATCACATAATGGTGGGGGTTGGAAGACACCTCTGGAGATCATCTAGTCCAAACCCCCATTAAAGCAGGGTCACCCACAGCAGGTTGCACAGAAAAAACAATGTCCAAGTGAGTTTTAAAAGTCTCCAGAGAAGAAGACTCCATAGCTTCTCTAGGCAGACCAGTCCAGTTCTGCAGCACCCTCAAAACAAAAAAAGATTTTTCTTAAGTTCAAGTTGAAACTCCTGTGTTCTAGTTTGTGCCTTCTTGCCCCTCGTGCTGTCACTAGACACCACAGAAAAGAGTTTGACACCATGCTCTTGCCCCCAACCTTTTACCTGTTCATCATCATTGAGAAGATCTCAGGCTGCTCTTCTCCAGGCTAAACAGCCCCTAGCCTCCCAACTTTTCCTCCTCACAGAGATGCCTCAGTCCCCTCAGTAACTTGGTAGCCTCCACTGGACTCTCTAGTAGTTTCCTGTCTCTCTTGAACTGGAGAGCCCAGAACTGGTCATAATACTCCAGATACAGCATCACTAGCGGAAGGAGAACCTCCCTTGAATTGCTGGTCACACTCTTCGTAGATCCCAGGAGACCATTGACCTTCTTGGCCACAGGAGCACACTGCTGGCTCATGGTAAACCTGTTGGCCACCAGGATTTCTCAGGTCCTTCTGCACAGAGCTGCTTTCCAGAAGGTTTACTCCTCACCTGTACTGGTGCATGGTGCTGCTGAGAAACATGGGTTAGTAGATGTGGTGCTGAGGGACATGGTTTAGTGGTGACTTGGCAGTGTTGGTTTAACAGCTGGGCTCAATGATTCTAAAAATGCTTCCACAGCACCTAGCTCCTTTCCCATGCTTATTTCCATATAGCAAACATACAGCAAAATACTAACACTGGAGATACTCAGGCAAATTGTTCTCTCACAAGTACCACAAGTTAGTGAAGTCCATGCTCACAGTCAACAGCTTCTTTGACCCATAGTGTGAGGTAAGAGTGAAACAAGAGTAGCTGGAACATTCACACCCTTTAATGAGGTCATATTTAATATGCTGGGAGCGTTTCTGGTCACCTTATTATACTGAGGGTATTGGAGAAAGGAGGTGACAGCAGGGGACAATCAGTGGTGCTTTTTCAGGGTGTTTTTTCCAAGCATTCGTGAAAGTAGGGACTGTGTTAAAAGGGAAAAATAAAAAGGAGGAATCGGAGAGGCATTGAGATAGACAAAGACTGACACTGATTTAAATTCTGGTCAGAGGTAAAAACACAGGTTTGTGACTATTCTAATGTGAACAAAAAGGTTAAAACCCTGAGCTATGATTTCTCCTGGTTAGAATTTCTTTGAAGTGTAGTTAATAAATAAAAATTAAATGGCTGATAATTGGAAATAAGATATTAAATAACAGCCACAACAATGCTGTCTTAACAACTTCTTTCCACCCATAGTGCAATAGCATGTTGTTGTGGGTGCAACATGCCCCTTTCCATTTCAACTAAAGGAATTCTGAGGATTACCAGGGCTGAAATCCAGTTTAAATTGCAGTCTTTTGGAACTCATTCTCAATTCCCAAGGAAAAAAAAAATACAAATGAAAGGTTTCTGATTTGGCTGCAGCCACCTTCCACTCCTACCCATCCCCTTGGGAGCAGAAACCCAGAAATGTGGTGGATTTGTCACCTGTCCCTTCATTTGGCTGAGGAGAGAAATAAAATGAATCTGAAATCTGCAGCCCTAAATTGCCTGACAGCATCTGTCTTAAATGCTAGAGGAAGGAGATTTGAACCTTCTTGCTAATTACAAGACATTTATGTAGAAAGAGTATAATCATTTCTTTTTTCAAAGTGTATGAGAATATAAATATATATGTTTAAAATCTAAAATTTGGGGAGTCAGTATTAAAATATGTATATTTCACATTGATGTTTGGTTTTAATGTTAGAAGAAGGGCAGTGAAGCTGGTGGTTTTCAGGAGAACAAGTCTAATGATGAGCAGCTGAGGGAAGTGGAGTTGGAGCAAAGGAGGAAGAGGGAAGACCTTCCTCCTCTCTACAGCCCCCTGGAATGAGGTTGGAGCCACTTGAGGGTTGGTCTCTTCTCTGAGGAACAAGTAATAGGACAAGAGGAAATGGCCTTAAGCTGCACCAGGAGAGGTTTAGGTTGGACATGTGGAACAATTCTATCCCACACAGAGTTGTCAAGCCCTGGCATCTGCTGTCAAGGGCAGCAGTGGAGTCCCCATCCCTGGAGGGATTTCAAAGCCATGTAGATATGGTGCTGAGGCACATGGTTTAGTGGTGGACCTGGAAGCACTGGGTAAATGCTTGGACTTGATGATCTTAAAGGTCTCTCCCAACCAAAATAATTCTATGATTCTATGGTTGCTCTCTCCATCTGCTTTCAATTCTTAGCTTTACTGAGGATGATGCTTTTTTTTTCTATGGATTGTTTCTCTTTGTTCCAGCAAGCATTCCCTTCAAGCTGCTATTGATTTCCACCCAGAGAGGATTCACCTCCACTGTTTAAATGGCATTGTGTTCTTTAAAAGTGCTGCTCATCCCACTCACCGACATGTGCAGAGAGTGGAAAACCACTTGCAGCCCTGCAGAGTGTATCTCACTGTTTGTGTCCTTGCAAATGCTGTGCTATAAAATGGTTCCCTTCTTCAGTGTAAAAGATTTAACTAAGATTCAGATAAGGAACTCAAATTGCTGCTGATTTTGGAAATTAATAAAGATTTTAGAGTCTTATTTTAGAAAGGTCAGTAGCATGAATTTTGTAGAATCATGTAATCACCAAGGTTGGAAAAGGCCTCTAAGATGATCAAGTCCAACTATCAACCCAGTACCATCACACTCACTAAACTATGTCCCAAAGTGCCATGTCTACACATTTTTGGAACACCTGCAGGGATGGTGACTACACCAGCTCCCTAGGCAGCTTGTTTCAATGCCTGACCAATCTTTCAGTAAAGAAATTTTTCCTAATATGTAATCTAACCCTTCCCTGGTGCATCTTGAAGCCTTTTCTTCTTGTTCTATCACGTTAGTCAAGTGAAAAGACCAACATCCACCTCATTCCAGCCTCTCTTCAAGGAATTTGAGAAACTCAGACTCCTCTTCTCCAGACTAAACAACCCCAGTTCCCTCAACTGCTCCTTAAAAGACTTATGTTCTAGACCTTTCACCAGCTCTGCTGCCCCTCTTTGGACATGCTCCAGCACTTCAATGTCCTTCTTAGAGTGAAGGACCCAAAACTGAACCCAGTGTTCCAGGTGTTTTTATAAGTATAGTATGATCTGCACATGCAAAAGCCAAGTTTTTTGTTTCAAATGGATCAAACTGATACTGTGACTGACACCAAACACACTTCAGATCAGAAAAATGACAGAAGCAAAAGTAGCAGAAAGCAGACAAAGACATTTACAACTACACTTTCAGTCAGCCAGAGCAAACTATTCACTTAGAAACTGAAAGGGTATAAAATGTTCACTGTGGCCTTTCAGTACTTAAAGAGGTCAATAAGAAATGTGAGTACAGAACTTTTAGCAGGGCTTTCTGTGACAGGATGAGGGGTTGATGGGTTTAAACTAAAAGAGGGATCTTCAGACTATAGAGAAGGAAGAATATTTTTACACTGAGTGTGGTGAGACCCTGGCCAGGTTGTGTAGAGCAGTGGTACATGCCCCATCTCCGCAGCCGTTCTAGGTCAGGTCATTTGGGGCTCTCAGCAACCTGCTCTAGTTACAGATGTCTCTGCTGACTGCAGGAGGTTGGACTAGATTACCTTTAAAGGTGTCTTTCAACTCAAACCACTCTGTGGGTCTGTGATTCTATTATTTACCATATAAAAAAAAAGGAAAAGAAGAAGTGTGGCAGAGAGAGAAACGTGAAGATCAACACTATGATCCACAAAAGGATATCTTCTGATACTGAGGTCATGAGCCTCAGGTGTGGTCCAAATCAGATGACTAGAAATTGGATTATTTAAAGATTTAATGATCCAAATTATTTTATATATATAAATAGGGTGAACATTGATCCCAAATAATAAATAGATCTAAAATATGAGCTACTATTCATACTCCGAGATGAAAAATAAGTTAACAACTATAGCATCCATAACTTCTTTTTTCACATTATCTTCTTTATTTGTGTATATTTATTTATTTATCATTATTCATTTATTTGTGTCTATCTTTCCATGGCTTTCACAGAGAAAGTGAAACGCTGAGATTAAAGACACTCTGATAATATGATGAGAGACATGGTTTAGTGGTGGGCTTGGCAGCACTGGGGTAATAGTTGGACTTAATCATCTTAAAGATCTCTTCCAACCAAAACAGTTCCTTGATTCTATGATTCTATAAAACAAGTTATGTTCCCTCAGAGAAAACATGTCAGAGAAATACATTTTATGATGACTGCAGGATTCTAAATATATTCCACAAGATGATGCCCTTATTCCTAGGCCCAATATTATTTCAGACTAATGAAATGCTTATTTCTTGTCATAAAACATTCAGTAGAGATTTTTTTTTAAGTGATTTGTTGTTCTAGTTGCTGTCTTTACCCATATAAATGTAAAAATCCATAAAATCAGACATTAAATGTATATATTCCTCACAGACCATCAGAAGTCTTTTTTTTTTTTTTTTCTTAAACACCAGAGGTTTGTCAGTGTCTGGAAATTGTATTCACATGAAATTGTATATTTTGTATATTGCCTCAATTACATCATTTTCAGGCAAATGTATAGATAAAAAGACAGCACATATAGCTAATTGCTCTTCAGAGGCCAATTAAACACTTGAAAGTAGAGTACATTGGCTGAGACCATGCAGCTGTCCCCGAGTGAGCTGTGGTAAATCTGGGGGTGATTGCAATGAAAAAGAAAAAATATCAATGGGGGAAAAAAATACAAGTAAAAAGTAAAAATAGCTGATCTTCTAGCAGAGAAAATTATCATAGAATCATAGAACCATAGCATCATCAAGGTTGGGAAAGACCTCCCAATGTCATGACTCCAACTATTAACCCTTCACTGCCAGGTCACCACTCAATCAGCCATGCCAGAGGGTGTTTGTGCTATGTGGGGAGGGAAGTCTAACCAAAATGGTGACAAAAATGGATGGCTTTGGTGGCTTTGGGTGGAGCAAAGCCATGGGGGGCTCCTGACCAATGAGGCCTGGAGTGTTTTAGGAATAACAAAATAAGTGTTAATACAAGAACTGGTTCATCCTCCGTGTCCTCCTTGGCCTGAAAAGTCAAAATTTAAAAAAAGGAAAAAAATAATCAAAAGAGGAAGGAATTAGTCAAAAAGTAGAAAAAATGAGTGAGAAAAAAAACAGAAAAAGTGGAAACAGAGTCAAATACAGGGAAAAAAAGATCATGAAAAATGAAGGAATTAGTTTAAAAGGGGGGGAAATGAGTTAAAAAAGGGAAAAGAATGAAAGGGGGGAAAATGAGCCCAAAATGCAAGGAATTAGTGAAAAAAAGGAGAAAATCAGTAAAAAAATAAAAGGAAAACAGTTAGGAAAAGGGGAAATTAATTGAATAAAAAAAAAAAAAAGAGGAAAAGAGACAGGAAAAGGGGAAAATTGAATCAAAAAAGATTTTAAAAGAGTCAAAAAAAAAAAGGAAAAAAAACCCAAACAAACAAACCCCAGCTCTGGCTGTGAAGAGGGTAGGTCCAAGAACAGGCAGGGGATGCTGTGCTGCTCCCAGGCACTGGCCCATGTTTCCTTCTCAGTGTCACCCCCTCAGTGTCCCCTGTTCCCCCTCCCTTGTCACTGTTCTCAGCCCAGGTCCAGCCACACCTCTTGTGCAGGCCCAAGATGAGGTTGGTTGCAGCCTTTGTTGAATTGAAATAACCATGGCTTGCAGTTACACAAACTCCTGCCTACCACATGCTTTTGTGCTCTGATTAATAAACGTGAGCCTTTTTGCAGCTAAAATTGATTTCCTCATTTGAAGAAGGTACTTGGATTAAGTAGCTGAAAGTAGGGAAGATGCTGGAGACTATTCAATTAGCCTTTGATTCATAGATTAGTTATTCTTATTAGTCTGGAAGGGCTTCAGGTTATTCATTCTGTTTTGTTGTGCTACATATTGTCTTCATTTGATCACTAATACTTGATGAGTGTTTCCTGTAATTAAAAATCCCAGTTGTTGCAAAGAACAATGAAATGTGTATAATTTCCTTTTGTCTTCATTTTAACTGACTCAAAGCCATGTGTCAGTGGCAACCAGCCACTGAACTTTTCATGCCATAGTCCATCTAAATCTAAAACTAGTCTTCCATTAGACACAACTCTCCTGACATAGCTTGACTCCTGGTAGAACATAATCCAAGTGTGAAGTGATAGGACAAGAAGAAACAGCCTCAATTTGCACCAAAGGAGTTTTAGGTTGGACGTGAGGAACAACTTCCTGCCCAAAAGGGCTGACAAGTCCTGGACCAGGCTGCCCAGAGCAGTGATGGAGACCTCACCCCCAAAGGGATTTAAAAACTGTGTAGACATGGCATTTCAGGACATGGTTTAGTGGTGACCTGGTAGTGCTAGTTTAACACTTGGACTTAATGATCTTAAAGGTCTCTTCCAACCAAAACAACTCTATGATTCAGCACTAAAGCACGCTGACAGCACCTGTTGACCAAGTGGTGTTGATAAATTTACTTCTTCACCAAGACACTTAGTCTGGAGAGTTCTGCCTGGACTAAGTTCTGCCTTTGATCCTAATCTGTGTGGTTCTGAATCCAGTCCCTGAATCCAGCTCCTGAATCCAGTTCTGAATCCAGTTCTGAATCCAGCTCCTGAATCTCGTTCCCATCTGCTGCTGAGTCCAGTCTGGGACTTTGCCACTGCCTGCCCCCAGCATCAGTGGTGACAATGGTGACTGGCATTGCCATCAGGGGTTGGGTTCCATATTGGTTTGTGTGTCTTTGCCTCTGTTTCATTGGATTGTTCTTCTTTCCATCCCAGATGGTTTGGTTTCTTTCTCAGCCTATCTGCCTCTCTCCCTTCTTCCCTTTCTTTTCCCCATGGGGAGAGGGGCTCACAGAGAGTATCTATTAGTCAGCTAGTAGCCAGCCCAGCCCTGAGTCTTGACATAATCAAGTTGTTTTCAAGTTGGATGATGTGTAACTTCTTTAGCTGGTGTGAAACTGTGCCTCACAGGACTTGCTGAGGAAGAGACAAAGCAAGAAAGTGAAAAATGTTATGTTTTTTTTTCCATTTGGAAAAGCATGATAATTACAGAAGCATCCAGAGCACAGTAACAGATCTTCCGTTTGCTCTTTGCTGCCTCACAGCAATTGAATCAGCTGAAGGAAATGAGAGAAGCAGGAGATTTACAGGATGTGTTGGTTTTCTTGCTGCAGGCAGAGACATATCTAATGGGCTTTAGACAGCTTTGAGGGGAATCCTTTTGTAGAAACAGAGACCCCACACACTTTGTTGTATTTCACGGTGGTGTATGTGCAATGTACACAAAAGAGAAGGCAAGACTTCAAGCTTAATTGCATAAAATCTTAATTAAAAATTATAATCATCTCGCCTTTCCATAACTTTCTTTCAACAAAGGTTCTAGGGAAGAAGGGAGACTGATGGGTTGGGAAAGAAACTGGGATGGAAATAAGTACAATCCAATGAATTAGAGACAAAGGCATACAAACCAATATGGAAAGCAATCTCTGAGGGCAATGGTGTCACCATTGATGTGGGGGAGGCACTGGGAACATGGACTCAACAGCAGATGGGAACTGGGTTTAGGAGCTGGATTTTGGAACTGAATTCAGGAACACATGAATTGGGATTAAAGTCAGAAGGGACAGAGTCCTCCAGGGACACCAGCAGTTGAAGAAGAGGCTTGACTTTGATCCATCATCTTGATCCTGAAGATGAAGTCCATGAATGCAATCAGGCAGTGGTCTGTTGAAGGTCACCTGTCCTGTCTGCTCTTCTCCACAGGTGCCACCTCTGACTTCCTGTGCCCCAAGGTGGGGCACAAGATGTGGCAATGCCCTTGGTCTGCAGAGGAGAAAGTCTAAGCCAGAGGCTTTCTGCAGCCCAGCCCTTGGCAGTAATTCTCCCCATCAGTGTTCTCACTGCTAGAAGCAGCCCCTGGCTGTGCAAACCTGCCCTGAACTGCAGAAAGTGCCCTTGCTGAGCAGAGACTAAGCTGAGAAGTGAAATTTCTAAACAGAAATGTTTCTGCTCTACCTCAAACCAGAACACAGACACACTTCAAACCTCTGATCTAGCCAAGTAGCCAGGAGTCTTTCAGTCCTCTTGAGGCTCACATAGTGCACCTTGACAATTTCTGTTCTGATCTGTGGTAACTTCCTTTTCCACAGGCTTACCTGGCTTCTTATGCTCATCGTAATTTTAATAAATCACTTTGATTTTTTTTTTCTCCACCAAGGCAGTGGGATTCATTTTCTAACATCAGTTTAGGGAGAGAATAGTAGAGCCCTGTGGAATTCTGCAGAAAGTCTTCCCTCAAAAACTAAACACTGTCATTGTCAGGTGACAGCCATGCATCTATACACAAGTACAGTTCCACCATCTCACAGTGCAAAACCAGCCACAATTACTATAAATGTCATCAAGGTATCACAGCAAAGGACAGAAGGTCACCCTGCCCCTCAGCCTCATCACCTTCCTAGAAGAATAGTTCGTGGAAAATGTCAGCATCCTGCTTTCTTAACATGTTGGGGAGAACTGAAGGCTAGCACCTTTTGTTCTTATTTCTAGGTAAGCATCTCTCCTGCATCTGCTCTTCCTCTCACATCCCACTTTGTGATTTATTTTTGTTAACCTGCCTCAGACAGTTCTTTGTCAAGCACAGCTCCTGCAACACTGTGGAGCCACATTTTGTCTGTGTTTTCTTGTTTCAAATGGAAAAGAATCTGAAACACATCCATGAATCATCTCCAACCTGCCTATTTGGTGTTCCCTCAGAAATCTTTCCTCTAGAGACAATAGAGAGGAAAGTAGGGTCTTCTTCCAGGTTTAACACAAAACCTAAGAAGAACCATTTAAGCACACAATTGTCTGCAAAACCTGGTAAATATTTTGCAGAACAGCAGTAGCTGAAAAATGCATTGTCCTTCAAAGGGTTGCAGTCATGCCAAGAACTTCATGTGATCATTAAAGCATGAAAATGAGAAAAGTGCAATCCTGGAAACGTTTTCCAGAAAGAAATTGCTTCCACTGTTAGCATTTCTTTGTCACCTGGGCCAGGTGAAAACCACCTCAGCTAGAAGCTCTTGAGGATGCCTTTGTTTCAACGATCTGCTAATGATGGATTTCACAGCTAGACAGTCTCTTAAGCAGATCTGCTGACATCTCAATTAGCAAATCTTAACCACGAATAACAGCACCTACCCATGGGATTTAAGCCTCTTAAACTAAGCTTCTGTTTTTTCTACAGCTTCCAAGTCTCTGGACCATCAAGTCATCCCACATTAGACAAAAGGATCAAAAGCTAGTTTTAGCTAAATCTCAAAAAAGGAGCTGTGGAAATTATTGTCTCAGCTGGGTCAATTTTGCAGATGTGTCAGTGCTCTGTCACTTCTAAAATCCAAGTTTAATATCAAAGAGGCCAAGGTGAAGTAGTAGAAGCACAGAACCACAGAATGATTTAGGTTTGAAGAAACTTTTAAAGGTCATCTAGTCCAATGTCCTGCACTGAAGAGGGACATCTTCATCTGGATTGCTCAGAGCCCTTCCCAATTTGATCTGGAATGGTTCCATGGATTGGATATCTCCCACCTCTCTGGGCAACCTGGGACAGTGCCTCACACCTTCGTTGTGAAAAAATTTCTTCCTTCTCTAGAGTCTAAATCTTAAACCTATCACCCCTTGTCCTGTTACAACAGGTTCTTCTGAAAACTCTGTCCCAGCTTTCTGATCTGCCCTTTTCAGTACTGAAACACCACAAGAAGGTCTCCCTGAAGCCTTCTCTTCTCCAGGATTAACAACCCCAATTCTTTCAGCCTGTCCTCACAGCAGAGGGGTTCCAGCCCTTGCATCACTGTTGTGGCCTCCTCTGGACCTGTTCCAACATGTCCATGTCTCCCCTATGCTGAGAACTCCAGAGTGGGACACAGCACTGCAGGGGGAGTATTGCCACCTAGATGTGAATAAGTTCTAGATCTTTTAAGAGGTTTGGGATGCTCAGTTCAACACTGTCCTAATACTGGAAGCTGTTTGACCATTAGTAGTTGATTCATCACTTGACTTCTCTCATTTCATTGTATTAGACACTCAAACATTACTCTCCCTTTAGAAGATGGGAGAAAGTGAGGTATCAAAATTGGACAGTGTACCTTTACTGGTGTGGACAACCATCTAAAGCTGTACTGTTGCCCCCCACATGGCAGTCATACATTAAAACTCCATCCTTGCATCAGAGGAAGATCTTCATAGCACATAGCTCTTGTTTTGTCACTCAGCACTTCACAGAATCCTAGCACAGTGAAGATTGGAGGGGACCTCTGGAGATCACCTAATTCAATCCTCCTGCTAAAGCAGAACGACCCACAGCAGGTATCCCAGGATCACAATGTCCAGGTGGATTTGGAATCATTCCAGAGGAGGAGACTCCATAGCCTCTCTGGGAAGCCTGGACCCGGGCTCCAACACCATCACAGGAAGGAGAGCCATATCATTAATTAGTCTTTAAGAGGACAGTGGAAAGTGTTTTAAGTCAGAAATACACAGTTCAGCATCTCATTGCAAATGGCAAAGTAGACAAGGAGCTAGCAGTAATGGTCATGAAAAATGCATGTGGCCAGTGAGTGATGAGTGGAAATGGAAGCTGTTAGGTTCTGATTTCATTTGGCTTATTTTAAATCCATAAAAAGTTTCTCCAGAGTCATCTGGACTGGTAATGTGGGATATCAGGATAAAGCTAATGCAAAGGACGTCAGGGTGGAGTCTGTTATTTCAGCATGGATGTTTAGGCACTTGGTTCTTCCCCCTCATAGAATCACAGGGGTTGGAAGGGACCTCTGGAGATCACCTAGCCCAACCCCTCATGACTAAGCTTTGCTGGTAGAAAAGTCAGAAAGGAAATCCTTAAGTATATTTTCTTACTTTTTTCTATGGCCCCGAGCTGTGCCAGGGGAAGTTTGAATTGGATATTAGGAAGAATTTCTTTACTGTAAGAGTGGTCATGCGTTGGAACAGACTTCCCAGGGAGGGGGTGGAGTCACCACCCCTGGAGGTCATCAAAAATGAAGAGATAGCACTTTGGGACATGCTCTTGTGGTCATAGAGAAGGTTGGACTTGACGATCTAAGAAGTCCTTTTCCAACCTTAGTGATTCTATGCTTCTATCATTCCATACTTTCCCTGAAGGCTTGTGACTAGTCCATCGCAGTGTTGAGCACAGCACATCTAATCACACATTCTCCCAGCACAATGAAAGGAGAAAGCTCTTTAAAAACAAAAGTCATGGTCAGGATAGACTTTAAAGAAGAGGTTAAATTAAAACTTAAAGGAATAACAAGAAGCCCTGTAGTACTCAGACCTACAGGATGATAGTGGAGTAGGAAGCCTTAAAATGCTTCTGACACTGATTTCACACATCATTTCTTCATGGTGTGGAATCAGACCTGGCTCATAGACGTAGTGATCATCCTGAATGGCCACTCTGACTGGGGAGGTGGGGAAGTGACACAAACCATTCAGGTCAACTCAGATCCAGAAGCAGTAACATCAAAATAATTCATAGCTTCTCACTACAAGAAGGACATTTCAGTAAAGAAATTTTTCCCAATATTCAATCTAAACCTCTCCTGCTCCAACTTGAGGCCTTTTCTTCTTGACTTATCATTGTATGTACCTCATAACAACTTCCTTTCAGGCAGTTTTAGAGAGTGAGCTCTCCCCTGAGCCTCCTTCACGCTAAACAACCCCAGTTCTCTCAGCTGCTTTTCAGAAGACCTGTTCTCTAGACCCTCCATGAGCTTTGTTGCCCTTCTTCAGACATGCTCCAGAAACTCTTTGTCCTTCTTGGAGTGAGAGGCCCAAAATAGCTACAATGAAGTCTAAGCAAAATTCTTGGTCTTCCACTCTGAGTGGGCCAAAAGAGTTCTTTTGCAGCAGAGATGGAAGAATCATAAAAAGAAACTGCCTGTCCTCACTACAGTATCCATCACCACACCCAGTGATCTTCTGGAAACTGGTGCTTCCAGAGATGAGTGTCAGCTGTCTCAGGAGGTAAACTGGAAAGCTGACCATGAAGGAAATCATAGAATCATTTTCTTTGCAAAGTTCCTTTAAGACCATCAAGTCCAACCATTATCTAACTCTGCCAAGTCTGGTGCTAAACCATGTCTCTCAGTACCACATCTCTGTGTGTTTTAAACACCTCCAGGGATGGAGGTTTGTATAGATAAAACATATTTGATGGGCTTAACAGAAGCCAATACTTAATAAACTACTATCCTATAGGAGTGTCATCTAAACTGTGGAATTAATAATTAATGTTTTCAAATAGATGCTTCCCAGTGTACAGCCTTTTGAATCATTTATAGGTTGAGCCCCTTCAGTAAGTCTTTTCATATTTAATGTATTAAGCTGGAGCATTTATTGCTTTACTGAAAGGAACAAAGAATGAGGTTCAAGAGGAAAATTATTCAGGGCTTGGATGAAAGGAAAACCAAACATTTTATGTCATATATTCAACTAATTAGGGATAAATTGTATCTTTAGATAGAACTTTAAATAAAACACTGCTCACAGAATCACAGAATCACAGAATGGTAAGGGAGGAGGGAACCTCTAGAGATCATCAAGTCCAAACCCCTTCCAAGGCAAGCTCACCTAGAGAAGGTCACACAGGAACATGTCCATGTGGGTTTTGAATATCTCTAGAGATGGAGACTACCACCTCTCTGGTAGCCTGTTCTAGTGCTCCATCACCCTTAAATTAGAGAAGTTTCTCTTCACGTTTAGATGGAACCTCTTATGTTCCAGTTTGTGCCCATTACCCCTTGTCCTGTCACTGGGCATCTCTCATCCCATCATCATGAAAAGGCTTAATTTCTGCATTCACTTCTGAAAAATCACTTCTGCAGCTCTGCCTGTTATGCAGAGCAAACACCTGAAGAAGTCCTTAAAAAGTTGTGCTGGACTCAGCTAAAAATTAACCCTGTCTGTCTCCTCCTCTACTCTGCTTTCAGGGAGGGTCCAAAGTTACAGCTCCAAGCACATATATTGGTTTCTCTCATGACACTTTCTGCCAGGACAACATGAGTGGGTTGCAAAACAGTTATTTTATGCAGGCTGGCTCCTCATAATAAAGGTGAACAAGCTGACCAGCAGCTAGTATGCCCTCCTGGTCAATAAGGCTGATGGGATGCTTTTGAACATGAAGAAAAATATGACCAGCAGGTTGTAGGAGATTCTCCTTCCCCTCTACCATACTGAGGTCATATCTGGATTATTGTGTCCAGTTCTGGGCTTCTCAGTTCAAGAAAGACAAGAAAGTACTGAAGAGAGGCCAGTGGAGGCTACAAAGATGATGAGGGGTCAGGAGCATCACTTTGACAAAGAAGGGCTGAGAAACCTAGGGCTGCTTAGGTCAGAGAAGGCTGAGAGGGGATATTCTTAACAGTATCTAAAGGGTGAAGGTCAAGAAAAGGGGCCAGACTCTTGCCAGCAGTGCCCACTGGCCCACTGTCAGTACAAGGGACAATGGGCACAAACTGGAACCCAGGAGATTCTGTCTGAACGTGAGGAAAAAATTTTTGCTGTGAAGATTCTGGAGCCCTGGGCCAGGCTGTGCAGAAAGGTTGTAGAGTCTCCTTCTCCGGAGAGACTCCAAACCCACCAGAACATTGTGACACTGAGCAACCCACTGTGGGGGCTTGGACTAGATGGTCTCCCATCCAATCCCCACCATGCTGGGATTCTCTGTGTGAAACACTTCACTGGACAAGCAATGTGTTTTTGAATTGGTACCTAAAGGTGACCCTTCAGGGAGGGCTGGCATATGGTCATGACTGCGCCTACCTAGCAGGTAGCAGATACTTTGACCATTTAACACATACGCGGACATTCATTGAGGAAACTGTTGAAGGTTCCTTCATGAGCCCTTCTCAGCTTGTCTGTGCCTTCCCTTGCTCCTTAAGGAAGTTTGGCAAAGTCTCCCTGGTTTGTACAAGCAGGCATCAAAACAAGATCAACCCAAAAAAAATTTTTTTTTTGCTTTCATGTAAATAAAAATTCTGCATCACCCTTTTTATTTGCATCTTGCTGGCTTTCTAATTCAGGCCTTCTGGATGACTGCACTCTTAAATTTCTTTTTTTTTTTTTTTTGGTGGTTGCAAAGATTAATGTGGTTAATGTACATAAAATATTCCACATCTGTAACATGCAGCCTAATACTTACTGTTTGCAGCTCTCTGCTCATTTATTCTGCTGCCTTACCCGTTTGTCTGAGAAGCATCTTGATGTTGTTGCTATCTCTAACAAGATTGTGATCTCTTCAGATGGCTTGATGTAGGCTCCACAGGGCAAATGAACAACCTGAAGTATATCTCAGTCTGATACCTTACAGAGTCAATAGGTCTCACTGTGATACCAGCCCCTGATGACATTTCAGCTTCTATTAATATGAAGCAGAAGGACTGAAATGTGAATGAACAAGCTCCCTGCTAATGAATCATGCAGAAACTGTGGAAAAGCAGTAGCTCAGCTTTCTGTTCTCTGTCCTGAACCTAAAATAGAATCACAGAATTGTTTGGGCTGGAAAAGAGCTTTAAGATCATCAGGTCCAACCATTAACCCAGCACTGTCAGGTCACCACCAAAACATAGAACCACAGAATTGTCTTGGCTGGAAAAGACCTAACATAATCAAGTCTAACCATCAACCTAACACCACTGTGGCAATTAAATCATGTCCTGAAGTGCCATGTCCACATGTTTCTTGAGTACCTCCACCAGCTCTGTGGGCAGGCTGTTCCAATGCCTGACCACTCTTTCAGTGAAGAAATTCCTCCTAATACCCAAATCTGTCTGGTGCAATTTCAGGCCATTTCCTCTCCTCCTATCACTTGCTACCAACTCCAACCTTACTACAACCTCCTTATGTCCCTCTGGACCACATCTGCACGGCTTTTCAATCCTTTTAGGGATGGGGATTCCACCATCCCCCTGGGCAGCCTGTTCCAGGGGAAGACATTTTTCCTAATGTCCAGCCTAAATCTCTCCTGGAGCAACTTGAGGCCATTTCCTCTTGTTACTTGGAAAACCAGACCAACTCCTACCTGATTCCAACGTTGTTTCAGGGAATTGTGGAGAGTCAGAAGGTCTCCCCTTAAGCTCCTTTTTTCCAGGCTGAACAACCCCAGTTCCCTCAGTTTCTCCTCACCAGACCTCTTCTCCACACACTTCACCAGCTTCGTTGCTCTTCTGTGGACGTGCTCAAGCACCTCAATGTCTTTCTTGTAGCAAGGGGCCCAAAATTGAACCCAGTATTTGGGGTGTAGCCTCACCAGATGATCATTGCCCTAAATACTTCTTTCTTACAACACAGAAGAGCCCAGGACCACATGAAGATGGAGCACTAAGGCTCTAAAGCAGAGGGAACATTTCTCGGCATGCAAATAAAGGTCATGTGAATGCTGCTGGTGCCTGAGATTTTAGATGTACAGAACTTCTGATACCATCATCTCACAAAGCTCTTCTGTCAGCACACTGGCATGCTCCTGCAGGGCTAATCTTCCCACACAGAGAAGCACAAGTGCTGATTTAGGCATTGCACTTCCTGACAAGCATCCAGACATCTGGAAACCAAGTGTCCCATAGTGCAGCATCCTGGGGTCCTCTTAGCTGATCCAGACTTTTCTATTTTCAGTGGATAGACACCAAATGGCACGTGAAGGTACCAAACCTATGCCAGGCACTGAGTCTGAAATTTGTAAGAGCCTTAAAAAGCAGAATTGATTTCTGTCTAAATAGATAATGATCATGCAGCAGAGATCTGGATGTACAGAATTCCCTACATTGATTTGATAATATCACTATGTTTAATTAATGAATCACTGCATCCAAGTGTTAATAACAGTTCTTTGCAACAGATTATTTTCTTTGGTTGTGTGGCTTCTTTGCAATAGTATTTTAATCAAACACTCTGGGTAAATGCTATAAAAATAGATTGTGAGCATCACTCAAATTCACACAGATTCAGTTTTTACTTCAAAGTCCAACAGAAT